>NC_091832.1:26961650-27641650 GCF_037783145.1 Equus przewalskii
GGTTTTCTTACTTTCTGAAATTATACAAGATGAATTTTAAGAGAGGGCCATTAACAGGCTAAGGCGACATTTTAGTCTATCAAACTGACTAAATTAAGTAGGAAACAGAAATGATGATTGCAAAAGAACTTTCATAGTCCAGCCAGGCCAAAACACAAATTCTCTCAGGAAATTGCATAAATATCCTGGCCCAACTCACTTTACCAACACCATCTTAAATAGCCTCAAAAACCCTATCCCAAATGAGCAAGAATTTCATATTTATATAAATATACTTAGGGGCTCAAGCACAGAATACCAAAAATACTTTTTTTGATGAAGAACAAATAATTATTAGAGTTACAAAATGTCATTTGGTTTGATGACGAGATGTTCTTGGTTTGTTTTCTTTCAAATACCAATCTAATTTTCTTCTGACCTTGTGCCTGAGGTTTGATTTAATTAACGGGAATTTAAACTATTGATCTATCTAAATATCCCCAATAAATACGTAAAGGAAACTACTAACTAATTTCTTCTAAAAAGTTCAGATCTTTTTATTGAATGATTTTAATACCAGGAATCAGATTATCCCTGGGGCCAAACAAAAGCCCTGAGACCTTCTGTCTCAACAAGAGGCAAGGCCTATTTCTCATCCTCATCTTCTGGTTCCTAATGACTGAGAGAGATCCTATTTCAGGTTCTGGGGCATTCTGCATGACTCAATGTGGGATTTAAGACAAGTTAAAAGGAGCCCAGTATTAATAAATCAATTCATCAGTGGCTTTAGGATCTTAGGGAACCATTTTTAATACCTAGTTTTATAAATCATTAGGGTCTCATAAATCCCAACATTCTCTTTAGTTCACTCTGTAACTTTCACCACACTGCCATCTGGGGACTCAGTGACTCAGGAGACAGCTGTGGCATAATGGAACGTCACTGGACTGAAACATCAAAGACCTGGGTTCTAGCTCCAGTCCTCTCCCTTAAAACCTGCTAGTTCTGAGGCAGGCCTCCGAAACTCTCGGAGACTCAGTCTCACCATATAAAGCAAGAACATCACTGCCTACCTGATGTGGCTAACGTGAGGGTTAACTGTGTAGGGTGTTCAAAATGAAGTGCTAGGCAAATACCAGATATTATTTGTCTTTGTACTATATTTCTTAAACTATTACTTTTTGTAAAGAAACATGAACCAGAGCAATAAAGACCTCTAGTCCCTACATGGAAGCGTTTCTTGAGCACCCGAAGTGAGCCAACCCTATGGATTTAAGTAAGGTTGGTCTTCCTTTCAGCTTAGCAAGTTCCGGGCCAGGTCCTCATTATATTTTAGAGAACATCACCAGGGAGAACTCTGAAGAAAGAAATTGTGATAGAAGATAAGAATTAAAATAGGTACACCACGAGAATATTTAATAAATGTTCCTGAGCCAAGAACCTCATGAAGAACACTGGATAGGCCATTTTTAATAGTTTTATGTTACTACCCACAGATTTTGCTTCCTGAACTTTCTAAATTTTCTATAAAAAAGAGAGTCTGAGATTTAGCATAGTACGTCTGTAGTCACTTTACACAATGGAACCCTAAAGCCACCACATCTACTAACCTCCCATTGGTTTTCACATTCTCTTCGTTCTATTTTGCCATTCTACCAAGCAAACCGAGAGTCAGGATGTAACTTGTACATCCTTGTAAATAATACTGCCGTTACTCTATAACGTCACCATCACCATTACAATGACTCCGTGGCCCGCTGAAACGCAAATACCTCAGGGAAAGTTAATACTAATACTACACTAATACACTAAAATGCTCTTATCAGTGTTTCTGTACGTCAGAAAAAGAGGGTTGGGAAATTCATTAGATTTTTTAATAAGATTTATATAATTAAAAAAATAAGTTTTGATAGGAAAAGGGAGTGAACAGGAGGTAGCAGCGGGCTTGAGGGGGAGGGGTGCGCACAGACACACATACACCCACAGAGCACATTACCCTTGCTTTGCAAACCCAGTAAGAAACGCTTTGCACTGCAAATGCCCACAGAACCAGCAGGAATCGAGGTTATCTTGCTAAGCACAGAAGGAAGATGCCCAGCAGAAGAGTCCAGCTCCTGGTCCTTAACTAAAGTAAACAATAAATATTACAGTCACTTAAACTATCAACAGTGTATTTAAATAACACCCCCAAATGGTCTGCAACATGCAAACTAAAAATCCTGATAAGATCAATTAATTGCGAGTGCTTTGTTTCTACATTCTTCTCTGCTACATGGCAAGTTTATGTCTCAGCAAAGAATGGCTTTAAATGCCTTAGGGAAAAGCTCTAAAAAACAAAAGTCTTCATATGTTAATATATTATCAATATTTGTAATATTATTCCTATTTTGAAAAATTAATATCAGTGTTTCCCTTGGTTGTATAATAATGTAGGAACATTAACCTGGTGATTTTTATTTTTAATTTGTTAACACAAATGCTTTTAAATGGGCACTTGCAATAAAAGATAAATCAGATGTGGTAATGGCTTCTTTTGTAAAAGCCGTGTGTAAACAGCACATAAAGATGACAAGTCAAGCAGCAGTAGCCCATTCTTCAGCCAAAAAAGGAAACAAATGAAGAAAGAACAAAAATTACCAAAAAAGAAAAACAGCCCCTGCCCCCTGTCCCCAAAAGCCTCATAAATAATAGTTTTGGTACACTTTGGGCGGAAAACTCAGGCCAACAGGCGGTTTGAAAAAAGACATTAGAATCACAAAGACTCAAGATGGGGATAAACTAACAACAGGAAAACCATGTGGCCAGCAAAAGATGATCTAAAAATTCTATCTTTCCTATCTAGGGTGTCACTCTTTATCATGCAATACATTTCTCTTCATTCTAAGTTTTCTCTCTTGGCTATACCCCCACCTCACTTTTTCTTTCTTTTTTTTTTTTTTAATAAAGTTTGTATGCTATCGGCCCCTAAGTAGAAATACATCCTGGTGGTGCTCACTAGCTTCTCCACGAAACTTGAGTCATTTTCATGGTCCAGTGTTATTCTCTGGCATATAAAGATGACTTCAGGATAAAGGAGCTTTAGGAAGAGGTTGATTTTTATTAAATTATAGTTAGTAAAATTGCTTTTTATAAGAAAATTACTCCATAGTGCATCCTTTCACAAATGCCAGCAAATGAAATTTGCCAAAGCAATTATCCTTCAAACATAGTTTTTATAATTTCCTAAATAGTACTGTTATTAGATTATCCCCAGAATAGGTGAATGTAAAAGCAAACAGCTTCAAAATCTGTGCCTGATGCAAAATTTTAACTATTAGGTAATAGAAAATTTTGCCTTAACACTGCACTCACCAGCAAGGACTCCACAGATGAAATGAGTGTTCTCAAACCTAAACAGAGCTATAGAGGTCAAAGTAATTGAGCAAATATTAAAGGATAACTAAACATGTCTAGGAGACAGAAGCCTTTGGCCGGTCAATTTTATTTCACTATATTAAGAAGGGTTGAGGTGGAGAGATGGAGACGAAGGAGCCATAAGCAGCACAAAAACTCTGATCATTTAGTATGGAACATAATTAAATATATTTGGCAGGACTTCCCAGAAGTCCCAATTCCAAAAATGATTAAAGCCACAATAAGCATTTAAGAAAAATATTATGCCTCCATCTGATATCTAAAAACCAGCAGCTTGATTCCACAGAACTAAATATAACAGACAGCTATTATTAGATACTAAGTAACTGTCTTCTCTTCCTGAAAAATCTTGTAATAATGAAAATGGCTTTGCATGTTAACATTTTCAACATATTCCTAAAAGGAACGTGGCTTTGGAGAAAGACTCCAAAATTTTCATACTACTTAGATGTGGCCACAAGGTACATACTTTGAGCTGGTAAACAGACCACTTCCAAATATGTAATGTTGGTTTTATGTCATCACCTGGATAATACAATAGAAACTAGAACTGTGCGAGTAAGATAAGAGAGGAGGGTTACCCAAGGTGAAGTAAGAGATAAAGTGGTATACCTTCTGTGAATTCCACATTACAGGAGCAAGCTCTCCTCACACCCACATAGCCACACCCACTCCACTCTTCACTCTTCAATATGATCAGAGCGGCAACACTGGAGGGTTAATAACCACTAATTTGTAGAGTGCTTTTTTAAAAAAACAAGCCAAAGACATATTCAGCATATTAAAAATACTTCTAACAGATGTGACAATTACATGTGTTGTAGTGACTGATTAAGTTGGTTAGAAAAAAGCTATTTTTAAAACTTGGTATAAATAAGTCAAATGAGTTCCAAGCTGATTTAAAACATTAATATTCTGAGAGCTGAACACTTGCCAATAGGTCATCTCTGTTTTAGGACTGAGCAAAAGACAATCACTGGGCCACAGAGAAGAGTGAAAACATGGAACAACAAGAGAACTTTTCTAGAAGACCGGCTGACAGTACCTCTTGTTGATCCGCTGACACAGAGGTTCCTTTTCCTTTTTTTGGTAGTGGCTCTGTTTATGCACAACATTAGTGGCTCCTATTTCCTTAATGACTAGTATCAACCAGAATCAGATTTGCAATAAGATTTATTCATGATAAATTTACATATTAACAGAGCAAATAATATGAGAAAAATATCAAAGACAATGTTCCAAAGAGAAGTTCTTAGCAGATTTCTTTAGGCTTATACACCTTGCCGAACTGCTAATGGAAGAACAATTTATTCAACCGAGCATCAGGGCTGAAGGATCCTGGACCAGGAAACTGAAAGGAACACAGGTTTAGGGACTTACTAGAAAGCACTCCCAAAGCTATAGAGATCAAGAAATTCTTCTGAACACAGCCACATCAAGCAGGGAGCAAAGACCCTCCCAAAAGAATATAACTTTATTTTATTCTGGCTTATTGGTAAATACCACCCAAATAGGCCCTGAATTGGGGAATTCTTCTCAGACAAATCTCTATTTTGAAAGAGGAACCCTTCTAAAATGTTTTCCTTAGATACCCAACCTCAAATATATCCAACTACTGGAAACATTAAGGTGTACCAAAAGTTCAGAGTGAAAATCATTTCACTTTCTTTACCATGTTCCCTAGATAGCTCTAAAACTTGGCTAAAGAGAAGATGAATGTGGGAATTGCTTCTTTATTCCTTAGGGGAAAATGGAGGCAGACCCTTCAAAACCAAACAGAACAAAAGGGTTAGCTGGATTCAGCAATGACTATGTTAGGACACAGTAAACGTAGAACAATTTGGAAAACTGACGAGGGCAGGGGTGCTGTGGTGGTTACAGATACTTCAGATGTACCCTGACCGCCAGATAGCCAGAAACAAATGCCTTGTCTGTTGTTTTCCATTTCTAATCATAAACAAGACCAAAAATACTTCAACACTGAATGAAGATGCTAAGACACAGCTACAGCTCTTCAAAACAGGACAAAGGCAGAAAATGTAATCAATCAGAGCTCTGGTTCTTAGACCTATATCAGGGGTCAGCAAACTACAGCCAGCAGGCCAAATCCAGCCCTCTCCTTGTTTTCGTATGGCTATGAGCCACATTTTTAAATGGTTGGGGAAAAAAATAGAATAGTATTTAGTGACACACAAACTTATATGAAGTTCAAATTCCAGTGTCCATAAATAAAGTTTAATTGGAACACATTCACGTTCATTTGTTTATTTATTGCGTATGCTGCTTTTGCTCCACAATGGCAAAGCTGAGTTATGACAAAGACTACATGGCCTGTAGAGCCTAAAATATTTATCTGGTCCTTTACAGAAAAAGTTTGCCAACCCCTGGTCTATCTGATATACAAAACTCTTATATCACAGGAGTTTGATACGTCTGGTGTTTTCATATCACGTAAAACACAGGACAAATGTATCAAAGTGCTCTCTGTATTGTATTTTAGATAAATACAAATCGTCAAATAACAGGTTCCCCTTATGATATCACACTCCAAGATGAATTTATACATACAGACAAGCACCCCAGTCTCAATAATATGTTCTACAGTGAAAATAGTTGATTATTACCTGTGGTAAATGGATAAAAGCTTTTAGTTGAACCAAATAACAAGACATTAACAAGAGAGACTGACACCTACCACAGAGTCATACACGTAGATTCTTTGAATAAACCAGGGACCATACTACAGGATTAACAAGAGAGACAGTGACTTCTGGGCCATTTTTGGGTTTTTGGGCTACCTGCAGGTACTGAGTGGGCATATGGTAATTAACTTGGCACAAATTTGTGTCCTAATACAAGAGATTGTAAGTGAAAAGTTAGAGTTTATTCATAACCATCTGTGACTAATCATTTAATTCAATTTAATAAATATTAATTATTTATTATATATCTGAGATACAAAGGTAATAGACTGGCAAACAGAGATGAGTAAAACAAGGCCTCTCACCTTTGAGAATTTCACGGTTTTGAGAAGACAGGCACAAACTAAAAGAGACGGATTACCAACATTTCAAATTTTTAATGTCACTTTTTCTGGTGGGGATCTAAAGTTTGCATAATTTTATCATATCACACCAGTATAAATCAAATCACTTGGGTGTGCTAAAGTATGTAAAGGTTAGTCAGGCTATCAAAGAAGGCGAGCAAACTTAGAATGCAGGCTCTGGTGGTGTGCTTCTTCAAAATATAATAGTGATGCTACCTTGTCAACAGATTCTGGGCTACAAGAAGTTTCCAAACATACAAAACTATCCCACCCCGACTCTTTCATCTAAAAAAAAAAATTCCAAGTACCTGTGTTATCTATGAAGAAGCTGGGATTTCCAGGAATTTCAAAATGTTCTTTTAGGGAGGGTAAGTCAATGAGTAGGGACATAAAGCTGAATAAACCATAGGAAAGCACTATGGGCAATAGAGCCAGAATAAAGAAAAAGAGCTGATAAAACAAGGAAAGGTAGAAAAAGAAAGGAAGAAAGCGGAAGGATAACATGCTAGGAGGAAGACTGAGACAGATCTGAATATTAGATGATAAGGTATCTGAGGGCAAGAATTGTGACTAATTCCAACTGTGAGAATTACTTTTAACTATGTGAAGAGCTTATAATGTGGAAAATAGAAAATTCTTCAGAATGCCTTCGTTCAGGACCAAGAAGTAAAAGCTATAGGGAAACAGATTTTGACTTAATATAAGAATGATTTCTATATAAAAATCAGAGATGTCCAAAGATGAGACGTGTTGTATCTTGGGAGATATTTAATCACAGGCTGGGACACCACTTGGTCTCTAAATCTCTAACTGATACCGTACAAAAGAATCAAGCATTGGAGGGAGAGGAGTTGGATGAGGGGCCTGTCCGATTCTAAATTTCTGATAACGCTGACTCTTTGCATCGCTGTAATACAATGCCCTAGTGGGCAGTGAACAAATGAATCGATAGCAGGAACCATGTTTTTCCCTTAATTCTTATCCTGTTTTGTTGAAATAAGATCCTGCACATCTGAAGACTTTTCCTTAAAGAGACAGTAGAGGAGAAAATGAGAGACTAAACTGTATCCTTTATTGTTTTTGGGGGACCTGAAGAGATGGTTGGGACTTTCTGCCTCCCCGCCTCCTTCATCTTTGAAATGTTACATTTATTCTATTATTTACCCCAAACAGGATTTTTGACTACAATAAAGGGGGAAGCTACCCTCTAGGATATCAATCACAAAAGATTAGAAAAGCATTCCTAAAGCAGATGTTTCTTCAACAATCTGTCATCTATATATTTAGTTAGGCTATTAAAGTTATTTAGTGTTTAGCCTGTATATCTGATCTGTGGGAGTAATAAATTCCTTTGTCTTCTTTTTGCCTTTCAAGTTCTAGTATGACAGGAATTTCGTTTACAAAATGAAATAGTCCATGAATTTGTAACTGTTGATCATAGCCACCCCTCTTCCTTCCAGCCTAGCTTTATATGGGTTCCTCACCCTAACCATACCTTCTCCACCATTCCTAGGTCTGCATCAATGTGTTTCTTTTCGTGTCATGTTCTGCTGCAGTAGAAAAGGAGATCCTGAGGCATGAGAGTAACAGCAGCAGGCATGAGAGCAGGCTCACTGATACTACCGCCCAGTGTGGAGGAGGCAGATAGAGCATCCCACAGGCCATGCATCATAGAGAAGAATAAGGAGTTGTCTCTGTTTCTGGTACCCAAATTACAACAACAGGGGTAGTTTGAGTGCAATGAAAAAAATGAAATTTCTATGTATGATAGAAATGATATAATGGTCTTTCTCAATGCAGTAGAGAATGTTGTAAAAGTCTGGAATTTTATCATGTCTGTGAAGAACAGAAGGGAAGAACTCTGTAGAGAAGTTCTATATATCTTTAATATATTCCATACCCTTGACCAAAAAAAAAGCAATAATGAGAAAGTGTCTCATATTCTTTTTGAGTTTTCTGTCTTCCTTTTGCAAATAGGTGATCACTGGGTAAAGCCCAAGCACAAATTTTGATTGGTAATGCCTTCTAAATCACAACCAAACCTCTAATGCCTAGTGTGTCCTACATGCTTATCTGTAGGAAGTTACAGAAGTGACTTAGGAATGTAGGAAAAAGTGAATCGGCTTCTACCCACAGAAATATCAGAGTAAAATTTACAATAATATTTAATAGAAAGAAATGTACTAGGATCTAGGATGACTACTGGAAATCTAACCCACAGTTAATCCCAGTCTAATTTTAGTCAACAGAGTCAAAATCTTCTCCCTTCAAAACTTTTACCAAAGATGTAAACAAGTAGTAAAACTGACCTATGAAAACGGAATCTCCTTCATATTCCAAGTGTTAGCATAAGAAAATGGCTAAAAGATAGGTCCAAAATATAGATGCTGGGTTTCTTTTCAAATATGGTCCACCCTAAGTATACCATATGGATAAGATGAATTGCTTAAGAGGATGATGAATCTGGAAAGACATTTTTTAACTTTACCAGTTTTAAGTGCTTGGTCAAAGGAGTAGATGGAAATAAACACAGCTATTTAATTGCTTACTTTCACATAAAAAATTCCAAGAAGTTAATGTGTGTTTTTTTGTTTTTTAATTTCCATCTTCCCAGTCCCCAAAGGACCAAGAATGGAATGACAGCCAGGGCTTCTGGCTCCTGGAACAGGCTACAGAGTCATTCTCACGAGGTAGGTTTGTCTCTCCATTACTAGGTGGAATTCTGGGCACCAAGTAGTTAAGTGAACTTCTCAGAGTCATCCTAGAAACGACTAATAGCAAAACCAAGGCAAACACCCAAGACTTTTTACTGGTCTGTATTGATACCTGTAGAAGATATTGTTTTTTATTTATCAACCTGCCATTAAGAAGCTGAACCAGGGTAAAACCGATACACAGTTATTTGGACCTGTCTCTGGTATTGAGAATGGAATGAGACGAGAGAAGGAAATCAAGATTATTCACAGCTTTATGTTACAGACATTGGCAGCATTAAGTTTAGGTCGTACAAAGGTATAACATCCAGTATTTTTCCACTGATAACTCTGATGGGTATATCTTTTGAGTCTGCACTGGCCCACTTAGTCCAATACGAAGGCTTGGCCCTTTTCTTCTCAACCATTCTTACCCTATTAATAGAAAAAAGGGCCTCTCCTCTGACCATCAGTAAAGATTTCTGAGAACTCCTGCCACACTTCAGAAAACTGAAAGGATTGCTGGCTTACTCTAGACTCTTAACGGACTTGGAATAACTCTAATACAAAGGGAAACAAAATTCAAGGTGAAGTTTTACAATAATAATTAATAAAAAGCTATGTACAAGGATGAAAACTGGAAATATGACCTGAAAGTTATAAAAGTATCAATAAAATTCTAAGATTATTTCCTTTTTAGTCCCTTGAAAAAATTTTAAAAGATTCTAACCAATGCTATAGTTCTGTATTTCATAAGGAAAGCTCTTGCATCTCTATTTCATAGATAAAGGGGAGTACTTATGATGATCACTTTCTGTGTTAGAGAATAACTTTGTAATATTTCAGGTTGATTTGAGGCCTCTCTCTTCTTATTATGAGTGAATCAATAAATATGCTTAATTACAAAATATGTGTTATAAACAGACATAGCCTGTGACATGAAAGATACACAATTATACCAGATTTTAAAATTTAACCCGCTCTTTGCTTCTTTTCCCGTTTTTTTGGAAAGCCTATGATGACAGAGTAGCAGTTGTCAGGAAACACCAGAGAATTATTTCTACATGTCTCCAGAGAGAAGAGAACAATAGTGGTTGGTGTTGAAAGACAAAAGATTCTTGGCTTTACTCTTCTCTTTTTTTTTTGCTCTAAGAAGCCATCATCTTAAAAACAAAAATTCTTGTTTACAGGTTTCATCAACTGAAAAGCATTGAGAAGTAAAACAAAGTACAATAATCTCAGTTTGATAACCTTATGAACTCAGATTTCGAAACCAATATTTGAGACATTAAACAAATTATCCACATTGGTACATTCAAGTGCCAGAAACAGCAAGCTACATGCAAAATTTCATTAATATTGAGGTAAGAAACAACAGATTAGGCATTCAAGTTGTGTTGTGAAGAGAGAGCACACTCATATTTACTTCACGAAGCCTTAAAAATCAACATGCAAACAGAGGACACATACTTGTCACAACAGAACTTTAGCTCACAAGGCCATGGACTAAAAACAATTGATTTCAACACAAATGTAAGGATAAACAGGTCTGAAGTCTATCAGGAAAACAAAATACATCGATACATATTTTAAGCTATTAAATGGCTAAATATTGCTTTTAGCAATATAATTACTCAAGTTATAAAAAGGTAACACAGTATTTTAATTCAGGGAAGGGGATGTTTATGTACAGATCTTGAATAACTCTGTATTCCAGGACTTTTAAAGATGGGCAGAGCAGTCTGGGAAATTCAGCCCTGGCTGGAGGCTAAGGGGCACCAGCACCATTTTACTTAAACCATCAACATTCTACCTGTGAAAAGATGGTGTTCAACCTTTGCATATCTCTTCTATACATTAGGCAGGATAAAGTTGTTTGTCCTATACATCTCAGATATACACATAAGAAGGCCACAGAAGTCAAAAGCCCTTTTCCAAAAAAGGCCTTTGTATAGACTTGTTTGATATCTCAAGAAAAGGAGTGGTTATGGATACATAGATTAAAACGTATCATTTTAAGGCTTTTGAAAGGATAGCAAGTTCAATTTTTTTCTTAAACTACAGAGCCCATGCCACACAAATGACTATAGAAGATTAGGAAAATATCCCATCAAATGTTTCTACAGAGTATCTTGCTTTGTGTGAAACATTGGAGAGGAGGGCACAGCAACAGTGAAGAATAAGAACATGCAGGATAGAAGAGTTAAAGCTTTTGGGGAAAGTACCAACCTGCCATATGCTTAAATCTAAATGCGTTAAACTTCAGCAAGGAAAGCTGGCTTGGGCAATCCATTGCTACTCCTTTGTAGCCCACGATACACATTCTACAAAGAGACATTTTATTGACAGAAAAGTGATCACAAGAGCTCCTCCAGGACAGTGAACTATCACGATCAGAGGGCATCACACAGGAGGTAACACAGCAGAAGCCAACGACAAAAGTTCAAGGGTTTTAGTCTTGACGTTTCAGATGAGCACCCTGTTTTCCGATCACAGAAAGACCAACCACCAAATAGCCAACACAAGAACCACAAGAAAAGACATCATAAAAGGAATACGAGGATATGGAAAAGTACTAGAGTAGAGGTGGCACTTTTTGAGAGACTTGTGATCCTCGGGGATTGGAATAGAAACCTTGGGAAGAATTTCTTCATTTTCTTGCTGGGGCAAGGCTCTTTCAGTAGATCTCTCTTGCCTTTTAATTTTCTCTTCATCCTGCACTAACAGAGCACGTTCCTGTGTCTGCTTTCACGGTAGAAGATCAAGAAAGACAGAGAAAGATGAACAAAATGACAGATGGAAAATGCTCAAAAATGATACTTGGGGATGTGCAAAGGATTTGGGAAGATCTTTTGGATGCTCTTTTTTTCCTTTACTTTGACAATTTATCCTGGCAAAGTTTCTGTAACACACACAGTAGGGTACTCAATGGATAATCTGTTGAATGAATGAACATTAGAAGTCCTGAAAGTTCAAGGAATCACTGGACTTCCTTAGTTACAGTATTTACTCCTCCTTCAAGTATATTCACCCATGACTTTTGGGTCATTTTTGATTGCTTCGGTGCTGCCAATTATTCTTACATCAATTGGGCAAAGCCAATAATGAAGCATTCTTCTTGCCATCAGAAAAGTTACTTTTATTACAAATAGAATGGCAGAATATAAAAAGTTACCCTAATATCTCTTCATGTAGACTTTAAAAACTGCAACAGTTCATTCAGTATGGCAATTAGCTTTTGCTCATGGGAATAAAAATCTTAACCCTGTACATTTTAAAGATTGCAAAAGAAAAACAAAAGTATAAAAGGTTTATGTGCCACCAAGGTCTACCAAAAAAAAACCCCCAAACCCACAAATCTCAACAATAACAAACTCCCTCCCCTTCTCTCTCAGAATCATGTTTAAAAATAATAATGACCATCATAAAGGTTTTTATATCACATTAAGCAAATATTTTTGACACTTTTAAGGAAAGCTATTTTTTTTTCCAATTGTCCAATTGAGAAGCTTTTCTCCCCCCACGATTTCTGTACTCTGCCATCCAGTCATAACAGATGTTACTATGAAAGGAAAAACTTGGCTCTAAGTTCTCTCAGTTGAGCCAGCCTTCTCTGATCAGTCTGGAAGTTCAGCACTGGTTCTTTGCACACCCCTAAGTGATACGTATCAGGGAGAAAGTAGCTGGGGGACTGGTCAGCAAAAAAGAAAAAAAGGAAAAGAAAGGATGCAAAATTATAATGATTTTTAAAAGAAAATAAAAGGGAGAAGAAAGACAACATAAAAAGAATAGGGTACAATTAAATTCGTTTTCTCTCCGAATACATATTTACATCTTCATGCAGCTTTTCAACCAGCCATGCGCCGAAATAAGCAAATTGAAAGCTGCAAAAGCTGCAGCAGTGAAAATGTTCTGTGTTAGGTCAGAAGGCGGTGAGTGTGAATTTACTAGGATAGCCAAAAGAAAAAAAAAAGTACTCAGCAGCTGCTGTTCAGTTCTGGGGGGATTATCTGCTTAAGTGCCATGACAAGAGCAAATTCTGATCGAGAAGCACAAGTCATAACGGCAGCTTTACCTCTGGCCCACCAACCTTTCTTTCCGAGGGAAGGACAGAGGTTTTCTTCACCTGGTCATACACAAATTATATACAATTCAGTTGCCTTGAAATGCAAGAACAATGCTGTCAAAGGTGGAAGAGGTATCCCCAGAGAACAGAAATATTGTCCTAATTATTAAGGAAGTGAGATATGCCAGAAAGGGGAATTATCCCATATAAAAAAGTTATCACAGTATGGTTCTTACTTATCCCATCATGCATTTAGAGGGATAATACACCTAAACATAGAGCTAAAGTTGCTTAAGTACTCCCCACTGATCTAATTTAATTTATAAAAAGTCATTTCTTTAAAGTCCACAAAATGACATAGCCATTCCCCAAGCCAGCCCTGAGATGGTTTCTGAAGGGTTTCTATTAAGATATTTTCTGGAAATGGAGACCGATTCAAATTTACCAAACTTCATCCAAGAGAGTACTAAGTTACTTTTTCAAAGTAGTTGAGCATCTTTTATTATTTGCACAAAGTCAAAAAGAAAACTTC
Organism: Equus przewalskii; assembly: GCF_037783145.1. NCBI lineage: Eukaryota > Metazoa > Chordata > Mammalia > Perissodactyla > Equidae > Equus > Equus przewalskii. The sequence goes on from NC_091832.1 coordinate 26,975,381, forward strand.
TATAAAACATGCAGGTATGGTACGCAGATAGGGTTACCGAGGAGAGGGAGCAACAAGGCATTTTCTCATGGAGCCACAAACTCACAGGAAACAGAATCACTGTCTCAGTTCAGGGTCCATTCTCTGGGTTTAGAATAGAAAACTAATGTCCATTCACAGCAGGGAATGGAGGCTGAGAGGACAGTGAGGAGGAGCATCCCTGGGAACTATTCACCGCCCGTCATTCAGGAATTCTCCAGTCTCGGTAAAACTGGTTCAACTCTTATTTGGAGAATCGTTAGCCAATTTTAATCACATTTTGAAAAAATATAAAAAATACAAAAGTTTGAGAACGAACTTTTATTATCTTCTCCAGTTCCAGAAACTAAACAATAAGTTGGATAATTTACTCTGAATTCTGAATATAAAAACAAGGGTTTTTTTTACTTATTAAGACACCACTTTCCCTTTCTTAACTAGAACAGCTACTGCCTTGGGGGAAAAACAAGCATATAATTTTAAAACCAGTACAATCACTCAGTGAGTCACTGTGACTATTTATTTAAATCTTTTACGTATAGGCTAAAGATTAAGTAAATAATTTTAAAATATATGCTTAAGGTAACTTTTAATATATTCTCATTACACAGATTCATTTATTCAGGTGTAGGATTTCTAAAACAGGTAATGACAACAACAATAGAAAAAGGAGAGCCTCTGAAAGCCATCTCTGGCTTCCTCTAATTGTGACTATCTCACAAAACAGTGTATTAAAAGTTTGATGTTATTCATAAAAATAAAATAAATCATCAATACTTTTTTCTAAAATTGAAATCCAATCATTAATACTTAGGGTCTTGCGTTCTCTGGCTTAGGGGCCTTCTTGGTTTATTACATAATTGTGGTCAACCATTCCAGACATTTCCAAGTCGTGCAAACGTTCAAATAAAGTTTTTAAAAAATGCTTATCCCTTTCCAATTTTGACCTTACTAAATTTAGTCAACTCTCTGGTCCTTGAAGGCACAGTTTGAACATAAAGTTCCATTGGCTTATGGTCAATTTGTAAACACACACTAGCCAGAAGCACGCAGCTGCAGACAGTTCTCAGAGTCTGGTCAGCTCTGTACCTCTGACTGGCCCCCACAATTGGAGGGGGTAGTCCATATGACTTAAAAAACGAGTGTTTGATTAGGAATGCCTTAAAGCTGCAATGAATTGGTGAGGCACTGAAGTTAAACTTCAGCTCTAAACTTTCTCTCAGATACAGAATATTAACATACAGACACATCTATTTCACACATTCTCACAACTGGTCACATGGACCAAATACTCACTCCTTCTCCTGTGGGGATTTGGCCATTGATGTTAGGTGTTCGGAATGGGGAGTGAGTGGATAAGCGTTTATCCCATTCACTAGGCCGTGGTTCTGGTACAGATTCCATGAAATTCTTTTTCAGCTCACTGATGCTGGCATGATGTTTTTTGATCTCTTCTTGACTCTTGCCTAAATCCTATAGTTGAAAGGACAAAGATGCAAAACGATAAATGCTCAGGGAAAAAAACACACCAAGGGATGCCCATCACAGACTATGGGCACTGGTAGAAAACACACCACATCCAGGATAGATATTACTAATCCATAAATTGCATTCAAGTTGTAAATATACAACATGGTATATTTGCTTGCTTTTTTTTTAAATGAGGTGCTTTTCTTGGAAGCAGTAAAGCATCATAACCCCATAGCTCTTAGCAGCTAGATGACTTACAAAGGTTCTCTCCTTAATTTTACACCTCTTCTTTCCGTTATGACGCAGCGCTAGATCTCCGGCTCCTCATCCCAAGAAGGTAGTCCCACAACACAATTAGCCTCAGCTTAATATCAACTGATTTAGGCTCAGCTCAGGCAGGATGGAGATAGCAATAGATAAGGAGAAACTGTTAAATGCAGGACACAGTGAAAGATTCAACTCCCACCACTGGCTGCTTTGGCGAGTTGCAAGTAAGGTGTCCTTCTATATCTGCTTGGATGTAGTTTTGCTTCCCTACGACTAGGTGGCTGTTGGCTTTTGGTAAACAAGAATAGCCCTTTCTTCACAAAAATTTATTTCTGAAATTCCTTGCTCAAGCCTCCAGAGCAGACTGTTACCGTCTCTGAATAACTACTCAGGGGTATGTGACACAATGGCTTTTTTCGTTGCCAATACTATTCACACAAACTAAAAGTCTTACGCTTTCCAGGTTCTAACAGCTTCACTTCATCTCTTAGTACAATTCAAAATAGGGATCTTCTGCCAGTACCCTTCAGCGCCCTGGGAGTGATTTATCAAGAGTTTGTCAAATACCTTATATATCTCCTTGACAATTTAAAATAACTCAACTGTTCCAGCAGATTTGAATACTGGACAACTAAGGGTAAGCTCTTCAAGAGGATATTCCAGAGAGAAATGATCAAAACTAAGGTTAATAAAGCTAGAAACAGTATGAGAAATAATATTCAGGTTCATGTAACAGGAAGCATATAACAACTTTCAAAAGGGAGACTTGGCCTGAAATAATCTGGGAACTACAACTTGAAGACAAAAACTCAAGTATTTTTTGTCCAAGATACTGCTCTGAAAAAACTCAAAAGATCTATGCTTGAGATCAAAACATGTGGGAGCTCCTCACTTGATGACTGCTAAAATTTCTGTGTTTATTATATATCAAGGCAGCTCTGTATCCAAGAAAAGCATAATACTAAATATATCTCCAAATATGCTGTGTGAATTTTTGGACTAGCCTTTCTTTTTTTTGGCTCCATGACAAACAGCCTCATTTTGAAAAAAAAAGTTGGAACCCCTTTAAAAAAAATAATTTGTTTAAGAAGTTTTTCCTGGTGCAATATAGGCTTCAACTAAAGAAAATTCTTCAAAAGCAATGTCCAAGGGAAAACAGCATAGGAAAAAGAATCAGTGAGGCCCATGACACAGTTTTGGTTCTGGAGATATTCATTCAGAAAATTCATTTAGGGGCCGGCCTGGTGGCGTAGCGGTTAAGTGCGCACATTCGGCTTCTCGGCAGCCCGGGGTTTGCCGGTTCGGATCCTGGGTGCAGACATGGCACCGCTTGGCAAAAGCCATGCTGTGGTAGGCATCCCACATATAAAGTAGAGGAAGATGGGCACGGATGTTAGGTCAGGGCCAGTCTTCCTCAGCAAAAAGAGGAGGATTGGCAGCAGATAGCTCAGGGCTAACCTTCCTCAAAAAAAAAGGAAAATTCATTTAATAGTCTATTCTTTTTGTTTTTGCAAGACTGAACCACGTATATTTGCTTTGAGATCAGTCAAAGAGAAAACTAACCCCAAGAGGGCAATCCTGTAGCTCCCTCATAGGGTACCTCTTGCTTGCTAGGCTGAAATGTGAGGATAGCTCACGAGTATGTGTTTCACTATGGGGAAATAACAGTTTGCACTTTTGTTCTAGCTGAAAACAAGAAAAGCGTGTTTACTAGCTAAAGAAAAGCATGAACAAGCTTAGTCAAAGACTCAGTAGTAGGCTGAGTAACTGACCCCACCAGGCGTGTAAGCCTTGTGACCCAGCTTCCGACAAAATTAAATCTGCTTGGGCTGAGAACAGCTTAACACAGTTGGGAGAGTTAAAAGTATGAACGGAGCAAGACAAAAATGAGCAAGAGATGCTATGGTAAAACCATAACTCTCAGGGTTAGCCTCTTACTATGAGAGGCCAGTGATTTGTTACTCTTCTTGCCTAGCTTTTGATTGGCTTGGAACCTGAGAAAATAAATGTTTCAATAAAATCAGTAGCTTCTGAGGGAGCTTTCTCCATCCTTCTTAGCTGGCTCTGCTGGAAACCTGTGGGGGCACAGAGTAAAATTAAGATCTCAAAGGGACCTATTCTAAATAGAATTTGTCATAGACACTTGCTACAGGTTCTCCTTGGGAGCTAGAGGAGGAGGCGGCAGATCTAAAAATGAACTCGATCTTATTTGTGCCAGAACAAAGCATTAGTGGGGGTGGGGTAGGAGTAGAGGGAGGAAGGAATGCTTAAAAAAAAAAAAACCTGCTAGAGTGACAGATAATTTGAGAGAACTTCCTTAGGGGAAAAATAAAACACCTTTTTACAGTAACTAGAGAATGATGGTTAGCCAAATTGCTTTGGCTGTTTTCACGTTAGACACTTTTTGATGCCTATCATCTTATAATTTTAGCAGCAACCAAATCAAACACTTCATTAAATATAAAATATTCTCAAAAGGTAGTTAGTAGTTTTAATTTTCAAATACACGCTTATTTAGAAATCCCCTCTCATGGCTGTCAATGAAATGCTGGGAAAAAAACACATCACACACAGGGACTCTGTGAGTCTCAGAAGCCATAACACACCTCATGGAACAATGACAAATATATGATTGGTACTGCAGGTTCCAGATAAGAGGGAGCACTAAAGATGGACTGGCCAAGACATAGGAACGTTTGGAATTGGGAGATGCTACACTGCTGAGGACAAGGAGATCAACTGACATTTGTTATTCTTCCTAATCTCAGAAGCAGAAACTTTCAGGTCTAGTTTCAGTTCTGGCTAAGGCAAAGAGATCTAGTTGCCAAGTGTGAAATATCCTAGGGTCTAGCCTTGGAAAACCTCATGTTACATGAGGAAAATGTATATAAAGCATTGGTATCATGTCCACCACAGAGTATATGATTAATGAAGGCTGGCTATAATTTTTACTACTTTTATTAAACTACCTTATACACAGCAGGCACTCAAAATATGCGTATTGACAAAGAATAAGATGAGGTTAAGTAATTGTTAGAGGCCATTTTATTAAACCAGAGATCTATCTTAAAAAGGCTTCTTCAAACTTCCAGTTTAATAATGTTTACCACATTTAATATATGTTCATGTTTCAGGTCTCAGCTAAAATGTTACCTCTTCAGAGAGAACTTCTCTGTCTATCTTATTCAGAGTGGATCCCTTTTGTTAGCAAAGCATACTGTTTATTTCCTTCACAGCTTTTATAACAACTTGTAATCACTTTATTGCTATTTGTTTACTTATTTATTGTGTCTCTCCTCCCCACTTCCCCCACTGTAAGCTTCCTGAAGGTAAGAACCATGTTTATCATCTCCCTATATATTTATATTTCCTTTATATTTAAGTTAGATTCCTGATGTCAGAGTTTACACCCATTTCCTGTGCTCTGTCTTGGGTGGAAGGACAAAATAATTAGGTCATCAGCTTCTACATAAGAGTTCTTCTGATGTGTTAACTAACATGGACCCATGTTTTCCACACAGAATAATTTCAGTTTCCTTTATTTTTCTTCATAAAGTTCCTCCAATCTTCTAATTAGATTTATCTTTACCTCTCCAATGTGGAGTCCAAAACTAGATAAAGTATAGTAATATAGGTCCAGTAAAAATCTGAACAATATTGAATATAATGGGAAAATGACCTTACAATTCCTATAGCAGACAGTATGTAGCTATTTCTAAATGGGAAAAAAAGTTTGGGTTAATAGAGTTAGAAAGACCCTAACTCAAATCCTAGCTTTAACAATTTATCAGCTCTGTGACCATAGGGAAATTACTTAATTTCTCTAAGCCTCAACTATCTCATCTTTAAAGTAATAATCCCACATTCACAGGCCTGTTCTTAACGATTAAACTATCTCATATCACACTAACTACTCATTAAATGCTAGGCTCCCTTCTTTCCTACCTGTACTTACCTTTTTTTCCCCTGCCTGTTGTTCTGTCATTTTCTGGTATCCTCAAAATTTAAAGTCCATTTTGAATTGTGATCATTTCTCCTACACTCTCTTGGTTCAGAAGATGAAAAAATTGTACAAATTTGATGTTTGGGACATATAGCAGTTTATACTCTTGGAAAATTCAAGGAACTTTTAACAGTGATGTAGAACATTCTAGAAGCGGGTAAAACAATGGAACCACGAGAGGCAGAGGCGTCCCAATCATATATTTTTTAGATAAGTATGAGAGATGGAAACTAAAAAGCGTCAGGAGAGATGGTTGCGTATCTTCATGTTTACCAACGTGCAAAAGCATTTTAAACCTAAATTCTCCCATGCAATGGCATGCAAAACCAAACGCAGCATAGAAAGAAGAAAGGAGGATCAGCAAAGAATGCAGAAGGTTACAGGCAACCAACTGAAATAAGCTTCAAGTTCATACAAACCTCCAACATTAAATTGCTATGTCTGATATAAATGTTTTCACCATCTAGTCTCTCTCTCTTTTTCTGTGAAAATGAAAGAGGGAAAAACAGAAAAGCATAAAAAATTAAAGTGTTGTTCTTGCGGGAAAAACTGCAAATTGGCAAACCAAAAAAAATAGAAAATTAAACGTCCACAATGCAGCATATGCCAACATAAAACGGTCACAGAACCACAAGGACACACAGAGAATACGATTACCACTAGAAAACGGATGACGTTGTTCGTGAACAACGGAAGAATGTGATGATGTTATTTAAACAGACAGTGCTCCCGGCTCCATTGGCTTCTTTCAGAACAAGCTGTTTTATGCTCATTTTTGGGATTGAGCTGTTTGAGGGTTATCTTAAAATGCATGCCTTTAAGAAGCTCTGAAACTCCATGTTCCATGGAGTAATGTTTTAAAACATTATTTAGCTTTTTGGACATATTTCATACATAGTAATACTGCAGTATATATATCTCTAATACCTTTCAGAAGAAAGATCTAAGGGTTTTATACATGATCAGTCAGTAATCTATTCAGTAAGAACTGATTCATGGCACTCTATAGTTGGGAAGAATGATGCAGAGCAGCCAAATACATATAAAACATTGTCAAAGATTCCAAGAATATGGTGCCATTGTCAAATATTGTTTATAAAGTTTAAACAAAAAGGATAGATTTGGCCTTCACTAATTATTTCATGGCGTTTAAAAAGATATTTTCCTAATGGAAAGTTTAATGACATTTTTCAATATATAGCATAGGATTATAATTTCTTTGGTATACATGTATGTGTGTATATGCATATACACATGCATATATACATATATATATATCTGCTACTTGAAAGTAGTCTTTGATTAAGAGAAACCAATGGGCAGAATGGATCACTGTCTCTTTAATGCACTGTAAAGGTCAGCATGGGTGATGGTGATGTAATTTTGTGAAAGGGAAAAATGGCTAACCTTCCTCATTCTTATCAGATCTTCAGTTTTTTCTGCAAGCTTCTGTTTTGCCATTATTTAAAAAAGAAAGAAAAATGATAAAATATTGGCTCATTGAAGTTTGTTGGAACCTTCATTTTATAATTTTTTTTAAGGAGAGGGGAGTGGGGGAGGAGAAAAAATTGAGGAGGGGAGGGGAAAAAGAACAAGTGGTCTGTTGGCACAAACCTGTGTTTGGTCACCATTTGAGGTGGGTACTGTGACCTCGATGTGGGTTTTTTCCACCTACATTTAAGAAATAAAGTGGTAAAAACATTTTAGGTTAGTAGGTTTCTATGAATAGCTTTGTTTCCAGATAAGCTGCATCTTTAAGCTGGTTGTGAAATAAGCCGTATGTAATCATCACAATGCAGTCTTATGCGGCTATCACAGGGAAGGGGAGTACTTTCAACAGCAATCTGTTAGTTCACCATCACATTTTCAAGGCTGAAGAGGTAATATGGACAGCCGAAGGATCAAAAAAAGAAAATTAATTATTCTATTGATGGAAAAAAACATTTTCATACTTATTTATTAAAAAGTACCTACTAAAAATAATTATTTAGGCTTAAGTAAGCCATATGTTTTTGTTTTGCTTTTTTTAAATGATCTATAAGTACTTTAAATAACATTTAAAAACAAATTTACAAGTGAAGATATCAATGTTTGACATACATGATAGTTAGAAACAAAAAGAAAGGCTTTACAGTTAAAGCACACACATAATAAACCACATATGACACCAAGCAGATAAATACAAAAAATTTGTTAGTTGATCAAGATATTTAAGGAGGCAGTTTCACTCTTGAGTTTATTAGACAACAAAACATCAAAATAAACTCAATCCAAGTTGTTACTGACACATGCAATTACTTCCAAGGTTGATTTATAAATAAGCACACACAGGGTTCAGGGGCAACATTCAACACGCCGTAACCTTCTGTCTAGGGAGTTGGAGCTCATGTGTTTGGTAAACAGACTAGATTCATCCTTAATAGTAGGAAGAGAATAACTAAGCTCTCCTGGCTAGCTTTGAAATACCTGTAGTAATAGTCATTTTATGTATTCAAAATGGAGTAAGTATAAATAAAAAAATCCCAGGCAGACTATTAAAAGGAAGCATAACAGAATGAGTAATGCCTCAAGCAATGGATATTTCAAAAGCAGCAAAGTTTTTATTAAGGGTCAAATCAATCACTTTGTATCATAAATGTCTTTCCAGAACCTCCTCAATCTGTGGTTTTGACATATTCTTTTCCATCACAGTTGGCAGCATTACCTCGGAGTACAATGTCACTGTGCTCTCTAGAGCTGAATGTAAAGAACCAAACCAAAGATAACATCAAACTTTGTGACACCGTCAAATCATAAGCACAACCAGCTACAGCACTATTAACCACCAGGGGCAATTAACAGTTTGGGTCATTTCTACTCTGAATCCCATATACTTGCTGTGTGGCCACTGGCAAGTTATTTCAGTTTAAGTTTTAAGGTTTTTATTGATAAAATGGAGATAATATCTTCACAGAGTTGTGAATGCTTAGCAAATGATAGATTTTAATTATTCTGTAAAGCTTAAATTACTCGTTTAAGTGAATAATGACTTTTTGCTTTGGGTTCTTAGCAATCCAACAGCAAGAAACTGAGAGCCTCTACTTCAGTCTGAGAGTGGAGGCCAGCAGCAACAGTCACGTTGTGTACGCTGCTACAGAGAACATTACATGAGATAAAGGTGTATCTGCGGGAGAGGAGCTATCTCCACACCTGAAAAACAGGTTGCTCGAATGACTCAAGACGCCATAAAACTATCTCTACTTGGGACCAAATTAGTGCTAGAAAATGAAACTTACACAGTTACGAGGCTGCTTTATCACTACTGTTGCTTTATATAACAAATATGGGTTCAGGTAAATTCCATAATTACTTTCTAACTGCTACAAATAAAATCAACTCAGCCACCCTTAATTCTGTCACTACCATTACAGTAATAAAAGGTTATTAGAGGTGGCTCTCAGTCTGACCTCAACACAAGTATCTCAAAACATACATTTATACAGAATTAATTGGCAAGAAGATCCCCTACTGGCACTTAAATGGGGAGCATATACCGGGAAGTGATCTCTCCACTCTGCCAAGGTCCCAAAAGCAAAGGGAACCTATCCTCGAACTTACTTGTGTTGGCCTTATGGGCAAAAGGACAAGTAAGTTAGCAGAAAACCAAAGGACTCGTAACCACTCAATAAGATGCCTTGCCAACTCCACTAATCCAGCACTTTCCAGTTAGTATAAAAAATGGAGGGATAGTCCTGTCAGGTGAGTTTTCCCTCAGGTAAAAACTGAGGTAGTCTAACACTAAAAAGACACTGTTGATACTGCACTTATTGGCCAAGGTCATACACATTTGGCTAGGTACAAAAAATGCAAACACCATTTACTCAATTTTTTCTTCTCTCTGGACTCAAGTTGGTCTCAAAGGACAGTAAAAACTGCATGTCACATTGAACCGTTTTTTTTTTTTTAATACAGTCAAAACAGAGCCAGATTGGCCACTGCTCTAGATAAACTAGATATTGAACTGGCTCCAAAGAACAGGATTAATCCATCTGCCAAGGTGAGAGCACTTTATAAGGTCTTATTTGGTTTTACATTTCTTAACAGACATATAAAAATGTAATTTTTCTTATAAAAACTGCTTCTATTAATTCCTGTTGTTAACGGTGAGACTTGTATTTGCTTCAATAAATCTGAACTAATACCTCAACTCCATCACTGCTTAAATGTGTTTAAAAAGCCTATCAACACACAAAAGATCAGTCCAGTTACTCTTACCCCTGGGAAATCTGCTTATTAAATTGGTGATTTTTCTTTTCTTTTTGAGGAAGATTAGCCCTGAGCTAACATCTGCTGCCTATCCTCCTCTTTTTGCTGAGGAAGACTGGCCCTGAGCTAACATCCATGCCTGTCTTCCTCTACTTTATATGTGGGATGCCTGCCACAGCATGGTGTGCCAAGCGGTGCCATGTCCACACCCGGGATTCGAACTGATAAACCCCGGGCTCCAAAGCGGAACGTGTGAACTTAACCAATGCGCCACTGGGCTGGCCCCTAAACCGGTGATTTTCCAATAACATTCAGTGACTGTGGGTACAGTCAACTCAGAGCTGTAAGCAACTAAGCAGCATAACCTCTCCTACATAATAGATCTTCCCCTTTTTGTAACGCTATTTAAGATTTGAACAACCACGTAGATGTGCTTTATGTAACACTTGGATATTCTTTGAATATGTTGCACATATATTCATCTTAGGAAATCAAATTATATTTTAATCATACCAGCAGAGTTTATTGCTAAAAAGGAATGTGGAGATTCCTCCTGGATGAGTAAAAATTATTTTTAAAAGTAGGTGATCACAGAGCTGGTGTGCTGTATTAGCCTCATTTTTTCAGATACAAGTTGGGTAAAGGCGTGTGTCACCTGAAAACTTCTGGGATAGCCTACAGTCTTCATGACACAATTCTAGGACAATATTTTACAGGTTCATGGGAGATTCCTTCTTTCAGAGCGAGGAAGAAACAACTTGGTTAGGATTCTACAAGAACCAATGCTTTGAAAGCGCCCTGGTCAAAGAGTTAACGCCTCTCAATGAGAAAGTGAATTAGCTACATATCTGGACTCATGACACACCTTCTGCACTTCCGTGGGCTCCGGCTCAGCCTGCTCAGGTGGCACTTCTTCTCCTTTCACTTCAGCCTCCGCTGTTTCCTTCTGTGCTTTAGAAACCCCTGCTTTTTTGACAGGTGCACCTTCTGTGACCTGACTTTGAGCAATGGCTGGCGCAGAGGTGGGCCGGGGACTTCGGTCTGCTGAATCGACAGCTGCTGCTATGCGAGAAAGGGGAAAGGGAAGAATAAGTGAGGGCAAGGGTCACTGTACCACTTCAAAGTCACCAAGCGAACCAACTGTGAATCCAGGACACGTGCGAGTGTTCACAGTGTCCAGCGGGCTGTCACATAGAAGGCAAAAAATAAATCATTAGTGCTCTGCCAAGTAACTGATGGCAATAAGAAAGCTAAAATATCTTCAACAGAAAAGCTAAATGTGCTGACGATCACATCCCATAAGGGAGGAGGGGCATCAAAATAAGAAAAGAAATTGAAAATTCATTTTATTTAAGTTAGCAAGATTGTTTAACCTTGTAATCTGTTAGTTTCAAGAACCTGCAATGTAGTCTACAGAGAAAAAAGGAAGGGTCAATTAAATCTCATTTTTCCCATGAAGCCTTTTTGAAATAAAGATCCATTCATTTATAGGTGATTTCAGGAACCTAAAACTATATTTTAAAAAAAAGAATTAAGTTTGATTTTTTCTGTGAAGCCTCCTTGGAATGGTTACAAAATAACTTCATAAATGAATCTCCTGACAAGACACGTACGCTTTCTGATGCTTGTTTAAGGGCAAATCTTTGAACCAGACTCTTTCCTTTCCAATAAGTCATTTGATTAAAATACTATGAATTCAAAACCTTTGGTCTTTAGTTCTTAAAAAAACCAACAACCACCTTTTGAGTTCTGTCCTACCCTCTCCCAGAGTCTTATCAATTTGTATTCTAGCTCCTATTCTCTAATATATTTAGGGCAGTGGTTCTCAAGCAGGGGTGATTTTGCCGCCCACAGAACATATGGCAATTTCTGGAGACATTTTTTGGTTGTCATAACCGGGAAGAGAAGTGGGATGGGGTACTGGCATCTAGTGTGTACAGGCCAAGGTTGCTGAGGTTAGAAACTTCGATTTAGGGAAAAAGCTATATATGGACTGTTTTAGAGAGAACACACAATATAGGCTAATGGCAAAAGTGTGATGTCGTCACGGAGTTAAGAGCTGTTTTGGTTTGGACTATTGGGCACCTAAGTTTCAGATGGCTTACTTCAAAACAATCACTCATACTCTTTTTGTGATTTTTATCTTCATTCTTTCAGGGACTAAATGAAAACATCTATACATTTTGTAGTAAAACCTCACTTATCTGGTATGTATAGGAATGCAATGTGTTTCCACATGATTTAATATTTCTAATAACAGATCATTACCCTTTCATGTACTGAGACTTTAATTTTAATTATTTTGCATAGAATTCTTTACTTTTTTTTTTGAGGAAGAGTAGCCCTGAGCTAACATCTGCCACCAATCCTCCTCTTTTTGCTGAGGAAGATTAGCACTGAGCTACCATCCATGCCCATCTTCCTCTACTCTATATGTGGGTCGTCTGCCTCAGCATGGTTTGGTAAGTGGCACGTAGGTCCACACCTGGGATCCGAACCGGTGAGCCCTGGGCCACCAAAGCGTAACACACGAACTTAACTACTATGCCACCAGGCCGGCCCCTCTCCACAATTTTTATGACACACTTTCCTGCCTTCTTAAACTGAGTACACTGAATTTAATTTATCTGAATAAATTTAGATTAAAAAGCAGTAAGGATTAGGTAAAACAAAGGAAATCCATGAATGAGAATCCATGAATGAGATAAAAAATTGAAATTCACAACTACTTCATACACACCACCACCAAGAAAGAAACGCTTGTTACTCTGTAACGATCTTCAGTGAAAGAAATCATTCCTCAGAGGATACATAAGAAAAACATCAGAAACACAAGAATCTACTTTATCTTTCAATGACAACTCTGTGGCCTCTTGCAAGTGCCTGCTACTCATGAGTGCTCTAGGCCAGTCAATGCAAGAACGACAGACGGCAGACCAAATCTAACACAGGAATGTGACAAAATATTTTGTTCACAGTTGTGTAAAAGTATCATTATACATGTCTATTCACACCTCCTCTCAAAGAATTAATTCAACTCTGCCTGGCATCACAGAAACATAGCCCATGCTTTCACCATGTGTTATTTTGCCACTTGCATTTGGTCTTAATCCAATACTACTAATATTGCAAGCCAACGATTTATGTCTTCAGCATTCCTGCCCTGGCAATCTGTAGTGCATGTGGAAAAGTAGGTATGAGTGTGGAAACCGGCGGATAGAAACAGGCAAAAAAAATTTCATCATCTGTAAAACATGGAAATATTAACTCTAAAGGATAGTTGGGGAAGGCACACTCAACAGATATAAAAATACTTTACAAACCCTAAATATTAATAACTTTTAATGTCATACCTAAGTCCTTGTATTTCTTATGTTATGGGTTAATATTATTTCAAGAGTATGTTGGGCAAAATTAATTATGCACACATTGACACGTAATTCAAGTGAAAGATGTCACCTGGGAGCTGTGGAGAGAGGCAAATGTCTTTCCTTTTCTCAATAAGAAGACAACAAACTATGGATCACAACAGAGAATCATGGTAGTGACCGTGGTGGTTGTTTTTTTAAACAGCTTTATTGAGATATAATTCACCTACTACACAATTCAACGACTTAGAGTGTATAATTCAATGCTTTTGAGTATATTCGCAGTGCTGGGGGTAGTGATTACTTTTTAAGATGTTTTGGCTCTTCAGTTTTATAAATCCATTTGTTAGCTGTTACAAGATTTGGGTACATATACAGAGAATACTCAACTTGAAAAATTCGATTATTTCCCATTTCTGAAGGTCTAGACAAAGAAAAGCGCTGGTTGTGATACTCTTATGGACCCATTAACTCCAGGATTATACTGCTCTTGTCTGAAAACAACAGAATCTTAGTTATATAGTAGAGCAGTAAAGAGTAAAACTCAAAACCATCATATTGAGTAAAAGGAGACAAATTCTAGTTCAAGGTCTTTTACTTAGTAGCACAATTTCTGCTAGTGTGGTACAGGTACAATAGGTATGTGATAGATCAGTGGTTCCATTATCAGAGGGCCCACATGAATCATCTGTGGATACTGAAAAACAAACCAACCAACCCAGCTGACGCTCGGGTCCACCACAGACAGACGAGGTCTCTAAGAGGGAGTCTTGGGCATCCGTTTTGTTTTAAAGCTCCAGAGATGATATGGAAGCATTCCCCTGGCAAAAACCACTGCAACTGCTACTCACCGAATAGAGGAACTGCCTGGTTGTGTGAATCTAGCAAGTTACATCATTTTTTTGGCGCCCCAGTTTCCTCACTAGTAAAACAAGAATTTCTAAATGCTTCTTGGTCACTAGGTTGTTGGTACTAAATAGGAATATACGGAAATGGTTTGAAAAGCAAAAAGTGCAACAAAAATAAAAGCTGAAAAATCCTTCTCATTATTATTAGCTATCCTTGTGACTTGCCACTTTATTGTATAAACTGGGATCTGAACCAGTTTTAGTTCCTCAGCTGGTAAAGCAGATGCTCTGAGCACCAGATATAACAGAAGAGAACGAGAATGTTCATTTGCATCATTAAAGTGAGGCCCCTTATAAAGCAATTCTTGCAAAAGTTTCCCTAATACACTATCTCTAGCTTACAGCCTTATATTAATTTTTAAAAGGGGGGGCTTAATAAGGAAAAGACTCTTTATTAAGAAGAATGGAGGGGCCGGCCTTGTGGCATAGGGGTTAAGTTCAGTGCGCTCCACTTCAGCAGCCCAGGTTCATGGGTTCGTGGGTTCATAGCCCAGGTGTGGACCTACACCACTCATCAGCCATGCTGTGGTGGCATCCCACATACAAAGTAGAGGAAGACTCCCACACATGTTAGCTCAGGGCTAATCTTCTTCAAGCAAAAAGAGAGCAAGATTGGCAACAGATCTTAGTTCAGGGTGAATCTTCCTCAGCAAAAAAAAAAAGAAGAAGAAGAAGAAGAAGAAGAAGAATGGAGAAATACCTAGGAAAAGGAGAGAAAAAGTTTCCATAGACATGTTTACAATTCTTATACTGAGAATATAACAGAGAAAAAGAAGACATTTGAAAACAGAACTATAAAACAATTTATCCTACAAAAAATTTATCCTACTCAGTTTGCATGCAATGCAGATACTTAAAAGATAATATATGTAAAATGTTTAGAACAGTGCCTGGAACATACTAACTACTCAATGAATATTGACTATTAATACTTTTATTCACCCTCTTCTGCAAAAAAAGAAGTCATCATGGAGAAGAGTAAAAACCACGGGTCTGAGAGAACAGTCCTAGATTCTCCTTCCACTTCTGTCGCTGACTAACAATGTGACCTTACGCAAGTCACTTAAATTCTAAGGTCATGTTGTAAGAAATAAATCAATTACCAACGGGTATCCATTTCAAGATATTAGAAAAAGAACAGTTCAATAAAAGCATAAAGAAAATAATAAAGATATTAGCTGGTTTAAATTTAAAAATATACAATAGGGAAAAACAACAAAACCAAAAGTTGGTTCTTTGAAAAGATTGATAAGATTAATAAACGTGTAGCAAGACTGCCCAAGAAAAAAAGCGGCACAACTTACCAATATAGGAACACAAATGGGGAAATTGCTATAGATCTTATAGATGTTAAAAAGATACCCAACTTTATGTCAATAAAGCTGAAAATTTACATGGAATGGATATTTCCTAGAAAAACACAATTACCAAAACTGAAACAAGAACTAGAACATGTTAATACTCCTTTATCCAACAAAGGCATTGAATCTGTAAGTAAAGAACCCTCCCACAAAGAGATCTCTAGGACCATATGGCTTTATTGGCGAATTCTTCCAAACATTAAGAGGAAATAATACCAATCTTATGCACTCTTCCAGAGGGCAGAGAAAGAGGAAATCCTTCTCAACTTATTTTATGAGGCCAGCATATACTTGATACCAAAACCCGACCACAGCATTACAAGAAAGGAAAATTACAGGCCTCTCTCTCCTATGGAAATAGTTGTAAAAATCCTATGATATAATAAGAAGGACATATTATGATCAAAGTGAGTTTATTCAAAAAATGCAGTTGGTTTAACAACTGAAAGTCAATCTACTTCTATACAATTAGGTGGCTGGAATAAAATACTTCCAGCTTTTTCCCAGGTCCTGTGACACTAATGGTGATGCCGCTAAAGCCCTTCTTCCTCTAGAGTTGTCTTAGATGCTTCAGCTCTGGAATCTCAAGCATTCCTACAGCATTTTGAAGAGAAATTTTGGAGATTTCCCCTCCTAGGAACATGGTCAATAGGCAGAGACATCAAGATTTTTAGAAGTCTTGAACTGGGAGGTTTCTACAGCTAGAGGAATAGAGACTGTCAAGATGTGATTTCTGTAAGTAATGTAAGTGTCTCTATAAATAAAGCTTTCTCATTTGTTCAAGGTACCAAAGCTCGTTAACACTTGAATCTTTGGTTATTTTTGTTATTAGAAAGAAAGGATCTTGGGGCCAGCCCCGTGGCCGACTGGTTAAGTTCGTGCGCTCTGCTCTGATGGCCCAGGGTTCGGAGCCTGGGCGCAGACATGGCACCGCTCATCAGGCGATGTTGAGGCGGTGTCCCATGTGCCACAACTAAAAAAATATACAATTAAATACTGGGGGGATTTGGAGAGAAAAAGCAGAGGAAAAAAAAAAAGAAAGAAAGAAAGGCTCCATCAGGCATTGTACCTATATAATGATGAGATTCCATTTAGTGGAAAAAGCCACGGGATAGGGTATCAGACAGACCCAGGTTTTTGTCCTAGCTTTGCAACTTACTATCTGTGAGATCTTGAACAAGTCGCTTAAACTTTGCAATCTCGTTTCCTCACTGAAAAATGGGGATAAAAATAATAGCTGTCCGAGACTGAGGTAAACTGGAGGTCGGGTAACTCACTGGACGAGGAAGGAAACTCTTGATAGTGTTATATGAAGACGGCAGACATGAGGATTGAGCGGTCACACCTCAAACTTAACATGCCCAAAACAGAAGGCTTGATTTTCCATATCCCCAACTCGGCTCAATCAAGCCTAGGAATAAACTTTGTTTTCCTTTTCCTTACCATCTCCAACATTCAGTTTAGAGTAATTCTGTCAGCTCTACTTCCAAAATAGATCCCTGACCACTTTTCCTTGTCTTCATTGCCAATACTCAAGTCCAAGCTGTCGTGATCTCTTACTCAGATCCCACAACAGACTTTCCCAAGCTGGTGCTTCACTCCCCATTCAGTGGAGCAGTCACCCAGCAGCCAGGGTGATCTTTTAAAGATGGAAACCAGATTATATCACATCCTCTAATACCTTCCCCTGCAATTAAAATAAAATCTAAACTCTTTACTGTGGCCTACAAGGCCTTACACAACCTGGCCTCTGCCCGCTTCTCTGACTTCACTTATTTTTTACTCTTCTCCCCTTTATTCACTAGGACCTAGACTTGTGCTGTCCAGTATGGAAGCTATTAGCCACATGTGGCTATTTAAAGTAAAATTAAAATTTAGTTCCTCAGTTATGTAACCACATTTCAAGTTCGTAATGGCCACACGTGGCTACTGACTACCAAACTGGACATCACAAAATAGAAGATTTCCATCAGCACAGAAAGTTCTATGGGACGGCTTTGACTAGACACATGCCAAGCTCATTCCTACTTGTAGGTCTTTGCACTTGCTATTCCCTCTTTGAAAATGCTCTTCCTCCAGATTTTGGGATGGCTGGGACTTTCTCATAATTCAGATCTCAGTTCAAATAAAGCTCCTCAAAGGAACCTTCTAAATTTAGGCTGGACCACTCAATCTGAAAGAGCTCCCCAATCTCCGCCATCCCCAGACACTCTCTATCCCGTTACTCTGTTGTATGTTCTTCACAGCACTTACCACTATCTGAAATTGTTTTCTTTTGTTTTCTGTTTCCACGCATAGACTGTAAGCCCTGTGATGGCAGGGACCATGGTGGTATGTTCAGGGCTGTATCTCCAGTGACTAGAACAACACCCGACACAAAGCAAGTGTCAAATAAATTGCTGAACCAAATAATAAGTGAGTAAGTCTCTGAAAGAACATGAGTTTTGGAGTTAAACCAACCTGTACTCCAATCCACTTACCAGTTATCATATCTTAGGAAAAGCTATTTAGTCTCTGAGCCTAATTCCTAGTGTTGTCATGAAGACTAAATAAAACAAAAGTCTGCAATCTGCCTTGTACTGTTATTACGGAAACAGCCCCGTCTAACCCAGGACAGTAGAGACACACCAGAAAGAAAGCAGCACGACTCGCAGTATGGAAGCACAAAAGCCCCACTGCTTCAATAATCCCTTTTCCAAGTGTGGTGGATCTATTTCTGACTCTTCCACTGAGCTAGGTATTTCTGACATACGCCCTTGTGACGCAACTAAACAAAATATGGCAGCATGGTTCTGGATGATACAAAACAAAGTAATAAGGCTGTAGTCAGAATATTTAACAGTATCTTAATGATAGCTAATACTTTGGGGTCACTTATTAAGTACTAACTATTGTGCTAAACATCATCAGCCTTGATCTAGTTACTGCTCTCTCTGAACCTCAGTTCTTCTTTCCTTAAGATGATTCCACTAAATTAGACAATTAGGAAGACCCATTTCATTTTAACACTGAGATTGTTTCATTTGGCTCTCTTATAGAAAAGCATACTTCCTTTATCTCTTTCTAAAGAGTTAGGATCACAAGAAATCAATATTCAATACAAACCTCCATCAAGGCTCCGGGATGCCCGTTTGCTTGCTGTACGCTCAAAGTGTGGGGCAGGCCTGTCAATCAGAGCACTAGCTTGCCTGGTTTGAGCCTGAGTTCGGCCACTGTATCGAAATTTGGATCCCAGTGCAAGAAATTTGCTTTTAGGAATGGTGTCTGTAGATGTCAGCCTAGGAGAAAAAAATATATAATAATCAGATATTATATATATTATCTCACTCTAACGAGACCATGAGATTAAAAACAAAGAACTAAAAAATGTTTCACAATTCTTATAGTTTCCTTATTGTTACTAAAGCAGATTTCCAGTCAAGTGATCATTATTTTAATTTATGTCATTTCTCAAAGCAACATGTATAATTTACATGTGACCTATATTAATATCTTACATCTCTATAGATAGGGCCTTATGGTTTTCAAAATGCTTTTATAGCACTGTAATATTTTCACTACATCCCTGTGATATTTCCACCATTTTATAGATACAGGACACTGAACCTCAAAAAAGAAGTTACTTGCTTAAGATCACATAACTGTTAAGAGGCTGGGCAGTAACAGAGTCCAAGCCCAGAGTTCTTTTCCTCTCTACTAAAATAATAATTTTGTCAAATGCACTCCAACTCAATTAAGGCCTGGGAACCTATTTAATAGGTTATTTGGTGTATTTTCAACTCAGTTAGGGACCCCATCTTTTTTCTATGCAGTACCCTGTACTCCCTTTTGTCACAGCATTGACTACACTGAATTGAAACTATTTATGCGCTGGTCTCTACTACAAGACTCTCTAAGGGTAAACGATAAAGACTATGACTTATTCATCTTTGTGTTTCTGCTTCTGGCACAGCGCCTGGCATGAATTTGGCACTCAATAAACGTTTGCTGAATAAATACATAAATTGCTACATCAAACGCTACCAAAAAGAGAGCATTTTTCCCTCTGGGATGGTTTATTTTAATTCAGCAAATATTTACTTTCTTTTATGTAATGAAGTATTACATGTTAATATATCCTCTTATTTTGATGCAATGGATTTAAATATGCTATCCTACAAGGAAATACATTGGCTGTAGGTGAAATCTATACCATAGAGATTAAATACTCAAAAAAACTCTTTTTCACTCTTCCTTACCCATTTTTAAAACCTGATTTTCTTGGTTTAATTTTAAGGAAGAGGATGATGAAAGCATAAAAAATTATCTTAATGCCAATAATTAAGATTCTTTAATTGAGTATAAAGTGTACCCTCATGTTTTATTTTGAAATAAGAATTGAAATGTTATCTTCCCTGACATGTCTTCCTGTTCACTGTGCTATAGTGCTAAGTATGACACGAAAATACGAATAGAAGGAAAAGATACTATGGTTCTCTCTCTTGAGAGCCACTCATAACGAGTCAAGTTTATTTATGAATGACATGACATGAGGTCTGGGATTTGCTTCAAAATAAACTAGGAAGTAGTGGGAAGGAGTGGGTGGGGATACAGATGAAACAAGATTGGCCTTGGGGTGATAATTATTGAAGCTGGGTGATAGGTACAAGGGGGATTCATCATACTAGTCTTTACTGTTGCTATGTATGCAATTTTCTATAATAAATACATTGTCTTTTTTTTGAGGAAGATTAGCCCTGAACTAACATCTGCTGCCAATCCTCCTCTTTTTGCTGAGGAAGACTGGCCCTGAGCTAACATCCGTGCCCATCTTCCCCTACTTTATATGTGGGACGCCTGCCACAGCCTGGCTTGCTAAGTGGTGCCATGTCCGCACCCGAGATCAGAACCGGCGAATCCCGGGCCGTGGAAGCTGAACATGTGACCTTAACCACTGTGCCACCCATAAAGACATTTTCTTAAAAAGGCAAGTCAACAATAACTAGCTGGCTCTCCTTTTAATACGAGTAATCACTTATCTAAGGTCTGCCTTCTCTGTGAGACTGTACGTTCCCTCAGGACAGGGATTAGAACTATCTTGGGGTAGAGTCCCAAAGCCTAGTACAGTGCCTACACAAAGAGTGAGAACACAGAAAATGCTTGGTAAGTGAATACAAGGGGTTAATAAGGTGGCCTTCTGAAAGGCAGAGGAAATGAAACTTTCTTTTGTTTTCTGATCATCTGATACAACTGGGCATCAAAAATGGTCCTCTGTGCTCCCCTTCTGGGGTTGATCAGAGCCACGATGACAACCAGCTTCATATCTTTAACTTCCAGCATAAAAGCCCCAGCGAAAGTTGCTAAGCACTGCTTAGCGAAATTCCACGTGGAGGTAAGTCAGGGATCCCCCTCCTTGTAGGACTGATTTTAGCTCCAGGTAGGGCAATCACAGAGCCCCTAGGAAACACAGGTTCCTATTCCTCCTGCCTCTCTTCCTTCTACCGTACACAGAAAGGTGCTCTGGGAATGTTGAGGCACGTTTTTCAACCCAAAAGAGGAGAACCAGATTCACTGTGTCTTGCTTAAGATGATCTCACCTGAGCTAAATAAAAGACTGTCAGCCATACAAAGAAGAGAACTTCAATAACAGCCTTAAAATAGAAACATGCATAACTAATTTGTCCTTGAAAAATACTTAAGTGAGAACAATACCTGAAAAATGTGTGATGCTCTACACAGACTTTCCATAGTTTCTTAGCTGCTCGGTAACTGGGAAGTTTGAATCCGATGGTACTTTCATACTGTTCTTGCTATAAAAACACAAATAAACATGGGACGTGAAGTATTATTCAACTACAGTGATACAGTACCACCGAAATATGGTGCTATAGAAGGAGCCATTGTGAATAAAAAGAATGTTACTAGTTTAAGCACATAAAATATCATTTGAAATTTCTTCCCACTTATCAAAAGAAATTTACTCACTGAAGATGGCTTTTTCCACAACAAGGAAGCCAGGGAATGCATCTTATATTATTTATGTGTCTTATTTTATTCAGAAACACACACACACACTGTACATTTTTCTGAGCCACAATTAAGTCACCTTTTGATTGTCCAGACACTTCTCTTCCTTAGTCACTCTCTGCATTTGCGACACTAGACTACTCAGTGATCAGGGAATGGGATAGCAGACGATTCTTCCCACCAATCAATATTATTATGCAATCATTTTTAGTATTAGGAACTAAAGGTTTGGGCTCAAACCAGATTCTTGAATTATTAAATGTATTTTCATTTTTTTCTTTGATTGATCACTAACTTATCTATATACCTCTTTGACTGAAGCAAACTACATCCTGCCAGGGCTGCTGGGAACACCGTGCTGCCAGTCTCTTGCCTCTCTGTTTCTGTCTTACGTACATTTTATAAGACGGAAAGGAAACTGACATTTATTTCTAGTGCCTATTATTGCCAATAATACTATGATTGACAGTTATCATCTATATTTTTTACAGATGAAGAAACTGAGGTCAGAGAAGTTAAGTGCTCAGTCTCACAGCTATTAAGTGGCAGAACCAGAATTTCAGTTTCCACTACATCATGCTACTTCTAAATCATCTGCCGTAGTCAGAAAACTACACACCTCAAAATCCTGTTATTCCTGACTGCTTTTTTAAATAGGAATTCTGCATTTTTAGTATATATTATATAGCTGACATTTAAAGAAACCAAGGACTTCCCATTATCATATTTATTAATATTTGCATATATATATATCTTTTTGGCCTTCCTACATTAAAACGTAAGATTGTTGAGTGATGGCCTCTTTTCTTCACTGTTATACTCCTAGCCCCTAGAATGGTGCCCTGCACAGAGAAAGCCCTCAATAAACATTTGTTGGCTGAATGACTCTTGGATTTGAAACTCTGAGGGAAGACCGATTGCTCTGAGCTCGGCACAGGTAAATAAATAAATGCTTCATTGATAATCCTTATCCAAGATTTTTAAGGCTGCACATCCAGTATTTGCATGCTCAGATAACAAGCCATTTTTCACCAGCAGATGGTGATATATACACAAAAAAGCCACTTCCCTTTAGCGTGGTGCTTTCTTATTCAGAGCTTTCACAGCTGTCATCTCATTTAATCTTCAAATCAGTGATGACAGAGGAGGTGTTACCTCACTCGAATGATAAGGAAGCTGAGCTTAGATTTGTCCAGGCTCTTCTGCTTAGTAGATGGCAGAGTAGGTGCTAGAATACTTTTTTTTGAAATTTAATTCCTATTTAATTTTACACTGTGCCATAACAGCTCTTGAATATACCAGTTAAATTTGGCTAGCATTAGTACATCCTGAAACTTGACCACCAACTAATCACTGAGTTATCTGGTACAAAGTTGAACATCCAACCTTATTAAAAATCTAGAAGTTGACCTTAGGACACATTCTCAGTAACTACTAGAAGTTACACATACAAATAAATTTTAATTATATTAGGTAAAAAATTGGTGGTGCAAAACATGAGTAATCCAACCCCACAATTTAAAAATCTTGTGCTATTTAATTTAAAAATATTTTTCCATCAAGATTTTACCTGAAGTCAATAAGAACAAGTTTATCAATCCAATTTTCACTTTTGGTCATTATATTTTTACTTACCTAAAAAAAACTGTCCAGAAGACCAGTAGTAAGGAATAGAAGAAGCAATCACAAGACTGATTCATTTAGAAAACAGAACTATCAGCTCCTGAATAATTAGCTACAGAGAGACCTCTTAGATGATTAACAAGGAAACAGAAAGGAAGAGATGTTTTAGATATGGTCTGTATTTGATCCAAGGGGAAAGAAACTCAATCCTGTACCTCTCCAGGCCGAATCTTGATGAAAAAGCTGCTACGTTTGTAAGAAATCTTCAGCACTTTGGGCCAAGGAAAGCGGTTAATTCTCAGCTTATCTTTGTAAACCAGAAGGCCACTAGAGCAGACGCCCAGGATGATATCCACCCCCTCCAAGTCCTGAAAAAGGAAAGTGTTAGCATTTCAGTCTTGAACAAAGTACTCACCACACTGTCAACTATTATTACATAATCTGAAGATATCAACAGCCAAAAAGCACTTACAGAACACACAATGAAAAATAAAGCTTACCCTAACAATTATAACCCACGGGACTATTCAGTCTACGTAAAAATGTTCTTACTACACAACATTTAAAAAAAATCAATGCTATTACCTATCACGAATGTCTTAAAAACGTCCAAATCAGACTCAGTAATTCTATTTCTGTAATCTATTCCAAGGAAACAATTCAAATCTCAGAAAAAGCTTTATACATGAAAATGTTCCGAGTGCTATAAGAGTGAAAAACTGGATATAACCTAAGTATCTAAGCATTAGCATTAAATCTTTGTCCATTCATATGGTGAAATACAATGTGACCATTAAAATAGTTATAAAGAATTTGGGAGATAAATGGGAAAATAATTGTGTTGTAATATTAAATAAAATAAAGCAGGATAGGGGCTGGCCCCGTGGCCGAGTGGTTAAGTTCGCGCGCTCCGCTGCAGGCGGCCCAGTGTTTCGTTAGTTCGAATCCTGGGCGCGGACATGGCACTGCTCATCAGACCGCGCTGAGGCAGCGTCCCACATGCCACAACTAGAAGAACCCACAACGAAGAATACACAACTATGTACCGGGGGGTCTTTGGGGAGAAAAAGGAAAAAATAAAATCTTTAAAAAAAATAAAAAATAAAAAAAAAATAAAGCAGGATAAAATTGCATATACAACTTAATCCCAGCAATATAAAAAATACATAAAAGATTAGTATACCAAAATGTTAATAATGGCATTCTTTAGGTGGCATAATTATGAGCAATTTTGTTTTGGTGAGGAAGATTGTTGCCAAGTTAACATCTGTTGCCAACTTCCTCTTTTTGCTTGAGGAAGATTGTTGCTGAGCTAACATCTGTGCCAATCTTCCTCTATTTTGTATGTGGGACGCTGCCACATCATGGCATGACGAGTGGTATGTAGGTCCGTGCCCAGGATCTGAACCCACAAACACCAGGGCACCAAAGCAGAGTGCACAAACTTAACCACTACACCACCAGGCCAGCCCCAAGTAATTTTTCATTTTAGTTTTCTACATTTTCAAATTATAATAAACATGTATTATCTTTTTAAAAAAAATTTAAATATCACAAAACTAATATATATGTAAAAAATTCCAACAATACAGCAAGGATATAAAAAAAGAGTAAAATTCTTTCTCCTCCCCCCACACCTCTTAACAGTAACCAGTAATAATTTGATAATTTCTAGATTATCCTATTTTCTAGGCACATACAAATATGTGTGGATAATATCCATATATATATATATATATATATATATTTATATCACCTTTATAATCAGGAAAACAACTAGAAAAAAACTGCAATTCAGTCCTTGTGGGTGGAAACTGCATCTTAATCATTTCTATATCACCCCAAATACCATCTATTATCAACAACATGCTCTGTAAGTGTTTACATTGAGTTTGTTACCTACTCATATTATTATTCATAACTTATTATGGCAAATATCAGTAAATCCTTTGCCTCTGATTTACAAAAATCTTGATTTATGTAGCTTGATAAATTAAAGAATTTCAAGGTATTTTAGCAACAACATACATTAGGCTTAAACCTGTAACCATTACTATCAATCACTTCATTATTAGTGACTCTGAGGGAATATCTGCTTTTCTCTTGTCCAAGAAACACGGACATCCACATATCTAAGCCACTGAAGGCACCAACCGCTATAAGGAGCAATACAACCGCTACCACCACCGCCACCCCTTGAAGCCACTATAAAACGTCGCCGGGCTTGTACCTCATCTATCTTTACCACAGTCCTCCTAAAACTGAGCCTTTGCATCCTCTGAAAAGGCTTTCCTTAATAATCCAAAGAGAGACGCTAATCTACTTTTACCATGCCCATCTGTATATGAAAATTCTAGGGTAAACATTCATGTTCTCATTTTGGTCTCCAGTTCCAAAATACTCACACCTATCACTATCATAACCAGCAAACAATTACTACGGCAGCTCTGGTTTTATGTTTAAGTCAGCAGACCATATGACTTCCTGGAGGCCAGGGCTTAGGGCTCTGTATACTACCAAATGTACACGCACAATTATAATTCTTGTTTTTCTATAATAAAGTGGTCATCCCTCCAAAATTCATGATAAGTATAGAATTTGACTCTATTCCTGTATAAACTCTGTATGAGAGAATCTCAGATTCTTATAATTACTGATGTTAAGTATATTAAATTACAAATACCCCCAAATCAAGAAGGAATAGTAAGATAAAATAAAGCCATGTTTACATGCCTCTTTATTAAAGAAATTTTAAAAATTAAATATATAACATTAACCATCTATGTCTATAATTCAAGGAGAACAAGTCTCACCTGAGTTAATCTCTACAGATGACTATTTACTCAGATAAGTAATCAAAACTCAGTTCAATGCTTCTAGACTACTACTTTTCCCAAAATGAGTACAGAGAAACATATTAGTGCCTATATGTGTTATGTACAAGCACAACAGAGAAATAATTACATACAGCTCCAATTCAGTGACTGCACAATTGAGAATTTCCCAGAAGATGCCCTCTTGAGTTCTTAAAGCCTATGGGTACAGTTACATCGCTCTCTTAATTATATGTTTTGGAGAAACAATTTGCTTTACAACATTTGAGAAAGGAACATGCTGCCTGACTTCTTCATTCATTCCTGATAATTACTGAATCGACACCAGCCTCCAGCAGAAATAGAGAAGCAAGACCTAACAATTTCAGTTCTGGAAATACACCCGATCTGATCTTCCTACCATCTACTTTAGAGATTCATAGAAATTACAGTACTCAGCCCAAAACAATCCAGAGCAACATCTTAAGAAAAACCACTAACATACAATGAAATTTTATCAGAATTAATAGAGTCTAGATAGAGAAGAAACTTCAGATATCAGGTATTCAGGTTGGGAAAAGTCTGAAAGGTCATTTAAGTCCTATCATCCACAAGATGTTTGAATGTCCTTTTCTAAATTCCTACCAAGTGATTATTTTGCCTGTTCTAGAATACCTCCAGCAGAGAGCTCACCGCCTTCTCAGGTAGCCCGTCTCATCTTTGAATAGCTCTGACTATTAGACAACTTGTTGAATTGAGCTGAACAGTATTTCCCTCCACTTTCCATTTTATTGGCTCTAGTTTTATATCTTGGAGACAGTAAAATCTCCGCTTCACATACCAATCCTTTAAATACACGAAGACAGATACTATGTTTTCCCTAAACTGTCTCTTCAGTGGGCTAAGTATCTCTGCTCCTTTGCCTGTTTCTCATGGGACGTGGTTTTGACGCCCCTCATCATGCGTCCTAGTTAAGTTCCTCTAAGTGAACCTCAGATCATCCCCTGAGCCCCTTCCCTCACAAACTCCTCAAGCCATTTCAGCAGCTGAAGATGAGAGAAGTCAAGCAACTTCCCTTAAGCATTCATTCTATTAGGTGGTATTAAGCAGAACTAGGATTAAAACTCAAATTTCCAATTCCCTAACCCAGTGGTTCCCAAATGAGCCACTGCGTTTGATCCCGTGTGCATTAGAATCACCCAGAGAGCCTGTTACAACAGATGGCTGGGCTCCACCCACAGAGTTCCTGACTCAGTAAGTCTGGGATGGGGCCTGAAATGCGCATTTCTAACAAGTTCCTAGATGATGCTAAAGGCTGGTTCAGACACCACACTTTGAGAAGCACTACTTTAGGCCAATGGTTCTCAGATTCAAGCATGAATGAGAATCATTTGGGATGTTCATTAAATCTTGAGATTTACTCTCGCCTCCAAAGTAATTCAGTAAATCTGGGAGGAGCCTGGGAATCTGCATATTTAATAAACACCCAGGTGATTCCAATGCAGGTGATGTGGCTGTGAAACATGCCTTGCTGCCACTCTATACTTTCAAAAGTACCTGCATTTTAGGAAAATATCAGTTCTTTCACTCTAGGTGCTATATCTTTTGATTCTTACAGTGGCTTAGGATGTGAAACTTCATTCTGATGGCAGAATTGCAAAGGGACAATTCAATTTATACACTGGATCCTCTTGATTGCGTCAATTGATCGACTTAAAATTCTTTTTTTCTCTTTAAAGATTTTTTATTTTTCCTTTTTCTCCCCAAAGCCCCCCAGTACATAGTTGTATATTTTTAGTTGTGGGTCCTTCTAGTTGCGGCATGTGGGACATCGCCTCAGCATGGCCTGATGAGCAGTGCCATGTCCGTGCCCAGCATCCGAACCAGCGAAACCCTGTGCCTCCCAAGCAGAGCGTGCCAACTTAACCACTCGGCCACAGGGCTGGTCCCTCTTTTTTTCTTTTTAAATTGGAGCAGGCAAACTGTAAATTCTTTCCCAGTTCTTTCACTTTATATTTCTTTGTCCCTACATGAGCCTTATATGCTCAGTCTTTTTTTTTTTTTTTTAGGAAGAGTGGCCTTGAGCTAACATATGTTGCTAATCTTCCTCTTACCCCTCAACCGCCCCACGAAACCCCAGTACATAGTTGTATATACTAGTTGTACATCCTTCTAGTTCTTCTATGTGGGATGCTGCCTCAGCATGGCTTAATGAGTGGTATGTAGGTCTGCGCCCAGAATCCACATGGGTGAACCCCAGGCTGCTGAAGCAGAGCATGTGAACTTAACCACTAGAACACCGGGCCATCCCCAGACTTAAAATTCTAACAAGAGCTACTCTCTGTTTTGAATGTTTTATAATACCTCAGATAAAGGTTGATAATAAGTATTATATGACACAGGTTCCACACATGCATATTAATAAAGGCCAAAGTTATCATTACCTTTGCTTTGTGAAGGTCAACGCCATACATAGACAACTTTTTGGCATTCTCAAGAAATTCCAGGTCGGCCTGAGCTGGAGTCATGGACCTTTGATAAATGAAAATAAAAAACTCCTTCAGCGTCACAGTCTCAACATTTACAATAATAACATTTGTATATTAAAAGTACTTTATATAAACACATAAACATACATATACCAAAATGTATTTAGATCTATTTCATAGTCCTGAAAGTAGAATGTTACAAAGAACTCATCACTATCTGTGTCTAAATAACTGAAATACGCCTTAGAGATTGGAGAAACAAGTCACCAAAAAGATGTCCGAAGAAAGTTTTTTAAAAAAATCCCATCAGTTTCCTTAGAGCTGCCTCCTGCCGCCATCAGTTCTGCCCCTCCCACTCCCCAGCCTTTTTCTCCAGCTCACATAAACTCCTCCCACTGATTCTTCTTGCCAACGAGGTGACCAGATTAAATCCTCTGGGGGCATGGTACAATTTACAATATCCCCTTAGCCGCCTTTTTCTCTCCATACCCCTGAATTGAGTTATTATGGAAATTAAACAGGAGGGCAGCTGAAGTTACTTAACTGGAGACTCTTAATGGGGGCAGGCTTGATGAAAAGAAAATCTCTGGTAACAGATGGTGTCCTGCCCACTGATCTAAATAAAATAAATTGGTTAATGGAAGCATGTAGATAATAGGGCTGCTTTCTCTGTTATTAAGATGTCTTCATTACTAGGCATATAATGAATTAGATTTGTTTGAAAACAACCAGTCTCATTGTCTAAACACTCACTGTGATGGTCTTTCCTTCTCCTTTATAACTTTCCTCTTTTGAAAAGTGCTCATGAACTGTTCTGTTAAGCTTTGAAAAAAAAGATATGACTCCTAGAGCTGCACTTATTCAGACCAATCCAATATAACTTCATAGTAACAATAATGCAGCCACACCCTCAAAGAAAATCCATGTAACTGCCTAGTTCCCGTAAGATTTTCCCGTAAGATTGCCTCAAGCTACACAAAGCAGCGGTGGCCTATTCACTTAACAGGAGGAAGTCTCTTGCAAACCCATCTGTCTTTACGCTCATTAAAAAGAACAAAGGGTTCCGTGGAACAACCACCAAAAACGAAAAAAAAACATCTCAGGAGAGAGGCTGAAGATTTGTTAACAACTCAGTCTCCCTGAATAAACTTCTTTTCACAAGTGCTAAACCATTATAGCTGAGTTCTATTTATTAATGGATCTGAAATTGAACCCTAAAAAAAGAGAATGGAAAAATTAACACATATGCAAGTCTGCATACTCAAGTCATTAAAAACATCTCAGAAAAGTTCTGTAGTTTTTTTTCCCCATATAAGTTATACACTTTTCTAGTTAAGGTTACTCCCAGTTATTTTTTGTTTGTTGTTGTTATTATTATTGATGGCTGGAATTTTAGGATTTTGAAGCTGGAATGGAGCTTGAAGATTGCAGAGTCCAACACTCTCATTTCGCTGATGAAGAAACAGGTCATGGGCAAGTTAGGACTTCGTTTAAGGCAGCAGGCTTTAGTCGAGACTTATGTCACATCACTGCAGCTGGAATCCTGGCTCCTGCCCTTAAGACCTGGTGTCTCCCTCAATCTCCTAACTATAAAGTAAGCATCATAATAATACCCACTTCTAGATACCAGGATAGGCAATGACTTTTTTGTCTTTGCTGAATGAATGCATGTGACTAGTAGGATAAAATGAGATAACGGTTGTGAAACTGCTTTGTAAAATATAAATTTTTGTTGTTATCGCAACCTTAGGTTTCTGATGGTACAGCAGTATATCTATATGCAGCTCACAAAAGAGAAATAATTTTGATCACTTGAATTTGAAGACAAATTTTAAAACATTAAATGAAGCAATATGATAGAATCTTCCCCGGGGCCAACCCAGTGGTATAGTAGCTGAGTTTGCGTGCTCTGCTTCAGAGGCCCAGGGTTCAGGGGTTCAGATCCTGGGCCTGCACCTACGTACTGCTCATTAAGTCATGCTGTGGCAGCATCCTACATACAGAATAGAGGAAGACTGGCACAGATGTTAGCTCAAGAACAATCTTCCTCAAGGAAAAAGAGGAAGATTGGCAGCAGATGTTAGCTCAGGGCCAATCTTCCTCACCAAAATGAAAAAAAACAAACCCCAAAAAAACCACCTTCCCCACACTCACTCCTCCAACTCTAAGGGACATTAATGGGGTCAATTTGAATATAGATTTACATTTCAAACTGTAGTTAAATGCTTTTCTAAGTGAGCATGCTTTAAGCATATATTAAGAAGAGATCTTTAATTTTAAAACTATGGCTTTCTTTGTTAGCTTTTTTTTTTTTAAAGACTGGCACCTGAGCTAACAACTGTTGCCAATCTTTTTTTTTTCTGCTTTATCTCCCCAAATCCCCCCTGGTACATAGTTGTATATCTTAGTTGCAGGTCCTTCTAGTTGTGGTATGTGGGCCGCTGCCTCAACATGGCCTGATGAGCACTGCCATGTCCGCACCCAGGATCCGAACTAGCGAAACCCTGGGCCAGCGCAGCAGAGTGCGTGAACTTAACCACTCGGCCACGGGGCCGGCCCCTCCTTGTTAGTCTAAGATAATTTATATTTGGGGTTTAGCTGATACCTGCACTTAAAATTTTTTATATAATTTTAAAATTTTTGAAACACACAAACTTAAAAGTTACCTGCAATACAAAAATTTTTTCCTGAACCACTTGGGAGTAAATTGTCAACCTGATGACCCAGCACTTCCAAAGACTTTGGTGTGTAATTCCTACAAACAAGGACATTCTCTTACACCACCTCAATACAACTGCCAAACCAGGAGATAAGCATTCACACATTACTGCCATCTAATCCTCAGACCTCATTCAGCTTTAGCCAGTTGTTTCAAAATGTTCTGTACGGCAGAGGCACCCAGTTCAGCATCAGGATTTTCACTTAGTTCCTGTCTCTTTCGTCTTCTACAGTCTGGAACAGTTCTTTAATCTTTCTTTGACTTTCATAATCTTGACCTTTTGAAGATTACAGGCCAGTTATTCTATAGAATGTCCTTCAATCTGGGCCTGTGTGATGTTTCTCCATGAGTTACTTCAGGTTATGCACCTTTGACAGGAGTATCATAGAAGTAGCCCTGTGTTCTCCTGCGTCCTATCAGGTGGTACACGATTTCAATTTGTCCCTTCACAGATGATGTTAATTTTGATTACTGATGTCTGCCAGGCTTCTCCTCTGCGAAATTCCTCTTCACCGCTTTGTAATTAATAAACATTTTGTGGGAATGTATTTTGAAACCTTTTGAATATCCTACTCCTTGTCAAACTTTCAATTTATTCATTTATATGAGTATGGACTCATGGATTCTCATTTTGTTCAATGCAATATAATAAATTATTTTCCTTTTTTATTCTAGTGCCTAAATTGTCCCAGATTCGCTCAGTGAGGGCCTCTCCAAGCTGGATTCTGTGTCCTTCTGACCAATTCTCATCATTTTTTGACACCTCCTCTGGCACAATGTAGAATTAGAGTGTGTGAGTACGTATATATCTGTGTGCGTACCTATTTATATCTATCTATCAGAAATCACGAGTTCACACTGAAACCTCCCGTTCTGATGCAATACCACAAAGATCATTTTATTTCTCTCTCTCCTTAATTTGTATCTCCTTTTACTGACAGCGAGAAACTTGGCTCTAATTATCCTTGAAATATTGACTAATTTGATCAACTCCCTGTATATAACTCTCATCACTGCCACTGATCCCTCTCCCACGTGGATGCCCTCACCCACGTGGACTCTGAATCCCTCAGGCTGGGCTGCTCCCCACACATGGATGTCCTCCTTACCTCTCTCAGGTTCTGACTCCTGGTGTTAGGCCACCCCCTCTATGGACATCTTCTTCACCCTGCTCAGCCTTCAACACCCTGTATCAAGTACCACCCCCTATGGGTGCCCTCTACCCTATGCAGGCCTTACCCCAAGTGGATGCCCTTCCCACTCTGCTCTGCCTCTGATAACTACCATCACACGCCCACACATGACTACCTGCTTCATCCTATCTGAGCTCTGACTCTTCATGCCAGGCTGGCCCCCCACCCATGCACACTCTCTCCACCCTCTGTAGGCCCCAGTGTCTGCTGCCAGTCTGCCCCTCTGCGTGAATGACTATCTGGCTCTACCTCACCTAATGACTTTAGAACAAAATCGTTTCAGGAAGCTTTCTCTGATTATAGAAATCATACACATTCATTGTATAAAATTTGGAAAATATCTTTAAGAGCATAGGAAATAAAAGAAAATCTCCCATAATCCCACCACCCATAGACATTTGTGCATGTAAGTATAACACATATTTTACAAATTTAATATCACAAACTAACTTATTTTCAACTTAAATTTTAAAGATCATGGTTTTTCCTAAATTTTCCAAGACTCTTGAAAGTAATAGCAAACCAGCTGGGAAGAGATTAGATACCTCTAAACCACGAGTACTGTCTTGGATTTATTCAGTACCACCTAATAATTTACGACTTGAAAGTAGTGCAGCTTACAAAAGAACCCAGCCAGGGAGCCTCGGCGCTGGTTAACTCTTGCTCATTAAAAAGAGAAGTTATAACAAAGTTTCCCGTGTTTATTTTGAGCAAGTGGGGTCAGGATATAGATCCATTCAGTCAGTTCCAGTGTTACGTGACAGCCTTTTAATAACATTTAGTTGCGTCTCCTAATTAAGGACTGTGATTTCAAATAATTAAGTGGGGGAGTACTGAAACGTTTACATACCTTCCTAGTACCCAAAAATGGAGGGCAGTTAATTTGAAAGCTTGATTTGCTAGTGTAAATGTAAAGTGTTAATTATAGCTTCAAAGTCTCTGTCTGGGCAAAGGGCCATTACTAAGGCTTCCACGTACGTAGGCCGTCTTCTGTTTATCTGAGGACCAGGGTGGTATTTGCTTGTACTTTTCAACGCAGAGTGAAACGCTTCTGCCTAAGCAGAAGTTTCTTTGGATTGGCTAACATGCCATGTTGTTGAACACAATTAAAATTTCCACGTGGCTTTCTATTTGTGTGGGTTGCCAATCTCTCCAAAAAGGAGCAAGTAAATTCCAGGATGACAGACTTCTAAATTTTCTAGTCATGGAGATCCATTATTACTCAATTTCTATCCATATCCCTAATAGAACATCAACTGGACCATATCCCTCTGTCCTCTGAGATTGTTTCACTTATTTGGGTTTAAATTCTAAGTTCCAAAGAGTGGTTCTCTAAACCCAGACTCACATTCATCACTTGTAAAACGAGGATAAGAATTTATTTTATTTTTTTTAGTGAGGAAGATTCACCCCGAGCTAACATCCATTGCCGATCTTCCTTCATTTTTTTTTTTTTTTTGCCTTGAGGAAGATTAGCCCTGAGCTAACATCTGTGGCAACCTCCTCTATTTTTCGAACTAGGATGCCTCCACAGTGTGGCTGATGAGTGGAGTAGGTCTGCACCCCAGATCCAAACCCATGAATCTGGGCTGCTGAAGTGGAGCGTGTGGAACCTTAACCACTTAGCCACAGGGCCGGCCCCAAGAATTATTATTATCCTAGCAAACATCTGAATTCTCACTATATAATAATCATTGTGCTAAGCACTTTACATGAATTTTCTGATTTAACAGTCACAAAATTCACATTATCACCCTTATTTTTCAGATGAAAAAATTGAAGCTTGGAGAGCTTAAGTAATTTACTAAGAGTCATAAAGTTAATAAGGAATATCTGAATTCAAAGTAAGACAGGCTGACTCCAGAGCCTATGCCTTTGTCTTATTGCCTAGCTCACTGGTTCTTAAATTTTTTGACCTAAGGATCCCAGCACTCTTTAAAATTACTGAGGACCCCAAAGAGCTTTTCTTTATGAGGGTTTTTTCTACCAATATTTACCATATTAGAAATTAAAACTAAGAACACTTTAAAATATTTATTAAATCCTTGAAGAATAACAATCATAAACTCATATTTTAACATGAATAACTTTTTGTGTGAAACATAATATTTTCCTAAAAGGTAGTTAAAAAGTGACATTGTTTTACAAATTTATAAATTTCTTTAATGTCTGGCTTAGAAGACAGCTGGGTTCTCCTATCTGCCGCTGCATTCGATCTGCTGTAGCACGTTGATTTGGTAGTATATGAAGAAACCTGATCTCACACAGATACACAGATGGAAAGGGGAAGATGGATGATCAAAAATATTTTTCTTTGATACTACACCAAAACTCAATAATGACAGTTTCTTAAATGTTAGCTGCACTGTGAAATCTGAAAACATACCAATGAACTTTTTGTACCATGTTACATTAAAATCCATTGATCTATCTTGCGTTCTGAGTGGACCTTTTTCACCCATGCATGACTTTGTAATATCATGCATTTCACGTCTGAAAAATATTGGTTCATCGAGTAATACAAGTTTTCGAAATGTTGATACATTTCATTGTATAATAATATTTAAAAAATCATATTCATTAAAATCATCACCAACTTCATCAGAGAAGTCTTTAAGTATTTGGAACCTGTCAACATCATGACAGCAAATATAAGTCTTCCAAAATTCTAATTTTCACTTGAAAGCTTGAATTTTGTCATTAGCAACAAATACTGTCAGTTGTTTACTAACTCTAAAAGTACTGGCTCACTTCATTTTTGAGAAAACATCTGCCAAATAACCAAGTCTGAATAATCACAGTTACTCATTTTTTTCCGAGTGAAAATGGTGTTCCATAAAAAAGGTGACTAATTCAGCTCATAATTCAAAACAATTACACAAATACTTTTCCTGGAGACAACTGTTGGACTACAGTATGCAGCCAAAGGGCTTTATGTGTGCTTGCCATTTAACCACATACAATATTAAATAGACATATATTTAAGATTTAATAAAATTAACACTTTTTACTGCTTCATCAAGAAAATTTTTAAGTGAACTGGCCCTTTTAGTTTTATTTTTAATTTCAAGTTAAAAAATAAAATAAAAGTACATATTGGTAAAGAATATAATGACTACTAGTACACTTTGGTGCCATTTTCTTGATTTGTGCTCCACCCATTTCAACACAGTGAAAAAGGCAAATAATATCTTAGTATTATTATGAAAAGAATTTCAACCTCATAAACCCCTTGAAAGAATCTTGAAGACTGCCAGGGGCCTGTAAATCACTTCTGGAGAACTGCCAGCCTAACTCATAAGGGTGGTTATAAAGATTAAATGTGGTATTGTATATAAAGTGCTCAGCATAGTATCTGGCACATAATAGCAGACACACAATAATTAGCTGCTTATAATTATGATGATGATTATGTAACAATGCTACAAAGGAGAATAAGCACTGATGAGACTATAAAGCCCTCCCAAATCTGAGATTCTGCTATAATCAAATAACAAAAGAATCATCAGAAATAGATTTAAGGGATCTATGAAAATCTGTCACCACTGTTTTCCGCTGTTTGGCTCCACAGCAGCAGTAAAATATTTCCTTTTATTATTTTACTATTTGCCCAAAGATTATACTACTACTAATAAAAATCATTTTTAAATTATTAGAAAGTAAAAAGAACATTCCCCTACAATCCTGACATTCTAACAAATCAAATTATTTTAATTGATTGTTTCTTCCCATTATGTGTTTTTGTATGTATATATGTATGTGAACATATATTTATCTTTTTACAAATACATAAAAACTTCTAGAATCACAATCAGAATATAAATAAAAATATTTAAAAATGTACTTAAGGACAATGCAACATCCTTAAGTTACATCAACAAGTTGAAAGTGGTGCGTTTAGTGGTCTTAGACATCCGGGCATTGGAATGTGTATGCCCAAACTTGAAAAGCAAACTTTGGCAGTTCTCCTTGGAAACAGTGTGATCCCAGGAGAGAAGACTGATTCTTATAAGACCACTGCTATGTAGATTGTAGACGTTAAGGCCCTTATTATGGTTCCCACGACTGAAGCACCAGAACCTACAGGGGCAATAAGGCAGCCAGGATTGGGGCACCTTGAGTTACAGCTCACTTATTTGAAGCACCCCAATCCATGCAATGCTAATGGGGTCACTCCAAGGAAAACGAGATGGTGCAATGGCTGGACAGAATACTTTTTACTACCATGGAAAGCCTACTAAGACCAGTCTTTGGACTTCTCTCTTAGCGGTGTGACCTCTGGAGCATTGTAACCCAACTCACGCTAACATAACTCAGGGTACTAACTCAAGGCCAAGATCAGACATTCACATTAATAAGTTAAGTCAGCTGGTAAAATTTAGCCATAACAAGTTACTTAAATAATAATGGGATATATGGTAAGAAGAAACAAATTATTCTGGCACTTCAATATTGGCTAACATTTATTGAATTTTTACTACATAAGACACTGTCAAGTCTTTCCACACATTACCTTTTATTATCCTATAAATCACCCTATTTCCCCTGAGGTAATGATCTCCATCAGACATATAAGGAACCTGAGGCTCAGAGACATTAAGTGAATTACGCAAGGTCACAAGGCCAGGACCAAGCAGAGCCAAGATTTCAACCCAGCTCATTCTGACCACAAGCCCTTGCTCTTGATTACTGTGTTATGGTACTTTCCAACATTACCAATTATTGCCATGAAAAAAAGCAGTGAATTCAATGAAGACTTTAAAAAATACCTTCAGGGGTTTCATGGGCCCCCTGAAGTCTACCCACGGACGTAGATCTCAAGTTAAGAACCCCTTCTCTAAGGATGTCAAGAAACTTAATACAGAATAATAAGTTTAAAATCTGAAAAAGAGAGAAAAAGGTAAGGCAGTTATAATAATAGTTACTATTTACTGAGTACCTACTATGTGCCACACCCAGTGCTTAATGCCCTACATACATTACCTGATTTAGTTTTCATCCTACAACGCAACACCCATTACTCTGATGAGAAAACTGAGGTGCAGAGGGCTTAAATGACTTGCCCAAAGAATTTGGAGGGAAACTGAGCTCACGCTGACTCTACGGCACCACGTATTGGCTAAGACAAACACGTGAATCCATCCCAGGTCAAGGGTTTAAACTTATTGCCAAAATAAACAAAGAAAACCCTGGAGACGTATTTACCTGTATGACTTATGCAGTTCCATGACCTTCTCTTCAAGTTCCTTGGTCTGATTTGGGGCCAGTTTAAAATCACTGACATAATCTGCACCATGGAGTTCTGGGTCATAGTCTCCCAGCTCAGACTGGACGGTGTAAGAACCTAATAACGCTAAGGTTGCAAAGGAACAAGGCAGACGTCCTGCAACTATGTCCTGCCGAAGCTGCAGACATAAATAATATCTATAGCCAAAAGAGAGAAGATGTTACCATGTCAGCAACAACAACAATAACAAAATAGAGAGAGAGAAAAAGGAAGAACAGGGTGAGCGAGGGAGGCAAGGAGACAGAAAAAAAAAAGAGAGATTAAGTAAATATGAGATAATATTAAAAATTGTTCAGTCTAGGTAGTGGATATACAGTTGTTCGTTGAACCAGCATTTTTTCCTTTCCATGTGTTTGAAATTTTTCCACATAAAAAGTTAAAAAAAAAAAAACCCTGTAACTACGGTGGACTCGTGGTTGGAAAGCAGTTTAGAAAGAAAAGAGAGGGGCCGGCCCTGGGGTGCAGCGGTTAAGTGTGCGTGTTCCGCTTCGATGGCCCGGGGTTCACCAGTTCGGACCCCGGGTGCGGACATGGCACCGCTTGGCAAGCCATGCTGTGGGAGGTGTCCCACATATAAAGTGGAGGAAGATGGGCACGGATGTTAGCTCAGGGTCAGTCTTCCTCAGCAAAAAGAGGAGGATTGGTAGCATATGTTAGCTCAGGGCTAACCTTCCTCAAAAAAAAAAAAGAAAGAAAAAGTTGGGAAAAGTAGAAGGAGGTAAAGAAACTAATATTTTGTTGAGAGCACTAAGTACCGTACATATATAAATTATCTAATCGTCACACAAAAACTTGTGAGGTGGGTATCAGTGCCAGATTACAGACAAAGAGGCAGCCTCAAAGGCTAGGCTTGCTCAAAGTCAGATACTAATAAAGGCTGGTTGACTCCAGAATTGGACCCTTTCTTTTCTATCACACTGCTTTGCCAAATGTGTACATACTACCCTTTATAAACAAAGGTGACATTATTGACACATTTTCACTAGGATATGAACATTTTTCAGTGTGTTTTTCCTCCAAGATGGGTTAAGTTGCATGCAGCCTTCCACGTACTATCATCTTGTAAGACTGATTCCACCTGTGTGCTAAACTGTTGGGAATTCAAGTTTGGGTTAAAACAGGTCAGTTTTTAACCTGTACGTACGTAGAGTGTCCCTACATACATTAGACACTCCTCTCTGTCAGTATAATGTTCACACCTATGACTCTGACCTCCTTAGCACTCGTTCTAACTGACTGAGTTGACCACTTCAGACTTTTTACCAACCAGGAAAACCGGAAGGTTATGATTAGATTGAAATTCCTATATTAATTAGAATCATATCCTAGCTTTGACCATAGTAAGATGTTGAATAACAAAGGCAACAGCAATAGCTTTTGCTCTCTAGGCTCACTACCTACGTGTTTAAAAAAAAAAAGAGCAGGGGCTGCCCCGTGTCTGAGTGGTTAAGTTGGCGCACTCCGCTTCAGCGGCCCAGGGTTTCCTGGTTCAGATCATGGGGGCGGACATGGCACTGCTCATCAAGCCATGCTGAGGCGGCGTCCCACATAACACAACCAGAAGGACCTACAGCTAGAATATACAACTATGTACTGGGGGGCTTTGGGGAGAAGAAGAAGAAAAAAAATTAAAAAAGAAAATTGGCAACAGTTAGCTCAGGTGCCGATCTTAAAAAAAAAAAAAAAGAGCAATGCCAACCAAGTCACAAGAATCTTAAACTCCTCTAAAATGTAGGTAATTAGCAAAGATTTTTAGGGATTTGTTTTGTTTTACACATAATAAACCTCAGTGAAGAAAGATGACCAAGGAGCAACTCTAAGAGACAAACATTACCTGTGAAAAAGAAATAACCAAAACAATTTTTTCAAGCAGAGATAGGGCACCTCAACTTCAAGAATGCACTAAGGATAACTAGACAAAGAATAATTTTAAAAAATAGTACTGACATTCCACAGTACTTAATCACTTTTTAAGAGTTTACTTAGGCTATTCCCTTATTTGAGAGACATGAAAACTGAGACCCAGAGATTGTATATTTGTCTGAAATCAGATAGTTGACAGCAAAATCAGAATTAGAAAGCACTTTCTCAACAACCAACAGTTCAATTCAACAAACATTTGCTGCGCGCCTACTATGTAAAATGCTGCATGTAAGACACTATGGACATAAACACGTACAGTAGACCTCTTTACAATACACTGCTTTTCCAGTTCCTTTTTTTGTTAATATTTACATAGAATCCAGTAAAGGCTAGTTTCTTCAAAGAAATTAGTAAGCTGTTTTTAAAGAGCATAAAATTTATTTCATAAATTAATGGGCTCAAAAATTACTAAGATTCAGTTCATGAGAATCATGTACCTAGTCATGCACCTTAAAAGGGAGATCGAAAGAGCTAATAATAACATTGAGACTTGGCTTTTTCGATCCTTATAAAATAGATCACGGTGGGAGAAGAGTATTGGGAAAAAAAAGCAACCCACAAAGAGCAGAGCTATTTTGCCACTCTATTTGTGTCTTGCCCTTTGGAGAGTGGTGTAATTTATAGGTTCCCTGTCCATGGCCTGGCATAATATCCATGTTAGGCAAGGCTAATGCCCCTGCCAATTTCCTCCAGGCAAGCCACAGATATTTGAGGCTTTTAGCCTCACTTATTTGCAAGCTTGCCTTGAAGTGACCAGAAACTTCCTATCTTAGATTAACAGCTCATCATTTTTCTTCAGTTCTGCATAGGGAATTCCCAGAGCTTATGATAATGAGAATAACTTACTATCTATTTAACTATTAATAAATTATTTACCTTGTTATATCTTCTGTTAACTGTGCTGGGTCAGGTGGGTAAAACTTTACATTAAATGTGAAATTCCAAGGGACACCTGTAAAAATAAACACAAAAGAAATTTATGCTTATGCCTAAGTTTCTGACTGCTAGAAGCACCTAAAAATATTCAAAATATTCTTTTTTTCCCCTGAGGTCTTTTAATATTTTCATGCTTTGTGGAGAAAATATCACTTTTATTTAAAAAAGAAAAAGAAGAAAGTTATTTAGACACCATTTAAGAGTTAGAGGATTTCATTTTTTCACCCAACTTAATACAATAGTTTTGTTTACAAAGGACTAAAACTATGCAGGCAAAACACATTAAGGAAATCATCCTACAGGTCAACATGTTTGCAGCATGGTTTTCAAAATGTGATCTATATACTACTCAGGGTCCTCAGAGGTCATTCAAGTGATCCATGGATGCTCTTTTTTGGTTTGGGCATTATTTATTTGTGATATCTCTCAATATTATCTCAGATAAACACAAGCATTCTTCCTGTTAACATGGGTGAGATTAGGAGATTATTTTAGAAATAAGAAGGAAGAGGTAAGATATGTTGCTCCTAGAAACTATAGCTCTAATAAAAATATTTTACGTATGAAAAATACAAGAGTTCAATCCTAAGACTCACACAAGAGTGTCATATTTTTTATCTACAATGAAAATAAGAGATTATGAGTAAAAGTTAAATGGAATATGCATTTCAATTTTTCCAGCTAGGTGCTACCTTTAGGGTTTTTCTAACATGACTATTGTCTTCTCAAAGAGTAGGGCCTGATCTCAGGCAGAAACAAGCATGATGAGTTATGATGCTAAAAGTTGACATTTTGTTCAGTATCTATTGCATGCCAGGCATCAGGCTGGCCCTCTTACATCACAGTAACTCATTTAATCCTCACAGAAACCCCTAGGAAGTAAGTATTACTATTTATTCATTTTATAAATATATGTATCTAAACATATGCTTAAATGTGGTTGAAATGATATATGTATAAGATCTTGTTTGTAATAGCAAATGTCTGGAAACAACCTAAATATATTTATTTATTAAGAGAAGCTATATCTCCAAGATACAGTGTTAGGTGAAAAAAATCAAGGCCAAAAGTATACATATAGAAAGCAACAGTGAAAGCTGGGGGGTAGAAAAAGTACATATTACACATATGATTATACGTACATGCACAGACCATCCCTATAAGGACACAATAAACTAGTTATAGTATTTGGGAAACCAGGAAGGGGAACTCCCGGGGAAGGAAACTGAGAGGCCAGGAGGAAACGGACAAGAGGGAGACCTACCTTAACTCCAAAAAATATGTTTTTAAAAAAGAGACGCACAAAAGATAATAGGTACTAGTACATTAAAATCATCTATCCATTAATCCAGATCCCCCAATGACCTCAAGTTATTAGACCTAATCAAATGAAAACATTAAAAAAAACCCTGTATTCCAATTGGATTTTTCTCTCCATTTAATGCAAAATAAGGAAGTTTAACTGTATTAGAAATAATTATATCTAAACAGAAATGACCCAAATATTAACTCTCTTACTTTTGTTAATAGCACTTTTAAGAAGAGGAACCCAAACTTTCCATGCAAGACATACAAGTCTGGGATACTGCTAAAGAAGATAGCCAGTTTCCCTGCAAGCAAGCTCAGGGTTAAACGCAATAGAGAGTGATTGAAAGTTAATCACTTGGAATGCAAAAAATATTAAAGCCAAGCTCTAGTCAGTGACCATTTTTAGAATACAATATATATAACTGTAATACTCTATAGAGAATATTTAGTGAGAGAAAAAAACGGTGGCTGGAAAAGCTCTAAAAATTTTTAATATTAAAATTTCTGCCTTCGAACTCAGCAACACTTCAATGACATTCCTGCCAAAAGTGTATAACCCGAAGACTCATGTACCACGAGGAAACATCAGACAAACTCAAAGTGCCCACTTACAAAATCACTGGTCTAGACTCTTCAAACTGTCACTGTTATAAAATACTTCAAAAACTCAGGAACTGTTCCAGATCAAAGAAAACGAAAGAGATCTGACAACTAAATGCAAAGTATCACCTTGGACTACAGAGATTAACCCAAAATGTCCATCAATAGGACTGGTTATACATATTATGTTACAACTATAGAATCATTAAAAAAGTTTTAATGAATGAAACAAATTTATATATGTTGATATGAATAATACTCCGAATTATGTTAAATAAAAAGATTGGTTGCATATTTATATTAAATACATATAAATATATCCATATTACTTATACTTAAATACATATTTATATTAAAATATATGTGTACGTATATACTCAGAACATCTCTGGAAAGAACACAAAAAATTAGTTAAACGACAGAGGTAGAAGGGAGATTTACCTAATACCATATTTATCTGTATCTTTTAATTTTATACCACATATTTATATCATCTACTTAAAAATTAATTCAAAGACTACCTATAGCATAATACACAGTACAAAACAATGTATAGCATGATTGTATTTCTGAAAAGCAAATTCTATATATGCCTAGAAAAAATCTTGTAGACTATACCAATTTAACAGTGATTAAATCTGAAGGACAGGATTTAGTGGCCTTTTGCTTTCTCTATGATATATTTTCATAATGTTTAAATTTTTCACAATGTGTATATATTACTTGTGTGATGAAAAACATTTTTTAAAAACTCAACCTTTGCAATAAATAAATGTCAATCTTCTCTTTGGCTTCATGAAATGTTTATATTTTGATTCCCTATTAAAGTTTGTGTTAGGGACATAGTTTTTCTTTACTATGCTGAAGGAAGAGTTTTTAATATTTTGTAAAATTTTTTGTTCTTTGTCTGCTGAGGAAGATTTGCCCTGAGCTAACGTCTGCCAATCTTCTTCTTTTGGTATGTGAGCTACCACCATAGCATGGCCACTGACAGACAAGTGGTATAGGTCTGCACCAGGGAACCAAACCTGGGCTGCTGAAGCAGAGTGTACCAAACATAACAGCGAGGCCACTGGGGCTAGCCTTGTAAATTTTTTTTAAATGACACTTAGGTTCTTTTTGTTAGTAAGAGATTTTTTTTTAATAACCAGGAAGGTAATCTACTAGATACTCTTCTCCAGTCATCATAAACTCTGGGGTTTGTTTTTTTTTCCCCAAAGATTGGCACCTGAGCTAACTGTTGCCAATCTTCTTCTTTTTTTTTTTTTCTGCTTTTTCTCCCCAAATCCCCCCAGTACATAGTTGTATATTTTAGTTGTGGGTCCTTCTAGTTGTGGCACGTGGGACGCTGCCTCTGCATGGCCTGACGAGCAGTGCCATGTCCACACCCAGGATCCAAACCAGCGAAACCCTGGGCCACCAAAGCGGAGCATGTGAATTTAACCACTCGGCCACGGGGCCAGTCCCATAAACTCTGTTTTAACTTTTCTTCTTAAAGAGTCTTCTTGCATAATCATTTGTTCCTGAGTAAT
This sequence comes from Equus przewalskii, assembly GCF_037783145.1. Taxonomy (NCBI): domain Eukaryota; kingdom Metazoa; phylum Chordata; class Mammalia; order Perissodactyla; family Equidae; genus Equus; species Equus przewalskii. Next base: position 27,019,450 of record NC_091832.1, read on the forward strand.
ATTGAATATTAAAAGTATCTTCATTGAAAGGGGCTAGGAGTTCTGCTTTTCTTGTCACGTCTCAAATATTGCTGACTTGCATTTTAAAACAAGATCTTATAGGCAGGGAGCAAATGTGGAGACTTGCCAGTCCACTGGTATATTTTGTTTCGCTATCTTAAGAAATATAAATTATAATTAGGTCTAAAGGAAAACGTTTCAACATAACAAAAATGTTTTCTTTTAAGGAACAAATGAAAAACAAAATTTGTTTTCAAGTGATAAAGAGTTAAAACTTACTAATCATGATGAATAACATCTCTTACAGTTCCTAGAAGTTTCCTCAAAAACAAAGTAAACTAAAAGGACATCTAGTCAAAAATGGGTGTAGGGGCTGGCCAGGTGGTGCAGTGGTTAAGTGCACATGTTCCACTCTGGTGACCTGGGGTTCGCGGGTTCAGATCCCAGGTGTGGACATGGCACCACGTGGCAAGCCCTGCTGTGGAAGGCGTCTCACATATAAAGTAGAGGAAGATGAGCACGGATGTTAGCTCAGGGCCAGTTTTCCTCAGCAAAAAGAGGAGGATTGGCAGCAGATGTTAGCTCAGGGTAATCTTCCTCAGAAGTCTCTATCCTTTAGCTAGCCCATTGGGCCTGGGGCTACAAAATACTAATTTACACTTTTTTCGACCTAGAAGCATTCATCCCAGGACATCAGTCTGAGCAGAGTGTACAGCAGTAGTATGTCCTAGAGGGCTGGGAGCTGGGAGAAAGCCACAATGCGAGAAGCGCCACTGGCAAAGAATCCTCATTCTTCTATTCTTTTCTACTCTTCCATAGTCTCTTACACTTCGATTTGGAAGAGGACTGTTGAAAAGGGACAAAAAGAACTATAGAGAGGAAAACATGGAGAAGCTTAGAACGCAAGAGTCCAGAACAATTTAGAAGGAACAGAATGAGGCAGCAGCCTCCTAACTGCAGGCTACTACAGTTTCAATCACTACCCTTTTGAGAACCGACTCCCATATCCTTTTCCTCTTCTCATCTTTGTTCTTTTCTACCTTCTGTTTCTCTCAACCATTCCTATCTTACCGAACTTTGCCTGGTTGTAAAAAAAAGTCATCAAGATCTGACCTACATCTCAAGAGCATCCACCTCTGCTGTATCTTTCTATTATGGAATCTCCTTCTTCCAGGGGAAGGCTTTATCTCAGTTTCAATGCCATCTGCCATAGCCAGGATTCTAAAGTGACTCAGAGCCAGAAAATGGTTGAAAATCCTCTGACCTACTAAAAGAAAGGAAGAACTATAAAAAGAGTTATAGTCACTTACCACGAACCTGCTTTTTTATTTCTTTGGCAGGATCCAGCCATGTCTGTAAAAAGAAGAAAAGGCATTCACACAGAGCTCTAAAACACATAAACAACAGAGTCCCAGAAGTAGGATTACTGACCATCTTAAAGTAGGGCCTCCAGGTCAACCTACTTTTCCAATCTTCTTTGCAATAATTTCACACAGCATAGTAATTCTGAGCACAGAAATAGGGAGCCAGAGAGCTGGGCTTGAATCCCAGCTCCTCTTCTTCCTACTGAGTGACTTTAGGCATCTCTATACCTCAGTTTCCTCATCTATTAGAGGAAATTAAAATAAGATAGTAGTAGTAGTGTCTATCTCACAGAGTTATTGTGAAGATTAACCATGTTAATAAATGTAAAGCTCTTAGCAAACAAGAAATGCTAAAAAAGCACTTGCTATTATTATTCCGTAAAGACTAGTAGAGATCTACAACCAGGATTAACCGACATCACTCATCTTATTTTCCCTCCAGCTCTGAACTCTGGTCTCATTCAAGTTTTCTACGAGTGAATGACTGTTTTCCCTGACTACTCTTGCCCACACTGATTTCCCCCCTCACTGTTCTCCAACGCCACTTAAAGTCGGCACACCATAGGGCAGGGCTCCTCAACCTGTGGTGGACCATGAAAATAACGGCACTTGAAAAGAGCCTCACCATTAACGTCTTTCACAGGCTCTTGGGAAATGTTTAAAGGAATAAACTTCTAAATTGAATTATTTAAAACATTTTCATTGATATAAGAGATATACAGAAAAGTACATAAAACATAAGTGTATAGATCAATAAAATATCAAAATGAACATACAAGTATAACATGACCATCACCCCAGAAGCCCCTCTTATGCCTCCACCTAACCCCTCCCCATTCCTTCCTCCAAAAGGTTTAAAAATGAATTTTAGTGGTATTTAGGAAAGAGGCATAAGGTGCCCCCTCCTGACCCTCTACCAACAAGGGCAAAAAGCACAAGGTGACCGTCCATTTGCCGTAGCTAAGGAATGGGCTAGAACACCATAGTCTTCTATTTGATTATACACTACTTTAACTGTTATATAAAGATAGTCACCACAGCAGACAATAAGCACAGGAGTGGGGACTAATTTCCTTTTTATCTCCCCTGCCCCTCCAATTAACACAGAAGATTAAGAAATATATGTTAGAAAATACTGCTTAATATAAAACTGTCCTTAGTATAAAAACTAAGCACACATTTGTTTAAGGCCTGTCAGAAAAGTAGTAATCTTCATTTCTCATTAAGACTAAAGAACTTCAAATTATTGCAGGTCCAGAGACAAAGAAAGACTTTAAAAGCACCAATTGATAAGTTTTCTGGAAGCTCTGAGAACCATAGTTTACACTATGCAATCCAGAACTCTTAACAAAGACTCCTTTCCACCTCATTCGAACGAACATCTCCCCACCACAATGAGGCAACTCTCTATTTCCCGTTATTTTTTTAAGAGAAATCTCCCAAGGTAAACTGAAGCTGCCAAGTTTCTTACAGGCATTCCATAAGCCATTCTGTGACTCTGGAGCTAGAATTCCTACCAGTTTGACAGAAAGAGGGCAAACTCAGATTTATGTCAATCACATGGGACTCCAAGGTATAAGCTACATTATAGAACAAATTATTGCTTCAACATCTAGACCTCCAAATAAAAATAAAAAACAAAAACAACGTTACAAGATAGTAAAAATCAATGTATATAAGAATAAGTACTTTTATGCTCAATTTAAATTACTCAATTCACAGCATTTTATTTGGCCAACAAATATTTGAGGAATGCGTCCATGTGCTAGGCACTGTAGTCACAAAAAAAAGATTAAAAATACTGCCTGTCCTCAAGGAGCTGTCAGTCTAATAGAAGAGGTGAACAGTGAAAAATGAATTTGTTTGTTCTAGATGTGGTGATTACCATGACAGAAATGTGAGAAGGGGCTGGCCCTGTGACATAGTGGTTAAGTTCTTGTGCCCACTTCGGCGGCCCGGGGTTTGCGGGTTTAAATCCTAGGTGTGGACCCATACACTACTCATCAAGCCATGCTGTGATGGCATCCCAGATACAAAACAGAGGAAGACTGGCACAGATGTTAGCTCAGCGACAATCTTCCTCAAGCAAAAAAAGGGAAGACTGGCAACAGATGTTAGCTCAAGGCCAATCTTCCTCGCCAAAAAAAAGTGTGAAATGCCACGATGGATCATAGAGAGCTCTAAAAGCACAGAGGAGGTATACCAAAATGGATTGGAGATAAGAAGCAGTTAGGCAATAGTTTCACAAAAGAACATTTGGGAGATCTAAACTGATTCTTGAAGGACAAACAAGAGTTAGCCAGGCAAAAAAGAAGACAAAGTAATTAGAAAGGCATAAAGAATAAGAGAGAACATGACACATCTGAGTCACTGCATGTAGTTGGGTACAGCTGGCGCACAGAGATAAGGAGGAGAGATATAAAATGGAAACGAATGGTAAGGGCCAGATCAGGCAGGACATGGTATTCCATGGTTAGAAACTTGGACCTTAACAAGTTCTAGGCAAGGGGGAGTCACTGAAGGATTTAAAATAAAGGAGTGGCGTGAATTAGAGGAAGCACGACTGTAGACAGGGAAACCAAATAAAAGGTTGCTGTTGAGAACGGTAATTGCATCCAGAAGAGAATAATGGTTATGGGTACAGGCTTCAAAGTCAGTCTTGAGTTCCAGTCCTGTCTCAACCTCTCCACCATTTACTAGCTGTGTAACCTTATATAAGACAATCTTTTTGAATCTCAATTTTCTCATATATAAAATTGGGATAAAAATACCCTCCCTCACAGAGTTATTGTGGATTAAATTATTTGATGTATAAAAAGCACATAGCCAGTACTCAATAAATTGTACTGATATTGATAATCAAAAGGGCCTGATGGGATAAAGTCTATGGGACAGAGAAGACAGATATTTAGGAGCTAAAATGACTGACTAGATAGGGTATGGGGGGCGGGCTGCTGCTGATGACAATTGGTAAGGTGTTATGGTAAGGGATAATTCCCAAGTTGCTGGCTTGGGCAGGGTGGATGTGGTACTATTCACTGAAATAGCAAATACACTGAAAAGGAATACATTTTCATGAAGAAGAAAAAAATAGCAAAAAACTGGAAACAACCAAATGTTCATCAACAGTAGAATAAATAAATTATGGTATATTTATACATGCTTAAACTATCTTTGGGGATCCAAGTAAAATATTTCGATAGATAGTTAAACAAGCAGGCCTCGCAGTCAGAAGAGAGATTCGAACCAGAGATACAAATTTGGGCACTTTCCCCATACAGGTAGATGAAACTATGAAATTAGAAAGAAATCACCCAGGGAGCAAACAGCAGAATGAAAAGTAAGAAACTAAAGATAGACCCTTGGAGAACACTGACATTTAAGGGATGGAGACTGGACAAAGAGCTGAGAAGTAAACTGAGACAAATGACCCAAGCGGTAGGAGGAAAACAGGAGACTAGGTTCAAGGAATCCAAAGGAACAGAAAGTTTCAAGGATGCAAAGTCAAGCCCACGAACGCTGCAAAATAGGCACATAACATGAGGATGAAAAACATGAGGATCTTGGCAAGGGCAGTTTCAGCGGATTGATAAGGGCAGAAATCAGAGTGCAATGAGTTATACCAAGTGCAGGTGAAGATGTGGCACAGCTGGAACTCTCATTCACTGCTGGTGGGAGTGTAAACTGCTAACACCACTTTGGAAAACTGTTTGATAGTATCTACTAAAGCTGAACAACCCAGTAATTCCACTTCCAGGAATACACCCAACAGAAACGAATATGACAAATAAGAACTAAAAGACATGTACAAGAATGTTCCTAGCAGCAGTATTCATAAAAGCCCCAAGCTGTAAGCAAACCAAACACCCATCAACAGCAGAATGCATAAATAAAGTGTGGCATCGTCAAACAACGAACTATTACACAGCAACGGGAACGACGAACTGCGGCTACTTCCAAGAACACGGATGAATCTCAAAAATACACTGTCAAACAAAAGAAGTCAGACCTAAGAGAACAAATGTGTGATTTAATTTATGGAAAGTTTAAAAACAGGCAAAACTAACTGATGGTGATAGACGTCAGGAAGACAAGTGTTACCTTTGATGGGGGCGGGATAGGAGTGACAATTGTTAGGGGATGGGGGTAGTAACTGGGAGGGGGCACAAGGGGGATTCTGGAGTCCTGGTAATGTTAATTTTTTGATCTTGGGAGTGTGTTCACTTTCTAAAAATTCTTTGAGATATACATGTATGATTTGACACATCTTCCTGATTTATGTTATAGTAATCGGCAGTGAAGAAACAGATATTTATGTGTAAACTAATTTCTCAAAGAGCATTGGTTGTGAAGGAGAAGAGAAAGAGAGGGTTACAGCTAGGGGAAAGAGGCAGAAGTTAACCTTTAAAATAACAAAATATTGAGAGGATAAAAGTTATAAAACTCTATTTTAGTAGGGATCTTAAGATGCCCCCTAAAATAGCATTTCTGGATTACCTTCTAGTTTCTAGTCGAATACTTTCAGTTGCAAGGATTCCCTTTCAAGAGTCCATTTTACCAATCATATCTTGTGAGTTAAATAAATTAACATTTTAAACAGAATTTAAATTTTGTGCTTTAAAAATAATTGCATTCCTTCTCAAGCTTAAAAAAGCTTCAAAATAATATATAGATGGAGAGCGGCAATATCCTGACATAGATCTCTGTTTATTCAACTGAAGAATTACAGGAATCGCATGTGCTCTATTTTAAAACACCAGCTCACATGTTATTCCTTTCACTTGGAATACTCTATCCCCATTTCTTCATCTGGAAAATTCCTATCTCTTATAATTCAGATCTTAAGTTATTTTCTGCAGAAAACCCCTTCTAGGTGGATGCCCATCTACTGTTGTCCCATATTCAGTCCAGGAGCTCCCTGAGGAAAGACTATGTCTTTTATAGCTCTGCCCAACATAAGACAGATGCTATCTATTCAATAAATGTTTGATGAATGAACGAGTGAAGAACGCTACTGAAATAAACCAGAAGAGAGATGATAAAGTTTCAACTAAGCTTTTAAGGAGGTAAACCGAATAGGAACTTTTCATATCTTTTGCAGCAGTTATAACCTTACGTCATAAAGTTCTAAAAAAGAACATTGCTTGAGCTGGCAATCAGCTACCTTTATCTGGAGGTCCTAAAACCCACTACATACACATAAGTGATTTATATAAATCCTTGTCTTTTGAGGTAAAAGATATATCTATAAGCTCCACAGGTCTGTCTTCTTTAACTTGAGGAATAACCATTGTTTATGCTGCTGTTGTAACCACAGGCCCACTTAGGGCCAGTTCAGACAGACCCATCTCTTCTCAACAGAGTGACTGAGAAACACTCTTTCAGAAAATTTGTAGTTATGAAGCAAAAGGATGCACAGAGGGGCTGGCCCTGTGGCCAAGTGGTTAAGTTCACGCACTCCACTGCAGGCGGCCCAGTGTTTCGTTGGTTCGAATCCTGGGCGCGGACATGGCACTGCTTATCAAACTACGCTGAGGCAGCGTCCCACATGCCACAACTAGAAGGACTCACAACGAAGAATATACAACTATGTACTGGGGGGCTTTGGGGAGAAAAAGGAAAAAAAATAAAATCTTAAAAAAAAAAAAAAAAAAAAGGATGCGCAGAAGAAATCCTGACCTGAAATGACCACGGAACCAAAGATTCTCCTCCCCACAGAACCAAAGGACCTGGACCTGACTGGACCTTAAAAGTCAGACTCATCAGAAGCAAGGGCTCTGTCACCCAGGAAGATCTGGTGTTAAAACTCCTTCCCCACCCTACCATAAATGTTTAGAACCTTACCATAAAGGCTTGAAGCAATCAAAACCAATCAAAACCTGTCCCGCCAGCATTTCTGTGTGCCAGCCTGTTCTCCCTAACCTCTTAAATTTCACCCCAAATCCTGAATTGGGGAGACAGATCTAAAGGCACATGCCTGCTGTCTCTCTGCAGATCAATCTCACAGAATAAAGCTGATTTCTGCTTCCAAAAGCTGATGCCATCATTAATTGGCTTGTTCATGTGCATCGCGTAGGAGAACCCCACTTTTGTGCGGTAACACTGTTAGTACGTTGACTGCAAATCACTGCTCCAAGATACGTTCATAGAAACTCTCGAGCGCAGGTAATTCTACGTCTCACTCCTGAAGCGCTAGAAAAGCCACATTTAAATTCACTAGAGATGCCAACCCAAATCTTCCTAGTAAAAGACAGGATCCCAAGTGCAGCCTCTTTACTGTGTAACTATGTTTACAAAATTCATTTTAGTCTTTCTAGTTTACCAGACAGTAAAGATATAACATTACTGGCACTTGCCTTCAAAGCCAGTCATGAATCAATAAAAAACAATCCATCCTTTCAGACGACTATAAACTAAATTCCTCATATTCTTGATTAAATAGTTACTCCATTGGTGTTTGCTATTTGCCTTTGCAAGATGAAAGAAAGACCCTCCTGACTATGAATGACTATCTTTCCAGAGTGGATTATCTGACTCCTAGGGTAAGATAATTCATCCTCACAGGAAATGGAAGAAAGGAGAAAGATTGTATACTATTGAATTAAATGAACCCCTAATCTAAAATTTCCACTATTTACTAGAAGAGCTCAAGTTTTTTGCTTAGAAAGAGAATCTGGGGGTGGGGGTGGAGTTGGAATAAATGTGGGTGACTTTCCTCCAAGGAAAAAGGCCTTGATCCATTCATAAATAACTAATTCTAAGCAGAAATAAAATGTAAGAAGCAACTATTTAACTCATAGAACTCTGATTCATACCGGTAACAAATCTCTCACAGGGCTATAGAAGTTTGCCTCTGACTGCTTTTCCTCTTCTCTTGCCAGACTCAGTCTGGCAACAGGCCTATTATCATGCAGTCAGTAGAGAAAGAAAGAAAGAAAGCCATTTCACGTCAGGAAAGAGTCAATTCAATTAACTTTCCTCCCTACTCGAGGCACCCAATTGTCTACAAGTAAAAGAGAGATCCAGAAGCTCTTAAGAAGAGAAGTTGCACATACAAAGGACAGATCTTTACACATACAAAAGAAGACACTGGAGACTGGAAATGGAAAGAAGAAAATATTTCTCTCTCCTGGTACCGTGGTTCAAATTTTTCCTCACAACATGAGGGACTAATTCTGTAGGTAGGAAACAAAATCTGAGAAACAAAGATGAAATGTAAAAATCAAGGAAAGAAGAATAAAAAGCTGAAGAAGAAAATCACTTAGGGAGCGGCAGCAGGCAGAGAATTTCTGGAGTGAACTCACTGTGTAGCTCAGAGGAAGCCACTCTGCCTTTACACGCTTCAGTTTTCTCATCCCTAAAACGAAGGGGATGAGCCCCAAGAGCCTCTACAGCTGTAGTGCATTTTGTGTTCTTGGAATAACAGAAAACTTAGATAAATGACTAACAAAGATTAAAGTCTTTACAGATTTAATCATTTCATGCATATCTCTATACTTCTAGAGAGAGTATCTGGACATCTGGCTTACTGACAGTAGATATATAAGAAAGGGTAACTAAAATGAAGCCGGATAATCTGGCTAGACACATCAATTTTAAGTTAAAGGTATTCTGTTCTCTACTATATCCTACCTGAGAAAAGATCAGGTAAATTATCCAAACTGAAGGATGCTCCACAATGCACCTCTAGATTATGACATACAAATCTAATTTTTTTAAGTAAAGGCTTTGGTTAGTCAGTAATTTCATTTTTAAATAATACTATCATAATAACAATGAAAATACCTAATTTTTACTGAGTGCTTCCTACAAGCCAGGTACCATTTTACAGGCTTTTATATAGATGATCTCATTATCATTCTCATTTTACCAAAGAGAAAAGAAAAGCATAAGTAACTTACTTAACTCACAACTAATAAGTGGCAAAGCTGTTCCCTCAAGTATAACAGTATGTCTCACTCTTTCAACATTTATTGAATGCCTACCACACTCAAGGCAGTCAACGTGCTAGACAAGGACATTTTTTGGGAAATCAGAGTCCAGTAAAGAATATAGACATGGGCCCCAAACAATGAATGATAATCACCCCATACAAAGACACATCACACAAAGATACATCACTGCGAATCTCAGAACCCTAAAGAGAGACAGGGAGGGAGGGAGGAAGGAAGAAAGGAAGGTTCTACCAGCTTAATTCTACAAAGGGCAGAAGAGAGGGAAGGTCACACAAAGAATCAAGAACCAGAACGGCTTTGGCCTTCTCACTGGAAGATAGAAGACAATGGAGCAATGCCTTCAAAATTATGAAGGCAAATGATTTCAAGTTTCAAATTCGATACCCAACCAAACTACCAACTAAACGTGAGAGTAGAATAAAGACATTTTTCAGACATGTAATGTCTCAAAAAGATTACATCTCATGTACTGTTTCTCAGAAGGAGCATCTATCAAAAACACAAGGAAAGCTAGCATAAATGGAACAGAAGAAACACCACAGGAGAGAGGCAAAGCAAATCCCGAGGATGATGATGATGGGAAAGAGCTGGCACAGCTAGACAGAAAGAGCAACCCATCCAGATGGAGCAGTATGACTCAAGAGACAGCATATTGAGGAAGGACTGTCATCATCAAGGTGGCTCTTACTACTGTATTGGCCCTTTAACCTGACAATGCTAAGGAAGTCCTCCCCAGGTTCATTTTTACACAAGATTTGCTTGGGCTATGTGCTAATGAAGTTCCTGCTTTCTCTTCTACGCCCTACTTCGTGGATCAGCCAAAGACACTCAATTTAACTCGAAGAAATACTCTGCTTTAACCTATTTTTGAGAGCTGGAGTTGGCCACAATAAACTTAGAAGCAGAAAATATAGAACAGCCCATTGCCCCCGATCATGTTCCTATTGGATATCCTGTAAGAACCTGGCCCATGCTACAGACCTGCCAGATGCCCTGACTACGCTAAGCCCTATGTTTCCCAGGACTCACTTGCCCACTGACTTCCCCAGAAGGGATGCTTATAAACTATCAGGGAAGTTGAAACTAGATTATAATTCAGAGACATCAACTTTTCTTTTCCAGAAATATTTTAGCCAAGAGGGACAATAATGCCCTTTTTTTGCACAGCCAGGTATGTACTTGTCTATTCAGCTTATATATTAGGCACTTTTAACATCGCTTTACAGATAAACAAATAAATAAATATAAATAAAGCAATGTAATATTTGCTCATTAAAAAATAAATAAGATAGTAAAAACTACTACAAAGGAAATAAAACTTGTTGACAGGACAGAGTATGGATGACACCAACAATGGTTAAAAGTTTTCAATGCAACTGGAAGTTTTTGAACCAGTGTGGGCCCTGGAAACTCAACTGCAAGTGGGAAGAATTTCCTCTGCTGCATGAGTTTAGATGAACCAGCTTCTAGAAGTGTAAGCATGCTTGGTTCATAGGAAAATTATTTCCTGTTATATTAAACAAGTAGGTACTCAGTAGACTTTCTGTACATGCCAAATTCAAGTACTCTCAAATATTCTCAAATCAACCTTGAAGTTTTTTCCCCCACAATATAAAAATATTCAATTTTATCTCACTGAGCTTGTATAACATAAAATACTTTTCAGAGTATTTTCCTTGATTCATGGGAGAATTTTCTGGCTCACAGCCGCAGAAAGCTTTCCATGATAGTTTTGGGGGTATTGTTTTGTTTTTTAATTACTTTCAATCTTCTCTTACAACGAAAATTAGAGGCTTCAGTACAGGCTGGTTTGAGCCTTTAAGGAGACAAATCAGAAGTTAAGTCTTAAAGAACAACATTAACCTAGCGCTGGCAAACATAGTTCTTCTGTTTGAGTCAATAGTCATTCACAGGAGGAACAAACTGTTACAAACTACAAATATTCTAGGATATTCTACAAATAGATTTTGTTTAGGCAAAGGGTAATTCCCTGTCTTCTAGTGCGTATTATCTAACTCAAATAACCCAATCTATAGGATTTGCAGTTGTTAAAGGCTGCTGCCCTTCAACTTTTCTTAATAAATATAAATCATCTTGGAGAAAAACCAACTAAAATGGCTTGAATACATTGTACACAAGACTCTCTCCCTATGACCTGGCCCCTCGCATGGCTCTCCAAATTCATCTATTACTCCGTTCCTCGCGCCCTATGTTCAGTCAGGCTAGATGGCTCTTAGTTCACCACAGGCCACTCTCAACTCTAGGCCTTTCAACAAGCCCTTCTCTCTCTGCGTCACTTGTCCATTTTATCTTTCAGGTTTTAGCTTAAGCATCACCTCCTCAGAGAAGACTTCCCTCGCCATATCCTCCCACGACATCTCATATTTCCTTCTGCATGACCCTCATCATGACAAACTCTAGTCCTCTAGAGGGCAGGGACCATGTCTATCTTATTCATAGCTGTGTTCATGTCATCTAGTATACCACCTGCGAATACCTGTTAAACTGGACTCAAGTTTTCATCGTTAGATTTTAAGTTAAATATGTGTAATTTTCAGTTAATTGGACCAGGAAATAATTCAAGTTTTTTGAAGTAAATACCTGACTTTTAACCTTTCTTTCCTCCTCTATGTTCTTATACTTTCTTTTACTTCCTTTAAAAGTTAACTACTGGTTTCCTTTTAGGCTGGAAGAAAAATTCAGATTCATTGTATGACTGCTTCAATAATATTGGGACTTTATTCTCTTTTATAATATTACTCTCAAATGATAACATAAGTATATATCATAATTATCCTATAATTGTAATATTGATAGACCATCCATTCAACAAATATTTATTATGAACCCTCTACATATTAGATATAATACTAATTGTATAATATATGAATTTATTGCTATCTTCTTGCTATTCAGAATATCATAGCTCTGTACTTTCCCTGTCATTTAAAAATACACAGTAGCTACTTTCTCTCAACAATGAAAGAACACATTTTTCTTTAAAATATTCATTCTAGAGGGAAGATCTGAGAAACAAGAATAGACAGGAATAACTCTAAGTACATCGTGTCTTGGAAAGGCAGGCATAAGTACATTCTTAACAGCAATAAAAGGACTCAAATTTTTTGTCAGCTTCTTACATTACAAGCAGTCCCCTCACCTTAGAGGTTGTATTATCCCAAATGGCAAGACCAAAGTAGTCTTCTTCCAAAAGATTGAGGTGCTCACATACTCGTTTATGCAAGTCTTGTCCCTTAGCATGTTTCTGCAAAGACATACATACTTTAGTTGAGGTTTCCTCTTATTCCTGATTCATCACCAAATAAAGTGTCACTTTCCAATTTTGTCGTTTATCCTTGGTTACTAAGGCTTTCAGATGGCTATACAGTGTAAGGAAAACAATGTGAGTTATAAAATTCCTATTTCTTAATTTGTCAGCTTAAATATGCAAAACACACTTATAATGGCTTGGAAATAGTGCTCCAATTCAAAGCACAATTCCTCTTTCCCTCCATCTACCATCCCCCACCTCCATCCTAAACATCACATTCTTTATTTTTGGTGCAATATTTCCTGAAACTTGCTATGGGCTGCTGTCAGTCACTGTGGCCACCTGAATTAACAGAATCAACTGTCGACACTGACAGTTAATAGTGGCTATGCAAATCATTAGACTCCATCATCCTCAGACCAAATGTCCCATGAGAATGAGCCTTGTCTCAACTCCCTGCACTCTCTGTCAGAAAAATGCATACGGTCTAAACTTCGAGGCACCCAACGGGATATTACCTGTTGTAGCGGTTCTTTCAGTTGTGCTACAAATCATTTTCTTAATGTGTCTTCACCGAAAAAGTCAAACCACTGTCACATTTGGGTGCTTGTAGTCTTATTTACAAGGGAGAAATGTCTAACTTAGAGGCTGAGATTTAGAGTCAAAAAGTCCTGGTTCTTCCATTTATTAGCTAAACAACCTGAGTTGATTCAATTAATATTTCTGAACATTAGCTTTCTCATCTGTACAATAAGAATATTTACACCTGTCCTACCTATCTATGGAATTGTTGAAAAAATCAAACATGCTAATGCCTTCTGAGAAACATAGTTTTTAAAACTTCAAAAAAATTAGAAGTCATTTTTTGGCACAGATATACTACAGGTCCTTCTCTCAATGAGCTGAGTTATTTTTTATGACAATTAGTAATTCACATAGATGTTAATTCTTTTTCAGACTTAACCCATCTACATTACATCATCTTCTTCATTTTCTTCCCTCCTATGTTTTCACTCTAAAAGACAGAGATGATTTGGGAATTCTTCATGTACAAGTCAAGTCCTTACTCCCTCATTCATAATTCCAAAATCCAGAACTTCTAAAAAGTAAAAGGTTGGTGTTTTTTGGTCACTAAAGCTCATCTGAAGGCAAATTCTGACCTGAACTGTTATGAGGCTATTTGTGATCTTTAGGTATCCATCTTAGAATGAATCTTCATATATTTTACCATAAAAATAACATACTTGATCATGTGGGCACTGCCACATACCCTACTGGGTATGTTACGAAATATGCAGAATATTACTTATTGCTCATCTAAATTCTGAATTCTGAAATACACTTACCCTCAAATGGTTCAGATATAAGGGACCTATATCTGGATCTTGGTCTGAATGGAAAGAACGAGTGTAGAATAGCTTTCCCCATCTCTAAACTAGATAATGGTAAGAAGTAGGAAGAGCAGACCCTACGTCTCCTCTGTTACCAGGTGTAGTAGCTATCTTCAAAGTACAACAGTACATTTTTCTTGACTTCCTTTCTAAAACTTGGAGAAAGAATACCTATTAATTAATATAACACATATTTTATACTATTTATTTGTGCTTTAATAGATTTGTATTTGCACATAAATAATTCAATTCAGAAATAATTTGTTACACACCTAAGATACAAGTATATGTGAATTATGTTTTATCAACAAAAGCTATTGTTAATAATAATCACAATGGATTATATATCAAGCATATCACAATTGACAATTATTGCTCCAGTTCAAAAAGGTAGTTAATAGATTTTTAAGGATTTTAACTTGTCTTGAAGGAGCAAAAAAGTAACTGAATAACTCTGACATTTTTATTCAATCCTGATACATTACTTATTCTTTCAGAAAATAATAGAGAATTTTAAGAAACGGCATTACTTGATTTAAATTTTTTATATACTATCTCATGGGGCTATAGAAATACATTAAGTAAACTAAAAGTTTAGATCTGGGAGAGCAGAAATGAATAGAAAGTAATTTTTTTGACAAATACAGTTATGGAGACAGATCGACCTAATAACAGAAATTGAGGCTATCCTAGGAAATTTAGTCATGGAAGGTCACTCTATAAATATACCCCCCCCTTTTTTTTTGCTGAGGAAGATTGTCGCTGAGCTAACATCTGTGCCAGTCTTCCTCTATTTTGTACGTAGGTCACCACCACAGCATGGCTGATGAGTGGTGTAGGTCTGCATCTGGGATCCGAACTGCAAACCTGGGCCGCTGAAGTGGAGCTCACCAAACTTAACCACTACACCACAGGGCCAGCTCCCACCCTTTTTTTTCTTTTAACAAAACTGTTTTTGATTATAAAAGTAACACATGCTCAATTCACAAGATTTGGCAGATACAGAAACACACAGAAAAGAAAATTAGACTAACTTATAATCCTTCCACACTTCCACCTCCAGAAAATCATTATTAACATCTCAGTCCACAGAAACAGTCATTATACTGGGACTTATCTCAGGCCATGGCACCACTTGCCCAACCCTACATGAAACAATTTATAAGAGTTCTGACTCCTGGAAATTAAAATACACTCACCTCCACAACACATTCATAAACTGTGTCATCCAACAAAGAAACCTTGCAATGCATGTTTCTGTGTCTTCTGATTGATTTCTGGGAAGCTTTTAATTCTCTTTCTGCTTTAGATTCAGGACTTTCTTCTTTCACTTCTATTTTAGAGCACTCTTCAAGACCTTCTTCTTCCTTAGTTTCAAAGTCTGGGTCTTCTCTGCGTTCTTCCTGAGCAGGCTACATATCCATGATACCACCAAGTCAGTAATAAAGACATTTCACAAAACATGCTGTATACACTTTTACCTATGATAATGCTACCAATAAAAGCACTAACTGAAGAAGAAAAATTGTTACAACAAATATAAGTGACATTAAGATTAAATAATTATTTTTCTGTAAAAGATATTATGATCTCCCAAATGATCTACAGACCGCTATTCTCAAAGCTTCTCAGATAGAATCTTATCTTTCAAATCAATAAATGAAGGTTACAGGTAAACTAAGGGGACCCCAGTCTATTGCTCTCAGCATTATATTTTCTTCCTGACTATCCATTATACATTAAAGTCCATCAAAACTTTCACATCTCTGCCCCAGGTGCCTCAATTTTAGCAAGGAAGTTTTATGAATTTCAAAGCGAGATGTGATTTGTCACATATTCTAAATTTTATGAATGACTAAGAGGGGTTCTTGGGACCAATTTTAGAGCCTAAAGCAACTTACGTAGTAAGCTAACAACTGTAACTACCAGTTAACTCCTTTCCACCAGGTAGCAATCATGCTAAATGCAAAAACTCAAAGAAACAAGAGATGGATGGAAATCTGGGTCTCCTACGATAATCACTAAATTATCCCAAAGTAATACAGATAAGTGGGACAACATTTTGGCACATACTTTCTTACTTCCAACACAATAAAACTGATGAACAATTCTTAATTAAACCTCACCAATTCCTGTATTTCAAAAGAATACATGGTTGACGTCTAGGAAAAGGGATTTAAAGATGTATTTGGTTCCTGCAACAGAAATCAGAGGTGGTCTAAACGGCTCCTCCCTGCCCTTTACGATCCTCTTCACTGCAATCTCTTCGTCGAGGCCTGCACTGGCTACCCTATCTACCCTATCCCCACTCTACTATTCTTCACGTCAGTACCCTGTTTATTGCCTCCGTAACATTTATTACAATAATAAGTTATTTTTTATTTACTACTTTTTTGTCTCCTCCATTAGACTATAAAGTCCACAAGAGCAGAGATCATGTTTTATAATAATCATAATCATAATAATAGCAAACATATATACAGCTATTCCAATAGCCATTCCAGTTACTGTTCTATGAGCATTACCTATATGAATTCATTTTATCCTCATAATAACCCTATGGGGAAGGTACTATTATCATCCCCACTTGACAGATGAGAAACGGAGGCCAGAGAAGTTAAAGTAACTTGCCCAGGGTCATACAGTTAATAAGTCACACACCAGTCCGGCTCCACAACCTACGATCTTAAACCTCTTTGCCATATTGTAGTTTTCATTAACTACTGTATATCCAGCTTAGGGCCTGGCACACATGGTAGGTTGTCAATAAATATTTGCTGAATGAATAAAGAAACATTAAAAACTGACATATGTCTTCCAAAAATTCCAAGGTAGCCTAGATGACGACTGAAGGTGTAGACCTATAATGCAAACTCGCTTTAAAAAATCCCGGATAGAAAATGAAATTCTACTACAAATACAGAAATATGGTTAACCAAATAAACCTTTATCCACAATGTTTTGTGCCATGAGGTTTTGACTGTAAATAATAGATTGCAAAAGGCCTAAAATACTTTGCTCCTTTAAACAACATCCCCTTGAAATTTAACAGTACTAATTTGTTTCTTTTTTGTCATATGTAGACAAACACCTGCATACAATTTATCTCAATTCGGAATTAATGAAGTATCAGTGAATGAGACTTTAGTTCAATCTAAAATTAACTTTGTGTGTCATCTGCTTTAACTTCACTACAAATGATATGTTCTTTAGACAAAATAGACAAGCTCTGATTCAAACGTTAACTAATACAAGAAATGGATTTTTCCTACATAAAGCAGAGGAGGAAAAAAGCAGTTAAAAACCTTGAAAGTACCAAAGTTCCTAAAAGACAATATACTTTAACTCTCTTGGTATTCCTAAAATAAAATTAATGATATTAAGATATGTAGAGATTCTTTGCTTTTACTGTTCAGGTTTATTAACTGAGTAATAATAACTAATATTTATTGAGTGCTTATTATATTCCAGGCAATGTCTTAAGAGCTTTACATGTTCATCTCTTTTAATCCTCATAATAGCCAAATAAGGTAGATATTATTATCCTCATTGTAGAGAGGAAGAAACTGATAAAGCAAAAAGAGTCACTTCTCTATGATTTGAACCACCTGGTCTGATTCCATAGCCTGCTTTTTTTTTTTTTTTTTTTTTTGCCAAGGAAGATTTGCCCTGAGCTAACATCTATTGCCAATCTTCCTCTGTTTGCTGAGAAGATTCGCCCTGAGCTAATATCTGTTGCCAATCTTTCTCTCTTTTTTTTTGTATGTGGGCTGCCATGACAGCAGAGCCACTGACAGATGAGTGGTGTAGGTCCATGCCCAGGAACCAAACCTGGGCTGCCAAAACAGAGTGTGCTGAACTTAACAACTAGGCCACTGGGGCTAGCCCTCATAACCTACATTTTTAACTATTACATTATATAGTTAATCTTGTTTACAATCTTGATTCACTAATAGCAAGTGCATAATTCACCCTAAATTTTACTTTAGCACTTTTAATATACAAGTAATATTTCTAGAAATACATGTAATTTTAGAAAATTCTAATAAAACTGTATAGCCCAAATCTGAGATGGGACTTATACTTTTAACAATGCAGATTCAGAAATGAAAAGACTTTGAAGATAACTCTCAATTTGTAGATATTAAGGCTGAAAACAAACGAGATTCCTAGAAAACAGTTTGAGTTACAGTACTAATATTTCCCATGTTTTTTGGATACATGAACAAATTCATAACTCATGTTAACTTTACCTACTCTGTGACACAATTAAGGCCCCAAACTACTATATATTACAAAGGTGGTATAAAGAGCTAGACTTCCGCATCTATATCTTACACCCTGTGGTCTAGTTGGCCAATATGATCTAGTTAGAGAAAACAACAAAAATAAGTCAGGCATGGCTCAAACTTATCACATACCTCTGGATGGCTTGAATCTATCACATGGCTTTTATGCAGATTCCCATAAAAGAACATGTTTGCTGATAACTATCCCATTCCTAACAATTCCACCAAAATGAACTCTAAACCACCTCAATTCCTCAATTCTTTTTCCCCTTTTATTAAAAATCTTGGACTTGTTCTATTATTACAGCAAAATGATATCTAGACTGAATAGACTCATTTAAGAAATTCTTTTCTTTCATTTTGTTTTCTTTGATTTATACAATATAAGTATCTTTTTAAAAACCAAGTTTCCATTGACTGTATTAATTTCTTTAGAACAGAAACTCCAAAGCTTCACGATACTTATTACTGTCAATGCCTAAGTCAACTGGCTAGTAAGAAAGAAAACCAAATGTTCTTAAGCGGAAAATACCGCATATATCCCACCTTCATTGCACCCACCTCCCCGACGTTAGCACATCCTTACCTGTGTTTCTGCACTGCTTAATGAATGAAGATCCAAGGACGGGTCGGTTTTGAGTTCAGGTTCAGGAGCTGCAATTGGGGCCTTCAAAATGATCTCTTCATCAAGACTGGTTCCAAATTCTCTCTCTCTCTGACCTCCTTCACCTTTCTCTGTACCAGACTCTACTTCTTTGCCTTCTTCCTCAGAGACCTGAGATTTAGGCCTTTTGAGAAGTGAGGAGAACAGCCGTGACAGGCCCCTGTTTTCTGATGTCCGCTCCTTGTTCTTGGTCAAGTCTTCATGTATCGGAGTGTCTCCATTAGATGTTTTCAGCTTCTGCTCACACTGATTATCTCCCTCAGCGGCCGCTTGAGAAGTCTCTTCCAGCCGAGTTTCTTGTTGGCCTGAGTTTGTGGCCCCCTCTCCCTCTTCGTTCTGTTCTTGGTGCTGTGAATTTTCAGCTTCAGCCACTAAACTCTTTTCTGTTGTCATGACGTTGCTATTAAAAAGAAGATGGAAAAGGGAGGCTCTTAGAAGCAAAACACATTACTGTAGGCAAAACCCTAAATCAGGTCAAGTGTGCCAAAATTAATACATTTAGGTTTTTAATCTCCAACAGACAGTACTCCAGTCCATTAAAAAGGAGACTGTCCATTAAAGTACAAAAATATCTTGCCTATACATCCTGAATAAATTATTAATGCCTTGACTTGCTAAAGATATACACATAGAGAAATCAGCTTAAAATAGTACCCCCCTGAAGGCATCTTGGTGAAATGCATCATATTTAAAATTCAATGTTCAGAACTGCATATAGCAAATACAGTTTTATCCTTCCTAAAAAAGGATCTTATTTGTATACTGTTCTTTGAGGATATCAGTCTGAAGGTGCAAGGTTTGCAGGAATTATTCTTTGTAAAATTCTCTACATCCCAAGAGCTGATGAGATTAAAAGTTCCTCAACTCTTTCTTCTTCTTCATATTTCTTAGAATGCATAGACTTCTCTATCAAGAACAGCAAAGGCAGAATTCTGATCATTTATCTGATTTGACAACAGCAGTATACGATTAAAATAATCGCTAAAGAATTCCTTAGGTTTTCATGTTACAATACTAAATTACAACCTCTTGCAGAGGCATTGCAGTTTAAGTTCTTTAAGATGTTTTTCCTTCTGACAAATACAATTTTGAATGTTCAGTATTTTTAAGAGTAGGCAGTGAAACTATTACAATAAAGAAAAATAGACAAATCATAGAGAAAAATAAAATAGAGAAGAAAATTTTAGAAAGCAGACATTAATTCAATTATGGTTGAGAAGATAGGCTGTATACCTCACATATTTCAAACTTACTGGTTTCTAGCCTCTTGATCTCAAAATCCCAGTGTTATTAGTCAAGTCTCACAAGAACAGACAAAGAGCATTGTCACATCTAGTTTACTAAAGAATAACCAACATACAAGAGGACTTTTGAGACACTCGGCCATGAAGTTGCCTATTGATCTCACACTTTGATTCACTGCTATACCGGGGCGGCTTCTGTAGGGGAGCCACGGTGTAACGGTGAATCACTGCTACACCTAAAAGTACTCCACTCAAAATGCAGCATTTGGGCCAGCCCAGTGGCACAGCAGTTAAGTTCGCACATTCCACTTTGGCGGCCTGGGGTTCACTGGTTTGAATCCCAGGTGCGGACATGGCATCACTTGGCAAGCCATGCTGTGGTAGGCATCCCACATAGAAAGTAGAGGAAGATGGGCACGGATGTTAGCTCAGGGCCAATCTTCCTCAGCAAAAAGAGGAGGATTGGCAGCAGATGTTAGCTCGGGGCTAATCTTCCTCAAAAAAAAAAAAAAATGCAGATTTACATTGTCTTCACATCTGCTCCATATTATTTAGATAAAGTAATTTTATTTGGATATTAACAATTGGAATTAAGGAACTCTATTTAGCTCATTCCCTCCTCAGGCCCTTCACACTTGCTGTTCTCTCTACCTATGATGTTCTTCTACTGGATATTAGAAGGCTATCATTACTGTCTCAGCTCAGATGTCACCTCCTTAGAGAGGTGTCCCCACACACTGTATCTAAAGTAGTGGCCCTCACTCCTCTAGACGGCCTGACAGCACTACTGCTCTCATTATTATCTACAATCATCCTGTTAACTTACTTATGTACTGGTTTATTGACCTTCTCTGCTTTTCCCTCCAGCCAGCTAAAATGTAAGTTTCATGAGGACAGAATAGTACCTGGCATATTATAGGTACTAATAAAAGCTTGTTGGGGGCCAGCCTGATTGCATAGAGGTTAAGTTCGGCACACACCACTTTGGTGGCCTGGTTCACTGCTTCTGATCCCAGGCATGGACCTACACCACTCATCAAGCCATGCTGTGGTGGCATCCCACACACAAAATAGAGGAAGATGGGCACAGATGTTAGCTCAGGGCCAATCTTCCTCACCAGGAAAAAAGTGTGTTGAATGAATTAATTTCAACTGAATATATATGACAAATATAAACTGCAAAGGTGTTGTCTAAATTTATTCACATAAATTTACTTCAAATGCATAATATTCCTTCATTCACTCAACAAATACTAATTAAGCACCTAGCACAGGTCCTAGGTGCTAGGGATACAACAGTAAATAAAACAAAATGACAAGGTCTAATGCCATCATGGAGCTTATATTCTTGATTCCACTTGAACTAGTATAAAGAAAGAAAAATTCAAGAGAACTCTTATTTATGACATGAGTTAAATCTAAATAGTGTATAAATGGAACAAAGCAGTGAAAGAGAAGGAAGCCAATGGTACTGAGAACATTTCTGTGTCAGGCCCCATGTCAGGAGCATCATCTACATTATCTCAATTAAGCCTTTCAACAACCCTGCAAGGGAAAGAGGAATCACCTAATCTTATAATGAGGAGATTGAAACTCAGGAAGTAACTTGCCCAACGTCACACTGCTAGTAGGTGGCAAACCCCTATAAGTGGTATTGAAATAAAGGCATATTAATAAAAGGAAAAGTCTTTATGCGGACTCTTACTGTTGATCTACTCAAATTATTTTATTTTAAGCCTTAAAACTATTTTAAGCAATAAAAATATTTAAAGAAGCACATTTTCCAAGTCATCAAAATTACTCTGTGCTAATAAAATACGCAATTCAATCTTTATAAACACTACTTAAAACACTTACCAACCAATATATATTCTTAATTTGTTACCCCTAGGTGAGATACACTTGTACTTAAATAAAAGAAATAAAATTGTCTTTAATTCTTCCTCGTAGTAGGAGTAGGCAATTGATTTTTCCAAAATTATTTTTCTTGGGGCCAGCCCCATGGCCGAGTGGTTCAATTTCCATATGCTCCACTTCAGCAGCCCGGGTTCACAGGTTCGGATCCCGGGTGCGGACCTACTGCATTTATCAGCCATGCTGTGGAGGCATCCCACACACAAAGTAGAGGAAGACTGGCACAGGTGTGAGCTCAGGCTAATCTTCCCCAAGCACAAAGAAGAGGAGGATTGGCAAAGGATGTCAGCTCAGGGCAAATCTTCCTCAGAAAACAAACAACAACAAAAAAACAAAACTATTTTTCTTTAATCACTAAGTAATCAAACTTGACCCAGAATGAAAATCTGGATATCAAACCACAAGTTATTCTAAAGAGTAATGATTGGATTTGAGAGTACCAGTTTACTTCATACTTCCTTTGCAAAAGCAAACTGAGGACAGGCTGAGGGTTTAGCACTATTTTCCATGGATTTCAGATATGACTTTACCATTCACCTTACTGAAAAGGAACAGAAACCACATCCACATTAAAATTTCCCTACACAACGTACTTTACAACAAGGTCTCTCATAAAGATCCATAAAAACAATTACAAACCTTTTGTGAAAGTTTTAGCAGACAAGAAAATTACTTAAACCCTATTTCTAACAGTCTTTTACTTGAATCTTTCAATGAAAAAGAGTATTTATTCTTCTGTTTTACAATTTCCCCCTTACAGTTTTAAAAATAGAAAAGATCTTCTAAGGATATTCCTATAATTCCTTTCATATGAAAGGGTGTCATCTCTAAGAAAGTAGCTGAATGAGTGTAAGTACTGAAATGTTAAAAAACAAAAACACAAACACACAGATGGTAACAATCCATATGCTATAAGTGTGCTTGTTAAACTTTAATGTGCACTGAGTCAACTAGCAATCTTGTTAAAATACAGGTTCTGATGTAGCATGTCTGGAAGGGGCCTGAGACTCTACATTCATAACAAGCTCCCAGATGGCACCAATGCTGCTGGCCCACTGACCACACTTTGAGTAGCGAGGCACAGAAAACCACTATGACTTTGGGAACATAGTCAAAATGCCTAAGAAACACAGATGGCAAAAAGCTACTTTTAGAAAGTGGAATATGAATAGTGAGAAATACTTGACACAATAAATGTTCAACAAATGCTTGCTGAATTAATGAATGAAGCAAAGAATGCAACACATTATTAAACATGGAAGCTGAACCATTAACATTTTTCAGAATTCTTTTTGGCATTTAATCAAAAGTTAATTGAAAATTTTAACCATAGAGCCGTGGCAATTCTAAGTTATCCATGTAGCTGTGACACTTGCCCAGAGTCAGTATTCTGGGTATCTCCACTCATATGATCTCTTTGCCACATTTAGAAAGGCACGATCAAGACATATGAATAAAGAATTAGAGAATAACATCTATCAGTGCAAAACTAATACATTTTGCCACATAACTGGACATAAGTAAAGAACAGATGAGAACACAATATAAGGAACAGGCACACAAGCAAAGGGGTGAAAGAATTCTACTGGAACATACTAAAACCAACTTTAAGTAACATGACATATTAAATACAAGAAAACAATCAGGAAATCAGATAATGCAGTATTCAGTAAAGAGGCTACAATTCAGTGTACTCAAGGAAAAATAGATTAAAATGAATTATTAAGGACAGTTTTCATGCATGTTCTTTCCAGCCATGCACACACAGGTAGCAATGCTATTAGTAAGAGCCACAAGAGCAAAGGGGAGTGAGGGTAGGGAGAGAATATAAAATGAAACCAATGAACCAGGCAAGTACCTCCAGTTAGCTCTGAGGCTGATCAGAATTAAACAAATAAAATATAAATAGCAAAAAGAAAAAATCCTATGGAACACTTACTAAAAACTCAAATAAACTCATTCTGGAAAATCTGTTATACATGCAGCCAAGTTCTTCACATTACAAAAGACAGACTAGATAACCAAAGGAAAAGATACAAAGAAGTCAAGCAGCAAAGACAGGATAAATGCTCTACAAACAGGCCCTTCCTATGTAAATGATACTCTTTCATTCTGGATACAAAATCCAAAAGGAGGTATCTGTTTACTACTTACTGTCAGAAAGAGGTCTTTTGATTAAAAAAAAAAAAATCAGCACAGCACTGAAGACAAAGTGATGAGTTCCCATTCCTTCTTAATCCTAATCCTCCAAACCCTAGGAATTATACTCCATCTGGCATCAAAGGTACACTTGTTTTAACAGTGTGCATCTGTTGAGTTGAGGAAAATTAGATCTTTAAAACCCTGATACTGAGTAGATTGCAATGGCCAGACAATATCTTTCATCTCTTTTTTTTTTTTTTTAAAGATTGGCACCTGAGCTAACAAATGTTGCCCATCTTCTTTTTTGTTTTTTCTTCCTGCTTTTTTCTCCCCCAAATCCCCCCAGTACATAGTTGTATATATTTTAGTTGTGGGTCCTTCTAGTTGTGGCATGTGGGACACCGCCTGAACATGGCCTAATGAGCGGTGCCATGTCCACGCCTGGGATCCGAACCCTGGGCCGCCGAAGCAGAATGCGCGGACTTAACCACTCGGCCACGGGGCTAGCCCCTCTTTCAGCTCTTTTGTATCTCTTTCTAGCATTAGTACAGTCAGTGCTTCATTAATGCTTCTTGGGTGGAAAACTTGGTAAAAACACTACAGTTTGGCACCATTAAGAAAATTTCCTGGGGCTGACCTGGTGGCATAGTGATTGGGTTCACGCACTCTGCTTTGGCAGCCCAGGGTTTGCCAGTTTAGATCCTGGGAGCAGACCTACATACCACTCATCAAGCCATGCTGTGGTGGCGTGCCATACAGAAGAACTAGAAGGACTTACAGCTAGGATATACAACTACGTACTGGGGCTTTGGGGAGAATTAAAAAAAAGAGGGAAATTGGCAGCAGATGTTAGCTCAGGCCAATCTTCCTCACCAAAAAAGCATCCCTTAAAAAATAAAAGAAAGAAAATTTCCCTTACAATCACCATTTAGGGATGAACTTTAATGATTTATTGGTAGTACTCTTCATATTAGCTCACTGAACATCTCCCAATGTTTAGTGAGTGCTAATCATCTGTAAGGTTTGGGCTCAGCTCTTTGAGAAGGACCAAAAAAGGATAATACACAATTCTTAAGGAGATAAGACATATACACAAATAACTAAAACACAAGGGAGTACCTAGTGCTTAATCAGCAGGGCCTCATGACTGGAACCAATTAAGCATTACAGAAGTATAAAGTGAGAGCTTTCAACTAGAGTGATCACAAAAGCTTATGTGGAAAAGGTAGTTTTCAAGTCAGGCTTTAAAGGATGAGTACAAGATGTCAATAGAAAGAAACTTGAAGTGCAAAGAGCAAATAGAATGCCAGTCAAGGGAACTGGCATTGGTGACAATATTGTAGCTATTTGGGAACTAGTAAGGAGTTCAGACTGGTTGGAATAGGGGTATAAAAGGGAAGTAGAAAGAGGTAAGGCTAAAATAGATTTAACATTTAAAATTAATTCTAATTGAAATAATAATAATAGTAGCTACCATTTATTGAGTACCTACTAAACACCATATTATTCTACATAATTTACCATGTTATCTTACAACTATTCCATAAGGTAGGTGTTTTCATTTCCTAGATAAATAAACAGGCCCTCGGAGGTTAAAAAACTTGCCTCAGATCATACAACTAAGCCACGCTTTAATGAGACTATTAATATACTACAAGATTAGTGATTCAATAAATTCCCAGAATGGTATCTGTCTTTGTAAAACTTGGTACTTCAGATGCTTCTACCCCACTGTTCTTTGCTAAAGAAGTCCTTATCAGTTGAGAATTTATGGACTATTCAGCTTGGCCAAGACCACCTCCATTCCCACCAGTTTCAAGTCCCCCACTCACTTACATATTTCTCTTCCCATAGAGTGTATGTGAAGGTGGAATGGGGAGAAAGGGAAGGACTGGCATAGAAGACAGATTAGGGAAGAACTTGAAAAACATGCTAAATAGTTCAGACTTAATCCTGAAGGCAGTGGAGAACCATAGAAGGTTTTTAAACAGGGAAGTGGGTAAACAGAGTAGAAGCAAGAGAGGCTAGAGGCAGCGAGAAACTCAACAATGATTGGGTAAATTCAGGTTATCAGTGAATAAATTCACAATGGGAATCCCTAGGGAAGCTGAAACCAATACTGGGCAAAGAAACTTGAAAAGCTTTGCAACTAAGGCTTAAGAACTACCGTCGCCTTTAGTTTCCCTAGCTTATTCTGTTTAGCATTAACCCAGGCAGTTTCATGTCTGAGCCTGAAGGCATTTCTATAACACATCTTCCTTGGACCACTCTGATAAATGGCTTAATAAGACAGGTCGAGCAACAGAACCAAAATAGAAAAGAGAGAGGAAGAGAGATGGATATCTCACAGGCATCTCAATAAAACATGTTCAAAATGAAATTCTTGATTCTTTTTCCTATCCCAGCAAATGGCTCAATCATACCACCCAGGAGCTCACACCAGAAACCTGAGCGCTATTCTTGTCTCAGCCTTCTTCATTTCCCTCTCCAATCAAACCCATCGGTTAGTCTTATAGAGTTTACCTCCAAAATACATTCAGACTCAACGCACTTTTCACCTTCTCTAACTACAACCATACTTGTGCAAGCCTCCTTTACGTGTCACCTGAACTCCAGGTTCTTGAACAATGTCACCAAACTCACCTTGTGCCACTTTCCTCCTAGCCTCTCTACTCTAGTCACACTAGCCAAGTGCTTTCCTGGCTCAAGACATCTGTGCATGCCATTTCCTTGAACCGGAAAGCACTCCATTGCCTGTAACGTCTGATTTCTTATACTTCAAGTTTCAGCTTGAATAATTCCTCTCCAAAAGAACCTTCCTTGATGCCCTAATATCTACTTGAGTCTCCCCAGAAGTCCCCTCCCCAGTTCTCTATCCCAGAACCTATTTGCTTCCTTCACAGAACTTCTCTCAATGTATAAGACATACTTGTCTACCAGTTTAATGTCTGTCTTTCTCACTTCATCACCTCCAATTACATTGTAATATCCATGACAGAAGGGCTGTTTTCCCTTCCACAGTCTACCTAGTACTCAGCACAGAACTTGTGCTACCTAGCACAGAACCTACCACTAACATGGAACACTGTAGGTACTCAATAAATATTTGTTTAGTAAATGAATAAATACAAGGAAAAAGAATAACTTAGCTTTAATTATATCAACTATACATATACAGGATGGAGGTTATCCAATGTGACAAGTTCATAAGAAAAGGATGTTAAGATCTTAACTGAACATGATCCAAAAGAGACAAAATTGTAAAACAGCTAGGAATCTTTAGCTGCATTTCTAGATTTATAGTAACCAGAGTACTCATTTGATTCTTCAACATATATTTTCTGAGAACGTTGTCATGTTCTAGGAGTAAGGTAAGAAGTGGGGCTACAACAGTGAGAAGAACACAGTCCCTGATCTCTTAGGCTTCACTCTCCATGCAGAAGATCAGGGAAAGTAACAACCCCTCAGTTCTCACTATTTATATTACATCTTAAATCTTATATTCAGTTCTGGACAGTTTATTTTAAACCAGAATCTGCCCAAAGAAGAGACAGAAGATGATGGAATTTGAAAACATCATAAGGCAAATAATTGAAGGATACTGGGATGCTTAGCCTAAAGAAAGAGAATCTAAAGCAGGGAGATGATTGTTACCTTCACAAATTTCAAGAGCTGCCAAATTCTATGTGATGCCTAAGGGCAAAACTCAGAGTAGTCCATGGAAATTACACAGTGTTCATCTCACTGAAGTAAAAAGAAAAAATCACTAATGATCAGAGATATTTAATAATTAAATGGGCTGCTTAGGAATAGTGAGCTTACTATCACTGGAAATATTCACTCAGAAGCTGAATGACCGTCTATCATGGATGTCAGAGAAACGGTTTTTCCATTAAGTGGGTCCTTATATTAATTGACTGACCTAGGATCCACCCAATGCGAAGATTTCACAGATAGGAAGGAAGGTTAAGGAAGAAAACAAAAGGGACATTAGAATAGTGATGTCATTGGGTTATTTTTTAAAGGCTATATTTTAAAGTCAGAGATACCATTTGGGTTAGAAGAGTCAGGGGGAAAAAATAACATAAAATAAAACATAAAAGACCCTTTTATTTCTCTAACCAGACGACAGAATCCAGTGGTATTCTTTTAGACAGAACGAAAAAAAATGTTCAAGTATGAAGTTTCAAAAAATATGCTGGAAAATAGTTTGTTTCCCAATAAAATCAATCCCCTCAAAACCACAGGTAAGTGTCCTTATAATTCAATTTAAGTATGCTAATTAGCACCTCTAGAAAAATAGGACGACCTATGTGGTTGTCAGATAAAAATCATAATTTAAAGTATACAAAAGAGTTTCTCCATGATTCTCCCTCCATCCTCCCGGAATTATCTGGACCTTCAACCACCCCATATGTAGACTTTTAAAGAATATTTTACATACTGAGTGAATCAGGACTGTCACTCAGCAAGAACATGCTGTTTTCAACAACTTGGTTTTTAATTTAAGTCATTTCTATGGTGACTAGCACCACTGAATCACCTCATTCAAAGATATTTTTAAAGAAACAAACTCTTACTCCTCTCCTTCTAAGAAGACCAAAAAATGTTCTTTACTTCTCCATAGAATTCAAGCATCTACTTAGACAATGTCTAGATATATTCTAAAAGCACACCACCTGGGCCCTCCCAGACAACACACGACCTCCGTAATTACTAGGCATCCCTGAGGAAGATGGGAGGCCAAAAAATTCATTTTCTATAGAACTGAGTTTTACTCTAAGTGACAAATTGTGTTAGTTTAGCCATTCTGAATAGAAATCTTTATAAAATGAATTATATGCTTCCTTTTTCATTTAAAAAATCTATAGAACACAATCAAGTCTTTATTGAATTAGTCACCATTATGTACCTCAATTACTGTGCAGTGCTAATGTCCTCAAGGGCGACTAAAGTCTGTAGGGACGGTGAACTCTGTCACAAGGATATCTGAGTGCTGTGCTTTTTTATTTTTTATCACCTGCCTTTAACAGTTTTCCTGTTTGTTCATTTGCAGCATTAACTCACAGTTCTTGCAGGTCAAGGCGGCCTGCCAATAAGTAGCTTCCAACATCTCTTCTTCTAATCTGCTATTTGCTAATCTACCATTGACCAGGAAACCAAATAGCCAAGTGTGTTAAAATTGTGTTTAAAATAAGAGTAAGTGCTAAGGAAGAGCAAGACTGAGGCTTCACATTACTGGAATAACTTCAACACAGGGATTTAATGAAATCTACTTTAGCCCTTCAAATACCTACTTTGAGGTTCCTGTTTTACTGCGACTACTTGCCCTGTTAAGTGGCCTTCAGATCAATCACACCAATATAACCACCGTTCTCCTTCTTTACAAGGAGAGACTAAAAGCCTTTACTGCTGTTATCTATGTAAGGTGTTTTATTCACATAAACTCTTCTGGAAAACAAAAATCAAAGGAATAGTTTAGTCTGAAAATGGAATAGAAAGGGAGGAGAACCACTTAATAGCATCAAAATTCCCATGGTAAACACAAGCAAAACCTGAAAATTTCTAGCTGTGAAGGGGTTTTAGCTAAGACTATGTAACTTTTCTTTTTTTTTTTTTTTTTAAGATTTTATTTTTCCTTTTTCTCCCCAAAGCCCTCTGGTACATAGTTGTATATTTTAGTTGTAGGTCCTTCCAGTTGTGGCATGTGGGACACTGCCTCAGCGTGGCCTGATGAGCGGTGCCATGTCCACGCCCAGGATCCAAACCAGCAAAACCCTGGGCCACCGAAGTGGAGTGCACAAACTTAACCACTCAGCCACGGGGCCGGCCTCTATGTAACTTTTCTTAGACTCTTAGAGCCTATTCAATCTAGCGATACTTATTAATTTCTAAGCTTAATAAATTCCCTAAGATTTATATTTGTAAATTTCACCTTAAACAGAAAAAATGACAGTAAATGAACTGAATATCCAATGTCGTGTGATTAGAATACAAGTATGAATCAGAAACTTTGGATCATGGCTTGTTTTAGCAGATATTCTAAAGATTGGAATAGATGCTGTGGTTGTCTCCTACCACTGATAAGGTGAAAAATATACTATAGACTACCAGAAGATAGAATGCTTTCTTACCCAGCTTTAACAATGGCACAAAGACAAGATTTAATAATGGTGGAGTATTTCAAATAACCTGCTATTTGCTAAAAGCATTCAATAAAATTATTGACTAAGGTTGATGACGTTTTCCTCTCTCAAAAGGGAAAGCTTCTATTACTGTGTACTTAAATCTGAGCAATAAAGAATAATTTGTTGGTCACACGAACATATCAGGAACCTAGGCAAAAAAGTAATAATTTCACAAAATTTTTATACTGAAAAAAGAGGTACATCATAGTCAAATATGTAACCTTATTATAAACAAATTTTTTAAATACTGAAAGAAAAGTAAGGCATGAATGCATGGTCAAGGAGTCTACAAGAATATAGAACTTGTAAGGATAAGGCAATCCTAGAAAGCGAAGTTCATTCACTACATTTCACTGATATATATTAAGTGCCAGGTTCTTTTCCAGGCATACAGCAGTAAAATTTTCTCTATATAACCATAAATTCTTAGATAATATGAGGAAAGTATTATAGATACAGTCATGAACAGCTTGGAGAACATGGGGACATATGCACAATAATAAAGTTCTAAAAATATCATTGCAAAGGAATACTGACAAAAATAATGGCCAAAAGGCTAAGGCCCACTAAAAGATGGGGCTAAAACAAAAAAACTTCTAAAAAGGCATAAAAGAAAGAGGGGGGAAGAAAGGGAGAAAGAAAGGAAGGTCAAATTCAGACAACAGCTTGAGAGAATAGTGTTAACATGTGTCAAGGACAAAATTACCTGTGCTCTTTCAAACCCAACAATATAAAGAAGGATTTACAATCAAAGATAGTTCAGGGTAGTAAAGGTAACCTTGCACGTTAAAATGTGTTTAGTTCTCCAATCCCCGAGAAATTATATTTCAAAGTTCAGAAGTAACTTGCAAAATTTGATCTCAGATTCACTAACATATCATGGGTCTATGTATATACATATATATATATATATATACACACACACACACATATATATATGGCCAGCCCTGGTGGTCTAGTGGTTAAGATTCGGCACTCTCATCACCACAGCCTGGGTTCTTTCCTAGTCAGGGAACCACACCACCTGTCTGCTGGTTGTCATACTGTGGCAGCTCTGTGTTGCTATGATGCTGAAAGCTATGCCACTGATATTTCAAATACCAGCAATTTTACCCATGGTGGACAGGATTCAGTGGAGCTTCCAGACTAAGAGAGACCAGGAAGAAGGACCTGGCCATCCACTTCTGAAAAAACTGGCCATGAAAACCCTATGAATAGCAGCAGAGCATTGTCTGATATAGAGAGGGAAGGTGAGAGGATGGCACAAAAAAAATGGGCAGGGTTCCTGGATAAAATGTGGTATACATTTGCAATGGAATATCATCAACCTTAAAAAAGAATGAAATTCTGATACATCCTACAACATGGATGAACCTTGAAAATATTATGCTAAGTGAAATAGGGACAAACATTGTTTGATTTCTCTTATATGAGGTACCTAGAATAGTCAAATTCATAGAGACAGCAAGTTGAATAGTGGTTACCAGGGGCTGGAGGAATGGGGGAATGGGAAGTTATTGTTTAATGGGTAGAGTTTCAGTTTTGGATAATAAAAAAGTTCTGGAGATGGATGGTGGTGATGGTTGCACAACAATGTGAATGTACTTAATGTCACTGAACTGTACATTTAAAAATGGTTAAGACGGTAAATTTTAAGTATGTATATTTTACCACAATTTTTGAAAAAAGGAAAGAGTAAGTTTCCTTTGACTTTCCAAATCCTTGCTAAGTATCCCTCCTGTGTACTCCTGCAGTTTGGTATATTTTCATGTTTATTACATTGTACTGTATTATAATTGCTTGCTTAAAATGTTCTACAAAGGCAACAACTAGATCTGTCTTGTTAATCTTTACATCCTTTGCATTTACCACAATAATTGACACGACTATTTGCTGAATAAATAAAAACACTTTCTAGATAATTTAGGGGATACAAAAATGAATAAGACACAATTCTTGCCTTCAAGGAGTTTAAATGACAGTGTTAAAATGACTATCCCTTCATTCTGGTTAGTTTGGTATCACTATTAAAACTATGTACATCTACAACTGAAAAAGACCTTAATTATCAACTATTTAGCTCATTCAAATACAAGGTCACTAAGGTTCAGAGAAGAAAAGTGAAGTCATTTGCCTAAGATCACTCAGCTAATAATGACATTAATAACTAATAACTTACCATCTATTAACTTACTAATAACTAAGTGAGGGTGGTAGGAACATGGGCATTATGAACCTCAGGCCATTGCTACCTCCATTATTACATTATCATAAGGCCTTATCCCTACGGACCAAATCAGAGTTCCAACAGAGCTAGGGGTAACAGTGCATAAGACAGAGTTAAGGAAAACAAGTCCCCTTCCTACCTACAAGCTAGTAGATCTCAAGCTAATACCAAATATCCTAAAACATGCTTCCAATTCCAAAGCCACAGTCTACCCAAACGGAATGGGAAATCCCAGCCATAGGTCTCATCCTTTTATATGTCCCATAATACAATTCTCCAAGCACCATCTAATTAATTGTTACAGCCATAGTTGGGCTGTCAAGTATCTCATATGTAAGAAGTGTCCTTTGCTACTTACTCTGCTGAACTGAAAGCTTTTAATACGTAATCACCTATATTTGAGAGGAAAGTTGATAGTGGGCGTACGTATGTGTAATAAGATATTTATAACACTAGTCTAACTTCCTGACAGTTGGCATCATATACATCAGTTCCAATCCTAGGAATTCCCAACTTGATACATTTTCCATTAAGCATGCAAGTGCACGTGTGCACACACACAACCGATTAATATTTCAACATGATCTCCAAATATCTTTCTTTCCTTCTTCCCAGTGAAGAGCTACATGGGAACCTAGCAACACAAAAAAGCTGAAAATATAAAGACATTTCAACCATGGATATTCAAAATTACTAGAACTTGCTTTCTTCCAATCAACTTACAGGACTGTATAAGGACAAAAACCTAGATTCTCCATCATAGAACTACAGGAACTAGGTAAATGACTTCAGATGGCTTCACAGAATCTTTATAGTCCTAAAATACAAGAGCAAGTTAGAAAAATCTACTCCAAGTTCTTTGAACTATATCCCTTAACCATAAGGGGTTTCATTTGACATGGTTATATCCTCCACTTATCAACTCCCAATGTATTTATTATATTGCCCAGACACAATTTTCCACACCAATGTCTTCAAATGAGTTTGCATACACAGAAAGAGATGACTTAATCTTTGTTCTGGAAATACATAACAAGTCCATATTTCCTAGGTCATGGGATACAGATGAAACTGAAATTATTAAGTTTATTTCTAAAGATGTGGATCTATCACCTTGAGTTCAACACTGAAACACAGCTAGGAAAGAAAACATGACACCACATTTCAGCATGTCTAAAAACATGCTATTCCTTTTAGGGGAGGGGCAAAAAAATCTTTTTATTCCTTTATCTCTAAATCCCTTAAATATAATTCTTCCTACAGATACTGTTTTCTAGTACAGCATCATGAAATCTCAGACCAACATAATGGCCCAGTAGCCATCATTAGGAAGGAATATAAGTTATAATGGTATCTGTATTAAAAATATGAGAAAAAAATTAAAAAAATAAAAATATGAGAAAACATAGTTTTCAAGTATAGAAAAAACAGCACAGGGAAACAATGGATAATGTGGTATGAGAGATACTTGAAAACAAAGGACCTGAAATTCTCTCTATAAATGTAATTCAACCACCTGAAAAAGAGCTCATTGTGTAGCTAAAGATCACATACTATAAAAACCAGGTTCAAATCATTTTTAAATTGTTTATAAACAGAAACTAAACCATTTGTGTTTAACATAATAATTTTCCTACAATAACCGGAACAGCTCTTTAAGCAGTTAGAAGAAATAGCTAAATAGTCTTTATACCAAATATTCATCACACCTTCAATTTACAGCAACAGGGGGAGAGGAGGAAGCAACTCTCCAAAAAAATTACTCATTTGCTGAAGAAAAAAGAAAAGAATATCTCTGAGTTAAAAATTTCTCAATCCTTTTCATGATCACAACTAAATAGCCTTATTTTTTTATCATATTACATGAAGATTATAGACTCTTAACATGGAAAGGGCTCAGTAAGTTACCTAGTCTACCTTCTCACTCAATGCAGGAATCCTCTCTCACATATTGTTAACCAGAGGTAGGCAATCTAGCCCTTGTTTAAACACTTCTTTTTTTAAAGATTTTATTTCTCCTTTTTCTCCCCAAAGCCCCCCGATACATAGTTGTGTATTTTTAGTTGTGAGTCCTTCTAGTTGTAGCATGTGGGACGCTGCCTCAACGTGGCTTGATGAGTGGTGCCATGTCTGTGCCCAGGATCCGAACCGGCAAAACCCTGGGCCGCTGCAGCAGAGCACGCCAACTTAACCACTTGGCCATGGGGCTGGCCCCCTGTTTAAACACTTCTGATGGCAGGGATGCTTACTATAACCCATTCCGCTGTTGGCTAACTTACTGTACACATTGAAGCTCAATCTGCCTCTCTATAATTTACACACACTGGTTCTAGTTTGAGCCACGAGATCATGCAAAATAAGTCTCCTTCTGCTTCCATATGGATAGCTACTCAAATCTTTGAAGACAGTATTAGTTTGAACCAGATGAAATTGTTGATATTCGATCATTTTTTACCTTAAAAAAAAACCACAGCAATTTCCTATTGTTCAATCTGATATATTGTTTTTCACCCCTCACGCTGCTCCCCTCTCCTTTGGTCTTCTCTTTCTAAGGCTAAATATCTCCAGATCCTTAAACTGTTCCTCGCATGGGATAGTTTACCAGTTCCTCACTATCCTGGTCAAACTCCTCCAAAGAGATTCCAGAGCATCAGTAACTTTCTTCCAAATATAGTACTCAGAACCAAACACATATTCCTAAATGATTGAAATCAGAGAAGTTCTGATATTAATTCCAATTTTATAACCTGACTGTGAACTGAAAACTGAACCATCAATTCTCAATAGAGGAACTTGAATGATCCTGCTAAAACTTAAGTCAGCCCATTCCACTGCCCAAAAACCCTCCAACGACATTTCACACCATTCAGAATAAGAGCCAAAGTCTTTTCCACCCCTCTCCTGCTCCAGCCACATCGGTCTCCTCACTGTTCCTTAGTTATCTAGGCCACTCCCAGTCTGGGCCTTCGTATTTGCTGTTCCCTCTGGCTGGAAAGGTGTTTCCCAGACAGCCACACGGCTTGCTCCCTCTGGGTCTTTACTCAAATTATCACTTTCTCAGAGAGGCTTTACTCGGACATCTTACCCAATTGGAGCCCTGACTGTACTTCTTTTCCTTTTCCTGCTTTAGTTTTCTCTGCAGCACTTATTAATCTTTAATGACTACTATAGAGTTTTCACCTATTTATTTTGTTTATTGTCTATTTACCCCAGTAGAATGTAAACTCCATTGGAGCAAAGGATTTTGCTTGTTTTGTTCATTGCTGCACTCCTGGTACCTAGAATGCTGCACAAATAAATATCAGTTGAACAAATAAATGAGCAAATGAACGAAAGAAACTGATCTTGATATGCTTAAAGGCCAAAAACTATTTTCCTTATGATAACAGATGTACACGAGTCACTTGGTGAAGGGTGAAGAAATAAACAGACTCCAGACGTACTGAAGAACACACAAGGCTCACTTACACATCCAAGGTACTCAGACAGTTCAGATGTAGATATGCTAACTCCTTCTTTTAGAACAAACTGATGATGGGTAACAATCAATATCAGCAAGTTTGTATTACTCGTCTAAAGCTTTTTTTTTACTTATAAACACTATTTTAAAGAAAAACACTAGCTATAGGAGAATGCTTTCATAATTTAATTACAAAACAATTAGCTAAATTATTGTGTTACCTAGCAGCAAAAGTAAATTAATATGGCAAGACCTTGAAAATGTTCAAGTTTATTCCAAATATTTACTTGTGTGGTCCAGATAGTCTCTAACAAAGGTACACTCAAAGGAAATCAGAGTGATGAGGATCTACGCACATGGCAATGACCTCAGATTCCCTTGGGGGATACAGTTCTGGGGCAGCTCCCAGGAGTCTGAGTCCAGTGAGAAGCAGGCCTAGCCATTCCTCCCTAACCTCTAGGTCATTCTTCATTTATATGTGCTCTGAAAAAATGAGGTTGCTTCAGGGCTGCCAAGAGGATCATGAACCAAATTAGATATCCAACAACGCTGTTAACTCATTCTTTATCCACATCTGATTCATTCATCTTCTCTCTGATACAGTCTCCAGACTAACACCTGTTCTTTCAGGTAATATTACCCTATAAGAAATCCTTCCCTGGATTATTTAGGTTCTATGAAAATGTTAAAACAGTATAATAAAATCCTCATTGAAAGCCAACAAGAATTACAATATCAAAAACAGCCTTTTTTCCATAATTAAATGACTACATATTTTTCTTTTTTCTCTTTTGAGGAAAAAGAAAATTAAAGTTTTACCATAATTACAAGCAATATAAAAAAGCCCATTTACTAATTCAAACAAACCCATGAACTAATTCAATAAACATTTACTGAACCTATCCTAATATTCTAGGCACCATGCTGAGAGCCTAGATGTGGCTCCTACCCTCAGAGTACACAATCTATTAAAAAAGACAGGCAAGAGCAAGCATTTTTGTAGCAATATATGCAGAAAGTAAGCAGAGCACAGAGAAGAAGCATTTAAACCAGCCATCAGGAAAGTCCTTTTGGAGACAACCTGTGTCAAGTCTTAAAGAATGAACAGGAGTGAGATGAAGAAAGGAGGAAAAAGCATGACCGTGTCACGATTGTGTGGATGAGCACCAAGAAAGAGCATGAACACCTGAATGGGAAACAAGCAGTTCCCTACACTGGAGTATAAAATATAGGATGACAGAAAGCAATAGAGGATGAAACAGGCTTGGGACTAGGTAGGGGTAGATTGGGGAAGACCTCCGTTTGCGACATGCAAGAATTTATATCTTACCCTCTGTAAAAGAGGGAGCCATTAAAAGATTTGAAACACGGAAGTACCACAGTAAAATCTGCTTTAAGAGAATTTGCTTTGGTGAGTGGGTACAGGAGTTGGGAGGAAATGGAAACAGAGAGACTACATAGTAGGAAGCTCCCACAGCAGGCTTGATGAACGATCATTAGAGCCCGAACCAAGGTTGTTGAGATAGAAGGAAAGAAGACAGATTCCACAACTACTGAGGAAAGACAGTTTGACAGAGTAGATTACACCACCAGCTTCAGAGTCAGAAAAACTGCATACTGGCAATACTACCTTTGGCCAATTCCTTAACTTTTATAAGCCTCATTTTCTCCATATGTAAAATCTTCCCTACTTTATGGTGTTTTTGCAAGGATTAAATGAGAGAATGTAAATCACTTAACACAGTAATTGGTGTTTGGTAAATACTCATTTACCAAACAATTATTATTCATACAGTAAAGTGACCAGACCTCAGTGATTGAATGTAAGGCATGAGAGAAAGGAAATCAGGGCTGACTCGCACATTTTTACTAAAGTAATAGATGGTTAACTGCAATTTAAAAGAAGAAATAGGTTTAAAGTAGAGGATGATATTCCGTTTTTAGACATGTTAGAGACTATAGGATATCCAAAATAGTTTAAAGCTGCTAAAAGTCATTCTGAGTTTTCAAAAACAATGTTGAGTGTAAACACAACAGGTTTACATACTTAACCCTGGGCATATAAACTGATCTAACCAGAGTTATAATGAAGCATCGGAGAATGCTAAACATCAGTCAGAATTCATCAACCATCTAGTTGAGTGGTTCTTCATCTTTTTGCTGTCATGAACCATCAGAGAATCTGATGAAAACTACAGACCTTCTCCTCAGAAATCTTCAAGAATAAAATTTTGCAACAATGGGTTAAGAACTCCCTGATCCATTCCCCTCAAAGGGCACTGAGATACAATTAGGCTGGTTACTGCTAATTAGAAGCAAAGCGAAAACCACACCCAGGCTCTCAATTCCATGCTTTTTCTCCATTATTACCAGCAACTTGATTCTTTCACACTTATATTTTATTTAGTCAGTCATGCAAGATTAAAATCTCACACACACACTTCAGATTTTACTGACTGCAGCTTGTAGCCCTGATCAGGCTTTCTAGATCCAATGGCATTTCCCAAGAGTCAACTGTTTGCCACTTATGCTAAGAGAATTAGCACTCGGAATAAGTAGAAGCATTGGTTCTGGGTTCTTTTCATGTCTTTGTTTTTATTTTCCTTTTTTAAAACAAAAAGTTGTTTACCTTTTTAAAAACTTTTCTTCCTAATGAGAACTGGTCTCTTAAAATGTAAAGAATGCTATACAATTTAATTCAATAGATGCTCCTGCCACCTACCAAGGACAAGGCACGAAGAATGCAAAGATGTGTAAGAATCTCAAGGTCATCCATTAAAAGTAAAACAAATAAATGCCTCAAACTTTAAGCAAAAGAATAGAAAACACCTTTATTTGTGCCACTCATTTAATTTTACCTAATTAAAAAACCCAAAACAATCTGTGGCAAAAGAGAGACACAGACCCAACTATTGACAGTTCAACACAGACTGTGAGCAAGACATGCTCTTGCAGTTCCACAAACAAAAAGATATGAGGACCTCGACTGAAGAGCAATGAGCTTTGGATTCTGACAGACCTGAGTTCTAATCCCAGCTCTGCTTCTTCTAAACTGGGAACTTGGGTAAATCATTTAACTTCTTGAAACCTCTGTCTTCTCATTTGAAAAACAGTAATGTACCTTAGAGGACTGTTGTTGGAATTAAATGAGAAAATACATATAAGTGTCAGCTACCAATCTGACAGAAAAATTAAATTGAATTTTACATATTACATTTGTAAATTACATAAGTGACAAGCATACTATATTAGCTAGTAAATTCATTCTGCTTCATTAAAGTGGAATCTGCTTCTATATCTATACTATATTATCTATTATCTTTTTTTTTTTTGAGGAAGTTAGCCCTGAGCTAACATCTGCCGCCAATCTTCCTCTTTTTGCTGAGGAAGACTGGCCCTGAGCTCACATCCGTGCCCATCTTCCTCTACATTATATCTGGGATGCCTGCCACAGCGTGACTTGACAAGCGGTGCATACGTTTCCACCCGGGATCCAAACTGGTGAACCCCAGGCTGCCAAAATGGAACACGCGAACTTAACTAATGTGCCACAGGGCTGGCCCCTCTTTTTTTTTTTTTTTTAATTTTATTTTTTATTTTTCATTTTTCCTTCTTCTCCCCAAAGCCCCCCCATACACAGTTGTATATTTTAGTTGTGGGTCCTTCTAGTTGTGGCATGTGGGACCCTACCTCAGCATGGTTTGATGAGCAGCGCTAGGTCTGTA
Source organism: Equus przewalskii (assembly GCF_037783145.1). NCBI lineage: Eukaryota > Metazoa > Chordata > Mammalia > Perissodactyla > Equidae > Equus > Equus przewalskii. Next base: position 27,059,284 of record NC_091832.1, read on the forward strand.
CCCAAGATCTGAACTGGCGAAACCCTGGGCTGCTGAAGCAGAGTGCGCAAACTTAACCACTCGGCCACGGGGCCGACCATGCAAGTTAATACATCTATAGTAAACAGGTTTATGGTATTGACAAAAGTATACTTTTCCTTAAAAATGTATTGCTTCAAAATTCAGTACACCTTGATATGGGCTAGTATAAACAGATTAAGCAGATGTCAAAATAATATAAAAACATTTAATACCAGATAAAAAGAGATAAAGTTTCAAAAGACATTATCAATTCTCATTATTAACAGACATAGCATAATATTTGTATTTGGAGTTTAACAATGACATGCCAGTGGAACAGTATGGGCTTAATTCTCTCAGGACTAGTCAATACACTTTATTATGGATCAGCAACATGTCATTCTTCCCTTTTAATGAAAATACAAAACAGAGATTTACCATCTGCCTTTGGCTGATCATTTATGTCAAATAAAAAATGGATTTAAAAATATCTCAGTATTACCGATAGAGAGAAAAGCTGAAGAGAAGTTAATGGCATACAAAAGTGAATAGCTATTTTTCTTACAGCACATTTCTGGTAGTATCTTAGAGTTTTTAAAATATGTGATTCCTATATGTTTAGTGATAGAATTACTGCCACAAGAACAATATCAGGATATTCACATGCAAAAGAATGAATCTAGCCCTACCTCACACCATATACAAAAATTAACTCAAAATGCATCAAATCCGGGGCCAGCCTGGTGGTGCAGCAGTTAAGTTTGCATGTTCCGCTTCTCGGTGGCCCAGGGTTCGCCGGTTCAGATCCCGGATGCAGACATGGCACTGCTTAGCACGCCATGCTGTGATAGGCGTCCCACATACAAAGTAGAGGAAGATGGGCACAGATGTTAGCTCAGGGCCAGGCTTCCTCAGCAAAAAAAGAGGAGGACTGGCAGTAGTTAGCTCAGGGCTAATCTTCCTCAAAAAAAAAAAATGCATCAAATCCTAATACAGAAACTAAAACTATAAAACTCTTAGAAGAAAACACAGGTATAAATATTCATGACCTTGGATTAGGCAAGGGTTTCTTAGATATGACACCTAAAGCACAAGTAACCAAGGAGAAAATAGATAAATTAGACTTCCTCAAAATTTTTACTTTTGTGCTTCCAAGAACACCATCAAGAAAGTGAAAAGACAACCCACAAAATGAGAAAAAATATTTGCAAATTATGTATCTGATAAAGTCTAGTCTCCAGAATATATAAAGAACTTTCACAGCTCAACAATGAAAACACAAATAACCCAATTTTAAAATGGGCAAAGGATTTGAATAGACATTTCGTCAAAGAAGATACACAAATGGCCAATAAGCACATGAAAAGATGCTCAATATCACTAGTCATTAAGGGAATGCAACTCAAAACCATAATGAGATACCACTTCACACCCACCAGGATGGATATAATAAAAATAAATAGCTTAGATACATAGACGCATAGAAAGAAAATAAGTGTTGATGAGGATGTGGAGAAACTGGTACAGCCATTCCACTCCTGGGTATATATCCAAGAGAATTCAAAACATATCCACACAAAAACTTGTACATGAATGTTCATAGCAGCATTATTCATGATAACCAAAAAGTAGAAGCAATCCAAATGTCTATCAATTGAAGAATGGGTCAACAAAACATGGTATGTATTTATACAATGGAATATTATTGAGCAATACAAAGAAATGAAGTACTGATACACGCTACCACATGAGTGAGCCTTGAAAACATCATGCTAAGTGAAAGAAACCAGACACAAAAGGCCACATACTATATGATTCTATTTACATGAAATGTCCAGAATACGCAAATCCATAGAGAAAGAAAGTAGATTAGTGGTTGCCAGAGGCTGGAGGGAGCGGAGAATAGAGTGACTGCTAATGTGTAAGAGGTCTCTTGTGGTGATGAAAATGTGCTGTAATTAGGTAGTAGTGATGGTTGTACAACTTTTGAAGATACTAAAAACCACAAATTATACCCCTCAGCATACAATCAGTGTATAATTTATGGTATGTGAATTAAACCTCAATAAAAAACAAAAACAAACCAAAAAACCCTACTAATATCAACTGGAGAAGTCTGCTTAAGAATACAAGCAAAAACCAACTTAAAATTTATCTGCAGGTCTGGGAACTAGAATAACATGTACATTAAAGTCACCACTGCCAAAAAAGCTATAAACCCATGATAGGTTTCTATGTGGAGGTGGAACCAGTCTGTTCTCCAAACAAAAGAAGAGCAAATGGATGGGAGTTTCCTCTAAAGATTTAAAACTCACTCTAAAAATTTACTGCACCTCTGATCTGGATCTGGAAAGGGAGAATCATACTTGAGTTATGATAGCAATTTGCACTAGTATGTATAAAGTTGAATTTTTCATTTTTCCTTTGTGAAAGTATGTGAGTCATGAGATAAGTGTTAATATACATATTCTTGAGAAATGTATTACATATCAACACGTACGTGGAAGGACACAACCTAGCCAACAGTGTTACCTCACTTCGTCCATATAAAGTAGACGGAACAGATATTATCCCCATTTTATCAAAAAAGATAATCTCAGAGGAGTAACATGACCTATTCAAGATCCTGGGATGGCAGAGCTAGACTCTAAACCAGGTGCTCTGATTCCAAGCCTGGTTTTCTTGCATTAAATCAGTGCTCTAGCTTTGGTTTGCTATTTTCTCCTTCGTTCAAGTCTGTCACTCAACCAACCACTTTCAAACACTGTTTATGGGAAAACAAAATCAATCTCCAAATTATGGTTTTATTAATCCTCACTAAAGTATAACCTATTTATAAACCAGGGTACTGTGTAAATGTGAAAAATTCTTGAAGCACATTTAACACCTTATTCATCTAAGGTTATTCATCTTAAAACCTCAAACATTACAGGAGTTAAAATAAACAGCACCATAAGACACATACTCATCATAGAGGAAAGCCTCTTTCTGCCCTCACTCAGAGTCCATTTACCTTTATTTTAAGCCTAATTCTAATGTTTGTCTAATTTATCAGATAAATTAAAAGTAGAAGACGTTATAATTCTACTAGATGCACATACTGAGAGTAAAGTAGGGAGGAGGAAGGAGACACACAAAAACCCAAAGGTCTGGGGCTGGGCCAGTGGCATAGTAGTTCAGTTCAGTGCACTCCACTTTGGTGACCCAGGTTTGTGGGTTCGGATCCTGGGGACGGACCTACACCACTCATCAAGCCATGCTGTGGAGGCATCCCACATACAAAATAGAGGAAGATGGGCACAGATGTTAGCTCAAAGCCACTCTTCCTCAAGCAAAAAGAGGAGGATTGGCAATAGGTGTTAGCATAGGGCCAATCTTCCTCACCAAAAAAACTAATAATAATAATAATCCAAAGGTCTAAGAATCCTGACCATTTGTAGAGGTAATAAATCCTACATAGCTCAAGGTCTTTATTATTGTTCATAATAATCCACAATCACCAATAAAAGGATGAGTCAATTCCATATACTTTATTCAAGAAGGCAGGGAAGAACGTAGCTCCTATTTTCTCAAACTCAAAACTTTGGATTCCTAGTCCCGTTTTTGTTCCCAATTAAATCCAATCAGTTGCCAAGTCCTATGGATTCTCTCTCTGCATCTAATTACTTGTTTCCATTTTTACTGTTCCTGCTCTAATTCACTTAAGAATACCAGAAATAATCTGCCACTATTTCCAGTCCCTCCTGCTACAAAAGTTATCTTCCTAAAACAAAGATTTAATCATGTCACTCTTTTATTCATTCAGTTAACAAATATTTATTGAAAGATCAAACTTTTAAAGGCTTTGTAGTTGCTATGGTATAAAATCCAGACTCCTTTTCCACAGCACCTCAGCCTCATGTGATCTGCCCTCCCCCTACCATTCTACTAGTCTCTTGTCCCACTGGTCCCACCTGGTACTACTTGCCATTTCCTAAAGCAGCCTGCACTCCCCTGCTGCTGCCTCTTATCTCTCTGTAATAACACCCTATGCCTGCATCTCCACCAACTGAAATTCTAATCCTCCTTCAAGGCCCAGCCCAAATGCCATGTTTTCCATGAAACTCTCTAGTCCTTCCGGTCATAATGGATCCCCTCACCTAAGTGTCTTTATTTACTTAAGATATATTGGACATTTTTTCCATAAATATCCAGCTCATTATTTTTAATAGTTGCACAGTATACCACTGTATAAATGTCACAGGTTTTATTCAAAAGTGACATACAATTTTTTAAAGTATTAATTTTGTAACATAGAGAAAATGAAAATAATTCTCTAATCCTACTGACCAGTTAATACCTGTTGATACATTTAAAAAATAATAATATATGCTCATGGTTAGAAAATCAAACAGTACAGAAAGGCATTTGCTAGAATTATAATAGTAACTTCAACTAAGTAAAAGGTAAAGAGAATCAAACTAGAGGAATATAAAGAGGGTATGAGGAACTGAGGGAGCAGCACAGGCTCACCTAACTGTAAACACTCACTAAAACGGATTCTTTTTCCCCCAAAGCAAAAAGGGTCTTTTTAAAGACTCATTCTTAAAAATAGTGACCTCTTATAAAAATGTTCTTGCTGCGTTTCTGTCAGGCAGGTTAAGCATTGTTTCCAGTTTTTTTCTTTCTTTTTATTTTGACAGTCTCTCCATATAGGGGAGGGAATATGGATTTTCCAGAAGCAGTCAGTCATTCGCAAAATCAACGTGCATACCCGTGAAGATGTCTACAAACTCTTTCCAATGTTCTCTGACTTCCCCTGCATAGTGTCCCTCGTGGAGAAGGCTTTTACTACGTGGAGTGGCTCTATCCTGTCAAAACCAGATCTGGCAGATCCAAGCCGGACCTCTAGGATACACTGCGCACAGCAAGTCAAGGTTTACTGCAAAGCCTCCTAAGAGGCTGACTTACTCTGGATTCAAACAATTCCTATCCACTCTTCACACTACATACATCTAGTCTTTCTTAAGCAATGCTTTCTTCATGTCCTGCCTATAGAATTCTTACTGCTATTTCCAGGCCAAGCTCAAGTTGCAGCTCTTCTAGGAAGCCTTTCCTAAATGCCAGCCCTCAGTAATCTCTCTTGCTCTCCTTGGAATTTAGAGAGAGTGTTTATACCACATTATCCAGCCTTTCACTAAATTCTACTTTGTCCTCTCTTATTTCACGTACATTACTAGACTGCAAGCTCCTTGATAGCAGGGTTTATATCCCAATGTCTGTATATTCCACAGTACCTAATCAGAGGAATTACACAGTAGGTGCTCAATAAGTAATATTTGTAGATGACTCTTGCTGTGAATTAGCTCACAGTAATGTAAATACTAAACACTTACACGTAGTTCTCTAAGTGTGGAATTCCAAAAGTTTATTTGTGGTTATGTGTTACATGAGGCAATATTAGTAATATTGATTGCAACCCAACACAAAGATTAATCTGTCAAGCAACTTTCCAAGAGACAAATAAGCTCAATCTGTGACAGTTCTCTAGTTTCAAGAAGGTCTTGTTCTTAGAGATCTGTAGTGTAGATCTGCTGAATGAGCCGGCAGTTATTTACTTCCAATTCTTCAAAACTAATTTTTCCATACAGCTGTGTTTACTCACACCATATCTCATTTATGCGAGAGGTGTAAAACAGCAAAGCCCGGATCTCTCCCTCTCTTCCTCTCTTTAGATTTTCCCTCGCCTTTGTTATTTGCCTCTCTGCAGCTTGCTAGCCAAAGCCATAATTAGTACCCCACAGGGATCTATACTTTTCTAATAAAGAAGAGCCTACAGCACAATGACATGTATACACACACAGCCATGTGTGTTCCTAACAAATTAGGAATATTTTACACATGCAAGCCTTCAAGAGCTGAATGGGAGCACTTTACACGCAGCTGCAACTGACTCACGACACGGACGGCAGACGGACTCGTCCCTTCTCTCCCCGCACACACATCCAACTTCAAGGAGGGAAACTATTTTCGCCTGACTGAAATGATGAAGAGAGGCCCTAAAGCACACCTTAGTGAGTAAACCACATTTATCAAGGAAATACTTTTCTCAGATGACTACAAAAGTTGTAGTGTTTGTTACATAACAGTCTACAGTGATTTTTCTGTAAAGTCAGTTTTCAAACTGATTAACTAGTGCCTCTTAAGACAGTTAAAACAGCTAACACACACTTGCCAGCCCGGATCCTGCTTTACACTCCCGTCACCGTCCAGTCTCCTCCCACTCCCACCCAGCGTCACCTTTCACTCAGTCTTCTCCAGTTTGTCACTAACCTTGTCAAGTTCCCACTCGTACCTGTTCAGTAAATGGAGGGGAGCCAAGCAGAAGAATAAATCAACAGATTATAAAGAGAAATCCAACGACTCACTCCTTAAACATTCAATTTACAAGTATCATTCAAGTAGAAGAAAAGATTTGCCCCTTCCTCACTACAGCAATATGAATGAAAATTCCTTCATTCTCGGACAAATACCCATTTAACTGGCCTACGTGCTTGCAGCAGCAAGTGTTATCACTAGAAACAATAGCAACCAAATTACTTCATTGAAAGGAAAGACCATGCACCCCTAGAGGCTTTGGAGTTTATAACAAGTTCAAAAGCCCTATGCACCAATACTGCCTACAGACTAAATAATGGCTCCCATAGATACTACTATTTTCCAAATGTATACAGATGCTGTCATGATTAATAAAATCAAAATACATTTAAAAGATTTACTGATTTATAATAGCTTTGTCATGTATTTTGTTAATCAATAATTTCTAAAATTATAGCTACTATCACATGGAGATCCACTAAAATATTTACCTAAAAAGAAGTCTAAATAATTAATGGTATTAATTGAGGTTGAAAATTAAGATTGAAAATCTTAATCTTAAAGTTGAGATCATCCATGAGTCTGGTCTCCCTGAATCGGAACTGTGTATAATTCATTTCTGTTGCTGGTGACACACGAGTTAATAAATGTGCTTCTGAACTAAACTGAACGTGGCCTTAAACACAGGGACTCTGAATCACCCTTCTGCATGTCTTTTCAAGTTAGTAAAAGATTTTTAAACCCTAACACTGGGAGATCTGTGAAGTGTAAAGCAGAAATATTAATAGGTTGTATGAAGTTAGAACCTTTCCTTAGAAAACATTACTCAAGAACTAAAATTTTCTTATCACACTGACTGGCAAGTTTAATCTGTAAATGTGATTGGAATGTCATCACTCATAACTGATTTACACACACATTGGTTAATGGAAAGTTCAGGATCTAATACTAAACAAAAGGGTTCCCAGCTTTGAGGTCCCTCAGACCAAACTATTTTCAACCTTCCTTTGGGAAATATTAATTATCTTGAAACAGCAGTTATGCTTTGCAGCAAGCAAGAGCATTAACACTGATTTGTGGAGGAGAGGTGCCAGCAGCTCTTTGCTGTTTAGCGCTTTTCTTTTACTTCACCTGCTACAACGATGAGAAATAGCACAGTATAAAACAATGAATCCTCCCTGAGCATTTGCCTCATTTATAACAATATCAAAAGCCTAGCACATTTTAAAATGGAAAATGAATGAACATTTCTTTGAAAATTATAGAAAATAGGGAAGGTTAAACTATAAACAACAGCAGCAATTCTCAATCTAGGGTACACATCACAATCACTGTGAAACATGTCAAAAATATAGATGCTCAGGCCTCAGTCTTGCATCTTCAAGAGTGTTTAAAAAAAAAAACAAAAAACTCCAAAGGTGATTCTAATGCAAACCACTGGATAAACTTGAGCCTAAAGGTTCTCAAGCTGTGGTCCCCTGACCAGTACCACCAACATCACCTGGAAACTTGTTAGAAATGCAAATTCTGACACTCCACCTGACATACTGAATCAGAAACCCTGGGGATGATGCCCAGCAATCTGTTTTCCCATGCCCTCCAAGTGATTCTGATGCATGCTAAAGTTTGAGAACCTCTGCTTTGGACCATGTCATCCACTCATTCTTCATTAACTCTATAAGACGAAAAAGAGATTTAATTAATACAAATATACTTAAGGCATTTTTTTCTAATTATTTTAATTTTGTCTTAACGAATCATTAAATTAACACCAATGTGACCTACACTGGAAAAAGTTTCAATTCATCAAGTCCTTGGATCAGGCTTCCTGTTTTAAATACAAATGTGCCCAGTATTAGACAAGAGATCCAAAGTCAGCACGCCATTTTGTCTATTCTTCATCTGGTCCCTGGGCAGCAGGAGTTTCTGAAATCATCTGATTAACTGCAACTCTTGAAATGGGAAAAAACCCACATGGTTTTTCCTTCTTAAGATTAAATGATGTCTAAAATCAACCATCATTTTATAGGAAATATAAAGAACAAAGAAACTTGTTAAACTCTATCATAGAATTGAAATTGGCAACATACAGACTGAGTAGAAATGATACAGGATAAATGACCTGATTTCTTTAAAAAAAACAAGAAAACATTGTAAAAAAGAGAGAGAGATGAGGGGTAACCTATAGATGAAAAGAAATATATCAGGGCTGGCCCCGTGGCCGAGTGGTTAAGATCATGCGCTCCGCTGCAGGCAGCCCAGTGTTTCATTGGTTCAAATCCTGGGCACGGACATGGCACTGCTCATCAAACCACGCTGAGGCAGCATCTCACATGCCACAACTAGAAGGACCCACAACGAAGAATATACAACTATGTACCGGGGGCTTTGGGGAGCAAAAGGAAAAATTAAAATCTTTAAAAAAAAAAAAAGAAATCAGGAAAAGATTCAAAATAAGTCTATTTAGGAATTTTAGAGTGTAAAAAAACAAATCTAAACAGTGTATTTTGCAATTTAAAGAAAGAGATGGCTAAAGTACATTCTTGGGAGCTGCTCAGCTTTCCTAAGACTTTTTAATTCTCTAAGAAAACTACTATACGACTAGTATTTCACCATTCCAGTGTCTAGGTCCATACAGATAATTATGTTGATGACCTCAGCTGCCCAAGGCCTTATTAAATGGTTATAGTGTCTATACATATGGTCATTCTTCCCTTGAGCCACTCTATCAACTTCTTCCTAAATGGGGTGCTGGAGAAACCACAGCTGAGGTCCTGCCTGAAATCTGTCACATTGTTTCCAAGAAAAGACAAGCTACATGTTTATCTTCATCCTGATTTGCACAAGAAATTTATAAAAAAGAAATGGGCAAAAGAAGAGAAAAACTTTTAGATAGCAGCCCTTGTCTAGAAATAGGTTATCTTCCAAAATGCACATAATATACATAATTGATAAGTTATCACCATCATTATGGATATAGTATGTTTAAAAATACACCACTGAGGAAACATTCCAAAGATAACAGCGGTTATCTTTCCGTGGAGGGATGTTTTCCTTTCCCCTTTTCTGTATTTTCCAGATTTACCACAATGAGAGCATGTATCACTTGGATAACTGCAAAAAAACATACATTCCTCCACTCCACGGACAGAAGAAAATTTGTTTTACCACATCACGTAGCAAATTATAGTTCCCCCTACACAGTTTGGCCCAACTTAACACAGGCTATGATTTTGTTTTCCTCTAGCCCTATGCTTGCTGGTATCCCCAAGATGAACTAGTCCTCCTCATGAGCGAGGAGACAAGGTCACCTCTGCCTGTTTCTTCATAGGTTAACTTCAAACGGTAGGCAACACTAATCTTCAAGCCACCTCCTACTTTCTTAACAATAGTACCCTCTAGATCTCCTAATTTCAAGAAATAGTCACAAACTAGCGTCTTTTTCCTAGACAACTTCTGCCTGCCTAGGCCAAATTCCCTTAGTATAAGCCGTCCTCTCATTTCAAGCCTTTTCTACCTGATTTGTTTCTGCTCTATTACTGCACTCCTTTCAGTCTCCTGCTTCAATTCCTCCAACATAGGTCAAATCACTTCATTTTTTGAGTATGTTTTTTGCTCACTACCTGCCCTACTTCTCAGCACCAATACATTGAGATAATGTAAAAATAAATTAAAATTTCCTACGGCTCAACCTGATATCAGGTTCAACCTGATTATTAATTACACGTACAGGCAGGTTTTTATAAATACATTTTCTCAATAATTAAAAACCAACAACTACAACACCATCCTTAGTAAACTGAAGAGAGTTGTATTTCTTCATCTGGACTTGAGATACATGTGCAGAGACTGCTAGGTGCCTATCCAAGATGTCTCTATTTCCTATTAACAAAATTCCCATATAATTAAAGGCAGAATGTGCCCAACTAAAAGGCTACGTTTCCCAGCTCTCCTTACAGATAGAGGCGCCAGTAGGATATAAATAGAAGTCATTGCCCTTTGGCCTTCTACCCCTCCCCCTACCGCCTTCTGGCCCAGAATGCACAGATGGCCGGCTGGGGTGTAAGCAGCCATCTTACAACCTTCAGAATGGAAGCCATATGTTAAGGCTGGCAGCGCATAAATTTAGAAGGAGACTAGGTCCCTAACTTCATAGGACCAAGAAAGTTTTTCGTTTAATATACACATAGATTTTACTTACTCAAACAGATCTATAACTTAAACATTCACACTAAAAAGCATCCCAGTTATACTATATCTAAAACCTGCTTACAGACACTTACCATAGAAAGGGAAAACAATCTACTGATCTAGAGTCTGGTTCTAAAGTTAGACAAATATGAGCCTGAACCTGTTCAGCTACTTGCAACCTATGTGGCTTCTGGGATACATAACATCTCTAAGCCACAGTTTCTTTATTAAACTGTTGAGAGTCAAGCAGTTTTGACTACTAAATACTAATGCTTAGTACCATACCCGGTATTACCCTGTAGGGCTGAACATGTATACTCTATGACCCAGCGATTCTACTCCTGAGTATCTACCCTAGAGAAACTCTGAGGTGCTTATATACACCTACACAACCAACACACACACACATACAAGGCGACATCTCACACACACACAAGTAGTCATGTACAAGAATGTTCACTGCAGCAATGCAATGTCTGTCATCAGGAAAATGAACACATTAATTGTGGAATAGTTATACAATGGAATACTATACCACAATCAAAGTGAATCAGTTACAATTACATGCAGCAACAGAAAGAAATCTCTTAAAAACAATGTAGAGTGAAAAAAGCAAATAGAAGAATTCAAAACATATCATTTTCATAAGGCTCAGACAAGCAAAACTAAATGGTAGATTTTTAAGGATGTCTATACAGTAAAATTATTTTTTAAATGAAGGTAAAATACACAATGCACAGCAGCAGTTCTGTCTGAGGGGAAGGCAGGAGGACGGCCGGGGAGGGGAAGATTGGTACACTCCAATAGTTGCTGCTTCAGAGTTTTCATAACCAATTCTCACCACTTAGCACAAGTAAATATTGTACCGTCCTTAGCAGCCTTCCAAGAACTGTCAATTTGCTTTGTTTTCTCTCAGAGGACATGTCAAATTTTTCTTAAAGAAACAAAATTTCCACATGATTTGAGACATATAAAATAAAATTCTGACAATATGAATAGCAAAAAAAGCTAAGATGTGACAACTTCCACAAGCGTGTTTTATAACAAATCAGGGGAATGTTGAAGGAAAACATGAAAAAAACACATTTGTAATTGTTAAATAACTTCAACTTGTAGCATACCAAAATGCATTCTAATCAGTATGCTAAAATAATTGACACAATTTAGCTAGTTAACAAGAATTGATATGAAATATTCTAAAATTAAACATTAAGATGTCCAGCCTATTCTGTGGAATATCTGAAATAGCTCTATTTTTAATGGCATCCAAACAGTGGAAGAATCTCTAGTTGTATCTAACAAAAAGAAAGCCATTCATCCTGAGCGTTTAACAGGATTATTTACAATTCATAATTAAGCAAAGAATTTAAAGTTACACTTATCTATTCATTTGGCCTTCCTTTTGCACATACTCACAGCTGCTCCGTTCCCAGTCCTGAATAATTATGCACCCTCCCGTCTCACTTTTTGTTGTTCCACCCCACTCCGCACATTCTCTCCATACACAGGATCTTTCCATTCAGTCATGATGTCAGCTTCTCCACCTCTTTCGTTTGTATGGGTTTACTTCATTCCACATTAAAAATATAAACACCTGAAGTAGTCACTAACACTCTGTTTGCCCTTATAAATGTCCTTAATACATCAAAGAGCATGAACCAGGCCAGCGAACCCTAGGACTCTAGGACAGTCCTTTGAGATTTAAACCAACCAACCAATCTTCTTCATTACTTGATTTTTATTGATGAAAGTTACATGCTGGATATTGAGGAGAGGGGGCAGTACAAGCATGAAACAAAATGCAGTTGTTACTTTAATGATATGAAAAGTGGAGTCTCTCCAGCAGGTAAAATTCTAATCAGGTATTATTCAAGTTGCAATTATTTACACATTACACAAACCCACAAATCTCATCTAGCGGAAATCAACAAACCAAAATAAAAAGTGGGCTCTAAAATATCAAATATCCAAAATTTTCACATCGTGTCTAGCCATCTTAAATTGTTTATGTCCACATTTTGCCAAGTTCCAATCCAAGTGGCTATGGATAAGTGAGATAGCAGAGGAGATTCCTGTTTTGAGTAAGAAGCCGAAATAGACAAACTTTAAGGGTTCTCTTCAAGCATAGAAGTATTATACCTTAGTAAAAAGTAACAAATATTTACTAAAGGAATAAAATATTTATACATTATCACAACCTAAATCTGTGTCAGTGCCATTTTTATTCTTAATAAAAATTCATTCATAATATCTATTTGAAAGACATAAACTCATCTTCTTCAAAGATAGATTTTCAATACACCATACCACATCCATCCTCCTGTCACAGTTGGGACATTCTGACTGATTCACAAGTATAACAGCCGCCTGAGGCCATCTTGCAAAGGAGACTCTATTAATCAGCACTACTACAACATCTCTGACAAAGCTGGACTAGTTTCTGATGTCACCCTAATTCAGCCAGGCCAATAAGACTTGTGTCATTGAAAGCAAATTTATTTTCTAATTTTGTTGCCAAATCTATTTAAGGAACCCCAGTAAAACAGAAAACAATTAAAATGGGTAATATTCAGCTGTTAACATATAGTATTCTAGCAATAACCTCACAACGTACATCAGTTCAATAACTTCAGCCCATTTTCTAACTTAAAGAGAACAAAAGAAAACTAGAACATTAAATACTTATACTTGATACAGTCTACTGGTCCACAATATCTTTCTTCCTTTACAGTTACGAAACTCCTTTTTTTCCTTTAGAGTGATGTTATGTTACAGTGAAAAACATACCTTCTTAGATCTATTCTCAATTACAATATTTTGGGTTGCTGATATAGCTCCTTTAAAAACCATCCCAGTTTAAAAATTCTAAACTGCAAACACCAAGTAGTCATTATCATAAACAAACATCAACTGAACTCCTATTATGTGACAGGCACATCCTTAGAGGGACATACACGACATCTTTATCAGTATGATAAAAAAAAGAAAAGAAAAAGACAACAAAGACTTATATCCCAGGTACAGTTCTTCTCAGGAACACATATTATCCAAGAATGTCTGCATGTGATTATAACCAGGTAACTACCAAGTAACACGGGGCATTGCGTGGCCATAAAGTCAATTACGACATAATCAGAGCCAATTTAGTTCATATCATCACTAGTAGGAATTCTTTTTTTACCTCAAGATTTACAGATTTATAAATAGAATTATATTCTGGTTTTTCAAATTAGTTGGAAATCTTGATTTTCTTCCTTAGAATCAAAGGAACCATTATCATCCAAAGTTTTTACAAAACTAGTATCAGATTTTGTTTGTTTAATGTTCCACTGACCAGGGTTGAAACCTATACTCCTAATACGTAAGTGGAGGAGGAACTTTTTCTTTTTTCTTCCTATAAACTGAATTTCCTATTATTATGCCTATTAGAATTAAAAGAATAAAGTCAGATTTCCCAATGGAATCAGAGTGGGAGCTGTTGGGGGCATGAAATCCTTAAACTTCCATATTACCTCGTCAAATGAAAAATATAAAAGGTCAGAAAGAAATACCATCAAAATGTTTATAGTCTTATTGTTATTTGATAAGATTATGGGTACTTTTTAGTTTTGTCTTTATACTTTTCGTTATTGCTCGAATTTTCTAAAACTCCACAATTAATGCTTTTAAAATTAGGGGGAAAGGCATCTTATTTATTTCTATGGATGTCCTCTGCAGAAAAACTCTCTGTTGATAAATTAATACCACAGCTTAGGTAACTTTTGACCAATATCTCCTATAATTCGGTATAGACTCATTAAAAATAGTTCTTCCTCCAAAGGACAGTCATGTCCTAAAACCTGCCTGTAACTCCTATAACCACCTACAGCTCATTCTTCCTCCTCATTTGACTCCACACTGGACGTTACGATAATCTGGTATTCTGTCAAATGCTGTGTAATATGTTCTGAAAGCCAAAGTCACCATCTAGTGATTTTCTGTGTGCTTTTCATACCCCATCTCTCAGGGTAATGAAAAGTCCCCAGTAAGAAAAGTAAATGTCATGCTTTCATTTTGTTATCAAGCAACACATTGAATATCCTAATACATATTTCTTGGCATGTCACAAGTCAGACAGTTGTAAACATTTTCTTTTGGTTATACAACATATGGCCAATCTCTGGATATTTTGGTTTCCCTACTTAGGACTAGAATAACTCATCTCAAAATTAAACATAATTGCAACCAGACTAGAACAGCTTCCCCAACAGACTTGATTTTCCAAAAAATACTGATCTTTGAACCAATCATACATAACATCAAAACTGGTTAATTTAAGTCAATTCCCAAGAAATATTTTACCATCTGATTTCAGGTGATATATTTTACGATCAGTTACCTAAGTTTCACCACGGCACTTCCAATAATTATTATGAAAGTATTATTATTTCCAAAACAGGAAAGAGCAGTTTAAATTCAAGATTTAAGCTCTCCAACAAATTTAACATTTGTTTAAGAGCTAGAGTAATTTGGCTACAAAAACAGCTACCAACTACTACTCCCATAAAGTCTTAGAGTCTCAAAAGGAGGCCCTGTCTTCCCAGCTGGCCTCCAGATGACTGAACCATCCCAGTTGAGGCACCGGATATGAAAGTAAGGCCATCTTGCATCCTCCAGCCCCAGCCCGGCCATTGCTACTCACACCACATGAAACAGAGACAAGCTGCCTTAGCCCATACCACACGGAGCAGAAACAAGCCACTTTCACAGAGACCTGCTCAAAATCCTAACCCACAGAATCATAAACGATCAAATAGTAATCTTAAGTCACTAACTTTTGAGGTGATTAATTGTGTAGCAATAGATAACTGATTCTAGGCCTCCTGATTCAAAAGTATTTTTAAAAATTAAGGTTTTAAAAAGCATTTACAGCACAATCCATGAAAGAAAGAACTGATAAACTGAACTTGACTAAAACTAAAATTTTCTGCTCTGTGAAAGACACCATCAAGAGAACAAAAAAATAAGCCACAGGCTGGGAGAAAATATTTGCAAGACATATCTGATAAAGGATTGTTATCCAAAATATACAAAGAACTCTTAAAACTCAACGATAAGAAAACAAACAGGGGCCAGCCCCAAGGCTGAGTGATTAAGCTCAGTGCTCCGCTTTGGCAGGACAAATCCAAGACACATTAAAATGAAAGACATAACAGAACTTGATGACAAAGAGAATATGATGGATGAAGGATATAAAGAAGTGAAATATTAAACCAAGTTTTCAAGTCTGGGAAAAGGAAAAATATTGTTGCCATTATAAAAAACAACGAAACAGGAAAGATAAGACTGGAAAAGTAAAGCTGGCATAGAAATGCCTACCGAATATCTCCCTGCTCCTCCTCTCCATTAAACACGCTCCTCCTCCTATATTTAACCCACACTGGTTAACAGCAGCACCATTCGTTTCCTCATTCATCCATTCACTCAGTGTATCAGGCAATAAACTGGTCACTAAGGATTTTTAAATGAGGAAACAGCTATGGTCTTGCCCTCATAGTCTTATAGTCTAGTAGAGAACAGAGAAATTATACAAGAAATTACAAAGGTGCTGAGTCTTACAGAGAAGTGCAGAATGCTAAGGTCATGTAACAAGCAAACCCAATCATAAGCCCTGTCCCTAAAACAAAAACCCTGGGTGTCCTTACCTCACACAATCAATGCATCCTCAGGTGAAATTTAACCTAGCTCCTAAATCTCTCTTACGTCTTATCACTTCCACTGTCACTGTCTAGGCTCAGGCCCCAATATTCTTTGTTCTAACTTAACATAGTAGCCTTTTATTTAGCTTCCTGCTTCCAGTTCCAGTTCTCTTCCCATTCATCCACCAGAGCCACCAGAATAATCTTTCAATAATATAATCTGCTCATAGCTCACCATATGTTTCAAAGTAAAGTTTAAACCCCTTAATAATGGCATCCATGATACTTTATGATCTGACTTCTCACTACGTCACCTCTCTCCACATCATGGACTCTAGGGCAGAGCGTTACTCAAAATGCTCCTAACATGTTTCTCCTTTTCACGCCTTTATACTTACAGTTCCCTCTGTCTGAAAAGCTCTTCACACACACTCCTTTCCAATGGGATTGGCTAATTCCCACGTTTCCTTCAAGAATCCACTCAAGAGTCACTTCCTCTTGGAAGGGCTTCCCTTGCCCCTCGTAGAATCTGCTTCCTTTCCTTGGTGTTTCTTCTCTGTAATCCCAGAATACCCTGTGCATATCTCCTTACAGAGTTATTCCCACTTTGGCTGGTGGTTTACTTGAGGGTAGGAACTGTGTCTTGTTCATCTCTGAAATCTTTATTTCCAGTACAGTGACTAGCAAAGAATAAGATACTGGATAGATGAATGGTGGGCAGAAGTGATGACATAAATATCCAAATGGCATTACCCCACAGACACTGAAAAGACAGAACTGGAACATGAGTGTCAGGGTTGGAAAATGTAAATCTTACTTGCTTCAAGTAGTAGTAGAATCTCAAAGAATAGATAAAATTTTAGAGAAAGAGAAGATGAAATACAGACAAAAAAGCAAAGAGTTTCTCAATGTGTAAAAGGGTTACGTTTTACACACTGAGGTAAAACCAGTCTGTCTTGGTCACAATTTTACCACAGATCGTTATTTCTGATGAGAATCAGTATCTATCATTTGTCATACCTGCTTTTCTAGATGGTTAGAAAAAAATAGAAGAGAAATCTAAATAAGAAATCATTTGGATTTTTTTTCTTTTGAGAAAGATTAGTCCTGAGCTAACATCTGCTGCCAATTCTCCTCTTTTTGCTGAGGAAGACGGGCCCTGAGCTAACATCCGTGCCCATCTTTCTCTACTTTCTATGTGGGATGCCTATCACAGCATGGCTTGACAAGCGGTGTGTAGGTCTGCACCCGGGATCCGAACTGGCAAACCCCAGGCTGCTGAAGGAGAACGTGCAAGCTTAACCACTGCAGCACTGGCCAGCCCCCCCGGATATTTTAAGTTTAGTAATAAGGGGAGCAAGAGAAACAAAAATAAACCAAAAAAGGACCTTCCTTTAATCAATTAGTCATATGTATTGACTATGTCTAAGATTTCTAGGTGCTATAAGAATACGACAAAGTGTAAGACTAATCCCCACACTTAAATTTACAAACTAGTTGGAAAGATGGTACATACAGGTAAAATGACACAAGGCAGCATAAGATATGTCACATACAAGTGCAAAAGTTTTCAGAAGAAAACACAAGGAATCCTTTTTTGCTGAGGAAGACTAGCCCTGAGCTAACATCTGTTGCCAATCCTCCTCTTTCTTTTGCTTGAGGAAGATTAGCCTTGAGCTAACATCTGTGCCAGTTTTCCTCTACTTTATCTGTGGGCTGCTGCCACAGCATGACTGACAAGTGGTATAGATCCCCACCCGGGATCCGAACCCATGAACCTGGGCCACCAAAGCGAAGCACACGGAACTTAACCACTATGCCATGGACTGGCCCCTAGGAATCCTTTTTTGGTAAGAATCAACTCTCCCTCATTTATCTTTTTAAAAAATTAGATTTTCATAAATAGAGCTTTCCTAAAAAGAGATTCAGTATGTTTATAATGTAATTACATAAAAATCAGAACAGTGATTGCCTCCTGAAGCGGGTGGGTAGGCAGGAGTAACTGCAAATGGATGTGAGGGAACTCGCTGAGATTAAAACAATGTTCTCTGTCAGTGGTTCTCAAATCCCCAGCCCAGCATCATGGGCATCACTGGGGACTTGTCAGTAATGCAAATTCTCAAGCCCCACTTCAGACCTAACGAATCAGAAACTCTGAGAATGGGGCCAATAATTGGTTTTTAAAAGCCCTCCAAATATAGAAAATTACCATTCGAATATCACAGTAAAAACCACTGCAGACAAGATCCCTGACGAAAACAAAAATTAGTCTGCAAAACTTTAAAGAGAAACATGATATCTGCACGGCTTCAATGTATCTCCCCCAAATATTTATTAATTACTGTGGTGATTTTAACATATATGCATAAATTCTTTCATACTATCCCCTCCAGGAGATGGGGCTTGATCCCCTTCATCTTGAATGTAGGCTGGACTTAATGACTCAATTCTTAGGACAAGAGCATGGAAATGAAAAAAAAAAGTAATTTTACAGAGGAGAAACCTGCAGACACTACCTCAACCAGTAATAACTGATATAATAGTAACAATTTATATAACCAGTAATAATAATAATTATTGATATCATCTATCCTGACACGTGATGAGGACACATCACCTCTGTGGTATTCTTCCCAAAAATGTACAACCTATCAAATCATGAAAAAATCAGACAAACTCACATAGAGGGACACTCTACAAAATACCTGGCCAGGACTCTAAAGTGTCAAAGTCATGAAAGGGAAGGAGAGACTGATACACTGTCACAAATTAAGACTAGGGAAGACATGACCACTAAATTCAATGCGGTAGCTTAGATTAAATCTTAGAACAGAAGAAAAGACAATAGCAGAAAAGTGAGGGAAACTGAAATAGTGTCTATAGTTGTTAACAGTATTGTACCAATGTTAATTTCTTACTTTTGATAAATGTACCAAGGTTATGAAAGACGTTAACATTATGGGAAACTGGTAATGGGTATGAGAACTCTCTGTACCATCTTTGCAAGGCTTCTGTACAAGGTGATTCTAATGCACACGAGTTTGAGAACCACTGGTCTGTATCTTGATAGGGATGTGGGTTACACAGGTCTGTGCACTTGCCAAATAAGATTTGTGCATTTTACCATATGTACCTCAAAATTAAATAACTGTAAAAATCTAAGCACAAAGTGTTTCCCCTCCCCTTGCCCCAACACATAAAATTTTCAGAACTACATTGCTACTTAATAATGGAAATGATTCCCTCTAGAACTGTCAAAGGAATGCACGTTAGTCAAGTATTTCAACACACAAAAGATACTAACTCATGAAGAAAAGAGTCAGTTCTGTACATCAAGAGTTTCATAATTAGGTTAAGATGAACTCTTTAAAGTTTATCCCAAAAAGTAAATCAATCATGAAAATCTCAATGAAAAGCATTCAAAGCAGGGTCTGGCCCATTGTAGGAATGACCTCAGCCCTTGATTCCTCTTTATAGTAAGACTGCATCTACTTCTCAAGGATACATAATAACAAAATGCACCAATACCTAGTAATATCAAAGGAAACTTATCAATAGACTTTCAGGGCCATCTTTACCAAAATTTATGAAAAAAACCATGCTTCATGTGTCTATTCTATAGCTGGATTCTCACTCTTCCTTTCTATCAGTTTAAAGCAGAGACAATTGTTCTCTCGCTTTACAGGCCCTTGCTACTCGAAGTGTGGCCCAGAGCAGCAGAACAGGCATCTTCTAGGACATGTCACATGGCAGAATCCCAGGCCCCAGCCCAGACCTACCGTATCAGAATCTGCATTTTAACAAGATCCTCAGGTGATTTGTATGCACATTAAGGTTTAAGAAATACTAGGGCCAGCCCATCCCCGAGCGGTTAAGTTGGCGCAGCGGTTAAGTTGGCGCGTTCCACTTCGGCGGCCCAGGGTTTCACAGGTTCGGATCCTGGGTGCAGACATGGCACTGCTCATCAAGCCATGCTGAGGCAGCATCCCCCATGCCACCACTAGAAGGACCCACAACTAAAAATATACAACTTTGTACTAGGGGGCTTTGGGGAGAAAAAGGAAAAATAAAATCTTAAAAAAAAATTACTACTGAAATAGGGCATAATTATCTTTAGTATGACTTCACAAAAATGTTGCATAAGAACACGATATTAAAAGTTCAATAATTTAGATTACAATAAATTATGACTGTGAAAATCTGAATAGGATGGAAGGAAAGTTTGCCACTGCCCCACCCATAATAGAAGAGAGTACTAAATCTAATCATCATGCTGTAGACCAGTTTTAGAGTCAGCTAAACCTGGGGTTAAGTCTTAGCACTCCATTTATTAGCTGCGTGACCTTTATACAAGTTACTTTACCTCTCCTAGCCTCAGTTTACTAATTTATAAAAGGAAAACACCACCACCTGACTCATGGGATTGCTATAAGAATATTAAAGTACTTAAGCACAAGGATACTCAATAAATCTTATTTCCCTCTTCCCTCCTTTCTGCTTTTTGAACAGAAGGCAAATATTGCCATCTATTCATCCTCTAAGTATAATAAATACAGCAAATATGTTTTGATCCAAAATGCTTTTCTGGTCCTGCCTTTTAATGATTCAAGCCCAAATGTTAAAAAAAAAATAAAGAAGAGAAAATTCAAATTTTCAACTGGGACACATACAGACATTTTCAACATGATTTAGAAATCATTTTCTTCTTTAAAATTTTAAATTTAATTTTTAAAATATGGTATATTATGCAAAATAATGCACTAGGAAGTAAATTACCAGACCTATAATTAAATTCGGATTGGAAGACGTAGTGGTGCTTCAAAAGCAAAAAGATAAATAAATAAATACACAACTATATACAAACTAAACATACTCAGCTCAAAATCTAACTGTATTGTGCTCTCAATATTTAAACTGTCAAATGACGTATTTAAAAACCTAACAAAATGTTTAGACTTTTATTTATAAAACAAGAGTCTGTGCCTTGGAAAAACGGTTTAGTTCTTCTGTCACTAACTTCTCATCTTTCTCTGTCCTATTTGTCAACGCTTTACCTCCAGAAAGTCATCCCCAAAAAACTGTAAATGACCAACAATATTAATGATAAGATACCAAGGCTATACTATCACGGAGCAAGTTTACTTCTAAGTGATTTGCAGAGCATAAGGTCTTTTAACACTGTTCTTGAATTACACTAACACCAAAAGGAGAGATAAACAGAATAAAAAGCTGACATGAAAGAGTAAATAAAAAAAAAAAGAGTAAATGTACTAAGAGCCAGAAGAAATAAACTATTTAGTCTGAAAGTGATAGAGCAGACATCTCAGGTTGAAAAATATACCTACATCCAACTCATGCACAGCCTGTCTTTTATCCCCATCCTAATACTAACGCAAACTATTCAGGAAAGAAAGGTATCTGCATTTGGAATGGGGAGAGGTGTTTTAAAAAAAACCCTTTTGCAGTCAAGGATGACTAGTCAGTACTGCGCACGCCTGGAAGAAAAGATGTTACGGAAAGGTACATAAATGGATAAGTGACCATTAAATCCAGGAAAGAAGGAGTCACAAGAAGTTATAATAAACAACTGCAATCAACGACTGGAACAAATAGGTATCACAACCACTTGGTTAATATCTTAAGATTAGTTACTACGCAGAGGTAGATTTACTGTGAAACAAAAGAAGCCTAAGCTTCAGGGCTCTCATTTGTAGTGGTCCCTGCCAAGGCCATGTGGTAGAGGAAAGACTGAATTATTTTTCTATCGTCTCTAGAGAACATGATTATCACAAAGGTATAACATGAAAATCTTTAGAGTATGAAAACAAAAAATACAGGAAAAAAATTATAGCAGTCTATCAGGCAATTAATAAAAAATGTTATGCTATTTTTCTGAATTTTGTGTTTGTGCTTTTTCCTTTTTAAAAAATTTTATTTTTCCTTTTTCTCCCCAAAGCCCCCTAGTACACAGTTGTATATTTTTAGTTGCGGGTCCTTCTAGTGGTGGCATGTGGGATGCCGCCTCAGCATGGCTTGATGAGCAGTGCCATGTCCGCACCCAGCTGAACTGGAGAAACCCTGGGCCACCGGAGCGGAGCGTGCAAACTTAACCACTCGGCCACGGGCCTGGCCCCTCAGCTTTTTAAAACATGTAATCTGTTGTGATTATTTCTCATTCTAAATAAGCATTTGTTTTCATTTCTAATTTTGTATTCATAATTTTGTACTATTTTTCTTTAAAAAGCCGCTGTCGTTAAGCATTTTGAATACTGATGGAATAATTAACCTGCCTCATGCTTTTAGTATCATTGTATTAAAAACCTCTCCTCCTATCATAGATCTTGGGTATCATTCATCACCAGGTACAAGATACCAAGAGCATGGATCAAATTTCAGTGGAATTTTATTTAAAACTTTTATTTCTTAAAACCATATTCAGCCAGAGAGAAATAACAGGTAAAAAAGGTGATGAAACGGAAAAGAATATCTCATGGATAGGTCATACTATAGAAAAACAGATTAATTTGCAATGACATTATCTATTTAAGCAAGATGGGATAGAGCTAAACAATAAGAAGGTTCAGCAAGCTATCAGTAACTAACAGTGAAGATGGCTGACAGAAAACAGGAGACCATGCAATCAAAGAGAAAAAATGGTTAAAAAAGTCAAGTACAATTGCTCAAAAATGTTAACAGAGGGTTACCATTTGACCCAGCAACTCCACTTCTAGGTATACACTCCAGAAAAATGAAAATATATGTCCACAGAAAAACTTATGCGTGAATGTTCACAGCAACATCATTCATAATGGTCAAAAAGTGAAAGCAATCCAAACATCCATCAGCTGATGAATGAATAAATAAAATGTATACATCCACTATAATGGAATATTATTCAGCAACCTTTTTAAGGAATACCCTTTTAAGGGATGAGCTATCAATACATGCTATCACATGGATGGACCCTGAAAAAGATATGTGAAGTGAAAGAAGCCAGTCACAAAAGGCCACATATTGTTTTCATCTCTAATTTTGTTAGAGATGATGCCTAATTATATTGTACGTTACATTTATATGAAAGGTCCAGCACAGGCAAATCTATAGAGACAAAAGTGGTTACTGGTTGCCTACTCTGCAGTTGCAAGGTGGGGAGTGAGGATTGACTGCTAATGGGTATGGGGTTTCTTCTGGGGCAAGATAAAAATGTTCTAAAATTTAATTGAGAGGATGGCTGCACAACCCTGTGAACATACTAGAAAACACTGAATTGTATACTGTAAGTGGTAAGTTGTACAGCACGTTAATTATATCTCAGTAAATCTGTCAAAAAAAAAAAAAAAGCCAAGGTCAGAACATATATAAGTACAAGCTAGATTTTAAAGGAATGTCATTTAAAATAATAATAATAATTAGTTCCTATTCATTAATTACCCACTATGTGCTTGCACCATGTCACATTACAAATAATATTACATATTATTTCCAATCTTTTCGGCAGTTCTAAAAGGTAGGCATATCATGTTAAATGTTACATAAATTTAACAAATGAAGAAACTGAGAAACAGGAAGGATAAGTAACTTGCCCAAAAGCACACAGCTAATCAGTTTCAGAGCCAGGATTCTAAATCAGGTCTGTGACTCCAAAGGTCTTTGACTCTATTACACTTCCTATCTTAACAATAAGCCCAGGAACCTTGTATCGATAGCCTTGTTCTATATCCCCTTTCAGAATTAACAGTCTGTCATACAAAAGACACCTCCTTTAACATTTAAACTTAGCCTGCTCATGGCACCAGGTGTTTCATCTTAGTCACACCAAGCTATGTCTATCACTGCTGTCCTCAGCCAAACTTTGGACCTAATTAAGTTCTAGGATCTCCTCAAACAAAACTGAGATAAAATTACAACAAACTAAAGGGTAGCTGCTAGGGTATCAAATGGTGTTAAGAATCAAAAAATCAAAGAAAGGGAAGGGAATATTTATTGAGAACTATTTAGTGCTACAATACTGAGCTATGATCAGAGATTATATAATCTGGGGTAGATGGTTAAAAGGAACTGCCCCTCCCACTCTGCCCCAAACCCCTCTCCTGTTTTTGTTTCTCTTTTGTGAATGGGAATTAAGATATTCTAGGGGTGACTGTGGACTCTCTTAAAGGTTGTATAGACCTAGTGTCGATTACAAGGAAGAAATGGGTCCTCTCTCAAATATAACCACAGGTTGGCAAGATAGAGAATCCCTTTTTTTCCTAGGCCTTCTTCTCTGGATTAAGAGCAATCTGGACATGCTGTAGGGACTCCCAGGTAGAAGATTGAGAGATGGTTCCTGCCACTGGAAGGCAGATCTATATGTTGCAGTCAAGAAGGGAGGTATCCCAAGAGAAGACCACAATTGAAGAGGACTTTTATCTTGTGAGCCAGATTATGCAGAAGCATACTAGTAACTGTGATTAAACGTTGCAGCCTGGTCTCAGCTGTATACTACAGGAGTATTAAGAGAAGACTCACCTCTGGGACAGAAAATTAAAGAGAAAACAACACTCCCTGAGGCCAGCAAGGGATTCTCCAGGGAAAGGGGAATCTTTGGGAACAAAAGTCCTTGCTGTGAGCTCCAATTATTCCACTCCATGTGCAGAATCTCCTTCTAAAGCCAACTCTGGAGGATCCTGGCTTTTATTTACCAAGACAGAAAGCAGTTTTTTCCTATCAGAAACAACCTTACTGTAAACCCAGGTCTATCTGATTCCAAAATCCATATCCTTATTGGCTGCTACATGACACTGCCTCTGAAATACTATTAATAGAAACTGTTGAGCAAAAGTATGGGAGAGAATCATTTAAGAGGAGAAGGAGGAGGAAGAAAGAGAGGGAGGGATGGAGAAGGAAGGAGAAGGGAAAGAGGGAGGGATTTCACCAAAGCAATAAAAACTCACTGTGGATTGAATGTCAAAGAAGGAAATATTTAAATTTAATATATGCACTTAGTGAGTAGTACGTGATATACGGCTAGCATTAGATGTGTGTTAATGCCTTTTCTTAGGAGCAAAGACAAGAGCCAAGTAGAAAAATGATATCTTAAGTTCCGGCTTTTGAAGAAGCTCAAGCGTAACGATGCTAGAAGAGATATACAAGAACAACAACAAACTCTCTATTTCCTTACTGAAAACTTATTCCACAGGAAAAAAGAACACGGAATTGGGGTGATTATAAAGTTATATACATCAGTTCTCCGTTTCGAACAAAAAGAGGAACAACTATCTCACTTCTCCAATATATTTAAAAGCAAAAATATATGCCAATTCATGAATTCATTAAACTGCAAAATCATTTGCTTTTTTATTTACTTCACAACAATAAGGTCTAATATCTTTTTGTGTCTGCTAAAAGTCACAAAGATTCAAGGCACTTCAGATTTCAGGTGGCTTGTGTACAAGTTTCCCCGCAAAAACACCCTCGCAACGAACATCAGCCAAACCCCTTCCTGTTTTTCAACCTCGTATGTTTACTTTCACATCTGCTGCAAAAGATAAAAGCACAATGGGGACATCAACCACATGACCATGTACCAACCCGGAAATGAAGCTATGAAGCCTGACTTGCTGTGAAATGGGTCTTTAGAATACTCACACTCAGGCTTAAAAATGCTACAGTGAAAGTCTGAATCAAATCCAGAGATCACCACTAGACAAAACCATACATATTTCTATATAGTTATATATTTATTTATTTATATATAATAATCATATAGACACATAGATACCCAACTTAAGTAGAAAAAAGGCATGGGTCAAGATGCACAGGCATACTGCAAGGTTTGTTTTCGTTTGTTATTACTATGTATTCTATGTAATGTGAATATTATCCTCATTTTACAGAAGAGGAAACTGAGGCATTGAAACGTACTTTCACAAAATCACAATCATTAAGAAATCATGAGCTTTGATGGAAACCTGCATTCAAATCTCTCCTTCCCCACTTGCTCATGGACATATTGCGTAAGTAAAGGTGCATCACTTTGAAGCCAATTTTCACATGCTAGTTGTGTAACTTTGGAGAAGTTACTTTACTTTTAACCTGCTACTTAAAATGCAAAATGGGATTAATCACACCTACTTCCCATAGGGTGAGGCTTAAATGCAAAAATAATGGCTAGCATTTACCTGGTGCCAGGCACTGTTCTAAATACTTCACGTATATTAACTCATCATCATAACAATCTTAAAAGGTAAGTAAGTATTTTTATCATCTCCACGTTATATAATGAGTAAACTGATGTACCGAAGTTAAGTAACTTGCCCACGGTCACCAGCTAAAGAGTGACACAACTAAAATTTAAAACCAGGCATTCTAGCCCTGGAGCCTACACTCTTCAATACCCCTGTCATACCTATAAAGCACACAGCACAGAGCTTGGCTCATAGTAAGTCATCAATAAATACTGCCATTATCATTTTACCTGGCATATAATACCACCCAGTCAATAGTGGCTGAAACGTGTTAAGCCAACTTGAAGAGTCAGAATTTTAACGCAGGTTTTACTCTCTGCTTTTCCCATAACCACGTCTTTCCATGACACAGTGCCCCTATTCCTAAGTTTTTTTGTGCGTGCCCAGTCATTTTTACTAATACTAGATCATTAAACTTCCTTAGGACAGGGGTCATGTCTTCTACATTTCTGTGGTCACAAACACCCACAGGGTCCTGCTCTTTGTGGATGATCATGCCATTCCTCTGCTCAAAACCCTCCTAAGAATTCCTGTCTCAGAAAAAAATGCAAAGTCCACAGCATAGGCAACAGACTCTACATGATCTGCTCTTTCTCCTACTTGCAACCTCTCTAAACTCCTACAACCTCTCTGAACGCAACTCCTATCACTTTCCCCCGGATCATTTTGATCCCGCCAGGCTGGCTTCCTTAATGTTTCTCAAACACACCAAATATGCTTAACCTTTGTGCCTGGAATGCTCTTCTCCAGATACCACTCAGGACTCTGCTCAAAAGTCACTTTATCAGAGAGGTCTCTGACCAATCTAAAATATCCACCCACCTCCCTCACTCTTTGTTCCCTTATCCTGCTTTCCCTGACCCTCACTAAAATCCCTGATTTGTAGACTTATTATTTGTCCCCTCCCACTAAAATGCAAGCTCCACAAGAGCAGACACTTCTATTCTACTTTATTCACTGTACATCCCAATGCACTTAGGACACTGCCTGGTAAATAGGAGATGATCAATAAATATTTATTAAATTGGGGACCGGCCCCATGGCCAAGTGGTTAAGTTCGCACACTCTGCTTCGGTGGCCCAGGGTTTTGCTGGTTCAAATCCTGGATACAGGCATGGCACCACTAGTCAAGCCATGCTGAGGCGGCGTCCCACATGCCACAACTAAAAGCATCCACAACTAAAAATATACAACTGCGTACTAAGGGGCTTTGGGAGAAAAAGGAAAAATAAAATCTGCAAAAGATATATATTTATTAAATTAATAAATGGTAGATGTATTTGTTGATTGCCGTACAAGAAATTACCCCCTTAAACTCAGTGGCTTAAAACAACTAACATTTATTATCTCAGCTTCTGTGAGTCAAGAATTTAGGCATGACTTAGATGAGTGCCTCTGGCTCAGGGTCTCTCACGAAGTTTCAGGCAAGCACTCATCTCAAGGCTCAACTCTGCCTGAAGAATCTGCTTCCAAGCTCACTCACATGGCTGCTGTCAGGCCTCAGAAGATCTGCTTCCAAGCTCACTTACATAGCTGCTGAGAGACTTGGTTTCTCACCACGTGGGCCTCTATATAGGCTGCCTGAATGTTCTTAGGATATCGCGGCAGGTGATCCGAGTGACAGGAAGAGAGCCAGAGAGTGCCCAAGATGACAGTGCCCAAGACAGAAGCCAGAGCCTTTTGTAACCTAATCTTGGAAGTGACTCCCACCACTTGTGCTGTATTCTATTCATCAGAAGTAAGTCACCAGGTCCAGGTCACACAAGGGGAAGGGATTACACAAGGGCATGAATACCAGGAGGCAGGGATCACTGGAGACCATCCTAAAGGCTGCCTACCAAAGTAGGCATAATAAAAATCTAAAACCAAAATCAAACAAAATCACCTTGCCCTTTGGCCACTGGACAAATTCTTTAGTATATTTATTTAAATATGATGCTATGATCATTATGCAGTCATTCATTCCACTGCTAGTCTTTTCAATCTTAGAAAAGACCAAAGGGAGTACATTAACTATTGAACATTTCCTGTTAACCAGTGTTCATTCAAAGTCATGTCAGAGACAATACAACTAGCAAGCATAAGTCGACAAAAACAGCATCTGGAGAAAAAAGAATTGTTGGGTGAATCTTACTAAGTAGATGACACCAATCTTTTTTAAATATGGATTGAATATTGGTTGATATTATGGAAATATTGTCAATTTTCTTAGGTATAATGGTATTTGTGGTTATGTAGGATGTCTTTATTCTTCGCAGATGCATACTGAAGTGTTTTAGAAGTAAAGTGTCATGATATCTGCATGACTTACTATCCAAGAAAATATGATACACACACATACACATACAGAGAGAGGCAATGAGAAGCAGTCAGAATTGTAACCTAGGTCTTAAATCTTAATTATCCTGCATTTCAAATTCTCACTACACCTCTGTATGTCTAGTGTGTCCCCTGTTACGTATCGAGTTACTGTACGAAGCAATATCTGTGTTTGGGGAGATGGAGAGAGCAATGAAAGACATGGTATCAACCCTCTGCCCCCTAGAAGCTGACAATCTCTTTGGGGAATAACAGTTTTATATGAAATATAAAACAACACATGACAAATCTGGTATACAACAAATAAATGGTGCAAGAGTTCAGAAAAGGATACCAATAAACCTTCAGAGAATAAAACATCTTTGAAACCTTTTTCCTCTAACAGGTTTCTTACTCTTGGCATCCTTTCTCTTAAGAACTTCTCCTTTACTTTATCTACTTGGCAACAAACTGACTATTTCCTATCTAACAAAATTATCTGGAGACTATGTAAACATAAAATACATGTTTTGCCTGTTTGGAACACAGGATATGATTTTAAAAATAAAATACTATTTACATTTTCACTGGAAAAAAACCACTAAATATACTACGTGGATTTTCTTGCCTTCAAAAGCAATTGTGTTATTTCAAGTGTTGAGGATGCCAGAAAGCTTGAAGATTTAAAAATAACCTCACAAAGAGCTCATTTCCAACGCCAGATGGAAAGAAATTACTCTAAAGACACACGTGTGGGAGGACATATATACAACATCATATGACACCACGCAAAAGGCTTATATAATTACATAATTCCATCAAGATTAGCAGGACTCTGCAGGTAGTAAGTCAGCAACAGTGTCGATCCTCTGAGTCATTAAAAGGATAAAAGGGCAAGAAAGAGCTAGTGGGTGGTAGCAAAAAAAAGCCTTTACTTTAAGCTGCCTTCCATGTGTCCCTATTACATGCTGAAATGGTTGGCAGGTAAAACTTGAGGGTTTAAATCCTTGGAGCTCTTGACAGTAGTACTGCCTGTGTCCATATGGCCAAAACTAGGTGGGGGAAATGAATTTCAACCATCTCTTCCAAGTGCATTATCAAGGTGAAACAGTTCACTTGCATATATGTAGAACTTCAAATTGCTAAATTAAAATACATGCTTGACATATAAATTAAAAGAGCATATCTTTATAAGATGATGTACTCAGAGATATACTGCTAAGATCTCATTGTGTTAAAATTATTCTAATAGGGTTACTTAATTTATGTAATCATTAAGCAATAGCTGAATAGCAATTGCAACTAAACCTTGGCACAATACTATATATTCATAAATTACCAAAAGTATACACTTTGATCACACTTGTGGGTCACAAGCTTAAATTTAACCAATTCAAAATAACCTTATGCTTTAATGTTGTTAAATCACTAAAAGTTTCTCACTCAAAACTTTTATGTCATAACTGTTTTATGGTTTAATGCAGATATTATCAAACATAATACAAAAGTTTTCTAAGTGAATATTAATGTAGAAAGTATGTAAACATCATTCTATGTGGTGTCCAGTGCTACAATTCAGACCTATAGAAGGCCTACCAACAGTTTATTCAGATTAGGCTGATTTTTATAGAGGATGGAAGCACAAGGAGCAGGCAGGTTGCATTTATAAATTACAATTAACTACAGGAGTATGTATTATATCCTATTTTATTTTATCTTATCTTATTATTTCTACCTATTTCCAAAAAGAAATGGAGGTATTCCTGTCCCTATTAGTAGATAATATTCTTAGATAACAGAAGAGAATGATAGATATACATATATAGATAGAATTAGATGATAATATTAAAACAGCATCCACTGCTTCTTTCAATTTTATTTATCAATATCAATAGTTAGTCATAGTTGCTATCCATTCTACCAGACAATCTTGCTTCTTCCAAACCACTCTGCCAAGATTACTTTAACCCTTCCCAAGCTCCACTCCACATTAACTTAGAAACCATCTTAATAGAGACTGCCCTGAGAGTTGAGAATGACAGAAGACGGCCTACAGTAATGTGGGTGGAAGTGACCCAGAGATCTCAGCCGTGGAAGGAGAGAGCAGCAATTCAATCACAATCACAGTTGAATTCATACGGATTTATCTTGGAGATAAGAGGTAACTGCAAAATGAGAACTGGTCTTAATAAATGCAATAATAAAATAATAAATAATAAACATGATGCCAGGATGGCTCTGGAATTTCTATATAGAAGGGACTTTTAGGGGTAGCATATTTCCTTAGGGTGACTTTGGAGAAAGCTGATGAAGATTGGAGGTTGGGTATATTAAAGCCTCTCCATGTCACTCCTTGACTTGTGTTGGCCACACCAAGGTATATTGCTTTTCTTTAAAGTTCACAGAGCTAGCCAATTTATTTTCGAAGACTTCAAGGTGGGTACAATCCCCTCTAAGTAAAAACAATTAGCAAAAGTAAGTGTAAACAGACTTTCATCATAATCAGATTGTCCCACTAAACTTCCCTAAAACCAGCAGTTGAAGTAGTCTCAGTGAGGCAGTTAATTCTAAATAAGATCAGCCCTCAAAATAAAATAACAAAGTTCTTCTTTCCAATGCCTCCATTTCTGAACACTGTTCATTGCTATAGCTTTTTTCTTTATCCTTCTCAATGTGTATTCATTAAATAGCAGCAGAGTAAATCAAAATAATAATCTAACCCAGTGTGTATACAAGAGTATTTGTTGCACTGCATTTTACTGAACACACAGGAACCCACTCATAAAAAGGACACACAGTAAGCCACTAGTGACATATCAACAAATTTAAACAAATAAAAAAAATTAACACATATATTTAGAATCTGGCTCTTCTCTAACTAAAAGCTTCTTATAAATGCAAAGAGTCAATAACCTTCCAATAATTCCAGATTTGTTACATAAATAAGGCCCTTAATTGATCAATTCAGAGGCCTCTTTTAAAAGTTTCATCTTTAGGGGTGTTATTCAGAGAAAAAAGCAAAGTTATTCATAAGAAAAAAGCTAGAATTGTTATTGTTTAGCTCACAAATAAAATAAGGTGGTTCCATGTTCAAGCAACAGGGGAAAAAAACAAGTCCTTTAGAGACAGCGATGAATCTGTATCTGGATATGCATGTGACCAATCACGAATCTGATGAGACTCTTGGAAAAATACTCTGGCAGCAGTGGGGCTGGCCTGCTTCTTAGATTACAAGGAAACAGACTGTGGTCTAAATAACATACCCTCCTCTTGATTGCAGAACCAAATGCAGCCCCTGACAGCCATTGATATGCTAAAGTCATAAAATCAGATCAGCAAATTAAATTGGATTTGGACATTCAGAAAATAATATAAGCAAGGCCACTCACTCACATCACAAATTACAGACCACGTATTTTAAATTACAGTCTACAGGTAAGCATGTCAAAGCACCTGCAGAGAATTCAAGAACCCTGTGACTTTTAGGCAACACTTCTGACAAGCTTAACTCCAAAGCTTTCTTAGGAACAGGAGGAAGGAAAGCAAACAGCACTAGAAGCACATTATCTCCCATAATATGAATTTGTTTAAAATTAAGATCATAAACTAAGGAATGAAATGGAAGATAAGCTCTGTAATTTCCAAAAATGTTCAACTCAAGCTGCACACCAGAAAACATCACACAGGTGAACTTTAAATGTGGGGCACAAACCTGACAAAAGAGAGTAACAGGAAAAAGATATAGGTCATATCTGAACAAAATGCCACAACCATTTTTTTCAGAAGAGGCAGGACCATTTTAAATTATTTGTTAACTTAGATATTACCTTAGAAGTGTTTCTTAAGGAAAAAAGAAAGGAGATAAGATGAAAGTACTTTTAAACACTCAAAGAGGAAGACCTGTGTATTATTTGGTTAATATTACATAAATTATTATTTCATGTTATTTTACATATTATATTGAGGATAAGCCTACTTTAAAACATATGCGAGATATCTACTACTTGAATATAATAAATATGATTTGAGTGTTTAACAAACGTTAAGGAAATGTTGGCCCTTAGACCACAAAGAAAGAGAAGAGATGCAGAAAGCAAGCAGCGAGATCCACCTAAAAGATAAAACTTTCTTGAACTAGCTTAGTGTATTTGCAGACAGCCAGAGTTTCTAAGCAGTAAACTTGTCAGTTGGTGGAGTTCTTGGCTCTAAGTAGAATGGAAGGGAGTCTAAGAGATTTTCTTAATTTACCATCAGCCATCATCTACCACTAAGGGCTAACATTGATGGGGCACTTAGAACCGAAATCCTTTTAACGAATCCTAGTTAAAGAAAATTCAACTGGCTGGCCACACTAATGAAGCTCAAATAAAATTCAAAACAAAACCAAAAATCCCCTCAATTTCCTTCCACATAGAGAACTGTTCCCCACACTTCAAATTACTAGTATATGGAACATTTTTAATGTGAGAGAACTGAAAACAGTCAGGAGGAATATATACGACAAACATAGACGGAACCACATGGCCAAAGGTACAGAGATGGGACGGCACGGGTTACTACTGAGCAGTTCTTTTTGGTTGGAAAACACAAGTACATAAAAAGGAGAATAAAGGTGGAAATGTAGATCGGGGTCATTTTGTGCAAGAACTTACCTATAAGATATTTGATATAAAACACTGGTACAAATGTTGAGAGAATTTGGGTGAGGCCTAAAGATTAAGAACATTTGCTTCTAAGCCTGAATTCAATTATACAAGGAAAAAAGAGTAGTATTGTTTCTAGAAGCAAGAGGAATCAGAAAGTTAGCAGGCTGAGCTTGGGTCTGCCAGTGAGTCCACTTCAACAGTGGCAAAGATATACCAGACTTCAATTTCCCCAGGGATCCGAATAACACCTATCTGTACCTTAACTATAACCGTCCTGCAGAAAGCACTCTGACTTAGCACTTTGATTCCAAGGCAATCTGATGTTCAGTTATTACATCCATTTTTTAATGTCATTTATTGAGTGCTTACTGTGTGCCAGATATTCTGCTAGGTACTCTACACAGATTATATTAATAACACCCCAAGAAACTATTTTATAAAACCAAAAATTGTACAGCTGGCAAAGAACTTATTATGTTTCCCTTTTTACAGAAAAGGAAAATGAAGAGTACATCAAGTTTCCATAAAAAGTCAGGGTGAAGGCTACACTAACAAAATTGAGATAAGAAGAATTATATAAAGGAGAGATATATTTATCTGCTTGATTAAAAAAGAGTCAAACCAACTAGAATTTTTGCCAGGACTGAGAATACAGAAATGAGAAATACAGACTGAGGAAACAGTAACGAGCAACAGCCCTGAGTACATTATAACCTCAAGAGAGTATAAACCCACTATAATAATATCCAAGACACAAGACAACCATTTCTTGCAATTTTCCCTGAAAACAGAAAGAACAAAATAGCAGCTGTGAAATCACCCAGACTACTAAAAAAAGCTCGACATCTCTTAAAAAAAGAAAAACAAAAAACTATCTCCTAATCAGCAATACAGGCCAAAAAAAAAACGACAAGTCTCCCCAGACTAGTCATTTCTGGTAGAGTGCAGTTCGAGAAACAACAGGATGACAGTCCTATCATGTGGCCAGAAACCAATCCGTCAGCAATTTGTTTCACGTGAGATCACTTTCTCCCTCCAGAGGATGCCCGTTCCTGGGAAGAATAACCCTGTTTTGGTACCACCGCCCCACTCCCGCCCCCGCCACAGGAAGAAGGGCCGGGTGATGAATCTCGGAGGGCGAGCCCAGATCCAGCCCCTCCGCAGGTACAAGCAGCCCAGCCAGCAGGAGGAAATACTTCCAAGCCGACAGATGCGCGAACTGAAAAAGGAGGTCACGATGATGAAAGAATAGATTTAACCCTTTGGTCGCTGGGAACCGTGAAGCCCAAGGTTGAGCGCCTTTGCGCCCCGGGGTTGGGAATTTTCTCAATGATGCGAGTGTCAATGGCGGGAAGGCCTTCAAGTCCTCGCGGGGTTCCCTGCACCGCCCCCCCCCCCCCCCCAGATCGAGGCTGACTTCCCCGG
The DNA here is from genome assembly GCF_037783145.1 of Equus przewalskii. Taxonomy (NCBI): domain Eukaryota; kingdom Metazoa; phylum Chordata; class Mammalia; order Perissodactyla; family Equidae; genus Equus; species Equus przewalskii. The sequence continues at coordinate 27,094,105 of NC_091832.1, forward strand.
GCAGCCCCGATGCCTCGTCACGAAGAAACCGCTCTGCGGCTGCACCCAACACCTTCACCGCCCGAAACCTGCAATTCTCCCCCATGGGGGTTCCTCCCGAGGCTCCTGCCCACTCTCCAGTGATTGACAGACCAGACAGAGCCGAGTTCCCCTCGTCAAAAACCGACCCCAAGCCTAACTTTGAGCCGCTCCCCAGCGAACCCCCGCCTCCCTCCTCAGGCCGGCCGCGTCCCGGCTCCGGCCCCCCAGCCTCCGGCGTGCAGAAGCCGGAGAGCCCGCGCCCCCGGCCCCGGGCCTGCGGGGGGCTGCAGACAAAGAGGCTGCGGCGCCGCCGCGGCCGCCAGGACCGTCCCCTCGGGGACAGCTCCGAGCCCGCCGCCGCCTCGCCTCACCGGTGGCTCCGGGGCCCGGGCTCCCGCGCCCGCCGCTGCAGCCGCCCGACGAACAATGGCTGGAAGAGGCGCCGGCGTCCGCGGCTCGGGCCCTCTGCGGCTCGCGGGCCCGCCGGCTGCTGGCGGACTGACGGACTGACTAACCCACCGGCGGAGGGAGGGAGCGAGCGAGCGAGGGAGCGAGCAGGCGGCCCCGGCGCGCGCCCTCCCGCCTTCCCTCCTCGAGGCGAGGCCGGCCCGGCCCGCAGCCAGCCCGCCCGCGCACGCCCCTCCCCCTCGGTCGCCACAACATTGTAGTAAATTTCTATTGGACGGCGCGGGAGGGAAGGAGGGGGCCGGGCCCGCGGCCCGTCAGCCCATTGGCTGAGGCCAAGTTCGGGCGCCCCCTGCTGCCCCCCTCCCCTAGGCCGGTAAGGAGAGGGGAGGGGCGGGAAAAAGGGGGAACGGCAAGGGGCCGGCAGCGTGTGCGCACGCGCAAGTCGAACCCGCTCTGGAGTCCCGGTGTTCTTGGCCCCTGCAGCACCCACGTGGGGAGTGAGGCCTCTAGTGTCCCGGACCAAGGTGAGGCCCTTTCCGGCCGGAGGAGGGCCAGGTGGGAGGCCGAGATTTGGAAGCCTCAGGGAAAGCCGAGGTTGCTGCCAGGCTGCCCCAGCTGACTGCCCCCTAATGCACCCAGTGACCTTGGGTAAGTCACTCAGGTTTTCTGGGCCTCAGTTTCTCCATCTACTAACTTGACCGTCTCGAGGCGCCATTCCAACCTGACATTCGATGAGAATTTACCTCTCCTGGCAGCTGTGTAAGGCCTGAAATGGAAGCTGTGTTGTGGCCACGCCAAGATTTCAGCTGTCTTCTGCATTTATGGGTCTCCTAATTTCGCCCTGGCACCCACCAAATAATAAAAACCTAGCTTCAAGGCCTAGTCTGCAGCCGAACTTTGGGTTGCTCTGACAACTGCCTGATGTGCCCTTATTTCCTTTCAGAAGTTTCAGAGGCCCCTTGACCCTTCTCACTCCATGCCAGGCTGATCTCTGAACAGGCTGGCAGAAAGAAGCCTTTGTTTTAAGCATGGTCCCTATAAGGTCAGATAGTTTCTGGTATTCCCATGTTTGAGATGAAGAAGAGAGGCTTAGACCTACCAGGACAAGAAGCCAGGCAATCTGACATCAGAGCCTGTATACGCCAGCTAGACTGTCTCCTGGTCTCCATCTAATCACAGCCCCCTCACATCTCAGCTCAGCCCCTAGGAAGACCACCTGGGTTCAGTTCTCAGCCTCCAGCCTTCCCTAATTGTTTGCCTTCTCTGTGCCTGTTTCTGACCCCATGAGAGGGGATAACAGTTCCTACCTCATAAGAGTTATTGTAAGAATTAAACGAGTTAAAATATCTACAAGGCTTAAAACAGTGTCTAAATGTAAGATCTACGTAAGTGTTAATTATTACTGCTATTTGGAGACGAAATTATGGACTGAGAGGTGTGGAGCAGGTTGACATAATATTTGTTAAGCACTCAATTGTTGTCAGCACTGAACTGAGCACAGTATGTGAATTACCTGTTTGAAACATGTAAGAACCCCTTGAGGACCACCTGACACCCCTATCAAAAACAGCCTCCACTCACACACGCGTGCCCTGCTTTAATTTTGCTTCATGGCACTCACTCTTACCTGACTTTCTACTATAGATTTATTTGTTTATTGTCCCTCTCAATAAATTGCTGCAGTTTCGACCCACATGACTGCAAACGCCAGGAGGGCAGGGAATTTGTCCCTCTTGTTCATCTCCTGGAACAGTGCACACTCAATAAATATTTGTTGGACGAGTAAATGAATTATCCCTATTTTATATATAAGGAAGCTGAGGCTCAGGAAAGTCAAGTGACTTGGCCAAGGTCATTCTGTGTACCAGGGTGAGACACCTGTTCTTGACTACTCTGGTCTCCTGCCTCAGGTTCAGCTGTGCTTTTGGTTTGGGGAGCTTTTGCCCTACCTCCCCTGTGCCTCAGACCTGGAAATCTGGTACCAGGAAGGATGAATCTTGAAGATCGATCACCAGCCAGCTCACCACCACCACCACATTATCCAGCAAATTCAGGTTCATGAGAACCAGTATTCTCTATGCCATAAAGTGCTAACCAATGACACATCCTACTTAAAGAGGCTCAGTTGGATGCACGGAGTGTGTAGTATTTAATAATCATCACCCTGAAGAAAGTAGCACTCTCGGGCTAGCAGAAAACAGCTAGACAGATGGCAGGCATGAACCACTCTCCAATTCGGAGCGCCATGCAACACCACACCAAACACTGGTGACACAGGCTTTAGAATCTGAAAGACCTGAACTCCAGTCCTGGTTTTTAATTCTTAGCCTGGAGATGAAAGGGCTTCATAAACTGTAAAGTGCTATCCGTGTGTTGAGGGATTTTTGTTATTAATTAGGTGCACACCATCACTTGCTAGGCCGAGTACCCAATGCCTGAGGGTAGCTGGGCTCACCACCGAGTAGGGGGTGGGGAGATGAGCAGTGCCCAATCTGAAGGCAGAGAACTGACCCTTACTCCATCTGACCTCTCAGAAGAGGCCTCTGCAAACCGGACATTCCACTCCAGCTTCCCCTGTAGAGGCTGCTATTGGGTACCAAGGGTAAAGTTCCCAAGCACCATCTCTGAAGCTAATTTCCTAGGCAGAAACTCAGCTCCTGCCCTGCCTGCTCCATGCTCACATCTGGGTGGTGGCTGTGCCATGCTCCAAGCCCCAGGATGCGGTCTCTAGGGGCCATCTCAATCCCGCCTGCCAGCTGAGCCCGCCAATGCCTCCCCCACCACCCCTCCTGTTCCTTCCTAGGGAATACAGGCCCTGCTAGCTGCCTGTCAGCCCCTGGAGCGGTCAAGGGCACTCCGGAAAAAAACAAAAAGAAAAAAGATGGCATGAAAGGGTCCTAATCCTTCCCCATTGCAAACTGAGCTCCAGCCAAAGCAAACACCAGCTGTACAGCAGAGGGTGAAATTAGATGGTGAAATTAGGTGCTGACCAGTGGGGAAGCCCAGGGACAGTAGATGGGACCTCCGATGACCTGGAAGAGATGAGATTGGAAGAACGTGGGGGTAGGGGGGGGAACAGTTGGAGTCTGAACCATTCCCAAATCTGGGACATGGGCGGATTAGGGACACAGCTGGCCTGAAGCCCCAGTGATAGGGCTCATGGAAAACACTTGTCTGTTGTAGGGGGTGGCAAGAGATGAAGAGGGCTTTGAAAAGCTGGGCCCACCAGCAAAGTGTTCTGAGCAGTCACTACTGAATAAAAACCAATCCTAGTACCAAAAGTACACGAAGAGTAGAGCTTTCCATCCTGCCCATGGCCGTAAAATTGCAGTCATTTTAAACCTTTTAAACACAAATGATAAATCAAACACACTGCAGCGGGGCAGGAGAATTACCGTTCATACAGTGGATGCCTTTCTGGGGATCATTTTTAGTAGTGATACTTGAATTGTTCATAGAAAATGTAGTTAAGTAAGAAGGAAAAAATTTAACTCACCATAAAGCCATCAATCAGAAATAACCACCATCACTATTCTGGTAGAAGGCTTCTCTTCTAGTACCTTTTCTTATATGTGTACGTTTTTTGTTTAGATTAAGTCATATGAAACTGCTGATTTTATAGGTTAAAAATGGTCAAATATCAGCCATTGCATACGGTTCAACCTAATGGTTTTTAAAAATTTAGTCCATATTGTTTGGGAACTGACTTTTTTTACCTAACAATATATTGTGAACAACTGAGTCATCATTTTTCACAGTGCTCTCAAGTGGATATACCATAATTTAGTTAAACCTGTTGTTGGACATTTAGATAATTTCCCATTTTTCTCTCTTATATGATACTTAACAAACATCCTTTTATCTAAATCATACCCATGACTATTTTTTTAGGATGCATTGACTGCAGCATATTTTTTAAATTATAGCACACAAGGCTGCCTGTTCTGGTCATTTCAGAGATAAAAGCAAAAGAAATCAGCAGATGCAGTACTTTTATACAATAGCTTGCCTTTCATATTTGAAAACACAGAGCATGGTTTGACCTCTTTGATCCAGTGCACTGTGCTTACAAAAATTGCATTAAGCAAATTGCATTGCAAAAAGTTTTCTGTGCACATTAAAAGCAAAAAACTAAATGTGATTAAAATACATATGCTGGAGTTGGCAAGTTACATCCTTTCTGCTGTGGACACACCCCAAGAAATAAGGGCAGAGGGGGAAAATAGTTGAAATTGTAAAAAAGGACCCGGTGGATGGCTGCTCAGGTGTTCCTTTAGGCCCCTCGATTCACAAGATGTTAGAACTGGATGAGCCCTCAGCGATCACCAAGCCCATGCTGCTAACTTTAAGCAGATGGGGAAATGAGTCCGGAAACTAGAAAGGACTTGCCCAAGGTCACATAGCACAGGGGTGGCAGAGCCCAGACTTGAACCCAAGTCTTCCAACCTCCACGACAGGACTCTGTTCACTGCCTTCTTCCAACTCCAGCGACATTTCCCGTGCAAAGCTGGAGGCCAAGCTAAATTCTACAGTCATAAAACCCAGGAAGGTCTGAGCTGGAAGGGACCTTAGGGATAATTTATCATTAAAATAACACGACAGGGGCCAGCCTGGTGGTGCAGTGGTTAAGTGCGGACGTTCCCCTCCGGCAGCATGGGGCTCGCCAGTTTGGATCCCGGGTGCGGACATGGCACCGCTTGGCAAGCCATGCTGAGGTAGGCGTCCCACACAGAAAGTAGAGGAAGACGGGCACGGATGTCAGCTCAGGGCCACTCTTCCTCAGCAAAAAGAGGAGGATTGGCAGCAGATGTTAGCTCAGGGCTAATGTTCCTCAGAAAATAAATTAATTAAATAAATCAATAAACCTTAAAAAATAAAATAATAAAATAACAACAACTACATGTACTAGGTATTTACTATGTGCTGGGCGGGTACTAAGTACTTGATATGTTTCACTGCATTCAGCCTCACAGCAAGCCTGCAAAGTATTATCAGCCTCAATTACAGTCGAAGAAACTACAGCCTAGAAAGCTTAGCTGATTTGCCCAACATCACCCAGCTTAAACGAGGTCTGTCTGATGCCACTGTCTTCTGTGCCATGCTGCTTTCATATCACTCTCAGGAAAGCAGTTTGGAAATGATATGAATGAACAACACCAACATCCGTCCCAGGACCCCAGGGAAAGGCTGTTGTGCCTGTTTCTGATTGTAGCCCTGGGACATTCCAGGGGGGACCCAAGGATCTGGCCCCCCATGGCCTTTCCCAAATCCCCTCTCTCACCAGCTGGAGTGAGCCTAACGACCCTAATCCAGCAAAGCTCACTCAAGTTTAACCCACTAATTCTCTCTCCCCAGGGCAGGGAACCCTGGAGGCCTAGAGGGTTTTCCAAAAGACACAGTGCCTCCAGCTAGCTGAGCCCCTTCTAAGACTGGTGAAGGCAACCTGGCCCAACCCTCACCTGGGAGAGGGCTGAGGAGGGGCTATAGGGAAGCAGGGGGCCTGGACACCCAGAGATAGCTGGGTGTGACTCGCTCCAAGATCCTCCAAAGCTGCTGTGGGAGGACAGTCCCTGAGCTGTTTGTCTAGCATTAAACTAGTCTCAATTTCTTAGCCTTCAGTGACTGGGAGTGTTTCCATGGGGAAGAAAGAGAGAAATGGCTACAAACAAGTTCTAGGCTTAGCTCTGCCATAAATTCACTATGTGGCTGGGTAAGTCACTTGCTCTCTATCTTAGCTCAGGCTGCCATAACAAAGTACCGATGACTGGGAAGCTTAAACAACAGACATTTATTTTCTCACAGTTCTGAAGGCTGGGAGTCCAAGGTAAAGTGCCAGGGGATCACAGAATGAATGAGATGAGTCCAGTAACAATAGGAACCATCATCAGCATCCCATCCCTGGCTGATGGCAAGATTCTGGTGAGAGCTCTCTTCCTGGCTTGCAGGCAGCCATCTGCTTGCTCTGTCCTCACGTGGCAGAGAGAGAAGGAGCTCTCTGGTGTCTCTTCTTATAAGGGCACTAATCCCACCATGAGGGCCCCTCTCCCAGGATCTTATCTTACCCTAATTGCCTCCCAAAGGCCCCATCTCCAAATACTACCACATTGGGGTTTAAGGCGTCAACAGATGAGTTTTGAGGGGACACAACATCCAATCCATAACACTCTCTCTGGGCTCCCATTTCCTTACCAGTCCCATGGAGGTGGCAGTGCCTTCCCAGGATGTCTCGCACTTAGCCAAAGGGATCAAATTATGTACAGAAGGGTTCTGCAGATTACAAAGCCCATACCTGCCCTGAGCATGATTTTTATTTCAAATCTGCTGTCAACCAAGCAGAAAAAATCCTCAGCCCCGCCAAAAAATCGTCCCTGGAAGTGAGGACACGCTGGTCCCTCCTTTTTTCATCCCACAAGCATTTATGGCGTACCTCCCCTGTGTGGGCACTGGGGATCACGGAACGAATGAGTCCAGCAACAGTAAGAACAATCACCATCATCCCATACATGCGTGAAGGCAAAAAGAGGTAAACAGAATGTGGGCTTTCCAGGCAGGCAGACCGGGGTTCAGATCAAAGTTCCACCACTGAGATGCTCTGTGAGCTCAGGCGAGTCACTTCTTCTCTCTTCCTTATCTATAAAATGGGCCAACCACTGTTCCAAGTACTTTATATGTCATATGTCTCTAAACCTTCAAGACAGCACCTTGAGGCAGGTCTGATTATAATTCCCATTTTACAGATGAGGAAGTAGAGTCTCAGAGAAGTAAAAAACCAAGAACACCCAGCTAGTAAGTGTCAGAGTTGGGATTCAAACCAACATCTACCTGCTTTAGTGCTGGGACTCTTCTGACAGTTTATACATGGCCTGCATTTCCATGACGATCATTATAATAATACCAGCAAAGATGGATAGTGTGCACGTTATGTCCCTAGGTACTTCACTTGCGTTCTCTTATTTCGTTCTCATGACAATCCTATGGAGTGGGTACTATTTTAATCCCATTTTATAGTTTTGGGAACTGAAGTCACAGAGGTGAGGCAATTTGCTGAATGTCACACAGCTAGGAAGGGGCATAGTTGGGAAGCCAGGTGTGCCTGACTCCAGAACCCTATCCTTTGCCTGCTACACTTTCCTGCCTCTCTTCCCCCGTGAGGCCAAGCAGGTGTCTTGATCTCTGTCTGACAGATGAGAAAGCTGAGGCCCGAGAGGTAGTGATGTGCGTAAGGTGACCCAGCAACCAAGCAGCTAAGCAGGGACTTGAACCTGGGTTCCTGAGTCTTAAAGCCAGGGTTATTTTCTCCAACCATAATACTGAAGCCTGAGCATCAGAAAATGCCCCGTCCACTGGACATTTTGAAACTTATACCTAGCTCCCCCAGGGGGATGGGGAACCTCCTCTCTACTGGGTCAGGCTGGAGAGCTGAGGGTGTGGAGGAGAAACTTGGCAGGATGCTGCCTGGGGAAGACAGCAGTTGAGCTGGTTACCCGGGTGCCCCTAGCGTTGGGCACCTCTGCCTTGGCCTGCCTCAGCCAGGGACCCGCAGCTGGGAAGTGGGGAGTTGCAGAGGAAGCTGCTCTAGGCCTGGCCCCCACTGGCTGGCACACTCTCTGCTGTGATTTCTGCTGAAAAACAAAAAGCTCGATCCTCTGGGCCTAACTGCTAATTACGAAGAATGACATAATAACTACTGTGGGCCCAACAGCCAAACAGCCCCAACTAGAAATTCTGCATAGCGCAGGCTCAGGAACAAAAGATTTGGGCACTCCAACCGAAACTGATGCCCTGGCAGAAAATGCTAGAAGCAAAAGGGCTTCAGGGTTGACTCAGCCAAAGTATTATCTGGCAAATGGAGAGGATGATGACCACTCATACAGTTATTTATCAAGAATCTACTATGTGCTCAGCACAGTGCTACCCAGAAAGAAAAGGCTTCATTTATTCGTTAATTCACTCCACAAATATTCATTGAGCACCTACTATGAGCCACACACTCTTCTAGGTACAGGGGACATAACCCTGAACAAGACAGAAAAAGATCACCGTCATCCTTGAGCTTTACATTCCAATAGGGGGAGACAAACAACAAAAAAGTATTCAATAAAATATAGTATGTCAGAGAGTGATAAGTGCTACGGAGAAAAATAAGCTGTGAAGGAGGATAGGGACTGTGGGTGTTGTGGCGGGAAAGGGTATTAGAATTTTAAATGGGATAGTCAGGAAAGACCTTACTGAGAAGCTGACATTTAAACAAAACAAAAAAAAATTAAGGACATAAGAGGACAAGTCATGAAAGTGTTCAGGGGTAGAGTGTTCCAGGCCAAAGGACCAGCAAGTGCAAAGACCCTGGGGTGGAAGCAGGCCTAGTATATTCAAGGACTTGCCTGAGATCATAGATTCAGTCATTAACAGAGCTGGGAGAGGAAAGGAATCAGACACAAACTGATCGCCCACTGTGTATTTGAACTCTCTTAAGCCTTAGGACAACTCTGGAGATAAGGATTATGCTCCCTATTCTCACCATTTGACAGATGAGGGGGTGAGACCCAAAGAAGAAAAGTAACTGATCCCACATCACACAGCTAGAATGGGTGGGGCTTTTTGAGCCCAGCTTTCTGGTGCCTCCTTGCTCCTCTTCTCTATGTCCTGTCTATGCAAATCCTAAATATTTGTTCAGTGAATGAATGAATGAATGAATCCTGTATATTTCTTAAGCCCTGCCCTCTCAATGAACTGTTTTCTGACCGGCCTTGACTGATTTCTTCTTGTTTCTACTAATCGTAGACTAACAACAGCAATAATTCCAACATGCTGGCTATCAACGGAGCATTTTACCAAATTATCTCATTTAGCCCTTAAGTCATCCTATGAGAAAAGGCTAATATATTTCCCACTTTATAAGGGAAAAAACTGAAGCTCACTGAGGTTAAATAACTTGCTAGAGGTCCCACAACTGGTAAGTGGTGAAGCTGAGATTTAAACCGAGGTCTGTTGGCTCCCAAATCCTTCCTTTAATCCTATAATATTAGTAGAAACCTCTGACATCCGTGCATCCCCTTCCTTTTGTAAGTCAGAAAATGGGAGGCTCAGAGAGGGCAAGTGATTTGCCCAAACTCTACCAGCGTGAAGAGCAGGGAGGGACGCAGCCCTCCGGCCCCAGTCTGGTATTCCTTCTACTCTACCACATTTTGGGCTGTGGACCAGGTTTTCTCCTCTAGGCCTATTTCCTGGCCTCTGCAAAAGTCTTAGTGTTGTCCTAGCTCCCTGAGGACGGTTCCAGGGAGCTCACAGTCCCCGTCTGTCCCCTCAGCCTCTGCCTGGGTAACGCAGGACCCTTCTGACCCTCCATGTTGCCAAAGTGCCTGCAGTGGCATTTGATCAGAGGAGGCTGCAGAAGGGCAACCCTGCCCTCGTGGGGCTCCTGGAAGAGAGACCATGCAGGCTTGGCACCAGGAGGGCAGAGATGGGCTGGGGGCAGGGGCCAAAACCAGGCCGAGGGTGAGGCCAGAGTGTTCCAGCCAAGTAGAAGAAGGGAAGTGGGGGGTGGGGTAAAAGATGCTGAGCCTCTGGCTTTAAAACTGGTTTAAGAGGTGTCATTTGTTCAACAAGATACCGTATCAAATACTCCAAGTTCCTAGACTAGAAAGAGGTAGAGCGGAAGGTTCTTAGATGCAGCAGTTATAATAGCAAGAACAGTAGCAGGGCCACCTCATGGCACAGTGGTTAAGTTCGCACGTTCCGCTTCAGCAGCCCAGGGTTCACTGATCCAGATCCCCGGCATAGACCTACGCACCACGTATCAAGCCATGCTGTGGCAGGCGTCCTACATATAAAGTAGAGGAAGATGGGCACGAATGTTAGCTCAGGGCCAGTCTTCCTCAGCAAAAAGAGGAGGATTGGCAGCGGATGTTAGCTCAGGGCTAATCTTCCTCAAAAAAAAAAAAAAAAAAGAACAGTAGCTACCTACCATTGAGGACTCGGAGTGCTGAGCACGGACTAAGTGCTTTATCTACACTATTGCCAATCCTCACAGTAAAATTAACCCCCTTCTACAGCAGGGGAAACTGAGGGTCAGAGAAGATAAGTGACAGCCAAGGTCACCACATCACAAACATTCATAGGACAGTTCAAACAGGGACTGGAGACCTGGGCTCCTGCTGCGTGACCTTGCACCATCAGCCGCCTGCTCTGATTTGAGGTTCCCACATCTATAGCAAAAGGGACTTGGTCACTAGCCTCTATTGTAAAATCCAGGAGGCTCAGGGATCCAGTTCTGCCCAGACTATGGGGCCTCCCACAGAGACAGGACATCACACTCTTATCCCAGTCACTCAGAAAAAAAGGACTGATTATCAGCTTCCAGGGGGAAAAAATAAAGCCACATATTTTCAAAATATATATCCCTGTTTCAAAGCTGCTGCTGGCTTTGGGCTCCAGCTAGGGAGGGGCCCCTGGGGTGAGGAGTTGGGGGGAGCCCAGCCCAGCCCCACTCAAGGCTGAGTGTCATTGGGCCTGAGGCCAAGGTGGGCAAGGGGCAGGAGGGAGCAAGCTCGGCAGTGGGCCAGGACCCCTCTGGAGATTTGGGCTTATTTCTTAATCCTTTCCTTCCTTTGTTGGCCAGAGCGGGCTGCCAGGAGAGGCAGGGGAAGCGAGTGGGTGGGACCAATGAGACCAAGAAGTCCAAATAGCGATGATGTAATTGGAGCTCCCTGTTATGGGTGCCCATGACATGTGGACATTGGGCAAGGCCATTTGTGGGGATTAGCTCACTGAAGACTCCGCCTTCCCTGTGAGGAAGGCCTGCTGTCCCCTTTTTACTGAGGTGGAAACTGAGGTGCAGAGAGGGCAGGTGACTGAAGGCCACACAACTTACAAGTGGCAGAGCTGGCAGGAAACCCAGGCTACGGACTCCTGAGAGTGGCAGCCACTGGGTCAGACGAGGGTCGGGGTGAGAAGGGAACAAGGAGGGAAAGTGGGAGAGGAGCAGGGTGGAAAGGGCCCAAGCGGTCTCCATGAGGAGAACACGCAGCTCTGAGGGTGCAGGAAGGAGAAGGTAGCAAGTGATCATCTCCAAAGTGACTGTCCCCAAAGCCCTGCATGTTCTGGGCACCCCGTCTCTGTCCAGCCTCATCTCCCATCACCGCCTTCCTCTCCCTTTATGCTCCAGCCACACCAAACTACAGTACTTCATACTCTGAACACATTATATAGGTCCAGGCCTTCACAAATGCTGTTCCCTATGCCTAGAAATTTATTCCCTCCACTGCTCATCTAGAGAGTTCCTATTTATCCTTCAAATCCCAGCTTAGCTATCTCTTTCCCTGATGCCTAGAAAGGGTTAACCGCTTGCTAGGCTGGGCTCACTCTGAAGTGCTTCATGCTTCCTGAGGGGTAGGAACCCTGTCTGAGTCATCTTTGTGCCCCTAGAACCTAGTACACAGTCAGCGCTCAATAAATATTTATTGTCTCCAATTGCATTTGATCACTTAATCTTTGAGGCAGGCAAAACAGGTTTTCTCATCCTCATTCTCAAGGCGAGGAAAAGGAGGGCAAGAGAGAGGAAGTGACTTCCAGAAGCCAGTGACACTGGGAGGGCTAGAACCCAGGGCTTCTCTGTACCACACAGCCCCCGCCTGGCTCTTATCCCTGCCAGACCCAGCCAGGGTCACCACAAGGGACCCCCAAGACAAGAGTGGGGGGCATGGGCCCTGGTGACCAGAGGCCTTGTCTCAGTGTCCAGCTCAGACACAGCTGCTGCCTGGGGCAGCTGAGGCCAAAGGTTGGCGGCTTTTAGCTCCCAACCCAGCTCTGGTTTCTCCTCTCAGATATGTCCCTCGGCCAGAGACCCCGGCAGGCCACAGCCTCTCCAGCCCCCAAGACCTCACTCTCACCTCTTTCGTCTCCTGCCAGCCCAGTCCAGTCCATTGGCACAGTCGGCTGCCTCTGCCTCCTAAATGAACCTCCCTCCCACCGCTGCCCACCCCACGGCTCGGTCCCAGGCCCCACATCTAGCATCTCTCACCTAGAGAGTTGACCTTAGCCCTCCACACCATGGGGTTCCCCCAAAATACAAGGCTGACCATGTCATCCCCCTGCTTCATATCTGACGGCTCCCCACAGCTCCGGGTCAGGTCCCCCTAACTCTCCTGAGCCTGTCTCCCCAGCCGCTTTCCCCCAAGTGCAGGTCGTGGCTCTGCACCTTGGCAAAGCAGTTCCTTCCACAGGAATTCCCTTCCTCCTTGTCTTTGCCTGAGAAGACAGTCACAGTTCACACTTCAGTGCATCGATCAAAGGTGGAGTGGGTGGTTTCTGTGTCCTCCCCAAATAGACTGAGTTCCCGGAAGGGGCGGGGGCAGAGACCACACAGATTCATCTCTGTGCCCCAGGCCCAGCATGGGGCCTGGCACAGAGTGGGTATGCAGGAAAGCAGATGACTAGGAAAGGGAGGTACATCCTTACTTCTGAGATGCCTCCTCCCTCCCGTCACCCTACGGGTGCCTTTCCGAACCTGTCAGACTAGGTTGCTACTCGCCTGTCCTCAGCTGGCCTCTCCTGGACCTGGTCTCCACTGTCCCAAGAGGGATATCTTTGTAATCCCAAAATAATACTCACAATTATAATAATAACAATAATAATTACTGTCATTGAGTCCTCACCATGTGCCTCATATGCATTATTTAACCCTCACAAGAACTCTAGGAGCCACATAGGTTCTTTCATTATCCCCATTTTACACGTAGGGAAACTAAGGCTCCAAGAGGTTAAATATCTTGCCCAAGGTCACACAACTCGTAAGCAATAGATACAGGATTCAAAGCCAGGTCTGTCTGACTCTCAACCACTGTGCTGGCCTTCTCCTGCTTTCTATTGTCTCCTCTCTTTAAGCCTCTTAGAGCACCAGGCCTGGGTGGGAGAGCAGTGTGTGTGTGTGTGTGTGTGTGTGTGTGTGTGTGTATTCAGCAAACAGTCCAGTAGTCCCCACCAGCCCTGTGCCTGGTGTTGGAGATGGACGGAGAAGACTCAGACACAGTCTCTGTCTCGTTGAGGGAGAGAAGAGAGTTTCACACTAAGACTTTGGGCCCTGGGGTGAGCAGACTTGGGTCTGAGTCCCAGCTCCACTCCTAAGTAACTATATGACTCTGGGTAACTCACTTGATTTACTCAGCACCGGTTCCTGCATCCATAAAGCAGGGGCCATAATGCCGGGGTCACTGGGAGGACCAGATGAGATAATGCATTTAAAATAGCATATAAAAACCAGCCCAGCATATAAGAAACATCCCATAAATGGCAATAATACATATGATGACCAGAAACTCTCAGGATCTCTAGGCCGAGATGAGATGTAATTCTCCAGGGCCCTCCCTGAGCCTCCTCAGCCAGACCCAAATAGTAATGGCGATAATAATGCCTAATCCACCCATTTGCACACTAAACAATTCTTCAAAAGTGTCCTCTGTTAACCCTATTTTACAGGTGAGGCAATGGAGGCCCAGAGAAGGTGGGTTCCTGAATCAAGTCACACAGCAAAAGAATAGCCAAGCTGGGACCTCCACTGAACCACTTCCGCACTGGGCAGAGCCCAGCCCTGTGCCAGGGCCCTGGCCAGCCCGCTGGGGAGTCTGTGGCTCCTGACTTCTGGATTCAAGTCCTAGCTGGATGTGAAGTTAAAAGTAGGAGAAAGGAGCCAAAAAGAGGGACACTTTACCCTCTCAGAATGAGCCCAGGACTAGGAGGAAACCAACAATTACCATGCAGGGCCCTCTGCTGGGCACTTCTTATGGGCTCTTTCCCTCGCCCGTGTGGGGGAAGTATTATCATATGCATGTGGCAGATGAGGTCTCCAAGACTCAGAGAAGTAAATGACTTGTCCAAAGTCACACAGCTAGGAAAGTGGCAGTACTGGGAGGCAGATCCCTCTTCACCCCGCCCCGCCATCAGCCCCGGGGCCTCCCCAGCAGCCCCTTCTTTCCATGGAACCTAGAGGCTCTGCCACACCCTCCCAGTTCTAAGCAGAGGCCTGGAGTCCAGTTGCCTGGGCCCCTATCTCTGCTGATTGATGGGGTTGGTACATGGCCCCGCCCGCAGTTCAGAGGGCCCAGAGCTCACTGAACAGAGCCCTGGCCCCCAAGGCACTCACAGTCCAGCGAGCAAAGAGGGAACTCACGTCCGCTGAGCCCCCATGATGCTGGGCACTTTATATCCATTAGCCATTTAATCCACTATAAAGCACACTGATGGGGCAGAGTGGCACTGAATGAATAAAGACGTCCATTCATCCAGACATATTCACTGAGCACCTACTACGTGCCACTACACCCCTGGTGCTGGGCACACAGCAGTAAACAGATGAACAAAAATCCTTGCCCTCGTGGGGCTTACGTGAAGAAAAGCGCGAACATACCTGTGTCAGGCAGGTGTTAACACTCCCATTTTACAGATGCGAAACTGAGATGCAAAGAGCCACCCGGCTCCAAGTGGCAGAATAAGCATTCTATTCCGGACCAGTCTGGCCCCAAAGACCTTTGCCTTGTATCACGTGACCCAAAAATCACCACATCAGTGTATTAAGCGGCTGGAGAGAGGTCAGCTGGTTGTGGTAGGATCCTAACTTCAGAGTGCCCTCCCTCCCTTCTTCCACCCCCACCCTGGGCCTCCCTTACACCTCCTAGTGGCCTCAGAGCCAAAGGATATGCATGAGAATTGAGCCCATGCCTCAGTCATTTAGCCAAACCGGTACTCACCCAGGAGCAGCCGTCGGGATCACGCAGCCAGTAAGAGGGAAGCCGTGGAGCCATCGCCACAGTGGCACATGGAAGCAAAGGACAGCAGTGAGACACAAGCACAATCAACAAACAGCTCTTTGGGGTCCCTCTTTGGCCTGAGCCTGGCCTAGCCGGGAAAAGCTGCCCTCCCTCTGTCCCTGGGGCTCTGCTAGGGCAGACACCCTCTTAATCAGCAGTCTGATAATCTGATAATCCACCCTGAGCTCAGCAGGCCTCCCAGGGCCCAGCCCACCGTGGACTAATATTAACTGAGTGCCTGCTCTGTGCCTGGTATCGGGGACACGGTCTGAAGAAGACAGACATGGCCCCTGCCCTCATGGAGCCTACAGTGCAGTGAGCAGGCAATCATATAAATAATAACCGACAACTGTGATGAGCGCTTCAAGTAGGAGATTTAAGAACTTGGTTCAAACCCCAGCTCTACCACTCACTAGCTTTCTGACACTGGGCCAGTTTCTTAACTTCTCTGCGCCTCAATTACTCATCTGTAAAATGGGGATAGCATTAGTACCCACCTCCAGGGTTGTTGTGAGGATTAAATGAGTTAATATATGTAAAACATTTTGCACAATGCTTGGCAAACAGTAAACTGTTCGTAAGGGTTAGCTACCATTATTACAGGGGGCTGTAGGCATGGGTTCTGGAGGGACCCAGTGTGGGTCAGGCCACCACCTACCTGACAAAGTAGGGATTAAAGGAGACAATGAGAGGTGAAGCTCTGAGCCCAGTGCCTGGGGCATAGTAATTACTCAATAAATGGTGGTGCTGTTCATAGGGCTGTTCTCCAGCACACCCCATGGTAGAGCATCTCAGCAGAGGGGCTGTCAGGAAGTGCCCTCTCCCACAAACACACACCCAGAACTGCGGCTTTGGACTGAAAAATAACTAGCACCCACATTCACACCTGCTTCCACAAGTGCCTCATCTCCTTTGCCCTTCATAATAACCCCGGAAGTGGACAAAGGCAAAATGATTACTATTCCCATTTCACAGCTGAGGACAGTGAGGCGAAGGGACTTCTTGGCTGCGTCACTTCCTATCTCCAGGCCTAGTTAAGTGGTCCAGCCAGGATTCCAACTGGCGTCCACCTGTGTTTTGGTCTCCAGGTCTTCTCTTACTTTTTTCCCTTCAGTCTCTACAGTACTCGTTGCACAGCCCCAGACAAGCCTTTGGACCTCTCCAATCTCAGGCCCTTCATCTGAAATAGCGGTCAAACAGCCAGCCCAGGATCCGAGCTGTCCCTGACCCAAACTCTTCCTCCCCAGGCTTGGCCTCTGCTCCCCGACCCCGCCTCTAACCTTTTACCTCATCGCCAACTTCAGCCACAAAACTACAGGCCAAGGAATGTCTGCACTCAACGGCTAGAACCCATGTCTTACAGATGGAGAAACGGAGGTCCAAAGTTGCCTTTCAGTGCCCAGCTCTTGCACCTTTCCCCCATCCTGGGCCCAGTGGGCACCCACACAGCCTGTCCCTCCGCTCCCCGGCCTGAATATCCCCGAGCTCAGGGCTCACCCAGCAGGGGTCAAGCAGGTTCCACAGTGGGTGCACAGCACCTGCAGGGTGGAAACTCCCCTTTTGGCTGAGTTTGGGCTTTGGGGTCAGTCAGACCCAGGTTCCAATCCCAGCCCAGCCACTTCCTAGCTGTGTGGCTTTGGTCAAGTCGATTCACCTCCCTGAACTCCTGTGAAATAGGGACAATACAGTTCCCTCGGGAGGTTTTAGGGACTACGTTAGTCAATGCTGCATATTAAAGGCTTAGCACAGAGCACTGTGCACAGTAGGTGCAGCTCTAATTGTGATTAGAAAATACAGGCCACGAACAGCCCTTGGGGGCCCGTCACTTCAGCCTTGCCCTTGCTCCCTTCTCTCCCCTCCCAGTCATATGGGGTGAGGGTAGGAGGTGGACTAAGTCCCAAACCAGGTCCTGGAGGCTATAGTAACGGGGGCTGGAAGACCTTCAGAGACTCTAGGCTCCTCTCCCCTTCTCGCTTCACAGAAGGAGAACCTGAGACCCAGGGAGAAAAGTGACTGGCCAGCGGACAAAAAGGGAGTGGAATCCTGTCCCCTTTAATAAACATGGAATTTCAGGCCCTGGGGAAATTCTGAATGCCCCACCCCCCAGAGGACTATCATAAAGATTCACTCTGCAAACCCCCAACAAATCTCAGGCCACCATGACCTCTATGGTGAGCCTTTCGTCGGTATCCTATTTAGCTCATTGGCTAGCAAACCTGTATATGGCACACAGTAGGTGCTCAGGAAGGGTTTGGGGTATAACCCCATGAAATTCCGCTCTGGTTCCACAGCTTTGATTAGGCTCCACCCCCAGGGGTCTCTCCTTGCATCTCCCTTCCTCCCAGCCCCCACCCCCACCCCCACCTCCCGCCTCCATTTCACCCTGCAGCCCAGGTCCCATCAGCTGAGCCCGACTCTAGCCAGCAGAGCTCTGGGCCTCCAGAGGCCTATACAGCGTCAGCATCTTCCCAGCCAGGCGGGGATGTTCCTGCCCAGCACAGCCAGCCAGGCTCCTGGCCAGGGTCCACCCTGCAGAGGGGGTGCTGGCCCTGCCCTGCCCTGCCAGGGGCCCCACCCCCACTTGCCTCAGGAGTGAGGCAGCCCAGGAGCCCTGGGAGCTTCTATTGGCACCAGGGGCCTACAGGAGGGAGGCCAGCCTGGTCTAGATAATGCAGGGATGGGCCGATCAGGAGACAGACGGCTGTGGGGCCTCCTCACCTCACTGAGTGTCACCCACACACCCAGATACTCCACCTGCATCCCACATTACTGGGATCTGGCAGGCCCTGCCTGACTCTCCTATATACACAGAGGGAACCTCAGGGCTTCCCCACTCCATTCCCTTCTTGAAACATCCTCCACTGGCCTGCTCCCAGACCAGCTATCATTCTGGTCACTGCACTCTCATTACCTCATTTGATTCTGCTAATGTCTGTAAGGTCAGGTTTATTGACTAAGGAACCGGGGATTCAGAGAGATGAAGTAACTCATGCAAGGTCACACAGTAAGGAAGTGGCAGGGCCAGGATTCAAACCCAGTTCTGCTGCATGCAAAGCCTACAGGGCACCGATATCCCCTTCCCTCCCTCCTCTCCTCCTCTCCCTGCAGCTTCTGGGTCCCCTTCTTCCCAAGCCTTCCAGCTCCCTCTGCAAAGTCTCTCCTCCCCCATCCCTAGTCAGAATAATTCCCACCTCAGGGCTGCTAACACCTTGTTTACATGTACCCGACAGCAGCAGGGGACAGGAGTTATTTCTGAGGTGTCTGTCTCTCCGATACTCAGAAGGGCCTTGAAGGCAGGGAGTGACCCCAGTAGGTGCTGCTTAGACCTGACAGTCTGTCACTTCTATCTCCGCTCCCCCACCCCCCTGGCAAAAGTCCTCTGGCCTCCTCCTGGTGATCCCCTCCCCACCCTCAGCCTCCTGCCAAGACCAGCCCCGGCGCCTGTAACTGGGGTGAAGGTGGGGAGCTTGCTGAAACCTCTGGGGCTCTGCCAGTGCGCTGGCCCCTCCCTCTCCCCTTCAGTAGCTGAGGATCTGACCCTGACCTGCCACTAGGCAGTTCTCACAGAGACGCCCCGCTGCGCTAAGCATCAGCCCCAGCCAGGCTCTCCCCAAGCCTCCTCCTTCTGGAGAAAGGGCTCCAGAAGCAGAGAAGAGGCTGCCTTCAGCCCGAGTCCAGGAACTCGAGGGATCACATTCGGCCATTCCCTCCCCAAGGGAAGCTGCAGGCCTTGGAATAACCTCCCCCAACCCTACCAGGATAGTCCTCCCCTCCTCGCTTCCGGGGCAATCTTGGGCTGGGGTCTGTCTGGACAAGTCCCCACCTCCAATTTGCTGGAGGGAAGAACTCCCGTCCTACCCCAAAAAGGTGGGGTCTGCCGGAAAGTGTCGGTGAAGGCGAGAAAACTCTTGGAGAAAAACAGAGGACAGGGACAGGGAGAGACTGGGCCACACAGAGACGAGATATGAAAGACACAGGGAATCCGGGGGATGAGAGCAAGAAGGAACTCGACACCGTCGGAGAGACCCGGGAGACCAGAGACAGATGGAAGTCCCTAGACCAAGCCTGGAAGGGAGCGTGTGGGGCTGGGGCGGCGACGGGAGGGCCACCCCGGGGGACAAAGCCGGCGCCCCAGCTCGTGGGTCCCTCGGTCCGGAAACTCAAAGTCAGTTACGTAAGGGCCGGAGCGGGGCGCGGGGCTCAGGGCCCGGGGAACACCTCCCGCTGCGCGCCGCCCGTCCGCCCGCCCCGGCCGGCGCTGCGGCGGCCCGGCAGGAGCATGCGGGGCCGACAGGGCGGGGCTGGGGGCCCTTCGGCTGCACCACTCCGCAGAGACCCGCCCGTGGGACCCGAACCCGGGACCCCCGCCCCACACAGGCCGGGGGCCGGCTGGCGCCACCAGCGGCAAGAGTCCAGCTCGGGACCAGCTCCGGACCCGAGCTCCTGGACCTCGTCTCCTGTCGCCGGTGCCCCTCCCTGCACCCTGAACTTCGAGACACCCAGGCCCGTCTGGACCCCTGGTTCGGACTTTGGAACCCGGGACCCCAAACACCCCCTTCCCTGACCCTTAGACCTTGGTCTCTCCACTACCGGGACGTCCCGGGCCTTTGGGAGTGGGTCCATCTGTCGCCCAACCCGTCCCTCCCGGGCACTCGGGGTCGCCCCCTAGGCGGTCCAGGCTCACCTGGGCCGGACCCGGAGGGGACCTGGCCGGGCCGGGCCGGGCCGCGTCCTCGCGCTCCGCCGCTCTCGCCCTTTAAGAGGTTCCTGCCACTTTGCCCGGCCGGGGGCCTCCACCTGCACTGACAGGGCAACTCCGGCGTGAGGCCCCGCCCCCGACCCGGGCGGCCTTCTGATTGGTGTAGGCAACTGCCAATCGGCAGGGCGGGTTCGGGGAGGACAGAGACCAGAAGTGAGAGCGTCGCAACCGGGAAGGGGCGGGGGCTGCAGGTGAGGCCTGATTTGGAAGCCTAACACTGGGCAGCCTGGTGTCGACCTGAGGGGTCAAGGGAAGGTTGGGCAGGAGTTCCTGGAATGGCTGATGTGGTCTCTGACGTCATGTGGCAGAAGTATGATGCAATTTGCCACGTGGTGCTGCCCCTAAGGTCAGGAAGGGAGGTAGGAAGGGAGTTGGTTGTAGTGGACCCAGGGAAGTGACTCTGAACAAGTCACTTCGCTGAATCCAAGTCTCCTCAACTATAAATCTTACAATGTTTTCCTGAGAATTAGCGATATGTGTTAAGTGCCAAGCACAGGTCTGGCACACAGTAGGTGGCATTCAGTGAATGTGACTTCTGGTTTCTCTCATCCCCCTCTTGCCACTCTTCTCCGCGACTTAGCCTTTCCTAATGGTCCATCCCATCAGGAGGGGGCTTACATGGTCCTGGTCCAAGTCCCCTCCTCACTCTACCTCATTTCAGACCTGTGCTTGCATACCTCTAATGACAGGAAACTCACCACCTCACAGGCTGACCTCTTGAAGTCCTGAGACTTCAAAAGCTCCCCCTAAGATAAAGGCCAAATCTGCCCTCTAGGATTTCTGCCCACACAGAGGGCAGATCTCAAGCAAAGGAATCACAGAACCATAGGATCATAGGATATTTCAGGTTGGAGAGCCATAGAAGCTAATCCATTTGGGGGGCAAAAAGGGGAAACAGGCCCACTGAGGGCAACTGACTTCTGATGAGTTCAGTCTGGGGTCTCCCCAGTGCTGCCACTTACTGGCTGCGTGTTCCTTTGTGGGAGTCACTAACCCTCTCCAAGCCAGTTTCCTCCTCTGTAAAATGGGGTTAATAAAAGTATTTTCCTCAAAGGCTGTTGTGAGAATTAAGTGAAATCTATGTAAAGTACTAAGAAGAGTGCCAGTCTCAGGGGAAGCATCCAAAAAGTGTTAGATTTTATTACGATTATTGATGCTAAAGTTATATCAAGGTCCTAAATTCATGGATTGCCCCCAAATTCACAGAAGACTCCTCTGAGTCAGGTCTTGTTTTAGGCCTCAGGGCCTGGTGCCTGCCTTCAGGAAGCTCGCAGTCTAGCACAGAAGGTTCTGACTGAGCCCCTAGATCTGGGGGATGCTTTCTGACACAGGTGGGCAGGCTCCAACACTTCAGAGAAGCTTTATTTCCTTTAACCAGAAATCAGGACCCTTGAGACCCTTTCAATCCCGTGGACCCTCCCACACAGAAAGCTGACCTGTCCACCCAGGCTCCCAAGCACGGTGGCGCACTTTTCACTTGCCCACATTCTCACCTGTCCACCAGGTGGTATTGCCCAGTGGTTCAGAGCTTGGGATTCGAAGGCAATTGAATCTGGGCTGTGCATTTTCCCAGCTTTGTACCTTTGGGCAAATCACTTTCCCTCTGGGGTAAAACGAGATTAATAATAGCCCCAACTTTATAAAGAGCTGTTGCGAAAATTAAATGAAAGTATGTGAAAATACATATGCAAATACCCAGTAATAGATCTAGTATTAGTTTTTCATTGCTCCCACATGTCTTCATGCACCCAGGAGAGAGCAGGTTGTGAATGCCTTGATGTAGCCTCTGCAAAAGTGGTTTCCTCTCCCCATCCCCCTCCCTCCTCAGCCGAAGGGGCGGGGCGAGGAGAAGCCCCGCAGCGGCCCAGCCTCTGCTATTCCAGAACTGCCGCAGGCCCCGCCCCTCCCTGGCGGAGGCGGGCGCCCGGCTCCAGCTCTGTTGGGCCGCGCCGCCTGTGGGTGAGTCAGCAGCGCCAGCGCCTGCCCCGGCCTGATAAGTGTGTGTGCCTGTGAATGTGTGCGTGTTGGGGGTGGCCAGGGAGGGCTCTGTGTTTGTGAGTTTTGTGCGTAGGGAGTACATATGGTGGTGTTTTTGTGATCTTGGCCTTGTTTGTGTCTCTCATTTTTGTGTATTGGGGGGCGGGCATGTGTGAGTTTGACGGTGTGCCTGTGTTGGTGAGTTTGCTTAAAGGGTGTGACTGTGTTTGTGTCTCTTTGTGTCTTATAAACAGGTTGCCCTCCCCCTCGGGGCTCTGGGGACCTAGAGAGCCCTGCCCTGCCCTGGGGGCTTCTGCGTCTAGCAACCTGTGTGTGTTTCTAGCTGAGGCGACTTGTGCACTTGTGTGGGTGAACGTGGTCTAGTCGGTCACTGATGGGGGCTCGTGCTGTCACTGCCTGGGCTGCAGGGCCCCTGCCCCCTGCCACTGCCTGTGAAGTCTGCTCCTCCCTCCCCAGTCTGCCGCCTGAGATGCCCTTGTGAGGGGAGACTCTGCGGAAGGCAGCTTCTGTTTAGCGATCACTACTGTTTTACCTGCCTTCTCTCATTGATCTCACTGGATCCTTACAGCCAAAAACGCTCTGAAGAGAGTCTGAGACTCAGAGAAGGGAGGTGACAGCCCAAGGTCACACGGCTCTCAAGTCCTGGAGGGCTTGATGGTGACAGGCAGGGGGCAGATCTCGCCTCTAGGCTGAGCACCCAGTTTGCCTGGGGCCTGTGGGGAGCTGATAAGCTCAGGGGGCAGGGGAGGGAAGCTGTTTGTGTCTCCCCCTCCTCCTCTGAGTCCTCCTGGGCCTCCAGCCAACTGCTTATCCTTCCAGAGGCTGGACACTGCCACCAGCTTCCACTGGGTGATTGGTCTTGAGTTGGGTGATAAAGAGGCCAGGGGACCTGTTGTGGGGGGGAGGCAGAGAACCAATATGGGAGCATCTGTTCCTTCAACATAACTTTGTTGAGCACATTGTTAAAAACTGAGCAATACCCTGCGCAGTCTCAGAGGGGAAGAGAGCCACAAGGAATGGTGGAGACAGAGTGGGAAGCTGAGGCCTGAGACAGGGCTGTGGCTGGAATCTGTTGCAGGTTGGAATCCTGACTCCATTTACAGGGTGGGTGTGTGACTTGGCCAGTCATATTTCTCTCCTAGCCTGTCTCCTCATCAGTCAAATGAGGTAATGGCACTTATCCTACCTGCCTCTCCCGGCTCCAGGATACTGCAAGGCAGAGCCACTACTTGTAAACTGAGAGTTGCTGTCCGTACATAATGGACATTCCTGATCTCCTATGAGAAAGACGCTAAAGCAGCTTATACCCAGAGCCCAGAGAGGGGAAAGGATCCCATCTGAGGGATTAGGGAATACTGCCTGGAGGAGGTGACCTTCCAGCTCAACTTTTAAGGATGAGTTCACTATATGGAAATGGAAGAGGGCATTCTAGGTGGAGGAACAGTCTGTACAAGGGCCTGGCAGTAGAATAGTGAACATGTGCTCGGGGAACAGAAAATGGGCCGGTATATTTGGAGCACGGAGTGAATCATGAGACCAAATTCTGGAAGGCCTTGAATGCCAGGTTAAGACTGGGGCAGGTGGGTGAGAGGAGATACTGACATTTGGGGATTGCAGGGAGTCTTTTTGGTGGAGACAGCCGCATTCTAGCTGGAGTGTGGCAGTCACTTTGGGGGTTGAGACGGTGGGGGGAATTGGTGGGCAGTGGTTCAGGGACCCCTCCCCAGAAGGAGCCATTTGAAACCTGAGGCACATCCTCAAGATGACATCAAGGTGAGCAAGAGGCTGCAGAGCCCCCTCCGAGGGAAGGATGGGCGTCAGCAGGGATGGAGAAAAAGCCCAGTCAGGTGCCCCAGTCCAGGAAAGGACCCGTGCGTAGGCACAGAAGGTGCCCACCGATGAATATGTAAGGTCCCTGAGTTTGCTGCAGTTTGGGGAGGGGGCCAGTCCCACCAGAAGAACTCGTTCCCAGAGAAGGCGTCATCTCCAGGACCCCCTGTTGAAACAGCCAGTGATTGCCAGGGTCTTCACTAACCTGCTCCCATGAGATAGCCCTATTTTATGGATGAGTAAAATGAGGCTGCGAGAGGTGAAGTGGTCTGCTGGCGATCACACAGCCAGTCAACGGCAAGGCTAAGGCTTGAAGGCAGCGTTCCCTGTTTCCTCTGAGGGCAGGAAGGAGGCTGTGGAAGTGTTTGGGGAAGGCTAAGATTCTGGACCAGAGAACCGTGGAGGAGCAGGTGCCTGGAGAGGAAATATGGTGTCTGCCGCCACCTCGCGGTCACAGAGCTTCTGGAGGGAAGGTGCGGAGCCCGGCCATCCCAGCTTCCCTAGGGCTTAACCCGCGAAAGGGGGCTTTGGGTGCACAAGTGTTAGCTCTGAGGCAAGGGGTTGTGGTGAAAGGCGGTCTTTCAAGTGAGACTATCCTGGATTGCAACCCCAGCCCATGATGACTTGCTTTGGGACCCCAGGCACGTCCCATCCTTGCTCCTCGTCTCTTCTGTCAGTGCCTTTGAGAGGATTAGAAGAGGTTATCTTTACTCTTGTGAAGACCTTCCCAGCCTTTTCTTCGTCTTTGTGTTGGGAAAACCCAGGACCCAGGGGGCAGATCCAGGACTGTAAGTCCTCAAGCTTTTTTGGGGGCCTCTTTAAGAAAAAGAATGCAAAGTTAAGAATACAAAATGCATGTAGCCACTGAAGGCAGGAGGACACAAGTGGGAAGGAGAAGTCAGAGTGGAAAGTGACGGTGGTCTTAACCAATTGAACTTAATGTATTTTACTTATGCAAATTTTACAGAAACATATGACCTTGTGAACACAAGGTCAAGGTCCCTCCTAGGACCTATGCAAGTGTGAGGCCTTGCCGGACACATAATCCTCAAGGTAAGTCCACCCCTAGGCCTGGCAGGGTCAAGTACGAGGTTTCCCACAGGAAATTTGGGAATTCTGAAGCCAAGCAGGATCTGGGTTCATGTCTCCCAGCCCCCGGCCCCAGGCAGGCCTTTCACCCAGATCTTCCAGAGCTTTCTACCTGGAACTGAGTCCATACTCCTCGCACCTTCCATGTGGCCACATCCTCACAGTTGCCTTGCTCCAGCCAGGATGCTCAGGGATCCTCTGTTCTGTCCAGTTGAATCCTCCTTTGCTCTCCAGGCTTGGAGGTCCAACCCCATAAACCCCAGGAAGCCTTCTCTGCCTGCCCTTGCCTCTCAAGACAGAGCCAGCACTGTGGTCAGTACAGAGCTGTTGTCTCAGTTCCTATCAGTTTGCTGCGGCCCACATGTGGTCAGTCCAGATTGACACATCCTGAGCCCTTCCTCTTGCAGCCAGACCTGGGGGATGCGGGTTGGGAGACAGAGAGAGGACTCAGACCCAGTCCCAGCCCTCCTCCAGCTTATAATCTGGTGGTCAAGTAAGACATGGACTGAGTCTTAAAACTTTCAGGCCTGAGAATAACTTAGAGATCAACTAGTCCAAGTGACCATCAGAGTGATTTAGCCACAGAAGCCCAGTGTGGGAAACACTGTGGGAAGCAGGGCTGTTCTGAGGGAAGCAGTGAGTGTGGAGGGGTTAGGGGGGTGGTCCATGTGCTTGGCTCCCCCTGTCCTACCACCTGCTTGGCCTCTCCCAGCCCTTCTAAGGAGCTATGAGTTAGAAACACTGTTCGAGTTCAAGCCCTTTGCTTTAACAGAGGCCCAGCAAGGGTAAGAGACATGGCCAAGGTCACATAACAAGTTAGTGGCCGAGGCTGGATCCAGATCTCATTCTGCTTGATTCCAGGTTTGACCTCTCTTTGCTCAACCTCAATACTGGACACTTGGGGTTGAACCATCCCTTCCCACCCCTGACTCATATCTCCCTGCTCTCACTCTGGATCCTCCATCCACTCAGCACAGCTGGGATGGTGAAGAGAAGCTCAGAAGGGTCCCAGGGGCCCATGGGAGTGGGACGGCAAGGAAGGGGCCCTTTTGGAGCCTCCACACCAAATGAGGGCAGAGGCTGGACTTTTGTCTGTTCATTCACTGCTTTTCCTCAGTCTGAGCACAGAGCCTGCCCCACCGTGAGCAATAAGTATTAGTTGAATGAATGAACTGAAGCAGCAGCTCAGGGTAGGGGAACCTTCCTGGGTGGGAAATCATTTCTCCAGGTTGACCTCATCCACCTCTAGGTGCTTCTTCTGGTCCTATGGGCGTGGGCATCTGAGCTGGGCTTCTTGTGGGTCTTAGTAAATATTTTCCGCTGTGCTGTATCTTCTTCCTTCTCTTTCTCTTCAGAGCAACCTCCTATCAGAGGAGGCTGTTGTGTGACTGGGCAAGTCTCTTCCCCTCTCTGAGCCTCCATCTCCTCATTTATTAAAAATATTCACTTTAGGGGCCAGCCCAGTGGCATGGTGGCTAAGTTTGCACACTCTGCTTCGGTGGCCCAGGGTTCACAGGTTCAGATCATGGGTGTGACCTACACACCACTCATCAAGCCATGCTGTGGTGATGTCCCACGTACAAAACAGGAAGATTGGCACAGATGTTAGCTCAGGGCCAATCTTCCTCACCAAAAAATATACATATATTCACTTTAAAGTGTTTTTAATCTCTCAATTGAAATAATTATTATGACTTTTCATGTGCCAGGCACTGAGTAAGGTACATAGATTGAGAAAATAAGTGAGATAAGAACTGTACAGGACAGTGGTGCCTGACACATCATGGGTGGTCAGCCAGTGACAGTTCTCCACCCTGCCCAGCCCACACTCACCCAGTGTCTCCCAACAGAATGACTCCCCCATTCAAGACCCCCCTTTCAGGAACCAGTTCCAGTCCCCAGCTTCCGGGATGAGGAGAGGAGGGGCAGGTGGGCGAGCTGTGGACCACAGGACCAGAGAAAGGAGTAGTAACGAAATAAGGGTGCCAATGCCAGGCATGGCCAGGAGGTGGCAGCAGCGTCTGTGAAATGAACCTGTGCTGTGGCAACCTCGTCTAAATTTCTCGCAGGCCAGGCTGTTGGGCTGTGATTGAGTGTGCGAACACAGTAGTGTGCCCCGGTGGAAGGTTTGTGTACAAAGAAGTGCGTATGCATGCCTGTGGTATGAACACACGTGTGCATGTGTATGTGAGCAATATGTATACAGGTGCCAGGAGTGAGTCTGGGTGAGAGAACAGAATGCACCCAACAGTGTGAAGGAGTGTGTGTGGGGAGGACGTCTGTGCACACAGTCAGGTGTGTATATGTGTGGGCTCCAGGTCAGTGCGGGTCTGTTTGCATGTGACTGTGTGGTGCATGTGGACCCCCCCCCCCCCCAGCACAGCACCTCTTAACCTTTTGGATCTGGGGCCCCTGGAGCATCCAGTGAATCCTGCAAGGCGCAGTGACACACAGTGCGTACCCCGTCTCAGAGAGCTCTAGGATCACCTGTGGACCCCGGGGTTCCCCTGGATAAGGAAGGATACTCAAATGTTAATGGGGAACTCTGGGGGATGTTTTTACCCCTTCTTTTCTAGCTTATCAGGTTTCTCAGTTTCTATAATGCGCATTCTATAGTAACCACAAATGTTATTGAAGAAAAAAAAGTGTTCCTTTCCCTAGGTCTTTCCTTTTCCCCTCAGAGCAGGGTTCTCATGTCTGCTGATCCCATTTGAAGGGGCCCAGCAGCCTGCTGAGAAAGAGGAGGTCTTGCCCAGCGTGGGGGCGCCCTGATAGCAGCTGGAGGAGGTCCAAGCAGGGCAAAGGGTCAGTACAGAGCAATCAGAGAAGGCTTCCTGGAGGCAGAGGAAGTGGCGCTGACCCAGAGGGTGATGAAGTCAGCGCATGACAAGTCCGCCCTGCCTACTCCATTTCTCTGAAAACTGCCTGCCCTTGGGCTGGGTCACAGCAGGCCTCTTCCCGTAAAGGGTCCCCTTCTCCCTCCAAGGGAGTTTGAGGTTGCAGACAGGCAAGATTGAACTTAGATTTCTAGAATCCCCCATTCGGAAGAGGCATGAGAGATCATCTGGATTTTTCAGGCAACTGGGAGCTATTGAAGGTTAAAGGCAGAGTGTATTTCCCCATCAATGATAATGTGTGCTAGTTACCATGCACAGCTGTTCTCTTGTTGGGCCCTCAGGAAAGTCCTGGTCAGTTGGTTATAATAACTGTTACCCTGTTTTACAAAGAGGAAAGTGAGGCCCAGAGTGGTCATACAGATATGCTTTTCCTCAGGGCCTATGCGGAGGTGAATAGCAATTCTCTACTGTGCACACATACAGAAACACCCAGGTGCTCTCGCACATGCTGTGCAAACACTCTCACCTCCAGAGCTGTCCCCAGCCTCACCGGGAGCTGGCCCTGGGCAGAGCTGCCAGGCCTCTGTGAAGTCTCCTTGACCTGAGTCCCTCTCTGTGAGGAGGGTGAGGCCAAGCAGTCAAGCCCCACCCCACCCAGCAGCCTGGTAGCCCTGCCCGTGCCCCTGCCCACAGTCTGCAGCTGAGGGGGTTGGGATCCCAGATGGGGTCAGAACAGCCCCCCATGGAGCCGCGTGTGTTGGTGCTCATCCCCTTGACACAGCAGGCCCCGGGGTGGGCAGCCCCGGGCTGAGGCTCTGGGTCTCTGAAGGGAAGAGGGGCTCCAGGCCCTGGGCCTTGTCAAGGACCTGGTCACACGTGGTAGGAAGGCAGATCCTGGTCGGGAGGTTTCCCTTCCAGAGAGTGACTGATTAACCCTCGGGGCCAGCAGCTCCTCGGGGAGGAGACCACTGAGGACGTGGAGAAGGCCGCCTCCTCCTTCAGGGCTGCCTTGAACGCACACAGAGAGGTCTGGGGCTTCTGTGGCCAAAGCTAGGGTCTCTGGGGGGCAGGGGAGGGAAAGGAGGTGGGGGGGGTACTTAGTGGGAGCCCCAAGAGGCATGTGGGGTGGGCAGGGCTCTGGAGGAAGAGGGGCATAGATTAGCGGGGTGGGTCCCAGGGAAGAAGGAGGAGCCAGTTAGGAGGGTGGGGGAGGGGAGGGAGGTGGAGAGGCCGGCTCTGGTTTGCAGCCTGCTCTAGGAAGTGGCTCCAGCTCCATGTGCGTCTGTCTCGCCCATCAGATGGGGTTCCATTTTTTTTTTTTTAAGATTGGCACCTGAGCTAACAACTGTTGCCAATCTTTTTTTTGTCTTTTTTTCTGCTTTTTGTCCCCAAATCCCCCAAGTACATAGTTGTATATTTTAGTTGTGGGTCTCTCTAGTTGTGGCATGTGGGACACCGCCTCAACATGGCCTAATGAGTGGTGCCATGTCTGCGCCCAGGATCCGAACCGGTGAAACCCTGGGCCACCGAGGCGGAGCGCGTGAACTTAACCACTGGGCCACAGGGCCAGCCCCGAGATGGGGTTCTTAAGGACAGCGTTGCGTCTCCATCTGAGCCAGGTCCTGAGGGTAGGGCTACACTTTTCACTCAGTGTGAGCAGACGGGTCTACGTCACCCCCCAGACTGGGGCCCCTCTCATGAGGGGACCAAAGAAGGTGAGCAAAAGAAACAGCCAGAGATGTGGACACTGAGAATAGTGCTCACTTTATTGGGAAAACAGAAGGTTGGGTCCTTGGTACCAAGACGAGACCTGGGATAAGCAAAAAGCCAGGTGCTTGAGTCAGGTGTGTTTGTTTTTGACATGCCTGCCTCCCGCACCCCAAAGTGGGGCAGCTCCAATTACAAACAACGGACCCCTAGGCATCCTTTTTCCTACCTCTGGGCAAATGCCCAGTGGATGTTTCCAGTGGATGTCTGTTTCCAAGATCAAGGAACACGAGGGAAATGTCTTTCTCTCTCAGGATGGCAGAGCCCTCAGAACCCATCAACTCCTACCTCTGTCCCTCCATTGTGCAGAGACCCAGAGAGGGACAGAGACCTGCCCAAAGTCACACAGCAAGGAAGTGGAAGACAAAGAGTCAAACCCACATTCCCTGCCTCCTGACTTGGGACACATTCCTAGAGGAGGTTCTAGAAGATAAGCCCCATCAGATGGGTGTCACCTGCACCAACCCCCGTCAAGGGAATCCATCTCCATGCTTCAAATGTTCATGCCATAAGGCCCAGGCCAGTGCCACCCAGAGACCTTTCTTCCCTCCCAGGCTGTGCCCCCTTCTTGAGTCCCTGCCCTGGGAGGGCAGTCCTCGTGAGGACAAAAGGGGACAGCCATGTATAAGGTACTTGGGGAGAAGACATCCTCTTGAAAATTGCTTCTCCAATGCAGGCTATCCCACCTTCTGAAACTCAAGGAGATGGTTAAAAGAGAAAGTCCTTTGCTCCTGAACTGCCTACAGCAGGAAGAGACGTGGCTCAGCACAGGCACAACCCAAAACGTTAGATAGTATTAAAAAGCTCCATGTGTTGAGTGCTTACTCTGCACCAGGCACTTCACTCATCCACTAGGCAGAATACCTACTGGGCGCCAGCTGCAGTGCCATCTGCTAGGGACACTTGTGTGACCAAACAGACACCTTTACTCACAGCCTCTTTCTAAATCTTCACATCTTCTTGCCAGGGAAGGTTGTCATCCATCATTGAGGAGGTGGGCTCAAAGAGTGAGGTGACTTGCCCAAGGTCACACAGCAAAGACACGGCAGGCAGCCAAAAATTACAGAGCAAACAGGTCGTCAGAGTGGGGAGGGAATGGGTGGGGAGAGGGACCTGTCAAGGTCACAGCAGTTTCTTGCATGGCTGGTCCAGGCTTCTGCTGCCAAGGTGATGAGGCCCAGAACCTGGCACCAGGAATGCTCAGTCCATGACCATGAGCTGGACGCAAGGTCTCCCTAATGCCTCTGTGTAATCATGGCGTTTCCTCTTGGGAGACGGAAGGAGGAAAGCAGAGGAAGTGGACTTGACAGACCTAGGATGGGATGCCAGCTGGCCCAGCCATCGAGAAGCCGTGTGGCCTTGGGCAAGTCATTCCCCTCACTGAGCCTCAGTTTCCTCATCTGTAAAATAGGGGTAGTAATAATAATGCCTACTTCATAGTCATGCTGTGAAGATTAAACGCCACCCCATGTCAAGTGCTAAAACAGTGCCATGTATTACCTGCTGTTATCATCACGCTGGCCTCTCCCCGAGGCTCTGCATCTGGGAAGGGCTGTGCACCAGGTGGGACTCATGGCCAGCGGTGGTGACGGAGCTGGAACCTGAGCGACCCCCACTAGCGCTCTATGACATCAGGATGTCCATCTTAAAGGCCCTCACCAGTGCCTCTCTGGACTCTATTTTGAATTGTCAAGCTGCCTGCCTCCAGAACCACACAGCCCGCTGTCCTGGTCCCCAGTGTCCCCACATCTGCAAGCTCAGAGTTGGGGGGACCAGGCCCTGACTCTCTCCAGTCACTCCCCCCAGCTCCCAGCACCACGTGCTCGGTGCCCAGAAGAGAAAGAAAGGAATAAATCCTAATGAGTGGATAAATGATGAGAGAAAGGTGTGTGGATGTGTTTTGTGGGGCCATGATCTGGGGCTCACTTCCTAAGGGCTTTGGAGCCTCTGAGCCTGGACCTGCAGTAGTTGCCAGGTGGGGAAGGCAGCCAGAGGCCAGGTGAGGGATCTGTGGCTGAAAACAGAGGGGCTGGTGTTTGTGCGGAGACCTAGCAGGGGCCCAGCCTAGACTGTTGCTCCTCCAAGTCCTCGCAGGACGCTGGGGGCCCCTCTCCACCTAGAGGAGTGCTTCGAATTCCCAGCCAAGCAAACCTCCTTAAACAGCCGCCTCTAGTACCCCCACAATTATTACAGGATAACCCTGTCTTGGGGACCTACTGTGTGCCAGGCACTTGGGTAGGCACCTCACTCACAGCACCTCCAGCCTTCAGAGGGGGCTCTTGGAAGTGAAGTGACTTGCCTGAGATCACAGTTAGCAAGTGGCCAAGAATCTAGCAAAATCAGGACTCTTATTAGGGACTGAGCATCCTATTAGAGACTGACCCATTCCCTCCTCTTAAATCCAGGAGGAAACAGAAGCTCAGAGAGGGCAAATCCCTTGCCTCGGTCACACAGCCAGTCAGCTTCAGCGCTGAGATTGAATCCAGATTTGGGGCTTCCCAGGCCATGTAGGAGACTGAACTTGACGGCTCTGGTTTACTCCCATCACCCTCCTGCCCTCCCCACCCCCAACCTCTCTTATATGACACTTGACATTATCCATCACTCCTTCCCCCTGGGAACGCCCTCCTCCTCCAGTTTCCATGGCAGCACATTCTCCCCATCCTCCTCCTGCTTCAGCGGCAGCTTCTCATTCTCCAGGGTGGCTCCTGAGCCCAGAAAGCAGGGGGGATCCCCAGGCTGGGTCCCCAGTGTCTTCTTTCTCTTCCTCACTCCCCCTGAACGCTCATCTGCTTTTCCCTCCGCATCTTGAGCTCTGATCTTGCACTGCAGCTCCAATTCTAAGTCATGACAGCTACTTACCATGTGCTGAGAGCTTCCTTCTGTCCTGGGCCCTGCACATCCCCAACTCATTAAATCCTCACAACCACCCCATGAAGAAAGTCTATTCTACAGATGAGGAAACTGAGGCACAGAGAGGGAAAGCCGAGCCTGACTCCAGCCTCATCACTACTCCTATTACAACAAGAAGAGATATGAAACTACAGGACATTTTGAAACCGGAGGCAAAAACTTCCCTCCCACCACCTGAAGAGAGAATGGAAATTTGGGGGGAAACCAGACCCGCTCTACAGTGTTGGGAGCCCTGTGATGATCTAGAATTACGCTGTCAATTTGGAGCTTTAAAATACATCGTGCACAGCATATTTTGAAATGTGAAGATTGGGAGAGCTTCAGGAGGAATGAAGGTTCATGGAAAATTGCCCTTTTCCTTCAGATTTTTCCATTTGGTTTTAAGTCTTCAAAACTCTCATCCCAGGATTCCAGCTACTAATGCTCTTCTTCTTTAGTGATGCCTGGAATTCACTGGAAACTTGGACCCTGGAGTTCCGCTGACCTGAATTCTGTTCCCACTAACAGGCGGTATGACTTAGGAGTGAGTGGTCAAGCCTTACTTGTCGAAAGTAAGGGTAATACTACTTCCCCTGCTGAGTTGTCATGCAGATCTGGGGGATAATGTGCATACAGCACTTGGCACGGAGCCTGGCACACAGAAGCGCTCAGTGGGGCCCCATGCTCCGGCTGCACACAACTTCTCAGGTTTGCTAAGCACATTTCCATGGTTTTGCACAAGCTGTTCCCTCTTCTTGGTGGCCAACTCCTACTCATCCTTTAAGGCCCTCTGACTTTTTCCACCTCTTCTACACTTACTACAAATATGTGTTCCAGTAAAACACTAGAAAAGGCACTTCCCTGTGACACCCTCCCTAGGGCTCCCTGTCATTGCATGTCACTGCACCGAGATGCAGTGATCTGTTTATGCTTTGGTCCCAACAGGGGCTTGAACTTCCTGAGGGCAAGGACATATCTGATTAATTTCTGAGTCCCAGTGGCCAGCATGCACAGCCTGGCATGAAGTAGATTTCAACACAAGTTTGCTTTACCTTAAATGCACGTGGTCTGGATCCAGCCCCTGCTGCCCCAGGACAAATTTATGTCTAAGAAATGGTCAAAAGAAGCCAGATCTATTACAGCCACTGGAAGTGGCAGTGAGTGGACCCAGAGCAGCCTTGAGACAGGCCTGTCCTGGGAGAAGTTGAAGGGGACATAGTCCTTGCAAGCGAATAAACAGCCTTGGTTTCAATGTCACCTCCTTCAGGAGTCTTCCTTGGGTCCTAAATTGTCCCCTTTCTCTGAGATCTCCCCAAGGCATTAGCAGAAGGGGTCCCAAGTGTTGACGAGTGTCCCGGAGTGTCCCCTGCCTTGCTGAAACTCCCCCACCCCCCACATTCAGACACAGGTCCCTACAGTCATAGGCTCCATTTGGAGGATGAAGGTGATGTAGGTGGGCCGGGACTCCAGGCCTAGGTAGCCTGGCAGGATGGCTCAGTGCTGGGCACTGCCCCACATCTTCCAGGGTGCCCGTGGAGCCTTTCCTAGAGGAAGGAAATCCCCAAGTCTGGGGCTTCAGGGGACCTCACCCTGAGAAGGGGGCTGTGCTTTGCCCCCTAAGGGCATGCCTACCCCCAGTGTGCCCAAAGCCCATCTTGGTGCCTAAGCCCCGCCCCGCCCCCCCCCCCCGCATGCTGGAGTGACAGCCTCTCAGACAGGGGAAAGGCTTTTGTTCCCAAAAAATGACTGTCAAAGGGAGAAGAGGTATATTGTTTCTTTTTTTTTTGTTTGAGACAAAGACGTCAATTTCTTTCCATCTGTCCCAAAAAGGGAAGAAAATTAAATTTGTTTTTACAAGGATGTCAGCACACTGCTTCAACAGGGATTCAGGGGTGCGGGCCCCAGGCAGTGTCTGGGGGGTGGGGGCGAAGGTGGGGGGAGAGGAGATGAAGCATGGAGGAGGCACAGGGAACAAGGACAGGCCCTGATATAGGGGGAAGCAAAGACCGGGGAAAGCCTGAATAAAATGCCAAACGAATGAAGAGAAAAACTTCTATGCCCAGCTCCGGGTGGACCCTGCCCTCAGCAGCTTGAAAGGGGCAGCTAGAGCAGCTGAGGGACCTGGGGGGGGTCCCTGGGGGAAGGGGAGAGGGGAGCACACACTGACGCTAGCATCACAGTCATAAATGCCTTCTTCCTGCCAGTTCCTTCAAAGTCAAGGCTCTGGGCAGGCAGTTCCAGTTCACCAGAAACACTGGACTCCCTGGGGGCAGCCAGCTGTTGGGAGAAGGGAGAGAGGATTTCTTGGAGATTCTTCTCAGGGGCCCAAGAGCCAGAGGCTGAGAGGAGGAAAAGTCCATACGGGTCTTCAGACGCCCCCACCAGTCCAGGTGCACTCACCATCCACGGACTCTAACCAGAGTGGTCCTCATCCTCCAGCACCTGGGCCAGAGAAAGCAGGGCACTGGGGACCCCTAAACGGTCTGCCCTCTAGCTGGAGGACCTAACCTCAGAGCAGAAGCCCCCTCCTCCTCGGCCCCTCACCCCCACCCCTGGTACAGAGGCTGACTTCCAGCTCCAGTTTTGGAGCCAAGGGACCTCCTCACTCTTTCCAAGTCCTGTTAGAACTCAGGGCTGGGGATCCTAGCCCAACTGAGGCTTTGTCCCACTATCCTATCCTGGAGCCACTGGCCCTGCTCCACTGTCCTGTCCCAAACCCCACTGGGATGCAGTGCTGGAGAAATTACTTGGATGCTGAGGTACCCCTGCCCATTCCAAGGAAATGACTGTCAAGGAGAGAAAAGGTATATTGTTTCTCTCTCTCACTCTCTCTCTCTATAAAGATGTCAAGTTGGACCTGGACCTTGGGGAGGCCAGTCTCTTGCTGGAACTCGGGGCTGGGACTCTATCCCAAAGTTGAGGCCTCCGTCTGCTGCACCCAGGCCCTATCTTGAGCTATAGCCACACTTCACTGTCCTGCCCTTCTGTCCTGCCCAACAAGAGGCCCCTCCCCACTACACAGAGACCAATCTTGCAGCTCAATTCTCAAGTGACCATCCCCACCACTGCCCTTCCTGGGTCCTGGGTCCTGGATCTTCAGGTCTCAGGCCAGATCCCCACTCCTGCAAGCCTGCTCTGGGTTAGAACTCAAGGTTGTCCCAAGGTTGAGGCCCATCCCATTGCAGAAGCCCTGTTCGGCGGCCCAGTTCTGGAGCCACAGGTCCCACTCCCCTGGAGTCCCTAGCTTCACCACCACCTTCCAACCCAACCCAGAGCCCCCGACCACGCCCTCAGCCCAGAGGCCCTGCCCCACCGTCCTGCCCTCTGCCCCGCCCCAGACCAGAGGTCCACCCCACTGCAGGGACCCCATCTCTTGGCCCCTGCCTGGTCTCAAGCTGGCCCCCTTCTCCAAAAGAGGCCTCTTCTGCCCCTTTCCGCGCTGTGGCCCCCAGTGTGACGGCCAGGTCACTCCGGAGGGGCGCGCGGCGGGCCGGCCCAGCCTGGTCAGGCGGCGGCGCCACCACCGGGCCCGTCGGACGGGGTGCAGGCGGTGACCCGCTCGCGGGCCGTGGCTTCGCGGGCGCGGCCGAAGCTGCCGGGCTCGGGGCGGCTGCAGGGCGTGCGGCAGAGCTGGCGGAAGCAGCGCTTGAAGTTCTCGTCGAGGAAGGCGTAGAGCACTGGGTTGAGGCTGCTGTTGGCGTAGCCGAGCGCGATGCACAGGTGCAGCGCGGCCACCACGAGTGGGTCGCGGCGGTCGATGTCCACCAGCGTCCAGACGATGACGAAGATGTGGATGGGCGCCCAGCATACCACGAAGGCGCCCACCACCACCAGCACCATGCGCGTGATGCGCCGCAGGCTGCGGTCCTTCTCCTTGGAGCCCGACAGCAGGCGCACGCTGCGCAGGCGCAGCAGCATGAGGCCGTAGCACACGGTGATGATGAGTATGGGCACAACGAAGGC
Organism: Equus przewalskii; assembly: GCF_037783145.1. NCBI lineage: Eukaryota > Metazoa > Chordata > Mammalia > Perissodactyla > Equidae > Equus > Equus przewalskii. The sequence goes on from NC_091832.1 coordinate 27,130,470, forward strand.
GAAGAGAAACACGCAGATCTTGGTCACCGTGTCCCAGTACCAGCTGGGGCTGGGGAACTGGAGCATGCACACCACTGCCCCGTCTGGTCGGGAAAACAGGGAAAGACAGACAGGGGGTGAGGGGCTTGTGGCCTAAGGGACCCTACCTGCCTGCTCGCCCACCCTTTTCGGCTCGGTCAAGTCACACTGCCTCCTCCTGGCCTTTGCTCAAGGCGATTCTTCTACCTGGAATGTCCTCCGTCACTTCTGCACTTGGTGAACTCTTACTCATCCTTCAAGATCCCAGCAGGATTGGCTCTAATCCAGTGGGTCTCCTTTCCATATTCCTCCCCAGTCCTTTATAAGCCTCTATGTCCATGGGCAGCCGGAATGACAGAATTTAGCCCAAGCCCACCAAATGTGGGTCATTATGATAAGTCAACACTCCACACATTTCCAAAGTAGTTCTAGTGAGGACACTACTGCTAAGACTGATGCAGAGGGCCTGACTAAGAGCAGGAGTCAGGCCCTACTAACTGCGTGCTGCGGCCTTGGGCAAATTATTCAACCTCTACAAGAGCTAACATAAGGTGGGACTGACAGCAGTACCTGAACCTCACAGGGCCCTTGTGGGGATTAAATAGGCCAAGGCATGCAAAGCATTTAGCACCGAGGGGTTCAAGCTCTTGGTGCACTCACAGGGCAGGGGGGCAGGCACACGTGGGAGTCCAGAGGTCACGACCAGGGCCAGGGAGGCAGACCTCAGCTTAATGTCAAGAACTTTCTGACTGCCAGACTCGTCTAGAGATAAGAGGGGCCCCCAGGATTCAATGAGCGCCCTGTTCCTGGAGCGTGGGCTTGGGCTGGATGAGCACTTTTGGGGATGTTGTGGGATTCAGGCACAGGGCTGAGGCTAGCCCAGGGGACTCCCCAGATATCTTGGAATTCTGGAATTTGAGGAGCCATACAGAGGAGCCTGAGAGTTGTGAGAAGGGGGCAGAGGAGCCACAGACAGAGTGGATCCACAGGACCTCGGGCTGGCAGGACCCCTCAGGGATGACTGAGTCCAAAGACTTCATTGTACAGATGGCAGAACAGACCCAGGGGAACAGCTCTTGTCCAAGTTCACACAGGAAGTGGTATACAGAACCACGTGCTGATGGCACACACTGGGTGTGTTTGTGTGTGTCTGTGTGTGAGTGTGTGGAGTGAGGAGGCCCATCTGGCCCGGCCCCCAGAAGGACTGCAGTCAATGGACCGTAAACTGAAGGCTGACAGTGAGGAGCGGGGCCCAGCTGCTGAGCCAAGCCCAATCACTGAGAGGACGTATAAGCACACTGGGGGCTCCACCCTTGTTAGAGTCAAGGGCAGCCAAGAGACCTCCCACCACGCCTGTTCCCCTCTCCCACCGCAGCAGCGACAATCTGCACATCTTCATCCCAGGGGCCAAAAAGAGCAAGAAAAATAGGAGCAGGAGCTTTGGGTTCTAGGCCAAAGTCCACCAAATGTCTGGCTGTGTGACTCTAAGTAAACCACTGACCTGTCCGATTCTCAGTTGCCTTACGGTCAAATGGACGTAGGAGTCCCTGTCTTGTCTATCTCACAGGCTGAAACGTTCTAATTGCTCCTTTTTATTGGGCCTTGGCAATGAGCCAGGCCTTGTCCTGAGTGTGTGGCTCACAAGGCCAGTGACCAGTGTCTTTGGTGCCCTGCTAAACCACTTTTCCCACTTCCTCACATCAAGTTGGGGCACGTGAGCAGCTCTCACTAGGAAGAGATGGGCCATGACATTTGAAAGTGGTGGTGCTTTCTCACCACTCCCTCTCCACCTTCATCTGCTGGCCAGATGCCTGCAGGGGAAGATTCCCAAACCAACGTCTGGGGCCTGGGTCCCTGAATGACTGTGTGGAATGGAGCCCCTCCTCCTCTTACTCATACTGGACTGGGATGTGAGTGAGAAATAAACTTCTACTGGGTTAAGCCACTGAGCTCTGGAGATTGTTACAGCAGCTACCCAGACTGGTACAGGTAGTTACTGTGCTAATTACCATTTTACTCTGGGGAAATGCACCTGTTTGTCATTCTCTGAAAGCCATTCTCTAGGCCTTGCTTTGGTCATCTGAGGCAATGGTTTTCAAATTGGGGTGGGACTGCAGATCTGGTGGCCTCCACTGCTCACTGGTCCAGGGACACCCTCACTCCATTGGCCATCCATCCATCTCCCTATAGGTTAGTCATCTACACACTTCTGGCCAGCTGCCACAGGCATATAAATCAGCTATCCATAAGCCCATTCATAAGTTTCCTTTGGCCAGCAACCTATGTGACCACTGACCAGTCATTCATCCTCACAACAGTCAACCATTCCCATTCCTCATTGGCCAACCATTCCCATACCCATTGGTTGACTATCCACACTGCCACTGGCCAGCCATCCACACCTGTCATTGATCAGCAATCCACACCTCCACTGATGAACCACTGACACTCACCCTGGTAAGTGGCCTGCAAACCCACAGAGGCCCGTGTGCTGCCTCCTGTGGTCAGTAGCCTGCACCACAGCTCCCTCACTCACTCACCCCGGGGGCGGGTCACAGCCATGACCATGATGGGTACACCAACACCTGAGGCCAGGACCCAGATGCAGATGTTGATCAGCTTGGCCTTGGCGGGTGTGCGGAAGTCCAGGGCCTTGACAGGGTGGCAGACAGCAATATAGCGGTCGACACTCATCATAGTGAGTGTGAAGATGCTGGTGAACATATTGTAGTAGTCAATGGAGAGCACAACCTTGCAGAGCAGTTCCCCGAAGGGCCAGGTCTCCATCAGGTACTTGGCGCTCTGGAAGGGCAGCGTGCTAGTGGCCAATGCGTCTGCCAAGGCCAGGTTGAAGATGTAGATGTTGGTGGCTGTCTTCATCTTGGTGTACCTTAAAAGAAAATGCATGTATAACTGTTCCATTTCACAGATTTCAGTTTCCCGTGAGACTCAGGGAGGTGAAGCGACTTGCCCAAGGTACAGATTTGCCCAAAAGTCAGGGGCAGAGGAGGAACTAGAACCCGGAATGATCTGATTCAGCATCACTCCTTTCCACTCTAACGGATGAAAAGGATTTCTCTGGCTGTGTGTGACTTGGGCAGAAGCTTATCTTCTGAGGGGTGCTAAGCAATATGGATAAACATAAAACTGGAATCCAGAGGAAAATAGCTCTGGATTCTACTCCTGCCTCTACCATTTATTAGCTGAGGGAATCTGGGCTAGTACTTTGAACTTCCTAAGCCTCAATGTCTGTGACTGCAAAGAGATGGGTGATGCATTTACCAACCTCATAGGGTTGTTCTGAAATGTAATGAGATGATACAGCACTTAGCGCTGAGCCCACAGCACAGTAAGTGCTCGGATATGAAACCTGTTACTATTCTTCATATATACAGAATGAAGCTGGGGGCTAGACCAGAGTGACTTGACCCTCTGGCCTCTACCACTGGCCTAGTCTTTTGAGAATATGATTGGCCAGCTCTGAGGAAGGCACTCTGCCTACCAGGCTACCTTAGACATCTTGGGGTGTCCTCTGTGGCAGACCAGAGCTCCAAGTCCTTCCTGTGGTCCCATCCAGACCTTCTTACCTCCATGCAGCTGGACTCACCCAGCAGTGGGGAAGGGAAGCAGGTGACCGTGTCACACATCTGACCCAGGGCATGAGCCGAGGTGTCCAAGCCAGAGGTCTGCAGCCAAGCCCTGTCCCCAAAACTCCCCGACATCCCTCCATGCTCTATGCTGCCAGATGGCTGCGTGCACTGCAGCTGGCCCCTGAATGGCCAACATTTACAGTCATGGCCCCTTCTGTGCCAGGGCCTAGGCTGGGCACCAGGCACCACTGGAGGAGGCCGCATACACTGAGATGGACTGTCCCAGTGCTGTGTGATCACCGCAGAAACACACAGGTACCCAGGGGTAAGGCCTGCTTTCATGCCCTTGGAATGATCTGAGAAACCCAGAGAAGGGATGCATGGGCAACTCCTCAAATTTCAGAGCAGGAAGAGGCCTGAGAGATTGAGGAGAAGTGATTTCATTAAAGTGTGGTCCAAGGACTCCCTTCAGAATTACTGGAAGCACATGTGAGAAACGCAGATTCTTGGGCCCCACCCCAGACCTGCTAAATCTTAATCTTTGGAAATCAGACCTGGCAATCTTCATCTTTAACAAGCACCCCCTCCCTGAAGTGATTCTGATGGACTCTAAAGGTCGAGAAACACTATGCAGCCTAAAGCCCATAGTGGGGAGAGACAGGGAAACTGAAGCCCAGGGAGGTGGCATGACTCACCCAAGGCCACATTGTGATGGTGGCACAGCCAAGCAAGAACTTAGACCTCAGGACTCCCAAACCAGTGCTCTCTCTTCACTCTACCCCACGGGTGGAACCACACTGCGTGCCTCTACTCCTCTAGAATCCCCCTGATACCATGCGCAGCCCTGGGCCCCCAGGATGCTGCAGGGGTCCCGTGAGAGCTGATGGGGGCACATGGAGCGCGCTCAATGTGTTCTGAATGACTGAACGAATTCCTATCAGCTGTGGCTGTTCCTTCATGGAGTGACTGATTTTTTTGGTTTAAAAAGAAAATTGACTCATTCATTGTCCTCCAGGGCCAGCATCTGTCCCACTCCCTCCCGAAATAGCTGTCATTTGCCCTGGAACGGGGGAAGCAAAAAGTTTCGCTGGCAGACAGCAGAACGGCAAGTCTCGGAAGTCTGCCTGGAGCGGGTGCGGGATCACAGCTGTGTGGGAGGCGGGCTCAACCCCACAGCTGACTTGCCTAATTTCGCTGCTTTTACGCAGAACAATTAGAGGCTGTTCTTTGCCTGCTATTTTGATTTGTGAAGGATCCTTCCATTCCCAGGGGGGCTGGGATGCTGGGAAGTAGGTGATGAAGCTGCTGTAGCTGGTCCAGGCAGGCCTGAGAGGCACAGGGCTGACTCTGCCAGGCAGAGCCCTAGGAGCTCCTCTCTGAACAGGCCTCCCCCGCACAGCTAACCGGCTGCCAGGCCCCGTCCTATGGGCCTCCTCGGACACATCATGCCGCTCTCCTGCCCTCAGCCCCCCTGTGGCTCCCCAAAGTTCTCTCCACGTTCCACAAACTGGCCCCAACCACCGCTCGGCCTCAGCTCCCAGAACATTCCCCTTGACGGATGTGCCCTACCCCCACCCCCTCCGCCTCTTTGCTGTTCCTCAGACACATCAAACCCTGGGGTGCTGTTCCCTCTGCCTGGAACCCCAAATTTTGCATGGCTTGCTCCTTCACTTAATACAGGACTCGATTCAAATGTCACTTCTTCAGAGGCCACCACAACCATCCCTTTCCCCACTATCACTCTCTATCTCCTTATATTGCTCCACTTTTCTTTATAGCGTAAACCACTGCCTGACATATTTATCTTCTCTTCTTTCCGTCTGCCTCTTGAGCCCGTGTAAGCTCCCTGAAGGCTTTGTCCATTTTGTTCTCTGCTGTGTCGTCAGGCCTGCGAATGGTGCCTGGCCAATAGCAGGCTCTCGATATGCATTTGTCACATGGATGTCTTGGTCCAGGCCTTGTCAGCCCTCCTGGGGACTACTGCAGCAGGCTCCCTCCCCCAGAGTTCATCATCAGCAGAAGTCAGGGCACTCATTACAAAAGACAGACTTGCTCAGGACACTCTCCTGCCTACAGCTCTTCCACGGCTCGCCACCGCCATGTGGACGAAAGCCACACTCCTCAGACTGGCATTCCGTCTGGGCAGACTCCTTCTCAAAGTACCTTCCCGTCACATCCAGCCACATTTATAGCGCCCCAGACGCTCGGTCTAGCACGCGCTCCCTCCTAAGAGACAGCCAGTGTAATGGTTTGCGGGCATCCCTCCAGATCACATAGATGTATATAGTTTTTTATAAAATTTTATTTCTGCCAATTTAATTCAATTATATAGTCTAAAAAAAATCCTATAGTACTATAATGAAAACAGTCCTCCTGTTGCCCCACCCTTCCTTGCTCCTCTGTCCTGCTCCCCAGAGGCAACCACTTTTAATGTTTTTAGTTATTCTTCCAGTGATTATCTCCATAATTCTAAATAATGTGCTTAAATGGCTATTTTCTTGATTTATCAATTTTAGACAGTATGTGTCAAAGTTTGTATTGGGTTAAGCCAGGCTATGCAGCAGTAACAAATAATCCCAACATCTCCGTGGCTTAAGACAATAAAAGTTTATGTCTCATCTTTGCAGAGTCCATTCAGTGTCTCCAGGACCGTTATATTCCATGTGGCAATTCCAGCCTGTTTCAATCTGGTGGCTCTGCCATCTTACCCTAAGGCCTCCTTGATCTCCACAGAGGGAGAAGAGACAGTGGCAGGGTCATCTAAGCTCCAATCTAGCTGCAACACAACACTTCCACCTGACACGGACTGGCCAGAACTAGTCATATGGCCCCACTCAACTGCAAGGGGCGAAGAAGTAGTCTTCTATGTGCCCAGAAGCGGGGAGAACCAGATGTTGGTGGGCACTAGTAATGTCCTCCACAACTCCCTAATATGGTAGAGGAGGATTAACGCTCCTACGCTACCCAACTCCACCTCCTCTCTCCATCCTTTCAACACAGTTTTATCACAACTTTTAAATTTTTAGCTAAAGTAATATTCCGGGTTTACATTCTTTTTTTTTTTATAGGGTTTGTATTCTTATGGCTTTGTAGATATTGTCCACTGCGGAGCCAAATGGTCTATTATAATTACATTTGTTTTCCAGTACAGATTTTTGTTTTTCCTGGAGTTAATAAGTGCCTCTCTTTTTCATTTGCTTAGTTCTGTGTATATATTGCTAAATCTCCTCAAACATTCCAGCAGACCTTTGAAATGCCTCTTCTATATGGTCACATAATCTGTCAGTCCCTCCTGTCTTCCTAGCGATCCACCTCCTGAAGCCTTCCTCCTCCCCTTTCAATCTGGGGCTGGTCGCTTTCTACACCAGCAGCACACCTGTCCTCCTGTATTAGAGAACACGTGTCCCGGTTTGAGAGTCTTTTCCATCTTGGTTTATGCCCTCATCTTAGTGGGGAACATTCTCTAGTCATTTCCTAACAAAGAACACATAGGAAGTAAAATTTTAACACCTTTGCATGTCTTAAAAATGTATTTATTCTATCCTCACTTCTGATTTCTTTGACTGTAGACAGAATAATAGGTTGGAAATAAATTTCCATCAGAATTTTGAGAGCACGGCCCCCTCATCTTCTAGCTTCCAGTGTTGCCACTAAGGTACCTGGAACCCTTCTGATTCCTGGTGACTTGTATGTAATCTGTCCTCCCCACCTCCAAAACTTTTAGGAGCTTCTCTTTATCCCTGGTTTTATGACGTTTTGTGATGATATGCCTTTGGGTGGCTCTTTTTCATTTGTATTGGGCCCTCTCATTCTGAAGATTTATGTCCTTCAGTATGAAATATCTTCATTTCTTTGATAATTTACTTCTCTCTGCTTTCTCTTGAATCCTTGAAAAATCTGTTAGTCAGATATTGGGCCTCCTGGATTGATCCTCTAATTTTCTTTTCTTTTTTTTTTTGTTTTTGAGGAAGATTAGCCCTGAGCTAACATCCACCACCAATCCTCCTCTTTTTGCTGAGGAAGATTGGCCCTGAGCTAACATCCATACCCATCTTCCTCTACTTTATATGTGAGATGCCTCCACTGCATGGCTTGATAAGGTACATAGGTTCGGGCACAGGATCCAAACTAGCAAACCCTGGGCTGCCGGAGCAGAGTGCGCAAACTTAACCACTAAGCCACCAGGCTGGCCTCTCTAATTTTCTTCTCTTTTCTATTTTCCACCTCTTTGTCTTTTTGGTACATCTTCTGGGAAATTTCCTTTTTATTATCCCTCAACCTTTGTCTTGACTTTTTGGTTTATTTTTTTTTAAAGATTTTATTTTTTCCTTTTTCTCCCCAAAGCCCTCTGGTACATAGTTGTATATTCTTCGTTGTGGGTCCTTCTAGTTGTGGCACGTGGGACGCCACCTCAGCATGGCTCAATGAGCAGTGCCATGTCCGCGCCCAGGATTCGAACCAACGAAACACTGGGCCGCCTGCAGCGGAGCACATGAACTTAACCACTCGGCCACGGGGCCGGCCCCGACTTTTTGGGTTGTTTTAAGATTTTATTTTTCCTTTTTCTCCCAAAGCCCCCCAGTACATAGTTGTGTATTTTTAGTTGTGGGTCCTTCTAGTTGTGGCATGTGGGATGCTGCCTCAGCATGGCTTGATGAGCAGTGCCATGTCCACACCCAGGATTCGAACTGGCAAAACCCTGGGCTGTTGAAGCAGAGTGCGCGAACTTAACCACTCGGCCACAGGGCCAGCCCCCTGTATTGACTTTTAATTTTATTTTGGCTCTCATGTTTTATTTTCCCAGTATTGTTTCTTTTTGTCTTATTATTCTCTCTCTCTCTCTTTTTTTTTTTTGGTGAGGAGGATTGGCCCTGAGCTTACATCTGTTGCCAATCTTCCTCTTCATTATTTTTTTCCTCTCCAAAGCCCCAGCACATAGTTGTATATCCTAATTGTAAGTCATTCTAGTTCTTCTATGTGGGATGCCGCCACAGCATGGCTCAATGAGCAGCACATAGATCCACACCCAGGATAGTAACCAGCGAACCCCAGGCCACCAAAGCAGAGTGCACAAACTTAACCACTCAGCCACTGGCCGGCCCTTTATTATTCCTTTTTTATATAGCAGTTATAACAGCTTATTTCATGGACACAATATTTTGTCTTATCTCTCTGAGGATACTAATAATTTTTGTTTTGTATTTCCTTCTGCTCTTTGCATTGTCTGTTTACTTCAAACATTTCTGTTTACTTGTCTGCTTTGTCCTCCCTCTTTTGTCCTGGAGACATCTTTCAAATATCTGGTGATACATGACTAAAGGTTAATCTTTGAGTGAAGCACCAAATAACCAATTGGCAGTTGTGTGTGTGTGTGTGTGTGTGTGTGTGTGTGTCAGTACAGGGGCCCTGTCACCCAGCAGGCTTCACTATAGGGGGACCGAGCGAAGACCTAGCTTTTACGCTAGGGGACATCTAAAGATCACTGTCTGTAGGTCTCTTCTCCGGGTCTCGTCTCTCTTTCAGAGAAGGATCCTCCCCCGTCCTGCCTAGGGAGCACACTTCTGGCTGCCAGGATTCTGGCAGCAGAGCTGGAGACAGGGTCTGGGGATGCCCCCGTTTTCCATTTGGTATCTCACTCTGACCTTTTCTGTATCTGCAGGGCTTGAGTTCAGAGTTCCTCCAGGTTAACTCCCCTAGGGAAAAATCCTTGACCTCCTGCAGCGTGGAGGGGTGCTCACCGGGTCGTGCAGGTACAAGAGTGGGGGTCCTCAGGGGATAACCAATCCCATGGCCCCGTTTTCAGTCCCACAGCTCACCCCTGCTCGGCCTGTTACTCCTCTTCCAACTGCTTTTCATCATCCAAATATGTGCTGATATCGCTTAGGGAACATAAACTGAGGCACAAGAGGTGAACTCACCTGCCCAAGGTCACGTGGCAGGTAAGTGTCAGGGCCGGTGTGTAGCTCAGGCTGTCTAGTGCCAACATGCGGTAATGACTGTGTCATACTGCCCCTCAGTGCTTGTTACCCTCCTCCCTGCCCCGCCTCTCACAGTTAGTGAAAAAGTCAAGGAATGGGATTTATTATAAGCTGAGGTTTGTTCACTCATCCAACAGGTATTAACTGAGCACCTGGTACGTGCCAAGCACTGAGCAAGGGATACAGGAGTGAAGACATTGTAGCTTCTTGAAATTTCTGGTCTCAGGGAGGAAGCAGACATCGAACACATTGCTGCACGAATTAAGGTATAGTTACTCACTATTACCACTCTACCATGAAGGGTAGGAACAGGGTATAGTGATGGACACTACCCAGGGGGAGTGTGGGAGGGTTTGTGGAAGGACCTTGGCTCAGACTGGGGGGTCAACGATGGCTTCTCTGAGATGTGCCATGAACTGGATTGTATCCCCCTCAAATTCCTGTTGAAGCTCTAACCCCCAATGTGAATGTTTGGAGATGGGGCCTTTGGGAGACAGGTGTAGATGAGGTCATGAGGGTGGGAACCTCTTGATGGGATTAGCGCCCTTATAAGAAGAAACACCTGAGAGCTCATGTGCATGCACGCTCTCTCTCACTCTCTCTCTTTCAATCTTTCTCTCTCTCTCTCCTTGCCATGTGAGGACACAGCAAGAAGGCAGCCATCTACAAGCCAGGAAGAGAGCTCTCACCAGAAACCAACTATGAACCTTGATCTTGGATTTTTAGGCCCCAGAGCTGTGAGAAAATAAATTTCCACTGTTTAAGCCACCCAGTCTAGGCTATTTTGTTATGGCAGTTCGATTGACTAAGACAAGGTGACATTTCTACCAGGTTGGGAAGAATGAGAAGGAGTCAGCTATGTGAAGATAAGGGGGTAGGTTGTTTCAGAATAGCATGTGCAAAGACCCTGGGGCAGGAAAGAGCTTGACAAGCTATAGGAATGGTCAGAAATCAGGTGTGACTAAAGGGCACTGAGCCAGAGAGGAAGCAACAGGAGATGCAGCAGAAGTGAGCAGGGGTCAAATCACACAGAGCCTTTGAGCCAAAGCAAGAAGTTTGGATCTTATTCTGAGCACAATGGGAAGTCCCCAGAGAGTTTAAGCAGGGAGTGATGTGGTTTCATTTATGTGTGTTTCTTGAAAGATCATTCGGACTGTGGTGTGGAGGTTAGATGGAGGGGAGAGCAACAGTGGGCAAGAGACTGAACTTTCTAGAAAGATAAGATAAATAGTTTATTTCCCCACCCTTCAAAACCCTACCGTTGGTCTCTATTCTTCTTTTTTTTCTATTTCAAAAAGTTGTAGATATGACATTAGACCCTTACCTTACACCATGTAAAAAAAATTAACTCAAAATGGATGAAAGATCTAAATGTAAGAGCTAAAAATATAAAACTCCTAGAAGAAAACATAAGGGGAAGCCTTCATGACACTGGATTTGGCAACGATTTCTTGGATATGATACCAAAAGCACAGGCAACAAAAGAAAAAATAGATAAACAGGACTACATCAAAATTGAAAATTTTTGTGCATCAAAGGACACTATCGACAGAGTGAAAAGGCCACTGACAGAACGGGAGAAAATATTTGCAAGTCATATATCTGATAAGGGGTTAATATCCAGAATATATAAAGAACTCCTGGAATTCAACAATAAAACAGCAAGCAACCAGATTAAAAAATGGGGAAAAAACTTGAATAGATATTTCTCTAAAGATATACAAATGGCCAATAAGCCTGTGAAAAGATGCTCAACATCATTAATCGTTAGGGAAATGCAAATCAAAAACACAAGGAGATACCACTTTGCCTCTATTAGAATGGCTACTATCAAAAAAACAGAAAATAACAAATGTTGACGAGGATGTAGAGAAACTGGAACCCTTGGACGTTATTGGTGGGAATGTAAAATGGTGCAGCTGCTGTGGAAAATAGCATGGCAATTCCTCAAAAAATTGAAAATAGAATTGCCATATGATCCAGCAATTCCACTTCTGGGTATATACCCAAGAGAATTAAAATCAGGGTCTTAAAGAAATATCTGTACACCGATATTCACAGCCGCACTATCCACAATAGCCAACAGGTAAAAGCAACGCAAGTGTCCATCGATGAATGAAGGGAGAAACAAAATATGGGATCAACATACCATGGCATACTATTCAGCCTTAAAAAGCAAGGAAATTCTGACACCTGCTACAACATGAATGAACCTTGAGGACATTGTGCCAAGTGAAATAAGCCAGTCACAAAAGGACAAAAACCTCTATGATTCCACTCGTATGAGGTACTTAGAGGAGTCAGATTCATAGAGACAGAAAGTAGACAGGTGGCTTCCAGGGGCTGGGGAAAGGCGAAAGGGGTGGCAAGCTATTATTTAATGGGTACAGAGTTTCAGTTTGGGAAGATGAATGAAGTTCTGGAGACAGATGGTGGTGATAGTTGCACAACAATGTGAATGTGCTTAATGTCAGTGAACTGTGCACTTAAAATACTTAAAATGATCAATTTTATGTTACGTGTATTTTTTTTTTTACTTTTTTTTTAAAAAGATTGTCACCTGAGCTATCAACTGTAGCCAGTCTTCTTTTTTTTTTTTTCCCTGCTTTTTTCTCCCCAAATCCCCCCAGTACATAGTGGTATATTTTAGTTGTGGGTCCTTCTAGTTGTGGCATGTGGGACGCTGCCTCAGCATGGCCTGATGAGCGGTGCCATGTCTCCACCCAGGATCCGAACCCTGGGCCGCCAAAGCGGAGCGCACGAACTTAACCACTCAGCCACAGGGCTGACCCCATTATGTGTATTTTACCACACTAAAAAAAGAAGTTGTAGATAATCAAGTGCTATCTCTGTGTCTATTTTCTAAGCTAGTGAGTGCTGTGAGGGAATCCTTGAGAGCCAGTCAGATCTTGGCTCCTCAGCAGACTTAGCTGTGTGATCTTGGATAAATTACTTCACCTCTCTGAAACTGTTTCCTCATTGGTAATTTCAGAATAATCACGCTTCTTTAGGAGCCAACACATACGAAAGCATCTAGCTTGCTGGCCAGCACGTAGACAAGAACCGGCAGTCCTTTGGGGACTTTTTCTCCTGATATTTTTCGGCTTTTTTCTCAGAGGGTTCAGTCCTCACCACTGGACCCCACCCTGGAGGGGAGGACAGTAAGCTCTGGCTGAACCTCTGTTGACTCTGAGATGCCTTGAGAAACCCTTCGATTTATTTCTAAGTCAAAATCCCCATTGGCTCATCTTGAATTACGCAGCTGTCGGCGAATTTGCTCCCAACCATCCTTCTCAGTCCCCCGTGAGCTTCCTTTATCACGAAGCACCGAGCGGCTGAGCACGTTCCTTTCAGAGCCCTAAACCCATTCCATCGTCTGTCAAACAAGCCCCACTGGCGGGGAAGGGCACCAGCACCTCTATTAATTTTCTTCCAATTTGATGGCGTTGGGGCGTGCTCTGTGACTGAAGCATGGCCAAGGCCACGTTAAATCCACACACACTCCTGGACCTCTGGAGAGCTGGACTTCCCGGCTGACAAGGAAGCTTCTAGTAAGAATTTTCTCCCCCAGGCGAACCCAGGGCAGCTGGTACATGGGCTGACATCCTAATGCCCGGCCCCCAGAAGAAGGCTAAACCGTTCCCTCCTTTGAACATGGCCTCGATGGGACTGGCCTGACAGCTTTGCGTGGGTTGTTCGTTTTCTTTAAGCAAATTGTCTGAGTGTCTTTTCTTTCATGGGCCAGGCACTATGCCCAAAGCAGCAAATGCGTGATTTCATTTCATCCTCGCTGTAACCCTGAGTGCTAATACCATCTGTAGAAGGTCCCCATTCTTAGATGGCTCACCCAAAGACATGCAGCCAGGAAGTGACAGTGACAGGATTCAAACTTAGATCCGGTTCCCAGAGTCCACCCTCATAACCACTCAGGTCTGGCCTTCGCTGTTCACTGTCCCCCAGCCTCCTTGCCACTTGCATTAGCTTATCAAACACGGGCCGTGTGGAGGGGCCCAGTCTGGAGGCCAGGCCCAAATGGAGTCGACCGGTCCAGAGGCGGCTGGCTCCAAGGCATTCATCTGTTTCTGACATTTCTCATCCTGCTATGGTCCGGCGGTTTGGAGACCATCTGCTCACAGTCCGGGTCGGGTCGGGGAGAGCAGACTTATAAACACGAGAACAACGTCCAGGCACAAGGATGGAGCCCAGAAGAGAAAGGAAGGGGGAGAGGTGGGTTCAGAACAAAACATACACCTGTGGTCACAAGGGGGCGGTACCAGTAAATGGACAACACCTATGTGCCAGGTCTAGCTCAGGCTTGACTAAATATCCCTTACAAAGGTGTTTGGTTTGTTTTTTAAGAGATGATAAACATTTGTTGCACAGTGACTGTGTGCCAGGCATTGGGAAAGCATTTTACATCATTTAATCCTCCCAACACCTCTAGAAGATGGATAGATGTATTACTCCCAACGTATAGAGAGCAGCAAAGCAACTTCCCAAGGTTGCAGAGTCAGAAAGAGGCTGAGCGGAGATGCCCTCCTCTTGACTTCGGTTTCAGCTTCTTTCCCGTGGACCCAAAGTACTCCATGCACCCCTCACATATTCTCTTTGAGGATTAAAATACAAACTCCCCAAAGGCATGGCGTTCGTCTTGGTCACCACTATGTGCCTAGAACCTACAGCAGCGCCTAGCACAAAGCAGGTGCTGAAAACATTTGGCGAATGCATGAACGTTGACGTGTCTGTCTTCCACGCTAGACTGGGACATCCTTCAGTCAGGAACCTTGTCCCTTCATGCCCTACAGAGGGGACACAGCGTTCACAGGAGGACTCCCTGTGGGACAGAGTCAAGTGCCCTGGTCCTTGGAAGTTACCAGCCACAAAGCAAAGAGCTCAGATGGGACTCCTCCTGCCTCCCTCCCTCTCTCCTCTCTTCCTTCCTCTCCTCCTCCCTTCTATCCTCAACCCGGACCAACCCAGGTCCCCTGAAGGACACTTGGGCTTGACCCTGTTTTCCCTGAATCTGAAGGGACTCACTCTGCGTGGTAAAGGGAAATGTTGTCAGATTATTTATCCAAAGTAGTTAATTTGTTTTTAACTAAACTGAGCAGGTTCTTTTCCCCACTTACGCACAACAGCCCCTGGAGATCCAAGCAGGGCAAGAGACCTGCAAACAAAAACCACAGCAACAAGGAAAGAGCACCAAGCCTCAGACTGATGGGTCTTGTGGCACCTCAGGAACCAAATCAAACAAAATGGCTTCAGCCTAGATCAAAACTCATTTGGTCTTGCAACTTAATAGCAAAACAAGCAATCCAATTAAAACACGGGCACAGGACTTGAACAGACATTTTTCCTAAGAAGATATACAGATGGCACATGAAAGATACTCAGCATCACTAATCATCAGGGAAATGCAAATCAAAACCACAATGAGATACCACCTCACACTGTCAGAACGGCTATTATCAAAAAGACAAGAGATAACAAGTGGAAAGCGGTGAGGATGTGGAGAAAAGGGAACCCTCGTGCGCTGTTGGTGGGAATGTAAATTGGTGCAGCCACTGTGGAAAACAGTAGGAAGCTTCCTCAAAAAGTTATAAATAGAGCTACCATTTGATCCATCAATTCCTCTTCTGGGAACATATCCAAAGGAAATGAAAACACTAACTCGAAAAGCTGTCTGTATCCCCATGTTCATCGCAGCACTATTTACAAGGGCCAAGATATGGAAACAACCTAAGTGGCCATCGATGGATGAATGGATTAAGAAATAAGATGTGGTGTATATATATATACAACATGGAGGGGTATCATGCTAAGTGAAACAGGTCAGACAGAGAAAGACAAATGCATGATTTCACCTATATGTAGAATCTAAAAAGCAAAACAAATAACAAAAACTAAACAAAACCCAGACTCAGAGATACAGAGAACAGATCGGTGACTGCCAGAGGGGAGGGGCGGTTAGGGGAGAGGCAAACGGTTGAAGGGGATTCAGAGGTACAAACTTCCAATCACAAAATAAATGTCATGGGGATATAACGTACAGCGCGGGGAATGCAGTCAATAATACTGTATTAACTTTGTCAGGTGACAGACTTATTGTAGTGACCATTTCACAATGTACACAAATGTTGAACCACTGTTGTACACTTGAAACTAATATACAACTGTGTGTCATTTGTACCTCATTAAAAAAGAAAACTCAGGGGCTGGCCCCGTGGCCAAGTGGTTAAGTCCGCGCGCTCTGCTGCAGGCGGCCCAGTGTTTCGTTGGTTCGAATCCTGGGCGCGGACATGGCACTGCTCATCAAACCACGCTGAGGCAGCGTCCCACATGCCACAACTAGAAGAACCCACAACGAAGAATACACAACTATGTACCGGGGGGCTTTGGGGAGAAAAAGGAAAAAATAAAATCTTTAAAAAAAAAAAAAAAACTCATTTGGTCCCAAACAGTGTGGATTGCTGGAGTATTTAGAATTAATTTTATTCCCAAATGCTTTTTGAGATCTCAAAAATGACAGCTGCTCACTATAAAATGTTCAAACAATACAAATCATTTAATAAAGTTTAAAAGCCACCATTAATGTTATAGACCTCCATTTTAGACAACATGCAAATGCACGTACCCTGTTTTATATACAGAAATGAGATCTTGCTCTAAAACTTATATAACCTGTTTCTTTCTCTCAAAAATATGCTGTGACCATCATTCTATATCCATAGACACAATTAATATAATTTTTGGTGACTGATTGTTATTCTAGTCCAAAGCGCAACAAACTTTCTGTAAAGAGCCAGAGAGTAAATATTTCAGGCTTCCTAGGTCTCAGAAGGTCTCTGTCATATATTCTTGGGGTTTTTTTCCACCCTTTAAAAGTATAAAAACTATTTTTAGTTCAAGGACCACACAAGAACAGACTGCAGGCTGGATCCAGTCTCCAGGATACTAAAACGCCTTAGTAAATCCCCTACTGAAAGACATGGAGGTTGTTTCTGCTTTTTGTTATTATAAATAATGCTGTGATAAACATCTTTGTGCACACAGCTACCTGATGGTCACCTTAGGAGAAATTCCTAGAATCTCAGAGCTAGAAGGAAGCTTCACGGTGAGGGCATTCCCTCTATGGCACTCCAGACAAATGGCTTTGCAGTTTCTGCTTGAGTATGTCCAGAGACAGGGAAGTCACCACCTGTGGGCACAATCCATCCCGCTGTTGCGACAACGCACAGAGTAAGGAAATGTTTTTTTTTTTTTTTAGCTAAAGACTGCCTCCTTCTCACTAGGCACTTTTTTTCTGGTTCTGCTCACGGAATCACAGAATCCAAACCTAACCCTTTTTCCTTCTATGTGTTGGAAAGTGCAGATATTAACAGTACACCCCTCATCCAGCTGTGGTGAGACCTGCATTAATACAAGAAAGTGCTCAGCATGTGTTAGCTGTTATGGCTGGTTGCTCAGCTGCCTTCATAGCACCACGTGGCCATTCCTTGGAGCACCCATCTCAGTCTGTCCTCATGCATTCATGAATGTAATTATCTGAGACAAGATGATACCACCCTCTTAGGTTAATGGAGGGCCCCAGATGACACAGGTAAATCACGTCGCAGGCACACAAGTGGTCCTCAGGCCTGGCCTTCTGCCATCTCTCCAGACAAGTAAGCAAGGCCAAATCCATCTTCTATGGGATCTATAACCTCGAATCCATTAATGAGGACATATGCCACTACAGGAAGGGCTGGCCTCCATGGGCAAGTTTCCAGGTTTCTGCCCTGCGGTGGCTGCATCCACCCACACCCAGATGTAGTTCTCACGTATTTCTTACTTCGGTGGCATCACTGCTGGTGGGACATCAGCTTAAGCCACATCCCTGTCACACAAGCCCCCCAGATTGGGCTCCCCAGCTCACAACTTTGTTCATCTCCTTCTACTTCTAAACCTCTCCAGAAATTCCCTGCTCCGTGCACCTCCACCTCGTGGGCCAGGGACTCAGCAGGTGCTGTCACCAAGGCTTTAACAACTGCAGTGGGTTGAATGGCGGCCCCTAAAAAGACAAGTCCACTTCTCAACCCCCAGTACCTGTGAATATGGCCTTATTTGGCAAAAAGGGATTTATGGATGTAATTAAGCTAAGGATCTCCAGATGAGACCATCTGGGGTTATCTGGGTGGACCCTAACTCCAATGACAAGTGTCCTTGTCAGAGACACACAGGGAGAAGAGGAGAAGGCTGTGTGAAGATGGAAGCAGAGATTGGAGCGATGCAGCCACAAGCCAAGGCATGGCTGGAATTCCAGAAGCTGGAAGAGGCAAGGAAGGATTCCCCCCAAGAGCCTTCAGAGGGAGTGCAGCCCTGCAGACACTTTTTGGACTTCCGGCCTCCAGACCTGTGAAAGAATAAATTGCTGTTGTTCTAAGCCCTCAGGTTTGTGGCGATGGGTTACCAGCCCTAGCAAACCGATACAGTGAAAGTGCAGCCCAGGGAGAACCACGCGCTTTGGCTCCAGGCACACCTAGATGTAAGCCCCGGCTCGGCCTCTAACTACCTGTATGGCCCTGAGTGAGTTCTAACTTCTCTGAGCCTCAGCTTGCTCCTCTGCGAACTGGTATAACGTTCCTACCTCTTGAAGGTGTGGTGAATATCGAGTTCACACCTATAAAGTCCCCAGCACACTGCCTGACACACTCATATCATAGCAGCTTCTTTTCTTGTCCAGATGAGGAAAACGGGCCCAGAAGGACACCTGGTGAGCTGCCCTGGGAGTCCCAGGCTCCTGACTCCCTTGCTGGCCCTTGGTAACCTGCCACCTTTGGGGTGCAACTTCAGCACTGGGAGAGGCTCTGATCTGTAACACCGAGTTCAAACCTCCTCTCCCACTTTGTAGATGGGGAAACTAAGGCCTGGAGAGGGAAAGGCAGTTGCACGAGGTTACACAGAATATCAATTCTCCGGACTTCTGGGAGACCAAGTTCTTTCTACTTCTCCAAGCCGCCCTCCCAGGAGCTAAGCCTCAGCGGAGAGTTCAAGGTGGCTGAGGTCAAAGGGGAACGGGCGCTCTTGTCCAAGGCTTCAGAATTCCTGGGCTCTTAGTAGATGCCTACGTTCTAGGTCCCTGTGTCCAGTGATTAACCAATGTACTGTGGGTCCATGGATGGAACCGTCCCCATCACTGTCATCATCTTCACCACCATCTCTATCACGGCAGACACACTGACTCAGTGCTTATGTGGGCCTGACACAGTCCATTGAATTCTATCATGACATTGACATAGATTAGCTCACTTAATCTCTCTGACAACCCTATGAAATTGCTACTATCACCATCCTCATACAGAGGAGGAATGTGAGCCTTGGAGAATGCTGGGTCGAATAGGTACCCCCAAATTCATGTCCACCTGGAACCCCAGAATGTGATCTTATTTGGAAATAGTGTCTTTGTAGATATAATTCATTAAGAGGAGGTCATACTAGATTCGGGTGGGCCCTAAATCCAATATGACTGGTGTCCTTATAAGAAGGGACACAGAGACAGACACAGAGGGAACACAGCCATGTGCAAACAGAGGCAAAAATTGGAGGGATGCAGCTGCAAGCCCCAGGTATGCCAAGGATGGCCGGCAACCGCCAGGAGGCACGCAAAGAAGGATTCCTCCAGAGGGAGCGCGGCCCCGCTTGACTGCGGACTCTCGCCCCCGGCACTGTGAAGGATCTGTTTCTGTTGTCTTAAGTCACCCAGGTTATGGTCATTTGTTACGGCAGCCCTGGGAAACGAATACAGAGGGGTGAATAGTCTCACCAGCCATGGCCTAAAACGTAGAAGCAATGTCTGTTAAAATTGCTCCACTCCCCAGCTCTCCCACCAAAAGGACTTTTTTCATCAGGAAGATAGAATGTTAGCACTGGAAGGAAAGATGGCTGGCGAGAGGATTCACTGAGCTCTCACTGTGTGCCAGCTGCCTGCTAAGTACGTGCCACGTGTGTGTTCACTGTTCCACCGAACCTGTGCAACCACCACTGGAGGTGAGCATGATCATCCCCATTTCACAGGTGAGGAATGTTGAGGTTCAGAGGGGTGAAGCAACTCACCAAAAGTCCCACAGCTAGGAGTGTCAGGGCCTGAGTCAGACCGTAGGTCCCTCTGACTCCAGAACCCACATGCCTAACCTCTACCCCGTCTTCTTCTCCCTGTGTGCCAAGTTCAATCCCTTTGTTTTACAAATGAGGAAACCAAGACACAGCTATAGCAGTGATCACAAAGGCTCTGCCCACTGTGGGGAACAAACAGCTTGAATAAAGCAACTGCCAGCCAGCCGGGGTCCAGCTGGGGCTCCCTCTATTTGCAGACAAAGGGTGGTTGCTCTTCCAGCTGGGCAGCAAGGGCTGTGAGCAGCGTCCCTGCCCAGCATTTAACAGCAATGGCGAGGGGCCAGAAATTAATTAGCTGTCTCAGTTTTGGCAAAGCCTGAGAAAGGAAAGTGGTTAATTATAACGAGGCCCAGTGAGCATGTCACAGGAGAAGATGGAGGACTGGAACATGGAACCGTAGGGCCCCTGAGTTGAACGCGAGTGGGGAGGCCGGCCAGGTCGTGCTCAGCAATAAACAGGGCAGATGCCTCGTTCAGTCCAGTTCAAGAACCGCAATATGCTCACAGAAGCCAAGGAAGAGAAGCTCTTCTGCATCACCCTGGCTCTGCTTCTGGCTTAAAGATGGCTGACCAGGAATGGGGCAGCCAGACACAACAGAGGCCCCAAGACAGCGGAGTTCCTCAAGTGTGGCGTGTCAGCCCATGGGTCTCTGGAAATAGGACACATCCCTCCTATAAACACCCCCTGACACACGCCTGAGTATCAGACCCAAGGCTGGAGCTCCAGCTATGAACAAAGGGCACTCCCCACACCCCACATCCCCTCTTTCAGGGAGAGAGAGAAATGAGCGATCAGATGAAAAAGTGTATGGCCCCTGCTCTGATGGGGGACACCCAGGACACTGTGGGAACACAGAGTATCCACTGGCCTGGGGGCATCAGAGAAGGCTGCCTGGAGGAAAGGTTTTCTAGGCTGAAGGGCAAGGGGTTGCTCTAAGGGAACAGAAGCCTCAGGTCCCTGCACATCTTATCTCCCTCTTGTCTCATAGTCGGGGGATTTTTATCATAGGCCCCAACTCCACAGAGAGAATCTCATCAACAAAGTGCCAACTAGACATTTAAGAAATACTTAGTGATGCCTCCTTAGAGTCAAGGATTGAGCCAAGGATAGAAGATGAATGGGACACCACTCCTGCCCTCCAGGAGCAACCAGCACAAAAAAAGAAGCAAAAAAGAAGGCAAACCCAGGAACAAGCAATTACACTACGATTAGAAAATACTGCTTCATGACCAGCTATTTTTGGGTGTGTCTCCTCTCTCTCTATGTGACAGGCACTAGATTTACATCACTGCATTGAATTCTCACAACAAATGACTGTGGTAAGCACGAGCACAGAATTTGGCAGACGAGGGGGCCGAGGCTCAGAGAGGCAGAGAAACTTGCCTAAGGTCACACAGCCTATAGATTGTAGTACCAGGACTCAAGCCTGGGTCTGTCTCACCCCGTGCTGGTTAGTTTCATGTGTCAGCTTGGCTAGGCTCTACCCGGTCATTTAATCAAACGGTAATCTAGGTGTCGCTGTGAAGGGATTTTGTAGAGGTGGTTAACACCCACAACCAGTTGACTTTAAGTAAAGGAGACTATCCTTGACAATGAGGGTCAGTCTTAAAAGCAGAACTGAGGTCTCCCAGAGGAAGAAGAAACGTGAACTGGAGCATCAGCTCCCGCCTGAGAGTTCCCAGCCTGCCGTGGAAATTTCAGACTCGCTGAGCCAGACCCACAACCGCGTGAGCCAATTCCTCGAAATATGTCCTACTGGTTCTTTTTTTCCGGCAGGACTCACTGATACAGACTCGAAAGCCTGTGTTCCAGGCTAAGGTTGGTGCCAGGGAGCCACACGGTCTCCTCACCCAGAAAAGGGCAACGACAACCACCACGTTGGGTTGTTGCAGGGCTCAAACGTGACGAGAGGCAGCGTGATGAATGGAGAGGGGGCAGGCCCTGCAGTCACACACTCACTAACCTTGGCAAAAGTCTTACATCCCTGAGCCTCAGCTTCTTCATCTGTAAAACAGGTTCATTGAATTGTTCGTTCCTACCTCCTGGAAGTGTTGCAGAGATGAAGTGATTCTGTATGTCAGGTCTCCTGTATGAAGCTGTGTAATAATACCAAGGCACACGCTCTTTTTCCTGTGTGTGTGAGGAAGATTGTCTCTGAGCTAACATCCGTTGCCAGTCTTCCTCTACTTTGTATATGGGACGCTGCCACAGCACGGCTTGATGAGTGGTGTGTAGGTCTGCACTCGGGATTCGAACCTGTGAAACCCGGGCTGCAGGAGCGAAGCAGGTGAATTCAACCACCGGGTCAGCCCTGGCACATGCTCATTTTTGCCACAGTTGCAATTGGCAGATTCTTGATTATTTTGAGTCCCTACCATCGCCAAGTAAATACTGCAATCCCACAATTCCATGTAAAACTATTGCCCAGAAGTTTATCATTCCTAGTGACCACTGTGTGGATGCCACACAGTTTGCCTAACCTGTCCCCCTGCCGAGGGACACTCTTTGAGGACAATGGGCAAGGCAGGCCCCGTGCACAGCATTCACATACATTCTCTCTTTTGGCTCACACCCACCCCGGGAAGTGGGTATCAACAGATTGCCATTGTGTCCACAGAAGGAAACCGTGACGCCAAGAGAAGAGTGTTTGTCCAGGAGTGCAGCGTGGACAGAGGCTCGACCCAAAGTCAGGAGTTCTGAAGAGCCACGCTTCCCAGCTCAAGGCCGTCCGCCATGCTGTATTACTTGTTACATCTCCCTCTGCCTGACACACAGCAGAGTTTCACCTTTGTTTTCTTCTGCTTTTTTTTCCTTCTCCCTAAAGCCCCCCAGTACACAGTTGTGTATTTTTAGTTGTGGATCCTTCTAGTTGTGGCATGTGGGATGCCACCTCAGCATGGCCTGATAAGCGGTGCCATGTCCACAGCCAGGATTCGAACCATTTGGGTCACCAAAGTGGAGCGCATGAACTTAACCACTCAGCCACGGGGCTGGCCCCTCACTTTTGTTTTATTTATTAATAATTTATTATTTTAATAACTTTACAAATCAATCTCCCAATCCCTGGCTCACAGAAGTCATTTCTCCACAGTTGAAATCGGGGGGATCACACGTTCGACCTTTTCACGGACATTGCTTCATGGACACTTGGCACACGTGGGCTCTGGGAGTCAAGGGGGCCTCGGTTCAATGGCCATTTACCAACTGTGGCTCTGGGCAAGTGAATTATCATCTCTGAGCCTCAGTGTCCTCATCTGTCAAGTGCAGAGAAATGTGATACCAACTTCACAGAGTTGGGAGAATTAAACGAGATCATACACGTGAGGTGCTCGGCACACAGCTGGCCACCTTGTCAGCACTCAAGAAAGGTCAGTGGTTCTATTTTTGGTGTGAAGTCCTGCGGAGCCAATCCGCTGTGCTTTGCTGTTGAACCCTCTCTCATCTGGGATGACAAGGCCTGAGCAAGTAGAGGGAGTGTCTTGTGCTACCTGCCCCTCCCAGCAGGACAGCCCTCTGGCCACATGTGGGGCTCTGCTCCCTCCCCCAGGGAGGAATGGAAAATCATTAGATGCATTTCCTAGCACTTCTGGAGGATGAGCTTTTGTAATTAAGAGAAAGAGATTATGTCCGTCTGTCCTGCAGGGGCCTCTGGGCTGCCCGGGAGAAGCAGTTTGTCTCCCTTGGCATAATTCCTGCGGCTGGTGCCCAAGCGCTGGGCAACCAGCCAAAAGGCATCATGATCACCAACGACTTCCTGTGTGGGCCAGGCCCTGCGCTGAGGCCGTCCGTCATCTCCCGTCACCTTTGCCCTCACTGCTCCCTCCGCCTACAACACTTCCACCCAGGAACAGACCTCTGCTTAGTTGTCTCCTCCTCCCTGACCTCCCCAGACACAACTGCAGCCCCACCACCGTCTCTCAGGCCTGTTTTAGTTCACTTCACGGCCAGAGCCCCGGCTTTACCTCTCTTTGTTATCGGCTGTCTTCTCCCCTCTAGACTGGTCAGCTCCGTGAGGGCAGGCACTGTGTCGTGGTTGCTGTTGCAGGCCTTGCCCCTAGAACTGCGTCTTAGGAGGGGCTGCTGAATGTATGTTTGTCACAACTCTGCCATGGAGGTGTTTTTCTATCATCCCCATTTCACAGATGGGAACACTGACTTGGTGGGGTGAGCCGGGGTGGAGGGCCAGCAAGAAGCAGACCTGGATTTGAACTCCCATCTCTCTGCCCCGAAGGATGTGGCTGCCTCGACAGCTGCTGGCGCCCCCCCAGGAAACTTGGGGTTCTTCAGGCCTGTTAGGTGTGGTCAGCGGCCCCTAGGCCTGGCTGCCCTGTACAGGAACCCACTTCTCACGCTCCCATCGATTGCTATTTCCAGCCACTGGCTCTCCCTTAGCCCAGGTAATCCCAAGTGTGGAAAGAGACGCAAGAAGAGGAGGTAAGGGATTAGGAAAGGCAAGCTCCAGTCCTGCCTTGGCCACTAACTCAAAAGACACAGAACCTCTCCAGGCCTCAGTTTCCTCACTTGTAAATCAGAGGGGCTGAACTTGACATAGAGGGTCGCAGAGGACAGGGCAATGGTTGAGAGTGCGGGCTCTGAGATCAGAACGACCTGATTTTAGTCAGACTCCAGGACTCCGAGGATGCCTGATCACTTCTCTGTGCCTCAGGTTTCCTCATATACAAAATGGGGGCCACAACACTCACATCCCATGGGTCTGTGAGGATTAAACGGGATGATATATGTATCCATCTCTAAGCAGAGGGACTGCAACAAAACTAGGGTTCGGTAAAGAATCATCATCCATGATCCAAAATTCCACGCCTCGGTGAAAAGGTCCCTCCTGCAGGGGAGGCAGGCAGTCTGTTTCCGCCTCTCACTGTGTTGCGTTTATTGACTGGAGCTCTCTGACCTCACAGGACTTTGAAGTTGGAGATCTTTCCACTTATCAAGAAAGACTCCAAAAGCTACAAAAGCCGCGATTCTTTCTGCACACATCCACCCCCGCCAGGGACAAAGGGGCTGATTTCTGAAGCTGCACTGGGAGCTATAAATCAGTAGGACAGGACCCAGGCACCCCATCCACCCCATGTCCCCCAGCTAGTAATGGGGCTGCTGCAGCCCGCACGATGGTAAACAGCTCATTTAGGCCAGGCTCTCTGCTCTCTCCCGCCATCATCCCTCTTCCTGTGCATGCTATGATGTCTGGGTAACCAATTGGATTTAGAGGTCCCAGGAAGCCGAGGTTAATGAAATCAGGCCTTGCCCTTGCATGGCCCGCTTCCTCTCGGAGTCCAGGCACCATCCGCCAGGAAGGGGAGAAGAGGAATCTGAGATCATAGCGTCTGAGAAGCATTTTTCTTCAAATCTCAGCTGCAGTGAGAGGGGCCTGAAATTGTGTTTGTTTTAATTTTTCTCCACCCGAATCTCCAGTGCCAAACCTCCACCCAGTGCTTTTCCAGTGTCCTCTCGCAGACCCTCAGTGATGGGAAGCTCCCTACATTACACAGCAGCCCATACCTTCTTGGAGAGCTTTGACTGGCGGGAAATTCCTTATAGAAACAATAGGAGATGGGCACAAACGTAAGTGTTCAAGAATGTTCACAGATGCGTTATTTAGATTGGCATAATATGGGAAATACCATAAGTCTCCCCAAAAGAGAACACATTCATGCCCTGCAGCCATCAAAAAATCATGTTTTAAAAAAATGTTTGATAATATGAGAACACGCTAATGATACAATGTTATGTGAAAAGGCATCTTACAAAATATTATACATAATGTGATCATTTTTCAATATAGAGTGATCGTGATGTCATTAAAACACACACACACATATATACACAGAAAGAGACAGAGAGAGGCGTAGAAAGAGATGGGAAGGAAATAGACCAAAATGACAGAGCTTTTCTCTTTATGGTGGGATTATGGGTAATGTCTGTCTCTGCTTAAACTTCTCCATATTGTCTGAAATAACTACTGTATTAACTTTATTGTAAAAGGAAATTTCTAATATTGAGCTGATAAAGCTTCCCTATAGCATCAACCCAATAACTCTAGTTCCTTTGGGGCTCAATAAATGTGGTTCAAATGAATGAGAAGCAAGTCTCTTCCCTCTTCTAAATAGTCACAACGATAGAAAACCTTTACTGAGTACGTACCAAATGCCTGGTTCTACGCTGACGTCCTTCATGTCACGGGCCATGAACTTCTCATAAGCACCCTAGGAGGGTCTAATGCTACTCCCATCTCACAGATGAGAAGACTGAGGCTCAGAGAGGTTGTGCACGTATTACCCAGGCTCACTCTCTCAGTAAATGGCTCAGCTAGGATGTGACCCCAGGGCAGTCCAGCTCTGTCATCGGGGCTCTCAACTGCTGTCACCCCACACAGAGGCCTCAGGGGTTTGCTCACAGCAACCTGCCCTCCTCCCCAGCTCTGTTCGTCTCTTCTCTAGCTCGACATCCCCAGCGCTCGCCCCTACTCCCCACGGGCCTTGTGGACAGAGTGGCAGAGCCGGCACAGAGTGCTTCTGGAGTCAGAAAGACCTGGATTTGTACCTTTCTAGAGGGGAGAGGCTCCTCTGTCTGTCTGAGGCGGAGCCTTCCCATCCTCATCCATAAACGAGAATCTACAGCCGCCACTGCAGGGCTGTCCGGCGGCTCAGAGAAGCCTCTGGGACATGGCCGAAGCTCAGGAGAGCCTCCTTAGTGCCCTCAGAGACTCCTCTGGACTCACCCCCATGTGTCTGTGAGTCACACGCACTCCCCAGGGAATGAACCCGAGACCTGGGAAGTGGTAGGCTCTGGGGCGAGGCCAGGAGGTGCGGCAGGAACTCCAGCCAGGCTGTGACTTGCTCTCCCTGCTCAGCCTCCCCAGAGCTCATGGGGCGCAGCCTCCTGCCTCCTTGTAGGTCCAACAGCACTCTATTTTGGAAAGGGGACAACTGAGGCCAGAGTTTCAGAGACCCATCCAAGGTCACATGGCTCTCTTCCATTGCCCCAAACTGGCCTCTCTGGTTTCCCACACCGAGGCCCTTCCCCTCCACCCCCGATCCCACCCCACCCCCACTGACACCAAATTCCTCCTCTTGAACACCATTCCGCACAGATTGCTCCAAAGTCCTCTTCCCCATGGTGACCCAAAACTCCCTCATTTCCCAGCACGGCTGTCGTACCTTACCCGGGACCCGAGAGCCTGTGCGGCCTCAGCTCCCACTGTCCAGACTTGCGACTCAAGCCTCACCGTGAGGGGCCTCTGGCCCCTGACACAGCCATGCGGGCCTGTCTCCAGGCCCCTCCTCAGTCCTCCCTCCCCCCACTCCCCACCAGAACGACTCCTTCCAATTGCCTGGGGCTGGTCCATGGAGGTCCCCTAACGCTTGCACCTCACCGAGAGTTCTGGAAGGCACAGACTGTAGTCGGTGGATTCATCACTGGCTCCAGGGCCTAGCCAAAGCCTGCACACAGCAGGCACCCTGGCAACCCTGCTGAGGAGGACACCTGCCTCCAGGGCCTATCCCGCTTTTGTCCCTGCAACCTCTCCATCCTCACAGCCACCCAGCCCCTGGCACTCTCAGCTCAGCCATGGTGAACTTCCCTCTCCTCTGCGGCTCTCCATCGTCTGCTGCACCTTTCTCTGCTCATGCTGTTCCCTCTGCCTGTAATGCTCTGCCCCCACCTCTCCATGTAGCCAACTGCTGATCCCCTGTCACGACTCAGCCCAGGTGTCACCTCCTCTGGCTCCGTCTGGTGCCTCCCCTGGACGCCCACGGCTCCAGGAAGCTACAATTGTCCTTGGAGCTGTAACTAACCAGGGGGTCCTAAGGGGCATGGCTGCGTTAGGAGCCAGAGGCCATGCTGAGGCTTAAGCTGAGGGTCTGGGCAGTGGGAACTGAGGCTGGATGGGTCTGGCAGAGGTCAGCCTCAGCAAATGCTTGTCGAATGAGTAAATGTGCAGACGATGCAGGAAGCGGGAAAGGGCCCAAGGTGGAAAAGGCAGACAGTCAGGCCTCAGCCACCCGCTCTGCCGCCTGGAGCAGCTTCAGGGGTGCTGGGAAATCACAGTGTGTATTGAGGCCTCCTACGCATGGCCTCATTTGATCCTCTCAATAACCTGTCCTGATCACCACAACTTTACAAATGCAGAAATGAGGCTCAGGGAAGTCAAGCTGTTTGCCCAAAGCCACCATAAGATGTGATCGAGCCAGGATGGAGACCTGGCGCTGCCTGACTCCCAGCGGTGACCTTTACCACTGCACTGTGTCACCTCACTGGGACCTCTCCTGGCCTAGGGGCCCTGGGTCCGTGGGCCCCAAGAGAGGGAAGGGAGGCAAAAGACACGGCGCTCATGTTGGGCCTCTGAAATCAAGAGGGGGACTCAGAGCTCCCAATCCTGCAAAGTCGACATGTGAGCGCCTGTTCCAGTGACCCCTGGCACCTCAGCAGTTGACAGAGGGGCAGCCAGAACCCCTCATCCACCTGTTGTGACCCGCCCCAGTGCATGCTCTCTGGCTCAACCTCCCCTCCTGCTCTGTGCTGCAGTCACCTGGGATGGGAGGGCGCGCGATGCTTTACCAACATCCTCTTATCCAATCTTTAGGGCAAGGCTGCCTATGAGGCAGGTACTATGATCCACCTAGTACAGACGAAGAAACTGAGGTGCAGAGTGGCAACCCAACTTGCTAAAGATCTTAGGAGGCGGCAGAGGCAGCATTTGATCCAAGGAGCAGAGTCAGAAGAGACATGGGCAGAGAGAGAGACCAAGGCACAGAGCAGCACACAGCCTGAAAGAGAGTCACGAAGAGGCAGGGGGCGGGGGGGGGGGGGGGCGTGGGTAAAAGACGCAGCAGAGTACGAACCTGCTGGAACCCGGATCAGGGAGAGGTGGAGGCAGGGAGACAGGGCAGGTTGTGGAACAGACAAGAGGCCAGGTGGAAGAGCATCGACTCCATTCTCCTACCTGGATTCTGGGGCAGGCAAACCAGGAAGTTCTAGGCCATGGAGAGCAAAGATGGGGTCACCTATCAGAGATGGCGGGGTCTGCTAAGCCCTTCGCACTCCACCCTGCCTAGAGGGCTCCAATGGGAACTCTGAGATGCCCTGCTCAGGGCACAACTCCACCCAGGAGGATAGATTGTCCAGCTCTGAGGACCCCCCCAAGTCACGACGCTGGCGGAACTCACACTGCAAGAGTAGGAAGTGATGCTCTGCCTGGGGACCAGATGTCCCGAAAAATCCTGCTCACACTTCACGGAAGCTTCTGGAATCACAGGCTGTTTGCTAAGAGTACAATATCCAGCAGCCCCTCTCAAGCATCCAGAAGGATGAGTGGGCTTCTCAGGCGGGTCCACGGAGTGGGAGAGGGTCAGAGTGTGGGGGAGGAGAGAACGGAGAGTGTTTCATGATCTGGGATTCTGAGATGCCTGAGTTGTTTTTTTCAGCCTCTCCTGTGTCACGCTTCTCATCACAGACTCGTCAGCTTTTTACTTAGTTACCCCCTCCTCATCCTTCAGCTCCTCAGAGGCCTCCTTGAACTCCCTGACCACCTGAGGCCCTCCCCGAATCATGGGATCTGAAAGCCCTCATACACTCTGCGAAAGCCCTCAGCACAACTACAAACTGAAGTTTGTTGGGTGACCAGCTGATGCATGTCTACTTCTCCCACCAGACCCTAAGCCCCACAAGGGCAGGGATGGTGCATTTTCCTCCTCACCATTTCCTCATGTCAGCATCTAGCACAGTGCACCCATAGAATCTTCCTGAATGAGCTAATTCTTTTCATTCCTTCACACAGAGACCCTCCCTGTTCTCAAAGGACTTAAAAGCCTCAGATACAACGCGCTATCTCATTTAATCCCACAACCCCAGATGCACTGTTGTTCTTCCCACTTTACAGGTGGAGAAAGGAGCTTCAGAGAGGTAAAGGCACCAGCTCAAATACACAGCAAAAAAGTGGCTTTGAACTCAGGATTTGAACTGGGATGTGACTTCAGAGCCCCAGTCTGCCACTATATGCCCCGTTTACCTGCCACGAGGGTCCTCTGGATCTTCCCTGGCAAACCTTTCCCTGCCCCCCAAGCTGCCTAAGCTCAGGACCCACAGGCGGCACTCCTTCCTTCATTCAGTCAGTCAGCCATTCAACCAATCAACTGACTCACTTATTGGTTGTGCCAGGCCTCGCACAGGGTGCCAGAGAACTAGCTAGACCAGGGACTTTTCTCCATCCTGGGTTCCCCTCTCCCCACTGCCCTGGGGACTTTGCCAGCAGAAGCTGAGCCCCAGCAGCTGCCCTGTCCTTAGCCTCCCTGTCAGTGGGGAACCAGCCCCCCTCATTCCACCTTCCCCAAGGAGAGCAGCCTAAACTACATGGGCCGAGGAACGTGTAGGGTCCATGTCTCCATCATTCTCTGAGGATTCTAGGACAAGAGGACAGACAGGATTCCGCCCCCTCCCTCCATGCAATCCTGTGACTGTCCCCTACCCCAGGCAGCCCTGGAAAAAGTTCTGGATTTGGAGTCACAAGACCAGGCGTCTAGCTCCGGGTCTAGGGCTAGTCGTGGGACCTTAGGAGAACAAGTCACCTTGCCTCTCTCTCAGAACTACAGATTCCTCACCTGTAAACAGAGGTGATGATGCTGAGGATTCTCGTGCCCATCCCACGGGGCTGTAGACAAGGATTAAATCACTGAGACCCAGACATACAGTTATCACCCAGATGGTTGGCCCAGGAAATGTCTTAGCAGTGTGGGGACCGCGGGGGCTCACAGGGTTTCCCTCGAGAGCACAGTGCCAGGAAGCTGGACCTCTCAGAGCTGCTCTCAGGCCCCCCTTAGGACAAGCGCTTCCCTCACTCCCTTCTTTAATAGGCACTGGATTCTGAAGGATCTGGAAAATTCCTCCTCTTCATCACACAGGCAGCTTCCATTTATTGGGTCCAGGCACCAGGCCAGCTGCATTAGATATGCTCACTCATTGACACCTCTCAAAAACCCTGTTGAAGAAGGTTCTATTAGTACCCCATTCTACAGAGGAAGAGACTGAGGCTCAGAGAGGCTAAGGGATTCACCCAAGTCCAGGAGCCAGTTCGCAGCAGAGCTGGGACTGATACTCAGATCCGCCCGACTCTAAAGCCTGCACTACGTCCGAAGGCAGAGTGGAGAGAGTCATTGACAAAAACGTGAAGCAAAGATCCACCCTGCCTGCGCCCAGGGGCATCTTCCCACTGCAGCTGGTGATGAGTCACTGAAGGCGCAGAAATTCTCATGCCCTCCACTCCTCCTGGAGGAGAAAAGGTCTCCGCAGAGATCGTCGAAGCCAAAGCTCCCTCAACACCCACACACCCCCTCCAACGCTCCAATGCGCTACTCTCTGCCCTGCAGAGACCTCATCCTCTGGAATTCATACTCCCGATTGAGACTGTGTCTCTATTCTTCAGACAGGGAAACTGAGGCAGATGGGGGGGGCAGGAGGAATGGGGCCCCTGGTGTGACGGGCATCAGGGACAGGGCTGAGACCACAGTTCACATCTCCAACCTCTGAGTCCACAATCTGCCCTCTGCCCTGCCTGGTGGCACCACAGCCCAGAGAGGTTAAGGACTGTGCTCGCAGTAAACCAGCATGGATGACTCATTTCCAAGTAACAGTAAACATCAACATCTTTGTTATCATAGGATACAAGTTTCCTTTCAATTCTTTTTGCCCATGTCTGAGCTGGCAGAGCTGGTCAGGAAGGCTGCCTCGGGGCAAGCTGATGATGTGTTAGACCCTCTGAGAAGGTCCCAGCACCGTGCACAGAGATCAAGAAGAGAACTTCACTTCCTAAGGTGAAAGCATAAACTCCACTCCAGCCCAAAGGAACCACTGCTGCCTTTGGCAGAAAAAAGGACTGTGAGAGGAGAGGAGGAGAAAATGAGGGGGCATTTGTGAGGAGGATCAAGGCCTCTCTGAATCACATCCAGAGCTCCGGACCAGATGGCCCCTAGGGAAGGAAGCAGAGAGCTGGCCCGCCCACAGCCATTGCCCACTGTACCCAGGAACCATGAGCTCTCCATTAGCAAACGCACACACAGGTGCACGGACACCAGTGTCCAAAGCCACTCTGGATGGTCTCCTCCCCCTAGGGGTTCTGGGGTTTGACAATAACGTGGTCACATTGTCATGTTCTCCGAGAGAATCACAAACTGACAGTGTGGGACAAGCACACATCAACATAGGGACCCCGACAGATGATCACCAAATGTGACTTGGTAAGTGCCCCCACAGCATGGTGCAGACACACACACTCTCCTGTGCCGGCACCTGCATAGACAGCCCACAGGCAGCCATCTCCCCAGAGGCCCGTGGCACCTCGGGCATCAATGCCCACCCCTACGAGGTCTTCAGAAGTCTAAACATGCATTAGTACTGTCACAAACAGAATCACCCACTCACAAACTGTGACAGACATGCAAACTGTCGCCAAACTGTCCCACACAGCCTGATGCAGAAACAAGGGGATGACAACAGATGATCAAATGTTAACTAAAACACACACACACATACACACACTCACACTCACACACATACACACACACACACACACATTCCAGTCCTCCTCTCAAGGGAAGCGGTCTCCCGGCTGGGTCCCCGGCGTCTCCTGCACGAGGTGCCGAGGCCCGGGGAGTCCAGGGTCCGACCGAGGTCAGCGTCCCAAGTCCTCGGTCCCCACGCTCACTCCGCAGCCCAGGCCCGTGGCGCCAGCCCGCAGCGGACTCACCGGACGATGCCGAACATGACAAGCACGTTGCCCAGCAGCCCCACGGCGCACACGGCCGAATAGAGCGCAGTGATGGCGATGGCCAGGGCGAGGGACGAGGCGCTCCGTGCGCCCGGCGGCCCCGACGCATTGGCGCCCGCGCTGGGGAAGACGCTGGGGAAGGCGTCCGACGCGTTGGCGAGGAGCGGGGGCTGCAGCTCGGCATCAGTGGAGGGGGCCGACTCCATGGTGGCCAGGGGCGTCCCTCCCCACCGTGCGCCCTGGGCGCAGAGACCTGGTGCGAACGGCGCGCCGAGGCCCGAGGCCGTGGCCCCGACGCCGCCAACTGCAGCCCCCGGCCGCCGCGCTTCCCCCGCGCCGCCTCCGCCTGCCTCGCCGCCCGCCCCGGCCCCGCGCCCGGCGCCCGCCCGCTCTCCTGCCCCGGAGCGCTCTGAGCCGGGAGCCGCTGCCGGCTCCTCGGACGCGCCCGCCGCGCGCACCACGTGGCCCGGAGGCGGCCGCCAGTCTGCGCCCGCGACCGGGGGCGGGCGCTGCACCACCGGCTCGGAGCTGGGCCGGAGGCTTCCCTCTCCCTCCGAGGGATGCTCCGCAGGCTCGGGTGCACCCCCACCCTACCCCGGCCGCGACTCGCCTCCCCACCTCTTGGCCGCTCTGGAGTGACAAGAATCTGGATGGGAATCCTGCCTCTCGCCTCTGCGCTAACGAACAGATGACCTTGAGCAGGTCCCTTAACCTCTCTCAACTTCATTTTCCTCTTCTGTAAAAGGAGGATAATGGCACCACCTCCCTCACAGGGTTGTTGGGGAGATTAAAATAAAAAGATGCGAGTGAAGAACGTAGCTCAGGGCTGGGCACACAGTAAAGTGCTCCGAAAATAACCGTTATTATCCATAGTTTTCTTGCACCCCACTCATTCACTCAGTAGATATTTTTTGGGTACCAAAGAGAAGAGCCAGGTACTCCCGGGGATCCGCTAGTGCACAGAGCTGGATGCAGCCCCTGCTTCCTGGGGCTTTCAGCCCCGTGGAGGAGAGACATCTGTCCTAAGACCACACTCATGAAGGCAGAGTTACACACCGAGGAGAGCGAAAGGTGAAGTTTGGGGAGGAACTAACTCAGGGAAGAAACAAGAAAAGAGCATTCCAAAGGAACCACATGTGCGAAGACTTTGTGGTCAGAGGGACTAAAGGGAGGCGGGGAAGACGAGAAGCAGGGAGCAGTGTGGGAAGAATGGGATGAGGGGGCCGGCAGGGTCTCAGAGACCACCTTAAGGATCACTCTGGCTGCCTAGGAGCAGATGGAAGGGGAGCACTTCCCACACCCTCTCCCGAGCCTGACCAGCCTAGACCAAGAGCCATCCTCCATCCTGGGGCTCCTGTCCTTCCCAGAACACTCTCTCTACCAACCCTTACTCTGCTGCAGGCGCTGTGATAACTGCTTTATCCCGGCGTCAGCACTTTGGAGCACGTTCTATTGTCAGTATCCCCGTTTTGCAGACGAGAAGACTCGGCTAGGCACTAAATTATCCCAGATGGAAATTATTTCTATCTGAGGTTGTTTCCTCCCTGGGGAGGCCAGGCCTGGTTGCCCCCTGCACCTGGTAGAGGGCTGGGGTCACAGTGGGCGCTCAGGAAATACTGGTTGGATAAATAAAGGCCCCAGGGGAGAATGGAATGGACCAGCATTGGGGTTCCCGAGCTCTAGGCTCTGGGGTGATGCTCTTGGCCTTGAGCATGGCTGGGCAAGGACCCCTCCCTCATATCACTCTCTGACTTGAGTCCTCCATCTATGTGCAAGGCTCTTACACTTTCCCGGAAAGAACAAAGCCGGGTTTCCCAAGTTCACCTTCCTCCCCATTCTCTTTGCCCCTCCCAGCTTCTATCCAAGCCCCTTTACCAGCTATAGCAGACTCCCCACCCCAAGGCTTTCCCACTCAGCCATCTAAGGACTCATCAGACAGGCGACTTTTGCTCTGTGGTCACATGTGATGCCAAAGCACTCTCTCCTGTCCCAAAGGGCCTATTCAGAGATTTTTCTGGTGCAGGGGTGGGGGTGGGGAGGAATTGGACAGGAAGCAGGGCTACTTTATTAGAGTTCTGACCCCCTCCAACAACCCTATTTTTTTCCTACCTCAGGACACTTGCACACTCTCTTCCACTTAGAAGGCTCAGCCACTTCCCCAGGCTCAAGGCTATTCATCCTTCAAGTTTCAGCTTAAATAGCACTTCCTCCATGAAAGCTTCACTGACTGCCCCTCCCTCCACCAACTGGACCAGATGCCCCTGTTATTTGTTCTGATAGCGCCATGCACCACTTCTTTACAGAATTCCTCATGTATTTATTTGTGTAATCCCTGGGTTTTTGTGCATCACCTTTGCAATAGGTCTTGTGCACTTCTATACCCCTTGTGCACTTGTCCCCCCGCTTACCACAGTCCATGATGCTCAATGAGTGATGGAAAAAGAGGCTCAATTCCAACTTAGGTGAGCTCCCGTTTTGAAGAAGGAAACAGAGCAGATATTGATTAGTATAGAACCCAGGGATTCTTTTAAGCACCTAAAACCTTTTTGCATAAACTCTGTAATCACATCTTATTTGGAACTGAAATACTAGTTCCCAGCTTCACCCCCACCCCTTTGGCTTTTGGCTGTCACCAAGTAAGTCTACCCTCTCTCCTTGGCGGTGCATTTGGGGCTCTCCCCAATCTGGTCCCGACCAGGAGTTATGGCTGCCTTCTTCCTTCTCCATCCCCTCTCCTCACCCCAGTCACGTCCTCCAGTCGTACTGGGCAGAAGGGAACTTTTAAAAATTGCAATCCATGATGTTTCTGGAGTTCCTCCTGGGTATGGAAATGCTTGGTGGAAAGTCATAGCTATAGTGGAGGCAAAAGACAGAAAAAGAGATCCTCAACTTCTCTGAGCCTTAGTTTTCTCATCTCTAAAGTGGAGAGGTGCAGGGTTGGTGCAGCTGAGAAAGGCTGCACGAGCATGAGTTACCGAACCACGAGACTGAGTAAGACCATTGCTCTCTTAAAGGAGCTCACAATCAAGCAGCTGGAGAAGACATGTAGATGACCAAGTCCATGAGTGAGATCGTTGCTAAGAAAATGTACATGCTGTCATTATAGACCGCCCCTTGTAAGAGTTTGCTTGCTGTCTCTGCTCTGTCATGTGAGAAGGCAACAAGAAGGTAGTGGTCAGCAACAGGGAAGAGGGTTCTCACCAGAACCTGACCATGCTGCCCTGATCTCAGACTTCCAGCCACAGAACTGGGAGGAATAAATTTCTGTTGTTTATAAGCCACTCAGTCTAGGGGACTTTGTTATGGCTGTCCAAACTGACTAAGACACATGCCAAGTGCATGTGAATTGCCTTCCTTGAGGACATTGGAGGAATGCATGGAAACTTGAAAGGCATCTAAAAGGGTTTCCCCAGTGGCCTCCCACAGTGAGTACTTTGAAGAGATCTACTCTTACTTGGATGGGAGCATTCTAGTCTATTTGTCTTTAAAAGTCAGTCTGATTTCTAAGGTGACAACTCATAAACAATCCCGTTGGCTGCCATTTACAGCGAGCTTGCTCTGTGCCAGGCACTGGGCCAAGCGCTTCGTGCATGATCTCATCTAATCTTCAGCAGCCGCACAGGCCTGAGGTTCTACTGCTATTATTCCATTCTGCAGAGATTGGTTCAGCTGCCCGAGCCAGAGCTGGGATGCCAAGCCAGGTCCCTGCGACTAGAAAAGCCAGTCTCCTGACTACCACACTATGCTGCCTCTCAGAGCAAAACCCAGAAAGTCACCCCCAAAACACAAGAACCCATGGCTCTTGTCTCTGCTCAGCAGTTTCCCCACTTTGGAGGGCGATGAGTTCCTGGGAGCTCGGGGGATTCTTGAGTCCATCCCTGCTCTTGATGGAGCAGAGTAGACACAGCCCTCCATGCCTGGGTTTGGTTTTGCTTGGGGCTTGTCCCCATCCTTGACTTCAGGTTAAAAAAAAAACAAAAACAAAAACCGCTGGGAAATCCTGGGCCGACCCAGGGCATCCGCAGGCGTCAGCAGTGGAGAAACAGAAATCGCTGAAGGAGTCAGAGCAGAAAGGAACTCCCTGGGGAAGCTATTAACAATTTAGTACGTGGGTATGTGGCTCCCACCTGCCACTGAGACAGATCTGCCTGATGGAAAATACTGCGACTGCTCCGAGGGAGCGGGCAGCTCCCCTGGGCTGCCTTTCAGTCTGGCTCCATCTGCAAGCCCCAGGAGAGGGAGGACCTTACTGATAACCATAGACAACCATAAAATAATAAACACTTGCATTTGCAAAGTACTTTTGACTTTCCGAAGCACTTCCAGATTGATGACTTCATCTTATCTTGACACCATCAGATACATGGGGAGGTCAGGTTTCATTATCTTCATTTTATAGCCAGGAAGACAGACAGCTAGAGAGCCTGGGCGAGATCCCCAAGGATATACAGCAAATCAGTGAAAGAAATAGGGTTGGGACCCATCGGTCTAGTTTCTCAAGCCAGAAACCTGAGAGTCGTTCTTGACTCCTCCCTCTTTCTCGCAAATTCTCCATCTCTCAGCAATCGCCAAGTCCTGGCCATTCTTCCTGGAGAACCCCTGAGTCCTGCCATTGTTCTTCATTCTTACCACCATCTTCCTAGCCTGACATCATTTCTGAAACCACTGAAACAGGCTCTGAAATGATCTCCCCACATCCAGACTCGCTGCCTCCAAGCAGTCACATGGCTGTGGGTCTCTGCGCTGTCTCTCTCTCGCTAGCCTCTTGTTGTACCACCTTCCCCTTCACATGCTACGTTCCAGCCAAAATAAACTGCTTGTGGTTCTCCAAAAGCCCTGCTCCTCTCAGCTCCGGGTTAGTCTAAGTGGTGAAGATCGAGCCTTTGGCATCAGACTGCTTGGATTTGAAACCACAGCTCAGCCACTTACTGCTTGCATGACCTCGGGCAAGTTACTGAACTTCTGTAAGTTTCATAAAGTGGGGACGACAGAAGAGCCTGCTTCACAGTACCTGGCATGTAGGCAGGGCTCAGGATGTGTCAGCTATCGCTGTGATGATGCTCCCTCTGCCTGGAACACTGTACCGCAGGCTCCCCAGCCCCTGGGTCGCCCATCGCACTCCTACACCTCTGTCGAGACTCGGCTGAGAAGTTGCTTCCTCCCCTGCTCCCTAGATTAGTTTATGTTACACATTATCTGATCCCTTGGGACCCGGCTTCCTCCTGGAAGCACAGCGAGGTCCTGGGTTCCTAGGAGACCATCCCACCCAGAGGTTGCTGGGCAGGCCTGGGTCTGTCAGGAGGAGGAGGGCATAGGGTTGAAGAGATGGGGTGCCCCAGGCAGCAAAGAGTTGGATTCCCTGCGAAGGGGAGGACAGAGGAGGTTGTAGGTCCTTGAGTGAAGACTTTGATGGGTGGTGAGAGCCCAGAAAATTTCTGCAACAAGTTCAGGGTCAAGGGAAAGGAGATAGAATCTCCTACTTTCTAATGGACCCCTGAGGCTTGGACAAAAGTACCTCAGAGGTAGCCTGGATGGACCAAATTCCAAAAATCTTTGCTGCAGGCTTCCTGGACCTCGCATGCCTCAGGGAGGAGAGGGGAACAGACCCCGCCGCTGCCCCACCCTCCAATGACCGACACTGGATTTTCCCACAGCCCTGGTGAATGGGGGCAGGGGCAGAGTTCATTTTACTTATTTCTTTAATTGTTTTTGCATCTGAGTGTCGTGGAGGAAATGCATACACCTGTTGAAGAAAACATCAGGAGGCCCAGACCAGGCATCAGCAAAAGACAGAGAAAATCACCCTCTTCAGGAGGAAGGTGACTTGGAGAAATTGAAGCTGCCAAACCTCCCTGCCCCTCCTCGTGCCTGGGATTAGGCCCCTGTCCAGCCGCTGTCAGCCCCTTCTTCCTGCAAGCGCACCTCATCGGGGAGCGGGGTATCCCTCGATTTGTAGGGGGAAGGGAGCAGCCTCCCTGCCTCAGGGGTGCATTCGTCTAAATAAATTATGATGATCTGCGGGAGATTGCAAAATGGTCACAACTCTTCATTCTTTACATCTGCGTCCTTTGCAATGTGACTTCGCAGCTGTTCCCATCACGCGATAGAGTCTGTTTTTCCACTCCTTTTACCGGGGCCAGCCTTATGAGTGGCCTTGCATTCTTCTACCCAATCTCTCAGAACCCTATCGCTGCCATGGAAACAAGCCTGGGCTAGCCCGCTGGAAGAGCCTGGGCTAGCCCATCACCCCAGTTGACAACCAGCCAATACGAGACATGTGAGTAAGGCCGTCCTAGACCAGGAAACCGCCAGCTGACCCAACAGCTGACCACAAGCACACGAGTAAGCCCAGCCAAGATCAGCCAGACCTAGCTCAGATCAGCAGAACTACTCAGCTATCCACAGACTCGTAGCTATAACAAATGGTGGTTTTTTCAAGCCACTAGGTTTTGGGGTGATCTGTTAAGCAGGAGCCATTATAATACATACTTTCCTACACCAGTGATTGGTCTAGGGATGGATATGTAATCAATGAGATGTAAAGAGAAATCTGCTGACAGCCTTCTTTTCCAGGATAAAAAGCAAAGCCCCATCAGAAGAAAACTGTTTGCCCAAACCCCTCGGGATGCTGATATGATGCCTGGAGCTATAGCAGCCATCCTGCAATCATGAAGCAATAAGCATGAGAATGAAAAGCCATTATGGTGAGGTTGAGGCAGAATAAGCCGGAGTCTTTGGTGATATTGTTGAGCTCTAAGTACACCAGCTCTGGCCTGCCTGCTTCAAGATATCTTGTTTAAGCCACTCCCAGTCATGTTTTTTGGTTACTTGCAGCTTAAAGCATTTCTCAAGGGTGCATCAGTGTGAGGGGAACATCCCAAGAAGAGTGACACAGGAAGAAGTGGACATGGTTTATTGACATGCATACATCTTTGTTTTGAGACTAGAAGGTGGAATTCTGTGATTAAGAGTATGGCCTCTGGGTTTGAATAATGGGTCTGCCACATGCTAGTTATATGACTTTGGATAAGTTTATCAACTTCACCAAGCCTCAGTTTCCTCACCTATTAAGAGGAAATTATAATAAAACTTTTCTTTTTTTTACTTCTTTTTGTCGTTGTTGAAGATTAGCCATGAGCTAACATCTGCTGCCAATTCTCTTCTTTCTGCTGAGGAAGACTGCTAACATCCTGAGCTAACATCCATGCCCATCTTCCTCTACTTTATACGTGGGACGCCTACCACAGCATGGCTTGCCAAATGGTGCCATGTCTGCACCCGGGATCCGAACTGGTGAACCCGGGCCGCCGAAGCAGAACGTGTGCACTTAACCGCTGCACCACTGGGCTGGCCCCAGTAATACATATTTTATAGGATTACAAAGGAGATAAATGAGGTAATACAAATCCAGAGCTTGTGGTGGTGCCTGGCACATAGGAAACATTCAATAAGCTCTTAGTAATATTATTGAAATAACCATTTCTAATATTAATAACACTAACCATGTTTATATCAAACTTCTTTTCTCGATCTGGTGAGGCAAAATGATCCCAGATTTAGACTGATCCGCCCCTGGGACTTAGCCAGTGCCGGGTGCATGTACCAAATTGTATGCTGGGTCCTGCCTGGTGTTAATTTGCATGCATCAAACTGCAGGATTTGTTTGTTTCGGGTGGAAGGTGATGACGGGAGGGCTTAGAAGGGACTTGAAAGATGAATGAGCAGTAGCAGGGAAGGGACGGTGGCTTGGAGGAGAAGGTGGTCCAGCCTTGGAGTCCCCCAGCCCAGTGCCAACTAGACCTGCATGAATAGAGCCCTAGGTGTTACAGGCAGAAGGCGAGGGGCCTCTGAGGGACAGGGCCCCGGCAGCCCAGCCAACCAAGTGTGACCCAGTGCAGAAGGACTTTCTCCCGACCTCTACTCCAAGAACAGTGCCCAGTGCCTCCCCCACCTGCCTCTGGCGGGCAGGGAGCGAGCAACGTGATGGTGGAGGTGAGTAAGCTCTGTCTGTCTCCTGTGTTTTCTATCAAGCTGTCATTTTCCTCAGACAAAAATCAGTTCTGCCCTTTCCTTTCTCTGCTTATTCGTTTCTGCTCATTCCCTCCAGCTTCCTGCCCCATCCCAAACCGCCCTCTCCCCACCTTTTGGATTCCCACTCCCTTCACTGGACTCTCCAATGCCATCCGCTCCCATCGCTCCTCCTTTCTCTCAGCAATTACTCTCTGGAGCATCGAAGCTGCCCGTCTCTCATCTCTACTCTCTGTGATGCTGAGGGTGTTAGAAATTGCTTTCAGTTGACCTTGTCAGGTGGGTACCCCCACTGGCAAGTCCCCAGTCTCCTCCTCCCTAAGTGTCCTTCTCCACCTCAGCCCACCATCCATGTCTTCCCCAGCCTCTCCCCGCGAAGCCTGGGCAGAGCCCTGAACCACAGGTGGACACTGGGCAGCCAGAGTGCTGATAGCCCCAGCCCTTGTAGAAAGTTCCTGTCCCAGAGGCATCGCTCCCTCTCCAGCAAAGTGCCGTTGGGCTGGGGTGCTGGCCTCCCGGCTGGGACCCAGGGCCATCCTGGTAGTGAGGGCAGGTGGTGTGGTGAAACAAACACGGCTCTAGAAGCCTTGGGATCAGCATTCTGTCACCAGAGGGACAGAACTGCAGAAATGGGAAAAAAGCTTAAGCATCATCTAGTCCAACCCTCCCTCAGTTCACACAAAAAGATGCTGAGGTCCAAAGTGATGAAGGGACTTACATGCAGCAAGCTAGTAGCGAGCCAAGACCAGAACCGCTGTCTCCTGACTCCTGCAACAATGCACGTCCCCCACACTGGGCCGGGTGACCTCGGGCAACCGCATCTCCTCACGTGCTGGGCGCTCTGCAAAGCGCTTTTCTAGATGTGGTTTGATTGAACCCTACATAGCTCTCTCAGGGAAGGAGTGTAATAATCCCCAGTTTACGGAGGAGGAATCCAGGGCTCAGAGCAGTTCAGGAACTTGCCCAACGTCACACAACACATGCAGGGGCTGGGTTGGACCCCAGGTCTCTCTGACTCCAGAGACCCTCCTGGCCGAGGCACAAAACCTGTTTGTGAAACACCAAGCACCTTGGGCCTCAGTTTCCTAATCTGTGAAATGGAGGAACTGAACACCAGGGCCCTGAGACCCCCTTGCGAAGCATCAACAGGAATTTCCAGGAGAGGTTGGCTGTTCGCTAGTTGCCTATTAGTGGGAGAATTTCTCTGTTTTCCCCCATTGGCTTCAAAACATGTCGCGCCCAGGTTTACACAGAGAGAAGCCTGGGGAAGGTGCTATGGCAACCACAGTAGCTCCAGGGAGCCGAATTCGCCTGACTTGGCCAGACTGGCAAACTGAGTGACCTGAGACCTGAGCTCCCCAAGAGGGTCAGGGCAGAGCCAGGGCCCCCCCAGAGGACTCGAATCAGACCACGGGGGGGAGGGGGTTGAGCAGCCTGTGCTCTGCCCCTGAGATCCTGCCGCCCCCGCCCCCAGGGCAGAGAGAACATGGGTCTGCAGCCTGAAAATAAGGCTCTCTGGTCAGCTCTGGGGCATAAATTTGGAGATCTTGGGCAAATCACTTCCTCTCTCTGAACCTCAAGGTTGTTTTTGTTTGCTCATCTGGGACACAGAATATGCACAAAATAAATAGCGGCTGCTATTATTATTACTAATACACAAATTCGGAAGAGTTGGATGCCCACCAGATAATGAACTTGAAATGCTTTATGTACCGCAGCACTACACAAGTGCAAGAGCTTCCTGTCGCCCAGGAAGAACATTCACGCTCCCCTGGCTGTGTAGAACCCCTCAGTACATAGAATAATTGGACCGAGCACTTTCTATACAAAAGACACATTAGGCACTATGTTTGGGGAGAATCACAAAGATGAACACACACGAATGTTCACAGTCTAGGAGGTGGCGTATAAGATATAAAGGAGGAGGCGGTAAGTGTCACGAGAGAGGAGAGGGTCAGACGAAGGTTTTGGGAGTTGAGAGACAGAGACCATAGACTGAGTAGGGGAAGACTTTCCTGGGAACAGAGCCAAGTGGGGAGGCCACATCCTCCCTGTACCACGGCTGCACCAAGGCTGTACCCCGGACTGTAGACGCCTCTGTGAAAGCACGTACCTCCTGGGTTGAAGTCATTTACAGACATCGTCTCTATCAGTTAAAACTCTGTGGTTGCAAGTAACAGAAACGCACTGCGGCTAACTTAGGCAGACGGAGGAGATTACTGTAAGGGAACAGGGGTGTCTGAGGATCCATGGCCAGGACTGGAGACTGGCTCTGGGAAGACCCTGGGACCCAGAACAGAAGCCGGGACATTCACTGTTCTCCTCTCTCCCCCGTTCTGCTCTATCTGCTGACCAGCCTCCGCCGCTGCTCCAGCCACAGCGATGGGTCTGACCACCTGCAACTCCTAAAGTCTCAGGTTTACCACCCAGCCTGTCACACTGCAGATGGGGTGACCAACCATCCCGGTTTGCCTGGGACTCTCTTAGTTTTACCACGGAACTTTTCCGTCCTAGGAAAACCGGGATGGTTGGTCACCCAATACCTGCTCGAGACGTGTTTATTGAGTTAACGAATGTTCTACTGCCAACCACAAGCAGGGGCAGTGTTTGAACCCCACTCACTGACCCTGGGAGAAGGAAACCTGCCCGGTCCTGTTTAAGGCAGGTGGACTGCCCTGGTCCAGTCAGCCACGGCCGCAGGACAGGCTCACAGAGTCCACACACGGCTGCAGGGGGCCAGCGGCCCTGGGTGGTGAAAGAGTTCCTGGAGAAAGTAGGGGGTGGAGTCATTGATTCATGGTCCAGGTAGAT
The DNA here is from genome assembly GCF_037783145.1 of Equus przewalskii. Lineage (NCBI taxonomy): Eukaryota > Metazoa > Chordata > Mammalia > Perissodactyla > Equidae > Equus > Equus przewalskii. The sequence continues at coordinate 27,173,822 of NC_091832.1, forward strand.
CCCCCAAAAAGTGTCAGCTATAATTTCTGCCTCCCCCCAAAAATAATGAACTCTGCGTGAAAGGACCATGCCCTATTTATCTTTGTATCCCCAGAGGCTAGCACATGTCTGACCGAAAGTATGCCACATGGTTTTTTCTTTCTGTTCTTCTAACATATCAGACTTGTTCTACCCTATGTCTTGGCACTTGCAGTTCCCTCTGCTAGAATGTTCTTTCCCTAGTCCCCACATGCTTGGGGTCTTTCCACAAACACCAGCCCTGAGCCCCAGTCTAAATTACATCCCTCCCCCACCCCAGCACTCTTTCACATCAGCCCATTGCGATCTGTTGTTACTTCCTCATTTTCTTCCCAGTGCGTATCACTGCCTCAAATTCTCCTGTTCATTTACTGGCTTGAGTTGTGTCTGTTTTCCCAAACACTGGAATGTGAGTTCTGGAAGGGCAGTCCCTTTTCTCTCTTGCTCATCACGGTGTCCCCAGTGCAAGATAAGACCTGCCCCTTGTAGCTACTTAAGAAATTTTTGTTGAATGAATAAAAAAAATGGATGAAATGTAAAGGAGGGGGAGGTGCATTCCAGGTAAGGGAACAGCACCAGGTGAAACAGGAAGAAGGAATTAATTGCAGGGTCTGTACCGGAAACAGGAAGTAGCTTAGTTTGGCTGGAGGGTAAAGAGCTCAAAGCGAAGTGGGTAGGGGCTCGATGAGTGGGTCAGTGGGTTAGGGCCAGACCTCCACACCACAGTGTCCCGCACTAGCTTATTGATCCTGCAGGAGGTTTTAGATGAGGCTCTCCTTTTTGTGAAAGAATAAATTCCTGGGGGCCGGCCCCGTGGCCGAGTGGTTCAGTTCGCGGGCTCCGCTTCAGCAGCCCAGGGTTTCGCCGGTTCGGATCCTGGGCCCGGACATGGCACCGCTCATAAGGCCATGCTGAGGCGGTGTCCCACATGCCACAACTAGAAGGACCCACAACTAAAAATACACAACTATGTACCAGGGGTCTTTAGGGAAAAAGAGGAAAAATAAAATCTTTAAAAAAAAAAGAATAAATTCTTAGTTGCTGCAGGTCACACAGGTAGTGAAAATTTCTATCAAAAGACCTACTTTGTGATAATGCCAGACAGGAGTGTAGACCTTTGTGGACTCTGAAGAACTTGCAGGAGAATGCTTTGTGCTCTGACAACAGCTGGAGGAATCACACAAGGCCAGCTCTGGTCACGGTTCTGAGAAGCCTTGTGGGGGAATGGAAAGAACAGCTGCCTGCATGGAATTCAGAAGACCTGGGCCTTCTTCTTGCCAGCTGCGTGACCCTGGCAAGACTCACCCTCCTTAAATTCATTTATTCATTCATTCACTCAGCCACTCCTTCAACAAATAGTTATCATGGGCCTGCTTCGATGGTTAATTTTATAGTGTCAACTTGACTGGACCACAGTGCAAAGATATTTGGTCAAACATTATTCTGGATGTTTCTGTGAGTGTGTTTTTGGATAAGATTAACATTTAAATTGGTGGACTTTGGGAAAAGCAGATTGTCCTCCATAAGGTGGGTGGGCCTCGTCCAATCAGTTGAAGGCCTGAATAGAACAAAAAATTGACTTCCCCTGAACAAGAAGGAATTCTCCCGCTTGACATCCTTCAGATTCAAGTTGCAACATTGGCTCTTCCCTGGTTCTCTAGCCTGCCAGCCCACCCTACAGATTTTGGACTTGCCAGCCTCCATAACCACATGAGCCAATTCCTTAAAATAAATTTTTCTCTCTCTATATACACACATCCTATTGACTCTGTTTCTTTGGAGTACCCTGACAAATGCAGCGTACTATGTGATCAATTCTGAAGACAGAGCAGTGAGCAAAAGAGGCTTGGTCTGTGGCCTCACTGAGTTTACATTCTAGTGGGAGGAGGAAACAATAAGAAACAAACACCACGTTAAACACACCGATTAGAGACATTTGCAAGTGTGTAGCACCCTAGGGATCGCTCCGAGTGGCCTGAAGGCCCAGCCAGGGGAGGCAAGGGCCCGAGCTTTCATTTCAGTTTCCTCTTTTGTAAATTAGAGAAAAGAATATCAGATCTGTTGTCATAGAGAATGTGTAGAATGAGCTTATTTTTGTTTAAAAAAAAAAAGTGGATCTGTCTAGCAGGATGGAGGGAATTGTCGCCTTAACAGATGGCAGCAGGCTCCTTAGGGACAGAATTGTCTGTCTTTAACATAACACTTTGATAAACCACTTGAGGTGGGAAGTGCGCATGCTCCCAGGGGCATTGGCTCTCAGACCAGCCTGTAAGAGATGCGTCAGAAACAACCTGAACGGGGGTGGGGGCCACAGGAAGGGTGGGGGGTGCGAAGGGCCCTGACAGAGGACCCAAGGGCTTTTCAACATTCGATTTTAAATGGTTTCTGTTCCTGTGACATAACCCCAGTCTTTGTCCCTCCTACCTTAGCAATGCTTGCGAAACACACATGGCTTCCTGTGAACGGGGGTTTTCTGGAAATGGAGGAAAGGAGGCACAGTTCAGGTCTTAGTTACCGCCAGGCCACGTTGTCCCAGGAGTTACACACCAGAACGGCCAAAAGGATGCAGAGCAGAGACTGAAGAACTCGGTGGAGGGAGGAAGTAGGCGCCAGGGCTGCCTGGGCCCACTGATGCCCCTGGAGAAACTCAGTTTGGAGGAGGAAATTGGAATTCCCTCTGGGAGCAGAAGGAAGGGCTCGAGCCCATCTTGGGGTCTCAATCTTAAGACCTCAGCTGATTTCTGGGTGACCTGGATATGGATACGTAAGAAAACAAAGTGTGGAAAGCTTAACACCAAAACGCTAACGGGCGCTATTTCTGGATGATAAAATGACGTGATTTTGTTTACTTTATAGATATAGATATATAAATATATGTCTTTATGCAACTGTCTAAATCTTTTACAAGAAGCAGAAAAAATCCAACTAAGCTATTTTCATCTTTTTAGAAATAAATAAATCTGCTGCTGACAATCCTGCCAGAGTCGCAGAGACAGCAGGTCTCTCCTCGCCAGCAGGGGACGTGGGGAGGGGCTGGGCAGGGGCGAGGCTGGGTCTCCTTCCTCCGCTGCACTTGCAATCATGACTCATCTCGCTCTCCAGGCTGCCATGGAAATGAGAAGCGCGCTCCCAAGGAGACTCAACTTGCCATCTCTCCCGGCTCTCTCCACAGTGAGAGCAAGGGGAGCCCAGCTGTCCTGCTCCTCTCTGCAGACAGCTACCTCCTGGCATTTGCCTGCCAGCCCCAGAGCTGCCTCCCGCTCACCCTCGAGGCCAGGCAAGTTAACAAGGCAGCTGTTCACTTCCATTTCTTCTCCTCCCAGCTCCAGACCCAGGCCTGGGCTCCGGAGAAGGCCTCCGCCCTCTGCAGCCTCCACCACCCTCCTGAGGCCCCCAGGCTTGGCTGCCCGCAGGCCCTGGTGGCAGAGAGGGCTGCAGGCCTCCCCCCACCCCCCCATCTCCTCCTGGAGGCGCCACCCTGACCCAGGCACCTGCGCCTCCCCACCGCCCGGGGTTATAAGGCTTGGCCTCCCCTGCTTCACAGGACCAGCCTCCTCCTCACATCACGGTCCAGGAAAAATCTGGTTTTATGAAAGGCATCCGGGGTGGGGGTGGGAGGTTGAAAGGGAAATACAAGTATGAAAAACCTAGAGTGAAATGCAAGAGTACGTTTAGCAAATGGTCCAACTGAGAGAAATTATTGTCGAGACAACAGCGGTGATAACCCGAGAATCCCTGTTTTCTAATCTTCCTGGCTCTCCTTTTCCTTTAATATCAGAGCCAAATAGTTCAATCCGCCCTTCTGAGTGACCACGGGGAGTCCAGTCTTCTCGGTAATATTTCCCAGGGTTCCTGGAGAGGGGGTACTTGACAATAATAACAATGACAATAATAATAATGCTCTGTGTTTATTGCGTCCTTATTAGGTTGAACCGTGAATTTACCTCTCTTAACCTTATCTGAACACAAAACAGCAATTTGATACAGTTGAACTGAAGTCTATACAACGTACACTATACTAAGCGATATACATATAGTATCTCATTTAATCCCCGTGACAGCCCTATGCTTATTTAACAGAGTAAAATTGAGGCTCAGGGAGGTTAATTAACTTGCCCAAGGTCACACAGCTTGTAAGGTAGAACCCAGAATCAAAACGAGACTGTCTGAATCCAAAACTCAGAGCTTAACCAGAGTCAGAGGCCTTGTTCCCATGTAATCTAAACAGCTGCTCTGGTTTCTTCCTGATCCTTCCAGGCTGTCTTGGAACCACTTTTTCAGGCTGCTGCCAGGCTCCCAATAACCTTCACCCAAGACAGGCTCACTGTTCTTCCCTCCGACCCCAAGCAGCACAGCCTCAGGCCCATTCCAGGTTGTAGAGGCTAACAAGCCAGGCTGACAGCTTGGGGAAGTCGGGCGGAACCTGCACTTCAGTAAAAGAAAACGTAAAAGTGATATCCTCCCGGAAAACTCAAATATGGACATCTCAAGGTCCCCCAGTCCTGACCCTCTGGTCCCTTAGCGTCCCCCAGCCCCTGCCGCATTAGTGGGGCCTTCCCTGCTCGGATCAAGGTCTTCTGTCCTTATCTTTCTCTTCTGTGTCCAAACTGTGCCCCACACCTGTGTCTTGGGCCCTCCAGAAAAAGAAAACAAGAGCAGCATTTACAACGAAATCACTACAAGCTAACTGCCTCTCCACCCAAGGAGACGCCCTTTCTCTCATCGTGCAAAGTGTTTAGCTCTTTTGGTCTCAACTCCTCCCTCCACATTCATTCCAAGACCTGCTTTGCTTGACCAAAGGCCAAGTAGGTATGTTGTTTGAAAAAAGGCAGTCTGGGGCCGGCCTGGTGGTGCAGTGGTTAAGTTCGCACGTTCCACTTCAGCGGCCCCGGGTTCGCCGGTTCGGATCCCAGGTGCGGACATGGCACCACTTGGCATTCCGTGCTGTGGTAGGCGTCCCACATATAAAGTAGAGGAAGATGGGCACGGATGTTAGCTCAGGGCCAGTCTTCCTCAGCAAAAAGAGGAGGATTGGCAGCAGATGTTAGCTCAGGGCTAATCTTCCTCAAAAAAAGAAAAAAAAAGGCAGTCTTCCACCAAGATGAAATCCGCCTTGGTATCGAAAATACTGCCAGGCAGCGTTTTTTTTTTTTTTTTTTGCTTTTTTGCTTTTGTTGTTAAATATACATAACATAAAATTTACCATTTGGGGCAGCTTTTTTTTCTTTTGTGAGGAAGATTGTCCCTGAGCTAACATCTGTGCCAATCTTCCTCTATTTTGTATGTGAGTCGCTACCACAGTATGGGTTGATGAGCCGTACATAGGTCTGTGCCTTGGATCCAAACCTGCGAACCCTGGGCCACCAAAGCAGAGTGCACGAACTTAACCAGTACGCCACCAGGCCAGCCCCTCGGGCAGGTTTTTAAAACAGTATTTTTTTTTCATCCCCGCTACGTTATGAAGGAAGTGGGCAAATGAAGTCTGAGGAGAATGTGAATGGCAGGGCACAGAAAGGGGGGCATCTTTTAACCAGGCAAGTGGCCCCAAGTGCCCAGAGGGTGGCATGTACTTCCCCCTGATGTTCCCTGAGTCACTGCTTTGCCTCCCTGGTCACTCCTGCTGGGAGTGACCGGTAATGAGACTGCAAAGTTGGGTAACACTGCTGTAGAGGCCTGAAATGCTACTACATAACTACGTGCTACCTTTCTAATCCATGGGGAGCCACCGAAGGTTCTTGAGCATGATCGGAGCCGTACTTCACTAAGATCCAAAGTGGGAGGGCGAGTATCTCCCGGGGAATTTGTAAGCCAAGCTCAGGTTTGGAAGTTGACTTGACACTACTTACTTGGAATCACAAACTGAAGAATTAACATGAAATGTGACCTGGACCCATAGCCTGCTCTGGAAAGACACAGTCCACCCGAGGCCTGTGTGGCCTGGGGGCAGTGCTGGAATTCCCCCTGGGAGGTCACAGGATCTCTAGAGGGACTTCCGAGGGGCACAGGCCTGACCCAAGCCCTTTTGTCTGGATTCCTCCTCCTTGTGGTGCTCTCCCGCTGGGCGCTGCCTCTGGGGGTCTCACTGAGGGCCCCAGGGCCTGCGCTCAGCACTCTCCCCAGGTCGCCGGCAGGGCAGCCTCATCCCTGGGGCCCAGGAGCTCCTCATGAAGAGCCCTGGACTGGGTCCTGGAGGAGACACCAAGGACAAGACAGTAGGCCTCTGTCGGTCTCATTGGAAGTCACACCAAATGAGAGATTCTAAATCACCCATGAAAGATTCAACACAGACCGAGCACCTGCACCCCACGAGGCTGTGAAACAACGCAACGAAGGGGCGCAGTCAGGGACGGCTTCTCAGAAGGGCCGTGTCTGCAGCAGGCTGGCGAGAAGAGCCCTGGAGAGGGCAGAGGACGCGGGGTTTCACTGCTGGCGCTGCCTCTTCCTGCCTGTGTCCCTGGCAAGTCCCTTCCCGTCCCCAATCCTTCAGGTTCCCATCTGAGGTCTCTCAGGATGCTACGGTGCTGTGTGCAGCTGGGGACACAGAAAAGAGGAGAGAGTTCCAGAAGGACTCAGCTCTGAGGCAGGGAGTAGCTGTGGAAGGGGTTGAGGAGCCTAGAAGGAGCTGAGCGCAGTGACAGGCTGGGACAGGCGACCGAGAGCTTGGACTTGGGGCCTTTGTTCTCGTCCGCCTGAAACCCCACGGCCTCATCACCCAAGCAGTCCCTAAGTCTCTGCAAACGGGCCTCAGCACACCCGGGAACTGCTTTCTCCGCATTACCAAAGACTGGACACCAAAGCCCTTTCTTGGTCCTCATTCTCCTTCTCTCAGGAGCCGCTGACACTGTTGCTCACTAGGTCGGCTGGCCTGGGTCCAAGCTCCTCCTGCTTCAGACAGGCCTCTTGTTGGTACCAGGTTATTCTTCCTGAAGTACAAATAGAAAATCTTGTTCCCTTGCTCAAAAACCTTCAAGGATCCTTACTGCCCACCGGTCTAAGTACAAACTCATCACCCAGACGTGCAAGGCTCTTCACAGTGCAGCCTCTGCCTGCACTCCCAGCTGTCTCTCACTGTCCCCCCTCCATAAATTGTGTCCCCAAGCACACCCTCGCTGTTCTCTCCCACCTCCCTGCCTCTGCTCGTGCAGTGACTCCCTCCTGGAATCTCCCTTCTCTGCTGGTCAAATTACTTTCTATCATCCATCTCCATGCCACCGCTTCCTGGAAAGTCCATCTTGATCATTCCCAAATGTGCCCGTAATAATTAAACTCCTGAAACAAAGCCAACTTTCTTTTTTTTTTTTTTTTGAGGAAGATTAGCCGTGAGCTAACATCTGCTGCCAATCCTCCTCTTTTTGCTGAGGAAGACTGGCCCTGAGCTAACATCCATGCCCATCTTCCTCTACTTTATATGTGGGACGCCTGCCACAGCATGGCTTGTCAAGCGGTGCCATGTCCGCACCCGGGATCCGAACCAGTGAACCCGGGGCCGCCGAAGTGGAATGTGTACACTTAACCGCTGCACCACCGGGCTGGCCCCCCACAAAGCCATATTGAAATACACGAGTTTAAGCCTTCCTTGCCTCCTGCCTGTTTTCTGACCTTAGTTCTCCACGTTGCCTGTTGAGTCTGTGAGCTATTTGACAACTTCCCAATACATTCCTTCTCTGCTTAAGCTGCCCAGAATTGGTTTGTGTTGCTTGCAATCGACGCTCGTGACTGATCCCCCTGCCTTCCTCCTAGACCGCAAGCATCGAGTGAGATGCTGTGTACACAGGCACTTGGTGAACACTGAAGCCCAGCAGAAATGTGCTTTATCATTCCACTGTGTATTCCCCCATCCACTGCTCCCGTCAGCCAGCCGCCTCCAACAGAAGAGAACCTGCAGAAAACTCGCAATCACATTAGCCAAAGGGAATGAAGGGCCAGCAGAGCTAGCAATGAGGCCAAAAATAGAACACTCATGTTACACTCGATAATTACCTCCCTAACTATGATTTTTTGCAATTATATAATCCCAAACTTTTTTTTTTTGCATTGTAAACAGATAGCAAACAATCTCCAAAACCACTTACCGATGATTCCTGACTCCATTAAGGGAAATTTAAGTGCTTTGTTTAGATCCTCTGTTACTGAGTCACCGAGAGAGAGAAAGTAGCCATTTCCCCCCGCGGTCCCTGCTCCAGGCCACGCAGCCTGCCTGTCCACTTAGCCAGAAGAAACTCTCCCTTCTCTAAACAACTCTGGGGCAATTTTTTAAATACAATTTACATAAAGTGCACAGACCATAAGTGCACCACTGGATGAATTTTTACATATTTTCCTTAGACTCAGGGGTGCACTACCCGGATCAAGACAGAGAACGTTTCCAGAAAGTTCCCCCATGCCTCTTCCCAGCCAATACCCCGGCAGGACCCACTCTTCTGACCTCTATCACCATAGATTGTTTTGCCAGTTCTAGAACTTCATAAAAATGGAATCACATAGTATGCACTCTTTTGCTTCTAGCTTCTTTCATTCAACAAGTTTTTAAGTGCCCTGTTCGTTTGTTTTTTAATAATCTTCATCACTTTGCACACAAGAGCTTCCTTCCTTATGTACATGTCTCTCCTATACCAGTGGGGTCCGTGTCGAGTAGGACCCCCCACAGGACCCTCCACGAATTAGATGCTTGATAAATAGTTTCCAAATGAATTCACCAGTGCAGACCAGAACCGTGGACCCCATTTCTCTCTCCACCTTACCATCTCTGTCATGATGCTGTGCATATCTCCTGAGTACTAACTGTGTGCCAGGCTCTGGGCTGAGCCCTGTATACCCATTAGCATCACATAAATGCTTACAACAACCCTAAATGCAGGTACGACTTCGTCCCCATTTTCCCCATAAAGAAACTGAGACTCAGAGATGGCACATCACCTTCTCCAAGATCAGCTCACTAAGAAATGACAGAGCCAGGACTCACGCTCTGGCCTGTCCGACCCGGAACCCAGACTGCTAGCCACCAGCCCTGCAGTGCCTCGAGGTTAGGAAAGAAGCTGAGGGTAACGGCCTGCGTGTCCCTTGTGACAGCTCCAGAGCCCCTCGCATCAGCCCAGCAATGCACATGTTATTATGCTTGTCTTTCCTACAGGTAGGAAAGCTGAGGGTCAGAAACGTTGAACCACCTGTTCACACAACTAGTAAGTGGCCAAGACTGAAGAATCCGTAGCAACGTAAAGCCCTTGTTCTTGGCGGCACGCCCATGAGCCACCCCTCTGCAGCACGAGCTGACTGCCTGAAGGGCGCTAGTCTCTGTGCGGGCTGGCTGTTCGCCTTCCTGACCCAGGGAGATGTCAGGATCAACGGCCTGCTTGAAAGCTCAGCACGGGAGCCTGGTAGACTCGCTTGTGCAAGGCTATGACTAGGGTGGCCGTGTCTGTGGCAGCGTTTAAGATCTCATCCTCTAATACTCTAAAAAACCAGATCCAAATGAAAAGGACGCGTCCTTTCATTCAGAGCAATATGTATTGAGTTCACGATGTGAGCCAGGCGTCGTGCCAGGCGTGGGGGAACACGGCAGAGCTGGCTTTTAGGCTCATGGAGCCTCTGGTCCAGCAGGGGAAACAGACACGAGTAATGAAGGGCAAGTTGAGGACCACAGGAATCTGTTACAGGGGTTCCGAAGTGAGCCTGAGAGGTCCGGGAAAGCTGCGAGAAGAAATGACGCTTAACCTTGACCTGAAGATGAGCCGGAGTCAGTAGTGAGGGGAGAAGAGTGTGCTTGTTGGAGGAGGGAGTTCAGGCAGAGGGAGCAGCATGTGACAAGAGCCTGAAGCAGGAAGAGAAAACACAGGCGGCTTCACGAGGGCAGAGACATTCACCTTGCTTACCCCAAGCACCTAGTACCACACCTGGCCCAAATGAGGCACTCTGTAAACACCTGGTTGCCTGAATGAATGCTTAAAAGAAATTCAAACTAGATGAAGCAGAGTGGGGAAAAGAGCAGCGTGAGACGGAGCCTGAGAGGTGGACATCAGCCAGATCACGCAGGGCCTTAAAGGTTATGGTTAAAGGGCTTGGATTTTATATAAGAGAAATGGGAGAGTTTGGGAAGAATTTTGAGACGTGGCATGATCTCATTTGCATTTTTAAAAAGTCGCTTTGGCTACTGAGGAGAGAATGGCCTGGAGAGGGGGCAGCTCAAGATGATGGTAGTGATGGGGATGAAGAGCCGTGGAAAGATTCAGGAGATCTCTGGGGGAATGAGCAGGACTTGAGTCAAGGGTGACTCACACAGGCTTCTGGCTGAAGCAACAGGCTGGGTGATGCGACCGTTCAGCATGATAGGACCCTAGACGGGGAGCAAGTGGGGAAGATGAGGAGTTTTTATACATGTTGAGATGAAGATGCCTAAGAAACATCCAGGTGGAAAGGCCGAGGAGGCTGTTGCACAGGGTGTGTGGGCTGGAGCTCAGGGAGAGGGCTGCGGAGAGAGCCCTGAGGACTGCTGACGTCTAGCTGGTAATTGAAACCACGAGCAATGAGATCACCGAGGGAGAGGGGAAAGCGAGCGGAGGCTAGGGCCTGGAACTCCACCTTTAATGACTACAGAGAGGAACAGGAGAAGCTGGCAGATGAAACCAAGAAGAGAGAGAGGCAGGTGGCAAACTGGAGAGCACAGGATCACACAAGCAAAAAGGAGGATGTTTTGAAAAAGAAGCAGTCCTCTGAATTAGGTAAAAATGAAGATTAAAATGTTTACAGTGGATTTAGCAATGTGGAAGGGGTGGATGACATCAGTTGCTGCAGAAACGTGTGACGATTACTGTTGTCTCTCCCGCCCTAAGAAAGGAGACTATCTTCTAGGGCCAGGACTCAGGAATCCCCTGATCAGGCTCTGCATGGGGAGACCTCACAACTTATTGCAATCTTTCCCCCTTTTTTTTTAAGATTTTATTTTTCCTTTTTCTCCCCAAAGCCCCCCGGTACATAGTTGTGTATTTTTTTTTAGTTGTGGGTCGTTCTAGTTGTGGCATGTAGGATGCCGCCTCAGCATGGCTTGATGAGTGGTGCCATGTCCGCGTCCAGGATCCAAACTGGTGAAGCCCTGGGCCGCCAAAGGGGAGCATGCGGACCCAACCACTCAGCCATGGGGCCGGCCCCTCTTTTCCGCTTTGAAGTTAGCATTTCGTGTCTTTAGGGGAAAGAGAAGCTGTCTACGAAGAGCTTCAGACACGGGGGAAAGAATCTTGGAAAACACACTCTTAAAGCACCAGCAAGAACATGTGATTTAGCAAAGCAACCACCCGGAGTTCCATGATTCATTCATTCGACATCACGATTGTGCCCCTACTCTTTACCAGACACATAAATCTTAATCCATTGCCTATTTCTTTAGCCCCTACTGTATACGTTGCATAGGTAATTTCATAAGTCTTTTGTCCTTTCATCAAAAATGTAAAACTCTCAGAGAGCAGAACATTTTCTTTACCTTTTTATCTCCCACCAAAACAGGATAACCCAGCCATCCTGGGCAATTCACCATTCTCCCAATTTCCCATGAATCCATTCCCTCTTCCTAGAATGTCCTCCAACTGCATAAATCCCCTTCATTTTCAAGGCCCAGTTCAGATGGCACTTCCTCTACGACCTTTTCCCAAATGCCTCAAAGAAGCTGAATCCCCCCCTCTCAGGACTCCTGAGGGCCCGAATATCCCTGGTCTTCCTATATAGAGTTAATGTGAGTGGGGCCTCTGTCCCCCTGGCCCAGCTGTGCCTCTTCTCACAATCCCCAGTTCCCACTGGAGTGCTTAGTAAACTGGTCGACAATCAGCTACCCTCTCCTCTGGTCAAAACAGGCCTCTGGGCCCCAAACTGTAAGGATCAGGGTGAGTTGAGAACTCAGAAGATGCTCCTCCAGTGCCACCTCCTGGCAAAGTGAAGTATGACAGCTCCTGATTTCGCCCCTTCCTCGTTCTGAGGTCCCCTCAACTCTACCTGTATTCTTTCTTTCATTCATTCTTTTGTTCTTTCTGTGCCAGGCTCTGAGCAGCCTGGTGAGCATGAGAGACTCAGTTCCTGCCCTCAGGGAGTTTAGAACCGAGTGCAGACAGAACTTCTGACAGAAGAGAACCAGCAAACCTCAGAACTGGCAGCTAAGCCAATCTCAGAACTGGAGAGTGACAGGAGCCGTGATCCTGAATGTTTGGAGGCGGCAAGAAAGGGGGCTGCTCCGGCTGTGCCTGAGGCTGCCATCTACAGCGGCCAGGACTGGGGCACGGTCTGAGCAGGACATCGCCCTCTTGTGGCTACGTGGGCTCTCACAGACGGAGGCGCAGCTGTGCCGGGCAGGTCCTCCGCATCCCGCCTCCCACACACTCCCCATCACTTTTTTTTTTTAAGCTTACTAATAACAACAAAGGGAAACAGTACACCACACTACAAAACAATTCAGTGTCTGTCTCACTGCTTCTGAACGGCTGGGTCCTGGAACCCATGTGTTATACTCTTGATGCCCTAAGATTAGAATCTCAACGTTAGAGCTGGAAGAGACCTTCAATCTTTCATTCATTCCTCTCGTAAAGGCTTATTGAGCACCTGATTAAGTGCCAGGTGTTGTGTTAAGTGCTGAACACATAAAACAAGAAAGAACATGGTAAACACTTTCGTGATGTTTATGTTCTCTTTGGGGAGATAGGAAAAAGAGCAAGTACACAACTTTTAAATGTTTACTTATTTATTTTTAATAATACCACCTGGTACATTACATGATTCAAAATACAAAACGGTCCACAGCGAAAAGCCTCCCACTCCTGCCCCAAGCCACCTAGTCCCCTCCATAGAGACAAGCAATATGATCGATTTCTTCTGTGCTCATCCAGAGAAAACATACGCAAGTACAAGCAAATATATTCTTTTCCCCCTTATTATACAAATGGTGGTATTCTATACACTCTCTACTGCACCTTGGGGTTTTTTTTCACTTTACAATATATCTTAGGGGCTGGCCCAGTGGCTGAGTGGTTAAGTTCGCACGCTCCACTTCGGTGGCCCAGGGTTCGGATCCTGGGCACCGACATGGCACCACTCATTAGGCCATGTTGAGGTGGCGTCCCACATGCCACAACTGGAAGGACCCACAACTAGAATATACAACTGTGTACTGGGGGGATATGGGGAGAAAAAAAAGCAGGAAAAAAAAGAAGATTGGCAACAGTTGTTAGCTCAGGTGCCAATCTTTAAAAAAAAAATATATATATATCTTAGGAAATCATTCTATATCAATACATAGATTTCTATCTTTTTTACAGTTGTATGGTATCCCATTGTGTGAATATGGCATGATTTAAAATAATTTTACATTGTGATAAATGTTATGATACAAACAAGATAAGCAGGGAGCTGAATTTTAAAAGAACAAGGGAGATCTGGCTTTAGATAAGGTGGTCAGGAAAGGAAGCTCACAGTTGGGAAATGCCATTGAAGCTGAGTCCTAAAAAATAAGAGGGGATCCACCAGGGGAACGTGAGGAGGAAGAACACGCAAGCCAAACAAAGGATTGCCAAGGCAGGAATGAGCTTGGCGTATTGGAGGGGCTGGAAACCACTGTGGCTGGAGCCAGATGAGATGGAGAAGCGCAGAGCCAGATGGTGAGGGACCTTGTAGGCCAGGGTAAGGAGCACAGGAGTGATTCTGAATGCAGTGAGAAGCCACTGGAGGATTCAAGAGAGAACTGGGAGGCTCTGATTTATATTGGGGAGAACCTTCACTTAGGCAGCTGTGTGGAAGGTGCGTTAAAGGACAAGGGGGAAGGGAGGAGCTGAGCGAGGCGGCTGATGCAGTAGCCCAGGCGGGAGCTAACAACAGCATGGAGAGGGTGGTGGCGGTGGAGATGAGAAACATTGACAGCGTTGGGATTTATTTTGGAGGTAGAGGTGACAGAATTGGAGGTGGGTTAATCTCACAGATCACTGAGCCCAGTTCCCTCTCTTCCCAGCTGACCGAGCCTAGTGACGCGCTTGCCCCAGGTCAGAGAGCTCCTCAGTGGTAGGTCCAGGCTAGAAGCCAAGGTTTCTGACTCCTGGGTCAGTGTTCTATCACTCTACAGAAGCTGGAGTTGGAATTTGAGAATAAAAACTGTACTTTTAAAATTTTGTTAACCAGTCATTACTGATACCTTCAATTTTTAAGTTGTTTGACAGCTTCTTATTAGCTTTCTTGACTCCTCACCTCAGTGTAGAAAGAGGCAGGTCTGGGGTGGGTGGAATCTCAGCACTGTCTGTAAGCCTGGAGCAAGGGAAGGAGGCAGTGTGGACGATGGGGATGGCGAATGAAATAGGGTAGTCAGGAGAGACCTCGCTGATAGGTGACCCCTGCTGGAAAACCTGACAGAGGAGGAGGGGGTGGGCCTTGCAGATATCTGAGGGACAGGTATTCCAGGTGGGAGAGGCAGCTGGGGCGAAGAATCACTGACAGGAAGCTGGCATGTTTGAAGGGTAGCAAGGAGGTCAAGATGAGTGGAGTAGATAAGAACAGTGGAAAGGTGAGCAGGGAGAGCAGTGAGAGCAGAGTGGGAATGGGGGTCGGATGGCATAAGGCTTCATGAGCCGCTGAAGGCTTTGGCCTTTACTTTGAGTGAGATGGGAACCATGAGAGAGTGTGAGCTGATAGGCTCTGATGTATACTTTCACAGGCTCCCTCTGCTGCTGTGTGGAGGACGGACTAGAATGCAAAAGTGGAAGTAGAGCCCAGCTAAGAGATTGTTGCTGTCATTTAGGTGGGACAGGGCGGTGACTTGGCCCACAGACATGGCGAAAAGTGGTCAACCAATAAGATTTGCTGACAAATGATACAGGATGTGAGAAAGGGAGTCAAACACTATTCCCAGGGTTTGGCCTGAGAACAGGAGAGATGAATTTGCTATTAAATGAGATGGCACAGATGAGGAAGGAAGGGGTTTGGAAGTCTTGGGTTTGAGACTTGGTGAGACATCCAGTGGAGGGGCCGAGCTGGCAGTTGAATATACCAGAGCTCAGGAGGCAGCCCTAGGCTGGTTATACATTTGGGAGTTGTTGGCATATGGATGGTGTTTAAAGCCACACGACTGGATGAAATCTATTGAGTGTAGAGGGTCAAGGACTGAGCCCTGGATCACTCTGGACTCAGGAGGACAAAAAGCAGAGGAGGAACCAGCCAAGGAGACTAAGTAGGAACAACCAGCGAAATAGGCGGGAAATCAGGAGGGATGCTGTGCTAGAATGCAAGTGAGAAAGTTCATCAAGGAGGAAACAGCAACAATGCCACATGTGCTTATGGGTCAAAAAGATGAAGACCGAGAATTAACCGTCCGCCGTCACTAGAGACCATGGCAAGACCACTTCTATCAGAATGAAGGGGATGAAAGCCTGGCTGGAGAGAGTTAGAATGGAAGGAGAAATGGAGCCAGTTTCCTCTTTGGGGTTTTGCTGCAAAGAGGAATGGGGTCACTGGCAGTAGAAATGGGAGAAACAACAGTGTGGTTGTGTGCTGATAGGAATGATCCAACAGAGGTGAAATGGGGCTGTGGAAGAGATGGAGATTTGATGGATCCATGTTCTTGAGTTGGTGAGATTCATGTCTAGTGTACAAGTGGAGGGCTTTTTTCTAGATGAAAACATGCAACGTCCTACGACATTGGTTCTCAAACTCAGATCCATCAGAATCACCTGGTGCACTTATTAAAGCACAAGATTGCTGGGCCCCACTCCCAGAATTTCTGACGCAGTAGGTCTGAAGTGGGGCCCGATAATCTGCATTTCTGATAAGTTCCTGGGTCGTGCGATGCCGCTGGCTGGGAGACGGGGTTTCAAGCAACAGTGCTCTCCAATTATGTGAGTTGAGCAGACGTTGCAGAGGGAGTCTGTGATGTTTTGTTCTGATTGCTTCAATTTCCTCAGTCAAGTAGGGTCATTAACTGAGAGTAAAGTTGAGATACAAGATGGAGGTTTGAGGAAAGGGAGAAAGTACCAAATGAGCGTCTTGTGAGTAGGAAAGTGAATAGATGGAGGAAATGATGATTCTCCTCCTGAGGTTGATCGTGCATTTAAAATAAGACACTGGTTGACTGTTTTTTTCCAACCATGTTAAACCGCACAGGCGCAAGGAGGTGGAGTGTTGTATATAGCCAGGATTGTGCTGTGTCGATGAAAACAGATGAAGCAAGAGAAAGGCACAAGGTAGTTGATGGTGAATACAAGATGAGGAGGAGGATTGTGATGGACCCTGGAATCTAGGCTGGGAAAGGAGAAAGATAGGAGGCACGGTGAGGTAAAATGAAAAAGTTGATATACTTTCCTCAAAAGTGGGTGCTTTCTTCTCAAAGCCTTACCCAACTTGTCTTCCTGTCACCTCTCTGGGCTTCTGTTAGCATGACTCTCATTTCCAGCCTCAAACCTTTCTCTTGTTACTTTTCTCTATAGCACTTATCACCACCTGACAAATCTGTCTCTCCACCAGAATTAAAGTCCCACTGAAGGCAGGTGCTTTTAGTTTTCTGCTGTTGCCCCAGTGCCTAGAACTCTGCCTGGCATGTAGCAGCCCGCCCTCACATTATCCTCTCCATCCAATCATGGCCGCCTTACTCTCCAATCACATGTCCAGGACAGGTCCTACACTTCTGCACTGAAATGCCTTGATTTGGAAACATTCATCTAAAAATGGAGTGCCTAACTCTGCAAAAGTTGACAGGCTCTGGGGAAGCAGAAATCTGGAAAAGTCTGGGTTCTAATGCCGAAGAGGAACAAGGCTTGTTAGAAGCTTCTGCCAAGTTGCTTTTGATAATGGAGATGCAGGCCCTTGGGGTGCTGCTCACCCTAGGATCCTAGAAAGCTATCCATATTATGTTGTCATAGAAGGACTGGGTCCTCCTTTAGTCGACTAAAATAGAAAATTCAGAGGCCAGCCCTGTGGCCGAGTGGTTAACTAAGTGCACTCCACTTCAGCAGCCCAGGGTTTCACTGGCTGGGATCCTGGGCACAGACCTGGCACCGCTCATCAGGCCATGCTGAGACGGCGTCCCACATAGCACAACCAGAAGGACCTGCAACTAGAATACACAAGTATGGACTGGGGGACTTTGGGGAAAGAAGGAAAAAAAAATTTCATGGAATAGTGACTAAGGGGGGCAGGGGAACTCTGCAGATGGTTTGGCATTATTCCATTTTTGTAAAACAACTTAAAATTATGTGGATTATATATATTTAGGAATACACAATGCTATATATGCTGATTTTATGTCATAAAGCAAAAGTTCTTTAATAAAAGGTTTAGAAGGATAGCAAACTGTTATACTAAGATATTTACTTTTATTCTATATATGTAACTGTCTGAATTTTTTTATTAGAAAAGTACTTAGTTAAAATGAATTTAAATCTCTGCAAAAATCATACAAATGGCTTCAGACATCACTTCCTCTTTCCAATGAAGAAACGTGTGCTCAGAGCAATCCCCTGACTTGCCCAACATCACACAGCTGGTTAATGATGGAGCAGAGTAGCCAGGAGTGAGAGCTGAAGCTGTGAAGCAGATGAAGAGGCAAGGGGCTCCTGTGGTTTCCACCGAGATAAGGAAAAGCTAGGAAGGAAAATCCAATAGAGAAAGAGCAATCTTCTGGGTAGATGCCTCTCTTCTCTTCTTACAGGACCCCATGTGTATCTCCCACAACTCCAAATCGTTACAATGTAATCCTTAAACTGAATTCTGAGAGGACAAGAATCTTAGTTCCCGTTCCCCTAGTGACCAATAGCACCAACAGGGGCTCACAAAATACAGGCTGAATGACTGCATAGAAAAAACAGATGACTACACTTACATGCAAAACTGAACCAACCAACAAAATTGAGAGTTTCTTCAGGGAGCTTCACCCTTAAAGTGCAACTTTTAACTTTTTCTTTTTCCAGCACGTGAACAGCGCCTATGGCCAGTAGGTGGGGCCAGAGTAATACCCTTCGAACTTTTAGCCATTATTTTTGAGCATTATTTAAAAAGGTAGAAGCGTAAGCCATGCTTGACACTAATGGCATCTTTGCCCCGCAGCAGGGTAGCTCGAAATCCCATTTCCCCGGCCCTCAGGGGACCTAGCTCACCTGTGAGGCTAAGGGGTTTGGGACGGGGACCGGCTTTTGCGCAGGTGCAAAAGCAATGGCAGACACCATCTTGATCCAGTTTCCCGCAGTAGAATAGGCACTCGGTCAGGGCAGGGGGAAGCGTACAACAGAGGGTCTGTAGAGAGGCCCCGCAGGCTACAGCGGGCTAGAGTTGGCAGGGTCGCGGGAGCACGAAGAGCATCAGGTTAGCAGGGAGAGCTCCTGCGGGCCACAACGCGGCAGCCAACCACGCGTCTGGGGGCCTCGCGCACGCGCCGTCAGTCCCCGAGCCCCGCGGCCGGGCGGAGCCGGGCGGGGCGGGAGGTAACGCCCTGAGCACAGTCCCGGAAACCCGGAAGCAGAGGCCAGCAGGTTTGCGGGACCTTCTCCAATCCACTTGACCTGGCTGTGCATGGCTTATCCCACAGCCATGTCAGCTTTCCACGTTGCATGCAAACCCAGCAGCTGTAATGAGTATTACAGTTCCAAGGAAAGGCTTCTCAGGGTTTCACCAGATGCTCAGAAATCACTAGCAATGAGTGACAGTCATAGGAAAGTGGTATTACTTTACAACGAAAAAAACATTGTAAACCCTGTCAGATCTGAACCCTAGGGACACTTACTCTCAGTCTCATTTTCAGAACGAAGGGTCCTACATTCGTGACAGACATTTCAAATAAATCATTTTTCAATTAAAGATCAAAATAAGAAGCAATACTCAAGTGCTATATTAGCTCTATAATAAACAACAGAAAACTTCAGTATATGACCATTTATTTTCTCACAGGTAGAAAAAGCTCTGAACCTCTAAAATAGTTGTGGGGTAGAAACTAGGACTTCCAACACCTTGGCTCTCTATTCACAAGGCTAAAGGTAGAAATTATGGAAGGGTGCAAACCAGGCCACATTCTTTGGGTCTCACTCTAGGTGAAGGAGTATGTCAAGTGAACGCCCTCTCCATGACTCCAGAAGATTCATACATGGCACTAGGAAAGGGAGGAAGAACTGAAGTGGTTAGGTGCTCTGATTAGGCTAAATAATTCTGCACGCACATCAGTGATAAAAACCTCACTTTACAATCTGTTGCTACTTAAAGAATTGCTTTTAAAAAAAAAAAAATCAAAGATGGTTCCTAAATATTCTCCCAAAAAAGGAACGTTTGTTTCTTGGAAAAATAAGGCTGGGGCAGGGAAAATATAAGACTAGAAAGGAAGAGAAAGTAAGGAAGGGCTCCAAAAAACACTGGGGGCATGTCAAAAAGACACAGGAGCCACCTTGCAGGAGCTCCCAATGGCCAAAGCTGGGACAAATTTGAGGAAAAAAATAAGTAACATTGTCCCCTGGAATAAAATATCCCTAAGTAAACACTGATATAACTGAATAAATAAAATGGGGAGAAGGGACAGCTCCTCCTCATAGTAGGATTCTAATTCTTATAAGTGTAGAATAACAACATACACAGTGAATTAACATTTGGCAAACACCATGGTAATACTTGTTGCAGGCAATAACAATCCAAAGATGTCAAAATTAGAGAACCAAAGACTGATAGTTTTAAAGTATCTCTCGCCACGAGTTACTTATTAATTACAAAGGGAAAATCAGAAACTTTACAGTGGAGAAATTTTGCAAACACTACCTTAACCAATGCTCAAAGTTAACACCACCAGTAAGAAGACATACGGACATCATGTATCCTGATATAATGCAGACAAGGGTACATGACTTTTGCGGTATTCTAGTCAAAAAATAATCTCAATCAATAGTATGAAATGTGAGACGAATCCAGTTCTGCAGTCTATAAAATAACTGGCTAGTACTCTGTAAAAGTGTCAAAATCATAAAAGGTAAAGACTGAAGAACTCACAGGTTAGAGGCTAAGGACAATTAAACACAACGTGGGATCCTGGATTGGACGCTGAGCCAGAAAAAAAGACATTCCTTGGACAACTGGCACAATCCAGATAAGATCTGTTGATTAGTTAATGGTACTGTATCAATATTTACCGTTTTTGATAACCACATTAAGGTTATATAAAATGTTGACATTTGGGGGAAGCTGAGGAAAGGGTACATGAGAACTCCCCATACTATTTTCATAACGGTCTAAAATTATTCCAAAATAATTTTTTAAAAATGGAACATGTTGAGGGAAGATAGCCAGTCAAATATAACTAAGATTAAATTGAGTGAATGTAAGATTTATACATTTTGGGGCCGGGCCCGTGGCTGAGCGGTTAAGCTCACACGCTCTGATTTGATGGCCCAGGGTTTCACTGGTTCGGATCCTGGTCACGGACATGGCACTGCTCATCAGGCCACGCTAGAAGGACCCACAACTAAAATATACAATTATGTACCGGGGGTTTTGGGGAGAAAAACGAAAAGTAGAACCTTTAAAAAAAAAGATTTATACGTTTTGTTCATATTAAAGGTTTAAAATGCTTTGAATTGACACTAACGGTATGTGGTGAGATTATTCAGGTTCCCCTCATCTTTAACAAAGGAGAAAAATAAACAAACATGGCTATCCAAAGTCTTACATTCACAAATGACAGAAGTATTGAGTGCAAATAGTCAAAAGTCAACAATTTCCACTAGCAAAGCTGTCATTAGTAAATAAAAAAATTAGTTTAGCTGCATTTTGGGGTCTTCACCAAACCAACTTTTAGAACAAACTCTTTTTTATACTAAAGGCCAATATGTTCGGGTTTTTTGTTTTGTTTTTTTAACACACAAATCCAACATCCCAACCCCATCAGCACTCAGGGAGAGCTAGACGAGCAGCCTTGTCTTGTCAGGGGCTCCAAATTCCCTTCAGTGTGCTCCCAAAGCCATACCAGAATCTGTGACATGAAAAGAAAGAGTGAGAAGCACTGACTTTAACATTCAAATTGCAAAAAAGCATCTTGAATATCTCCAACTTGAATGTCCAACTTGAATACAAGGTAGGAAAATCTAGGTAAAATTGCTTTTGAATTTGCTTTTCTCAGGATATTTTCCCTTTTGAAGGTGAAGTACTAAACAATTAAGTCCATGGGAGTCCTCTAGAAGTCACAGAAGTTTGAGTTAAAATTGAAAACACTGAATGTTACATTTCTAATTCAGAAATTGGGCATCTTCAAACTGATGAAAATACAAAGGATGCCCCTGTTTAAGGGGAATCTATTTCAAAAAGCTTGGCAAATAGGAATAAAAAATTTAGGTGTACTGTACTGTGCCTCAAGCAGCAAAAAGTTCTCACCTAGACTATAATGCTAATTACAAATCAGCATTTATTACTTTTATCACACCCTTGATTTAGTAGCCTGGGCTGTGTAGAATAATATGAATAAGTCATTTGAGGGCAAACACTATACAACAGTATTAAAACCCATTTTCAGAACCCCCTTTTATTATGTAAGTTCTCACACATTTAACTAACTCTCCAAAAGTGGAACATCTTAAGGGCTAAAAATCTTTAAGGCAGAGAAGCCTTAAACCTTAGAAAATAAAAAAGGATGAATCAAATACCATTACGGTTATACGGTTGGTTCACAAAGACCCAGGCCACTGCAATTTCTTATTCTTGGACCTGCATCCATGCGGAATCCTATCTAAATAAGCCGTATTTCAGATGCACGCTTACATCCTTGATACTGGGCTCTAGCTATTTTACACATAAGCTATCTGGCCAGGCTTCCACACAGTGAGCACAGTGCCTGGCATCTAATAAACACAGTCAAATATCTGTTCAATGATTTAGCTCTACCTTCTCTGGGAAGTATCCAGAAATAAAGCATTACAAATTCTGGCCCACCTTGCTTTGCAGAGGTTATGGTTATCCAGCCTTGGGTACAAAAGCAAGTCTGAACTATTTTGTCTCAACAAACTTTCTAAAAATAGTCATCATCTCACCTCTTAAAGCTCCTTACACTCCAAATCCTTCATAAAATATAGCAAACTCAAATAACACTAAGAAATGGTACTAGAAGTGATGCTCAACAGGATCTCACGTTTATTGAGAAGTGATTAATGGTAAAAAGAAAGGCAATGCCCTTTCCTCATTGGCTGAACAAGAAACTGAAGAAACATTCACTACACGTTTTACAATATTTTTCTCTTCCAAAATGCATTTCTGTAAACAGGTTTTTACCACTGTTCTTAGCTTTGAAATCAAATTAATCCTGACTTAATCAGTATAATGTACAAGAACAGAACATTTCTTAGGACTCCTAGTACTTTACTTCGAGTAACAAAGGGTCAGAGAAAATGAACCACCCTTAAAGACACAACCTTGGGTAACACTGTTAAATTCTCCAAGACAAAAATTCTTCATAAAAATGTTCTTCCAGTTCGGAAGGGAAAAACCAAATTCCCACTTTCTGGGGTGGAGGCCCAAAACCTTCGAAACTCAAGTGTTCTCCAAGTGCAAATGTCAAAATGGGGGGAGGAAAGGGTTTAAAAATTAGAGAAAACTGTATGCACTTACGGACTTTAAAATCCGGAAAAACATAGTAAAAAGACAAAAAACAAAGCATTATGCTCTGAAATCACAACCAAAGCCAAAATAAAAGGGACATTTTTCACCTAAGCTACCTAGAGGGATTTTTTGTTTAGTTTTTTTCTTTTTCTTTTTTTTTTCATTTTCCAGTTAAGTCCTATGTCTTTTGTGAAATTCCAATACTTAAACTGCAAGTCTGCAATCGTCTCTGAAGTCAATGAAATTAAGAAAAAAGTCCTAATTCTCTTGAAGGTCATTTTTTTCCTCTTAGGATATGCAGATGCAACCGTTGCTGCAGTCTGTGCGGAACTGCCTTTTATTTCCCACGACCTTGACGTTCCTACAGAGGTTAAAAAAAAAAAAAACCAAAGAATTAGTTAAAACTTATCTGAACAGTCTTGCTTAAGAATTAAAACTTCATAGAATAACAATAGAAATTTAACTATTTGTGCTAGATAGAATATAGTCCACAAAAATTGACTTTAACTTCTTATATTTTAAACCATAGTAGTAACACTCAAGCATCCCAATTAATATAAAACTATTTTTCTTCGACTTTAAAATTTCTTAGATGACTAAACAGAGTTGTTTTCCTATTATAGATGGTTTAGGCTAATACTTCTCAGTCCCTCAAAATATGGGCCTAATGGAAGTAATTCAAACATACATCAATAGCCTGAAGGAGGGAAGCAGCATATAAACCCTAACAGTATTAAGAGAGTCTTCTCATACTAGTCCCAAGGCCTTAGATCCATAAACCTCAATGTTCTTGTTTGTAAACGAGGATCCGTATCTCACAGGGCTGTGGGAGAATTAATGAGCTGACATACAGAAAGCTTAGACCACGACAAGAACATCATTCCCTTTCCCTAGGGAGAGGTTAAAATCCACTTAAGAGGTGGTTTTTTGAAAACTGACTGCAGTACTTGTTTTCCCTGAAATAAATCTAACTGCTCATTTAAGAATCTCTTTTTTTTTTCTCCCCAAAGCCCCCCAGTACATAGTTGCATATTTTTAGCTGTGGGTCCTTCTGGTTGTGGCATGTGGGATGCCGCCTCAGCATGGCCTGATGAGCGGTACCACGTCCACACCCAGGATCTGAACCGGCGAAACCCTGGGCCGCCGAAGCAGAGCGCACAAACTTAACCAACTGGCCACGGGGCCGGCCCCTAACAATGATTCTTTATGAGCCTTTCATAAATTCATCCTAAACAGTCTTCCATTTCACACACTATCTCATGTATTGGAATTTTTAAAAATATGACTCAACTGACATGCTTTTTAAAAGCAAAAGCATTAAGTGGTTAGGAGCACACAGGCCTGAACTTACACTTGATTCATCAATCTATTTGAGTAGAGTCATTTGCTCCCATCCACCCCATGGTAGCTATGGTTCTAAAGTTAAATATGACTCAAAATGAATGGGCTTCCATGTTCCAGGCACTGTACATAGTAATTTTTATAACCACCCTGTAAGAGCTGTATTAGCTTTAGAGATAAGAAAACTAAAGTTCAAGAAAGTTACTTGAGCAAGGTTACCTAACTAAATAACAACCAAGATTCAAATGTAGAGCCATATGGCTCTTTCTCTACACCATGTTATTACAAATATTTACATAAAAGTCAACAAATTTAAGTGAGGCTTTCTGATGGACTAACTATTCTACCACTAAATTACTCCATGGACATAAAAACAGCAAATTGTTTATTCAGAAAGAACAGTCTTCTTTTTGTGATGTCCCACTTCATGTATCTAGAATTCAGGGATAAACTCACCAACACACCAAGATCTGGGATATTATTTTTTAAGTAAGCCATTTTGAAATTTCAAATTTAATAAAATAACTCACCCATACACTCCTATCTCTGGAAATCAAACTCAATTCAAGAAAAAAAAAATTCAGGGGCTGGCCCCATGGCCGAGTGGTTAAGTTCGTGCACTCTGCTTCGGCAGCCCAGGGTTCAGATCCTGGGCACAGACATGGCACCGCTCATTAGGCCATGTTGAGGCAGCGTCCCACATGCCACAACTAGAAGGACCCACAACTAAAATATACAACTATGTACTGGGAGGATTTGGGGAGGAAAAAAAAAGCAGGAGAAAAATTAAGAAAAGAAAAAAAGAAAAAAATTCAGTTCAACATAAAAGAGATGTCAAAAATTTTAAAGTTCCTGGGCTGCGGTACTGATGCCCTCACCCTTTTTTTGCCCTTTCTATATACATTCCCAAAGTTTTGATAATGAATATATCATTTGTAATAGAAAAAAACATAATTTTAAAAAAATCTCTGGGGGCCTGGTCCCGTGGCCAAGTGGTTAACTCTGTGCACTCCACTCCAGCAGCCCAGAGTTTCACTGGTTCGGATCCTGGGTGCGGGCCTGGCACCGCTGATCAGGCCATGCTGAAGCAGCGTCCCACATGCCACAACTAGAAGGACCAACTAAAACTACACATTTATGTACCAGGGGGCTTTGGGGAGAAAAAGGAAAAAGCATAAAATAAAATCTTTAGAATGCTTTCAGCATTCTTAAAAATAAATTAAAAAATTTAAAAAAACTGGAAAAAAAAATTCTGCCTATTATCACTTATTTTAACGTACTGTAACCCCAGGAATACAAATAAACTTACGTGCCCCAAATTTACCACTAAATTATAAAACCCAGACTTTGCGAAATCCGTTTTTCCCTAAGCAACACACTTATATGTAAGTTCATTAGCATGCTTAATAATGATATTTAAAATATTTAGTCAGAATAAATTCAAAACAGCATTGTGGGGGCCAGTCCCGTGGCTGAGTGGTTAAGTTCACGCACTCCACTTTGGCAGCCCAGAGTTTCATCTGTTCGCATCCTGGGCACAGACATGGCACTGCTCATCGAGCCATATTGAGGCAGCATCCTACATAGCAGAACTAGAAGGACCAACAACTAGAATATAGAACTATGTACTGAGGGGCTTTGGGGAGAAGAAGGGAAAAGAAAAGATTGGCAACATGTTAGCTCAGGTGCCGATCTTAAAAAAAAACAAAAAAAAACCCACAGCATTGTGTAACTGCACTTACTGCGTCATCTTATTTTTTAAACAGAAAGTTTGTTCCTCTTTATAATGTGCTACTATGCCCCACAAATGCCTCTCTGTTCAATTTTGCCCCAAACATAATGTAAAACTATTCCTGAATCTTAAATACACAATGATACCAAGAAGGCAAGTACAACCTGCATCATAATGTACAGCCATATGCCATAAAGTTTATTTTAAATTATGGAAATTATACAAATGACATTAGCTGCCTTAATCTCCTGATCAACAACAAGAAAACATCACTTTGATAGAATTCAGCAAGCTGAATTGCTCTTCTCTTTCCAAATACAGTTTTGCTGTGTACATAAAAAATAAGCTTATATATTTACAAATAATAAAGATAACATCCATCTTCTGAGAGATTACAAAGATACTTAAGCATTTACATCCTTGGTTGTTAGTGCCATCGAGTTGATTCTGACTGCTAGCGACCCTGTGTACAGCACAGGGGACCTCTTTTTGGGCCATCCTCTCACCTTCCGGCTCTATATCAGACAATGTTCCACTGAAAGTCATAGGGTTTTCATGGACAAGTTTTTCAGAAGTGGGTGGTCAGGTCCTTTTTCCTAGTCTGTCTAGTTTGGAGGCTTTGCTGAAACCTGTCCACTATGGGTGACCCTGGTATTTGAAATACTGGTGGCATAGCTTTCAGCATCACAGCAACACATGGCTTTCAGAATATGACAACCAACAAACAGGTGGTTTGGTTCCCTGAAACAAACTTGGGATGATGAGGTGGTGAGAACACCGAATCTTAACCACTAGACCACCAATTCACATCACACTATCTTGAAAAATAAAATAAATTAATTTGGCATGAATAAAAAAAAAAACGGTAAATGACTCACAAGATTTTAAATATCAGATTAGGTTTTTTAAACATTAGTCTCATTAAAAGTATAGATTAGGGCCAGCCCCAGTGGCCTAGTGGTTAAGTTTGGCGCGCTCCACTTTGGCAGCCCAGGTTTGGTTCCCAGGTGTGGACCTCACCACTTATCTGTCAGCAGCCATGCTGTGGTGGCAGCTCATACACAAAAAGAGGAAAACTGGCAGTGGATGTTAGCTCAAGGCAAATCTTCCTCAGCAAAAAAAAAAACAAGTACAGATTATAAACAGGATCCTCCCACTGCCCAAATGTGTGACAATTTGAGCATTATATAACTTTAAGGATAAGTAAGTAACAGCATAGTAATATCTGAACTAGGCTAGAATTAGCAATGGATGCTAAAACTGAAGGGTGAAAATTTGATGAAGAATAAGATATTTATACACTCTCTATTTTCCCACTTACTAAAAGGAAACAGCTTTACAGTGGAGAACCTGATGAACACCTTAAATAAGTGATCAAAGTTAACTGTCCCAATAACGGCATAAACAGACATCTTATACCTGCTAATGTGATGCAATGAGGACACAAAGTCGCTTATGTAGTATTCCTGCCAAAGCAGAATAATCTGAATGTACATAGTGAGGAAACCTTAGACAAACTGAGGGACATTTTACAAAAATAAACAGCATATACACTCATAAAACTTATATAATATTACAAACCAATGTTACCTGAATAAAAATAAATAAATAGCATACACTCTTCAGAAATGTCAGTGACATAAAGCAAAACAGGTGGTTGGGTGGGGTATGGGTGCATATAATCTTTGCAGATAAAGAGACATTGAAAACTAAAAGATCCTGTACTGGACCACAAAAAACCTGCTATCAAGGACATTACAACTACTGGTAAAATATGAGTAAGACCTGTAGATTATAGTATTGTGTCAATGTTAAACTTCCTGATTTTGATAACTGCACTGTGATTATCAGTGCATGTTCTTGTTCTCAGGAACTACACAGCAAAATATTTAGATGAAAGGGGTATGATGTCTAGAACTTGCTCTCAAATGGTTCAGAAAAAAAAATTACACATAACAAAAAGAATGATAAAGCAAATGTGGCAAAGTATTACATTGGTAAATCTGGGTGAAGAGTATGTCAGACTTCTTTGTACTATTCTTGAAATTTCTCTAAGATTGAAATTATTTCAAAATAAAAAAAGTAGAAGGAAAAATGACAGTTTTTACTTAATTTTTCCGCAAAAATCAGCTGCACAAAATGTTTAACAATTCATAAAACTTTGAAATGTGTTTATTTTCTCAGACCTACACTAAAAGTCATCAAACACAAGGGTATTCTGGCAAAAATGAAAATAAAGCCTGCCTAGCAGCTTTTTACAAGTCTTTTAGAATGAGAAAAGATGACAGGGAGAAGGTTCTAACACAAGGATCAATATTTTTTTAACCACTTTTGGCTACTAAAAATCTTTTAGTTTCTTTTCTTTGTCCTCCTTCTTTCCAAAGCCCCCCAGCACTCAGCTGTATACTCTAATTGTAGGTCCTTCTTCTTGTGTTATATGAGACACCACCTGAACAAGGCCTGATGAGCGGTGCCACGTCCGCACCCAGGATCTGAACCAGCAAGATCCTGGGCCACCAGAGCTGGAGCACACAAACTTAACCACTCGGCCACAGGGCTGGCTCCATAAAACCTTTCAGTTTCTTTTTTCTTTTTCTTTTTTTTTTGAGGAAGGTTAGCCCTCAGCTAACTACTCCCAATCTTCCTCTTTTTGCTGAGGAAGACTAGCCCTGAGCTAACATCCATGCCCATCTTCCTCTATTCTATACGTGGGACACCTACCACAGCACGGCTTGCCAAGCGGTGCCACGTCCGCACCCAGGATCCGAACTGGCAAACCCCAGGCCGCCGAGAAGTGGAACGTGCGCACTGGCCCCAAAACCTTTTAGTTTCTATAAAAATTTCTCTTACAGGTTTTCTTTCACTTTTGTGACTACTTCCTATCACCACTGAGAACAACTCCACTAAATGCTCTGACCATATTTATGGTCAAAGGGCTTCACTTATAGGTCAGCTGTATTAACTGACATTTCTAATCAACCAGTCGTACTCTGGTAATATTCAATAAAGAAACGGTAAGGGGCAGGAGAATGCTGATGGATACACAACAAAGGGAAAAGAACAGAACAACACATAAAAGAAAACTTGGATCTCCAAAGAGTACAAGTCCCAGCCAGAACTGCCATAAGTACAATATACATTTGTGTCTTGTTGGACACTCCATAAAAATATTTGAAGATGCTACTAAGCCCCTGTAGCAGGGCAAGTGGTATGGCAAGTTGGTTTTCCCCATGGTGTTGTCACATGAAGCCTGCCTAACACTTTCTTAACCTAGTGCCCCTACAGCCAGGTACAAGGCAGCTACAGTGAGACCTGTGGTAGGAACAGGCTGGACCGGCCAGTCCAGATTAAGCTCCTACTACAGAGTGGCTGTCCAGAGGAGCAAAGAGGTAAACATAAGATCCTCAAGCACAAACACGAAATTAATTACAAAGTCCCAGTTAACCAGAAAACAGCTCAAATGCTAAAGCGAAGGGAAGATGCATTCCTAGAGCTCAAGGATACCATGACGGTAATAAGCAAAGAGTAGAGGAAAACAGCAAAGCCAAGATTTTCCTGAATTCACAACCCACCCCAAAATTCCCACTAGGACATTCATCCAAATCTTCAAATCAGTCGACAATCTCAAAAAAGAAAGAAAATTAAAGAAAGTATAAACTAGGGTAAGAAGTTTTTAGCCTTCAATATCTGGTTTGTCACTTAAATAACTAGAGGCAAAACTCACACTATCCACCCTCCTCACCTCAGCCCCTCTCGACTTCACATCTATGATTATAAAATACTTCATCTCTAGAAGAAATATCCTAAAAGCCACAAGGTGGCAATGTTACTTAAAGTCTGCACATTTGAAATCTTTTCCTTTAATACATACAGTAGATCTCTCTGCTTATTTACTTTTCCTCTATTTAGCTTATGATCCTTTCTCATTTCTACTACCACCCCTCTCCCTCCACTTTTAAGTGGACCATAAAACACAACTGGAGCATATTTCTATTTATCTGTTGGGGATAATTTTATTAACTTTAAAACCTGATGATTAACCCCCCAAATTTAAATTTACTTATATAGCCCTCAACTAATTTTTCCTATGTCCCCATGGGCTTTGTTAGAAAAGAACACAAATTTTAGCGCCTCTGGCTAAAAATAAGAAAATGCTTAGATAGGCTAACATGAAAAAATGTGCTTATACTAAAATCACCCTCAGTGCTTTATATGGTTTATCAGATTATCTTTACAGTCTCCGACACTGTGAATAAAAGCTAAATGAGTATAATAGCAGAAAGACTGAATATATATACTATTCTGCCTTCTACAGCTGAGAGAACAAAAACATTTTCCATCAGTTCTCCAACTTAAAGTAGGACTGTGATATTTTATTCAAAATATCTTCTATCTTCTCATCCTCTTTTGAGTTTCCTAGGTGCAGAAATAAACATTCAACTGGAACAAATTTCTGGAACTGAAGTAGGAGCACCAAGATGAAGTAAATGCATTAATTAAGAACCTTTCCTACCATAAAATTCTTCTCCAAGACTGTTAATTAGTAGCTGAACTCGAGTATACATTTCACCAAAGAATCAGAAGTAAAAAGCCTGAATAATCCATTATTATCAGTACCTGAATAATAAATCTGACTAGTAACAGAACAAAGGGTAAGATAAACAGATACATTAACATTTTTCAGCTTAACTAAAAGTAAAATGAGAAAACACCAGTTCTAAACCAAATGAAATACTCTGACAGGCTGGACTATTCTCTGAATCACTCCTTGGCTCCCCGATAAGAACATGTGAACCAAAACTAATTTCACAAATAACACCAATTTCTCACAACACTTCAGGTAAATAAGGTTTTTAATAGCTTGTCAAATCCCCTACTCCCAGCATAAGCATATTCTGCATGTGACAGATAAGTTCAGAAAGAAACAATCAATCATTAGAACATGCTTTCCAGCTACCTGATAAATGATACTCTCTTTCAGCTCCACCTTCAAAAATTTCCAAAGGAACCCTCCTCAATACCTCCATTAATACCTCTCTAGTCCAAGCTAGTCATCTCTCACCTGGACTTTCCCTCAGATTCTTAACTGACCTCCCTTTCACTCTTGTGCCTTCGAGTCTATTCCAAGGATTGAACCCCAAAACGAAAACCCAGTAGCACTATTAAGTACCATGCCAAAAGTTACTGAAGAATTTGATGACTGATTCAAAGTAAATAAAGGTGTGTATATTTATGCATATATAAAAATACACATATATATGCCTTACGGATCATAATAATCATTCATAAAAGACTTGTATGCAAACACTTCATTTATATATTTAATCCTCCTAAGAAACTGATAAGGTATTCTCCCTATTTTTAAAAAAATGCTAAGACTCAGAGAAGTTTACTTGTTCAAATCAGTGATAGTGGAGATAAGACACCAGGTCTTCTGGGGCTGGCCCAGTGGCCGAATGGTTAGGTTCGGGTGCTCCGCTGCAGTGGCCCAGTGTTTTGCCGGTTCAGTTCGAATCCTGGGCGTGGACATGGCACCACTCATCAAGCCATGCTGAGGCAGCATCCCACACGCCACAACTAGAAGGACCCACAACTAAGAATATACAACTATGTACCGGGGGACTTTGGGGAGAAAAAGGAAAATCTTAAAAAAAAAAAAAAGACACCAGGTCTTCTAGAGCCCCGAGAGCCTTTCCGCTACTATACATGATATGTTAATAAGATCACAGAATCTAGGATTCATGCTCTATTGATAATATCAACCTAATATATACATACACCTACATATTTTTTAAACACCCATCATACGTAATATCCTTAATAGATTCCCTTCTCACATGCCAAAGAACTGACTACCTTTAAAAATCAGCTTTTAACATCTCAGTTTGAGCAACCTAAAGACAGCTAGCAGCCACTAAATCTTTTTTTTTTTAAGATTGGCACCTGAGCTAACGACTGTTGCCAATCTTTTTTTTTTTTCCTGCTTTTTTCCTCCCCAAATCCCCCCAGTACATAGTTGTATATTTTAGTTGTGGATCCTTCTAGTTGTGGCATGTGGGACGCCGCCTCGACATGGCCTAATGAGCAGTGCCATGTCCGCGCCCAGGATCCGAAACCTGGGCCACTGAAGCAGAGCACAAAAACTCAACCACTTGGCCACGGGGCTGGCCCCAAAATTGAATTTACTGATGAATTTTTTTTTTTTTTTGAGGAAGATCAGCCCTGAGCTAACATCTGCTGCCAATCCTCTTCTTTTTGCTGAGGAAGACTGGCCCTGAGCCAACATCTGTGCCCATCTTCCTCTATTTTATATGTGGGACACCTGCCACAGCATGGCTTGATGAACAGTGCCATGTCTGCACCCGGGATCCGAACCGGCGGACCCGAGGCCACCAAAGCAGAACGTGCAAGCTTAACTGCCGCACCACCAGGCCAGCCCCATCCACTAAATCTTATAGCTTAAAATTATCTAACCACTCTCTCAAATATTAATATGTTCATAAAAAGGAAGATACAATAAAAAGAAGACTAAATAGGGTTTGCCCAGTGGCGCAGTGGTTAAGTTCATGTGCTCTGCTTTGCCAGCCCAGCCCAGGGTTCACTGGCTCAGATCCTGGGCATGGACCGATGCACCGCTGGTTAACCCATGCTGTGGTGGCATCCCACACAGAACAGCTAGAAGGACTTACAACTAGGATACACAACTACGTACTGGGGCTTGGGGGGGGAAAAAGAAAAACACTAAATAATGTAAAACTTCAAACATTAATGCCTCTTAGAAGTAGCCATAATGCCTCTAAAAGAGTAGCTGATAACATGAAGTTACACGTGTAGGATATTAAGCCAAAGACAAGGCCACCTTTTAATGGACAAAAGTGCAGACAATTCACTGGAAGCTCATAACATTGACAGCTGATGGAAAGTGGGCAAACTATTCAAAGAACTCTTTTAGCCTTTATATAAGACACAGTACTGAAATGCACAGCCAGGCTTATCAGACACATGGTGAATTCTAACACTGTTTCTAAAGATTCAGTCCTGAGTCTAGTAGGTAACAGAAACTTGGCATGGGGGGGGAGGCTGGACTACAGTACAAAGGAAGAAATTTTAGAAAGAAAACTTAGAGGTAAAATAAGCATGAAAAATTGGAGGTGGGGGGCACACAAAACACTAATGACACACATAATCTAAGAGTTCTCAAACTTTAAATACAAGAGATCATCTACAAAGCTGATAAAATGCAGATTGAAAAGCCTCACCTCCAAAGATGCTCCTTTAGTAGGTGAGGGAGCACAAGAATCTGTAGTGTAAGTACTCTCAGATGGTAACTTGCACAAACTGAGGAACTTCTCGTCAAGCATTTCTAATCCTGTAAAAAATACCTAGGGAGCCTACTAAACAAAATTTCTAGTTTAGTAAGTCTGGGAGTAGAGCCTAGTTATCAGTAATTTTGTAAATACTTTCCAGATGACTCAAAGTTTGTTTTAAATCATTGTTACCATTTTTTTGGAGTTTATGCTCTGAAGCTCTCACTCAGGTCCACCCTGCTCCCCCCTCCCATCCCTCTGCAGGTTCACGGACTCCAAGCAAAGCAACATTTGTCATAAATGACTTTGAATTACTCAAGAACTTGTCTGGGTTCTAGTTCTAGCTCTGCCACTAAAGTGGGGTAATCTTGCAGTTTGTGTACAAAATAAGAGTGGGGTAGACTAAAACTTTCTCAATTTTATAATCTTTCAGAGTACATTATCCATTCTCCTTTACTTCTGCTGCCCGGCACTGGCAGCAACTTTCACAAGGTTAGGTAGAGCAGATCCAATTCACTCCATATTGATGCTTGTGATGAGGGAAGATTCAACCTGAGTGCTTAAATAAAGGTTTAAATTTCAATTAATTATGTTCTCCTCATATACCCACAGAGACAACTGGCTACAGGCATCAGCAGATAACAGAACATTGTTGGTAGCTATTTTAAATGATAAATGTGAAGATGCAGCAAGGATAAGAACAAAAAAAGCTTTGGGGAAAAACAAATTCCAGCTCTTCCACACTTCTATAACCTAGCTAGTGATCTTGAGAAAGTTACTCCTTTTTGAATCTCTGTTCCCTAAGTGTAAAATAAAGATACTGCAAGGGATCAAAAATATGAAAAGTGCCTAGATGTCAAAAAAAACTGCTAAATACGGGCCAGCCAGGTGGTACAGCAGTTAAGTTCATGCGCCCTGCTTCAGCAGCCTAGGGTTCGCCGGTTTGGATCCTGGGCACGGACCTATGCACTGCTTATCAAGCTATGCTGTGGCAGGCTTATAAAACAGAGGAAAATGAGGGGGAAGGTCCTGTTGTGGAATGGTTGGCAGAATGGTTGGGTTGACATGCTCCGCTGCAGCGGCCTGCGGTTTCACCAGTTCAGGTCCTGGGTGCAGATGTGGCACCACTCGTTAGGCCATGTTGGGGTGGCATCCCACACACCACAACTAGAGGGACCCGCAACTAAAATATACAACTATGTACTGGGGGGATTTGGGGAGGAAAAAAAGCAGAAAAATAAACAGAGGAAAATGAACACAAACGTTAGCTCAGGGCCAATTTTCTGCAGCAAAAAAAAAGGGGGGGGCTAAATATGGGTAAATGCCTGAAATATTAAGGGGAAAAAGCAGGATAAAATAAATACTATATAGAATGATTGTAACTGTATAAACTACCTGTGTAGGTAAAAGATGACAAGGAAAAATGCCAAAATGATTAAGTTTTGTTAGAGGAGAGGAATTATGGATGATTTTTCTTTCATTTCCTACACTTTCTGTAATTTGGCTATATTTTACAGTGAAACAAATGCAAGGGCAAAATCTGCAAATATTAGTATAAAATTTGCACATTGTAAATTTCTTACATGCACTTTAAAAATTCTACATGCTATCCACACCCTGATTACCAAAAAAAGTTCACATGAAGTCAAAAGGTTATAAAAGTCTACCTTTTCTAAATGGCTTCATGTATTATTACACTAGTGTAATACACAGCCAACTTTTTAACTTTGACATACATAGCAGAGTACCAAATATCTCATAAGACCCATCAGATATTAGAATAGCAGTAAGTGCAAATGAGTTGGAAAGAAAAGCAACTGCCCGCCTCTTCCCTTTCCCCTCCATATCCAACAGCTCAAACTTGGGGATTTAGCCATTTTCTTCCTTCATCTCTCCACTACCTTTTCCTATCTATCCTTCCAGACCCAACTCAAATCCAGTCTTCCAAAAAATGTCTTGACTCTAGTCATAACTGGTCTTGCTATTCTGTACTTGGTCTCATAGTATAACAGCCCATAATAACTAAATGAAAGCTGGTCTTACTTCACTAAATCTCTTTAAGGCTTGGCAGATTTTGTGGGTGGGAAGGGGCTAGAACAATAAAGAAACAAATACAGAGTCTGTTGAATGATGTGCGGAGACCAAAACCTTCAAACCCCTAACAACAAAGCACTCATGTTACTTTTATCCCACAGATAGCTGTTGGCATTTGCAATCCTCATCTGCTACCTCTCCGCAGTCTCTGAATAAACTGATTATACCCCACTGCCTGAAATTCTATTCAAAATATAGCCCTTTCCTTGTTCTTTCTAAAGCTCAGACTATGCCCTCTCAAACTCTCACTTGCTCCCTCTTTAACCCATGCTTTAAATTTTACTTCTGGGAGTTCTTTGTTAGGCCCTCTTCTCTCACTGTGTGTTGGCTCTAGAAACTCACTACAAAAGTAGGAACACCAGCTCTGCTTTCTTAGCTTGTGTGACTACTCTGCAAAGTTATTTACCCTTTTCTGTGCTTCAGTGTCTTCATCCATAACATTGAGAGTTGCACATACTTCACCACGAGAATTAAAGGAAAACTTACGTACAAATATGTAAAGTATTCAGGACGGCTGTGTGATAGACACTGTACAGAACACTGAATAATATCAGCCATTTTTTATTACCAATACTCTTGAATAATCTTAAATTCTCCCATAACATTACCTATTTTGAGGGCTGAAAACTCCCAAATTTCTATCAACAGATCTCTCTCCTGAGCTCCAGATCTGTCACCTTACTACCTACTTTCACCTTACTGCCCCACAGGCACCCCAAACGGTATTTCCAAAAGCCAACATATTTCCACCCCTAACCATAACCTGCTGCTCTTCCCATATTCTCTAAAATTTTTCTAAAATAACTAATCAACAAATATGTGTACCACATTCTTCAAACCCAACTTCCCCATCCCCATTGTCTTGGTTCAGGTTCTCAATGTCTTTTTCTCCCACTATTGTAAAAGCCTCTCATTTTGTCTTTGAGCCATCTACACCTATCTCTCTTTATCAGATGAGTTTAGGTAAGTTGCTAACTTGAGTTTCCATTTACCTATCTGTAAATATAGAATATTGCCTCCCAGGATTGGTGTGAGGGTTAAAGAAAGACTATAAAAGCACCTAACAAAGTCAGTGCTCAGTAAATGTTTCATCCTTCTATCTTCCAAACTGTCACTCCACACTAACCACCCTCTCTTACAATCCAACTAAAATAAAAGTATAGGATAAAAATCCAAAGCCCTTCATATACTGGACCCAACCAACCTCTCCAGCTTTATCACTTACCATTCTTTTCCACATTAAAACTTCTCATTATTCTAAAAACACAAGCTAAGTATTCACAAGACCATGTTTCTGAACATGCTGTCTCCTTTTCCCAGAACGCCCTTCTCCACATTGTTCTGCCTGACAGACTCCATATACCACAACAGAAGTCCATGGGCTTTAGGGTGAGAGACTCTGTGGCTCTTTGGGTGTAGTTCCAACACACTTTCATTTGTCACTTACTTATTAAGACAAAAGTGAAACAACAAATACATACGTCAGAACTTCACTGGTTCATCAATGATTTTGAGCAACTTCTCTGCTAAAATGGATAATAAATTTTCAAATTCTAGAAGACTATTTCCCCAAATTTTTGTGTTATTCAAAATACGTCAGAGCTACAGACATGACACACTGAGTTTAACCTGCATTAATATTTTCTCCGTCACTTTAAGTCTAGAAAATCAACAAAAATCAAGTCCTGATTTGTATATAACATTTACCAATTCCTATTGTATAAATAATATGGCTGAGCTCAAGGTACCAATGTGATGTTACTGAATGTGGGGTTGAGAAGAGATGTGCAATAGAACAGTTACTATATATTGATACAATAGATGTAAATAACCTTGAGTGATGATTTTGAATATTTATTAGTTTAATGGTAATAACAATGGTAGCCTAGGTTTATGTAGTTTAATTGTAATTTATAATGTTACAGACTGTAGTTTATAACATAAATTAACGTAAATAGAAAAGCATTTAAAACTTTTTACTACAATGTATTTGTTTATGTAATTTGTTAATAATGACTGTTAACAACCAGCTTGCTAAAATTCTTGAAAGCTCAACAGTTGGCTCACACTTAGCCAGCTCCAGCACATCACCACACCTACAATGAAATACCAACTTCACCGCTTACTGTAAGACCTTGTATAAATAAGCTCTTTGAGCCTGCTTCCTCATCTGAGATATGAGAATGATATATTAGATGATAGCTAAACATTTTTGTGCACTATGTGCCAAGCACTGTGCCATCATCTGAGTGCTTCTTACTTATTCTATTTGGCACGGCTCAAATGTTATTTACTCCATGAAGCCTTTCTTAATTTTTCCAAATTTATCACTCTTCTCCATAAAGCCAAAACATTTCTTCATTCTCCTATTACAATTCTTACCCCATATTTTATCCATTTTGTTGTCCTCCTAACAAGAGTGTCTGGTCCTAGAGCAAAGATGGTGCTGTGTTGATCTGTTCTATCCCAGCAATTAACACAACATTTGTTGAAAGATGGATACAAAGGGCATGGTTCAAAGAGATTCAAATTCAGTGTCATCTACTCTCTTCTAGTCCTCCTTTAAGGAGGCTCAGAAAGACATTTTATCTATCCACAAAGCAAAGCAGGTAATGAGTAACACAAACTGAATTCCCTCGACATTTTGGCAGAGAGACAAGTACATTTGTCTGCAAGACAGAAGCAGACATAGCCTTAAAATTTTACGAAAAGTTCAGGTTTGCCATGCTAATTAAAACAGGATGCCCATTTACTAGTTCTGAAGAAGCAATTTAAAACAGCAATGGAGTGGGGAAATGCTAAATGGAAAGGAAAAACACCCCATGGTTATTTATTTCCTAAGGATTTAATAATAAGAAAACAATATATTTAGCTCAAGTGATGTTTTCTTCCTGATATATCTCTCTATATATTTATTTTTTTATTTTTTGGTGAGGAAGATCGGCCCCGAGTTAACATCTGTTGCCAATCTTCCTCCTTTTGCTTGAGGAAGATTGGCACAGATGGCAGCTCAGCAACAAACTTCCTCCATTTTGTAAGTAGGATGCCTGCACAATGTGGTTTGATGAGCAATATGCAGGTCCATGCCCAAGATCCGAACCCACAAACCCTGGGCCACTGAGGTGGAGCACGCTAACTTAACCCTATGCCACCGGGCCGCCCCCTTCCTTTCTGACTTTTCTATCACTAAAACTTGGATATTTTAAATTTTTTCTATTGTAGAAAATAGAGCCAAGGTGATTACCTCAAATATTTCTCAACAAGGGACTAAATGTTCAAATTAAAGGGTTAAAGAGGAGCGCCAGCCCTAGTGGCCTAGTGGTGCAAGTTCAGCATACTCTGCTTCGGGCGGCCCAAGTTCAGTTCCTGGGTGCAGAACATCAGTCATCTGTCGGTAGCCATGCTGCGGTGGCAGCTCACATAGAAGAACTAGAAGGATACAACTAGAACACAACTATGTAGTGGTGCGTTGGGGAGACAAAATAAAAAAGAGAGGAAGATTGGCAACAGATGTTAGCTCAGGGCGAATCCTTCCCACTGAAAAAAGGGGGGGACTTAGGAGGAAAAAGATGGTTGTAAGGAAAAAAAAAAAAACTTCCTTATAAAGAGAAACATTACTCGTGCCAACACTGAAGGAAAACTACATTGAAAAAAGAGGAAACATTTCTCTTAAATAATCACTTCTATGTTCCTTTGACAAGTAAATCTCTAAACATCCTCGGTAACAATTTTCTCATTAATACACAGTAAATACATTAAAAAATAACTACCCATATATCTAACCTATACTAATATTCACTGGGAATCCACCAATCCTTTCTGTCACCCACGTCCTTCTAGCCTCAAGTCCTTTCTTATTTTTTATAAGTATTTAGGTCAGAAATTATAGAATAGAAACAATAACCTTCCTAAAAAAGACCTGTTTAGTAACATCAATTCCTCTCCATGAACCTCAAATATTCTGTTGGGCCAGCTAACTCTTCTCTTATCCTTGGTTTCTCTGGTCTACACTACCCCATATAAGAATCTTCTCTAGAACTTTTTTTTTTTTTGAGGAAGATTAGCCCTGAGCTAACATCTGCTGCCAATCCTCCTCTTTTTGCTGAGGAAGACTGGCCCTGAGCTAACATCCATGCCCATCTTCCTCCACTTTTTATATGTGGGACGCCTGCCACAGCATGGCTCGCCAAGCAGTGCCGTGTCCGCCCCCAGGATCTGAACCAGTGAACCCCAGGCTGCCGAAGCACAACGTGTGAACCTAACTGCTGCACCACCAGGCCGGCCCTCTAGAACATATTTTAATAAAAGTTCTTTCAGTCTCTTCTTGAAATTCTCCTGTGACTAAGAACTCCATTTTTAGAAAGTTCTCCTTTTCATTTACAAAAATCTTCCTCCTTATAACATCTACCCATTGGTTCTAGCAGTGTATTTTGGTAAGGAGAATAAACCTATCAGAATTTTAGAAGCATCTGATAACACCTATCATATTCCCCTTCTAAATTCATCTCTTCTATGCTAAATACTCTGCTAAACACTAAGGCATATTATGATGAGAAATAAGACGGCTCCTCCATCCTGATTCAAATTACACCTTACTCCTCATTCTTTTAAAATCTAGTCCTTTTTTCTTAAAGCCAACTTTGTACCTGTCTCAGTAGATTCCTTCCACATCAAACTACATAAACTTTTCATTCAACTCCCTTTTCCTAATGTAATCTCCAAACTTCCCTTTTGGGAAACCCATTCCACAAATACCAATTAGACTTGTTCTTGAAGTGTACAGAAATTCCTGTTCCAAGTTATCATCTATACAGTGTCACAGATTTGGGCTATTCTGAACCTATCTTCACTCTTTCCAAAACACCTCTGGCTATCTTCTATACATCTTTCAAGGCTCAGCTCAGAGATCACTTCTTCCAGGATTCTTCTACAACCAATCCACCCATGCCCCAGGCTGGGTTAGGCAATCTTCAAGCTTCCAAATTGGTACCCTGTGCATACCTTGAGAAAACACTTTCTGTTTTGTACTGTTACCTGTCACTAATGTAAGGCTCCCTGACAATACACTCCTGGTTTCTCTGTAGTGTCTAGCACACAGTAAAGTTGTTTGAAGAAAAGATGAATAGCTTCATCTCAATTCTTAACATAAAGCATAAATTTTAAGCATACCCAAACACACTTCAAGTCACTATTTTTAGATCTTCTGCCTGAAAACAGGAATAATTCCAGAGGTTATTTAAGAAATCCTGCTATTCTCACTTAATAGCAATGAAATTTTTAAAAATATATGCCTTAAGCTATTGTCACTATAATCATATCTTCTCTAGATCTCACTCTCTCTCCCTACTCTCCCATTAGCTTTCCAATTATTCAGAAAAATCATTTACCCAAGTGCCTGAGTGAGTCTAACATTGGGCTAACCTTTAAGAGAATTATACAGTCCTTAGTTCCCTCTACTACGTTCTTCTTATTTTTACCTATAGTTAAAAGGCTAGAAATGAAAGACAAAAATTAAACCAATATTAGTAGATTTATAAAAAGCCTATCATTAATGGAGGCAATAACTCTCCCTTTATGCCAGACTATTCCAAAGTTGAGACAAAGGGAAAACTCACTTTTCTGAAGAGCTGACAGTAATTCTCTCAAAAAATTTTTCAGTAAGAAAAAGGCCTATATGGCAATATTTAGCACAGCCAAGACCTTCTAAAAGCACACATCCCTTGACCCAGCAATAACACTAAAGGACAGATGTGAATCAATATTTATATCAAAGAATTTCACTGTACTGTTACTTTACCTAGAAAAATTAAAAAGTAGCTGATATATTCAACAACGGACTGGTAAATTATAATAAATCTATGATAGAATACTATGAAGCC
Source organism: Equus przewalskii (assembly GCF_037783145.1). Lineage (NCBI taxonomy): Eukaryota > Metazoa > Chordata > Mammalia > Perissodactyla > Equidae > Equus > Equus przewalskii. The sequence goes on from NC_091832.1 coordinate 27,214,756, forward strand.
ATCAAAAGTGATGTCACAGAAGAACATTTAACCTTTAGGGAAAGGTTCTAAACAAAAGCAGAAAGCAGGTTGCAAAATAGTATCTGAAGTATACAATAGAGTAACCAAATATGGAAGATGTCACTAAAATTTGCTGGAAGTTTCAAGCCAGGCAGATCCAATGCTTGAAGGTTCTATGATATTGAATTAGATCAGGTGACAGAAGAAATCAGTAATACTAGGCAAAAACGGCTTTAGTTCCGGTTCAGGGTCTTCTGCCAAATACATGCCCATACACAGAACTTTAGAATAGCTGTGACGTTTTCAGGACGACGTTTAAGTTATTTCCGTACTTATTGTGTTACTATGCTCATTTGGCATTAAGATTTTTTGCAATATTATAAATACAAAGGAACACAAACACCCCACCTAAGGGAGTCTACTGCCTCAAAGAGCTATCAGTCCGTTCTCATGAAACTTGTTTTGTCTTGAAAGCCTAATAAAGACTGGAAGAACAGTTTACAGTCAGTTACGTAAGGATGTTAAGGATAATAGTGGGCAAACATAGGAGTTAAGGCAATACTGACTGAAACGGTAACTGGGTCTAGAAGCAATCGTAGGGACCTTCCTGAAACCTCAGCAAGCTCTTCTTAAAGAAGGTAAACTAAAAAGTAATCTGACACAAGTAAAAATCAAAGTTTTTTTTATTTCTGTTTTTGGTGGTCTGTTTACCAGCTTCAGAACAATGAGGATATTCATTCATCAAAAGTCTTTATGGAATGGTGTTAAGAAAGATCCATTAGTTAGCTTAACAAAGAAGCTAAACCTTGATTATTATCACAGTCTACGAAAACACCACAAGGCTGGTCAATTCCAACATATGAATCTTACACCTACTTATTAAGTTCAATTACCATTCAATGAACCACTCAAGTGAATTTAATACAAATACATACCTGATTAAAAGTTTACATAAATTAACAGTCCTCAAATGTGCTACTTCGTTTTTCTTTTTTTTTTTTTTTAAGGAAGATTACCCCTGAGCTAACATCTGCTGTCAATCCTCCTCTTTTTGCTGAGGAAGACTGGCCCTGAGCTAACATCTGTACCCGTCTTCCTCCACTACTATATGGGGGACATCTGTTACAGCATGGCTTGATAAGCGGTGCTAGGCCCACACCCAGGATCCGAATCAGCAAACTCCGGGCCACCAAAGCGGAGTGTGCAAACTTAATTGCTATGCCACCAGGCTGGCCCCTGCTACTTCATTTTTAAACCCAAGTTTCCTCACTAGTTCTAATACACCCAAGTTTATCTTAGTATCTATGCTGTGCATTCTTAAAAATATTCCTCTCTGCCTTTCTGCTTTTAATCACAAGATGCAGGACAAAACTTTGCAGATGAAAGCAAGCAGATTCTTAATATGGGATAGATATTATGCACGGTTCAAGTGGTTAAACCAAGCACTAGAATGCCCCTCACACCCGTTAATAATCTGTCATGCCACTACATGATGCCTAAAGGATCATGGCCTCCTTCCCTGTTCCCCTAGAAAGAGGAGCCTGTGAAGACATCTTTAGAGCCTTTCAGATGTCTGGTAAAAACAATCAGTAAACTAGCTTTTTCTGCAAGATTATGGCAGATTTCAGGTTAAACTGTTAAACTTTGGGGAAAGGAAGAAGAGAATTTAAAAGACAAAAAAGGACAAAGTTTTTTCTGACAGCCAACTTTTCAGTAATCTGGCTCCATATCCCCAATACTTTTGGCATCACTGACAAGCATATCTTCATTTCTTAATCATCTACACACACTAGAAGACAAGATGGAAACCATCCTACTTTAGTTAAACGACTATGCACCTGATTCTCTGTTCTGGAGGTGCAGACTCTACCAAAGAGCCCTCCTACTGCTCAAAGGAATACATGTTTATAGAGGCATAACAAGTGCTTCGGATCCTAAAGCAAAGATGTAAGATCCCTAGGAACTCATGACAAATTTAAGGAAAACATATTTATATAAGCTTGTTAGCTTTTGGTTTTTACTTTAGATTTGAAGCTAACTGCTCAGGATTCTCTCAACCATTAATATACAGATTTTTTTTTTTTTTTAAGATTTTATTTTTCCTTTTCCTTCCCAAAGACCCCTGGTACATAGTTGTATATTTTTAGTTGTGGGTCCTTCTAGTTGTGGCATGTGGGATGCCGCCTCAGCATGGCTTGATGAGCAGTGCCATGTCTGCGCCCAGGATCCAAACCCGCAAAACCCTGGGCTGCCAAAGCAGAGTGCGCAAATTTCACCACTCAGCCATGGGGCCGGCCCCTATATATAGATCTTTTAAAAAAATTTTCTCCTTGCCCATAATCTTTTCACCTACTTCCTACATTTAAATACAGCTAAGTCCTAGATAACATATGGTCTGCCCCAATATTTTACCATTCTCTAAATGGTAAAAGTTTACACTCACTCAATACTCAAGGACCCAGCATTACTAACTTTCAAAATAAGTTCAACTCTCTAGTTTGGACCTATTTTCCATCACTCCGCCCAAGATTACCACTTGTACAGAGGAAACAAAAGAGAGTGAGTCTTCAGGAATACAACAAAATGTTAAGAGCAAGAGGCCAGCTTTTTCTGATTATCTTGTTTTCCAAGTTTTATATAATAAACATTAATGGGAAAAAGGTTTTGAAAAAAGTAATTAAGCAGAACACTAGGAAGGATAGGAGCAAGGAAGAAAGTTCTGAAAAACATCCCCATAACACTGCCCGTCGTCAGAAAGCAGGCTCAAAAAGCTATGTCAGGACTTGGTGACACAACTCCTCTTGAAAATAGAGACCACAGTACTCTAGGTCAAACGTTAATTGCAACAACACTTTCATCTTTTTCTATGCCATTTTACAGTCTCAAACTTTTCCTACTTTAATTTTCATTATTCTGTCACTTCGATTATTCCCTCTGCATTTCTTTCAGGCTCATTCTTCACCAACATTGTTTCTGCTTTCCTTTAAGCCCACATTTCTGTCCTCCATTAATGTTCCCACATTCCTTCACACTAAGGTTCAAATAGTTAAGACCAACTATACTTCCATAAAGGGTTCAACTGTTAAGTGATAGGTGTGTTGTTTACAGAGCTCTTATTAATGGTTCAGTATAATACCTCTCCTGTTCTCTCTAGTTCCTTCTCCTTCCCTAAGTCTTAAGAATGGTAAGCTGGTTACCTTTTTAACACTTTCTTCCTCCTCTTGGCGTTTCTCATAGTGTGAGAAGTCATCAAAAATGGAAGTGGTGTGCTTGTAGCTGGCTATGATTTTCAACACCTGCTTAGCCTTTTCCAGAGGCACTTCCTGAGTGTCCCTGGAGTTGGTCACTGGTTTATTCTCGTTGTTCTCTAGGCGAATGTGTCGCAGTTGGCTATTGGGAACGTCCTTCACAAAAATCCATCTGACATCAAAACGACCCTTCCATTTGTCCTGGGACCACACACCTGCACATGTGTTGTAGTCCACAGCAGATTTCATTTCTGCAACGCCACAGAAGTGTCCACTGCCGTTGACACTGAAAAGTAAGTAAACGGGGCCTTTCCCGTTCATGGAGCGATAAGCAGCATCCAGTCTCTTGTTACCATGCTCTGTGCTGCACCAGATATTATACTTAATGGAACGGTGGATATCGTCCTCAGAGTAGCTCTTAATGATGAAAACCCGGCCATGTTTCAGATTCCAGTCAAAATCCTTGGGGTTATAGTTATTAATGGATCGCAGCTTCTCCAACACTGGGTGAGGTTCTGAAGGAGTAGATCCAGATCCGGCCTGAGACTGTCCTACTCCATTACCATCCACCCCATTATGACCGAACCCACTGCCACGGTTCCGAGGTGCTACCCAGCGGGTTGGCTGAGCTGCCTGTTGCTGAACTGAGAGCTGGGCAGGCTGTGGTGGAGGTGGGGGCAATGGCTGTGTCTGTTGCCCTACTGATGCCTGAGCCACTGGTGGGCTATTGTTAGCCTGCTGACCTACAGGCTGGGGAGACCCCTGGGTTGACTGCTGACCTATATTCTGAACCAAAGCCTGTGAGGGGGCTTTTGCCACAGGACCCTTGTTATCCCAAGTTCCAATATCCATGTTATGTTTTATTGGGGGTGGTGGAAGACTTGACCCTGCAATGCCATTCTTGGTCTTCAACTTAGGTTGCTGTTTTGCAGGCTTGCTAGCAATATCAGCCCAAGATGCTGGTTTTGGAGGAGCAATGGTAGCTGGAGGCAAACTACTGGAAGCCACGATGTTACTAGTAATGGACCCACTACCAACAGCAGAGCCTACAACTTTTGGAACATTGCTTGCAACTTCTGTGCTACCCAACTTCAGTGCTGCCATCCCTTGGTCTATGGTATTCATGCCAGGAGCCTTATTGAGGGTCTCACTAGCAAAAGCTGACTGTCCATCAATCATGGCTCCACCTAAGGAGCTAGGTGCATAAGCATAATTGCTACTATATCCAGAGCTCTGAGTAGACTGTCCCTGAGAACTGTTATTTCCCCAAGCTGAGAAGTCAATCCCACTGGGAAAGAAATTAAAACCATGCTGACCAAGAAATGGAGTGCTACCTAGGGCTCCTGGCTGTCCAAACATTGCATCTGGTAGGAAGTGAGGCTCTCCGTTGCTCAGCTGTCCATAAGAAGTTAGATAGGGCATGGCTGTGTCACCCCCAGTAGACCAAGCAGCTTCGCCCAAAGAATAGGGGAAGCCGATGGAGGGACTGTAGTAGCTGGGTAAGTAGGAATCTGACATGGCAGTATACGCGTTATTCTGTGGAGAAAAAAAAAAAACGGTAAATCAAAACTAAACACAAAAATAAATGAAACAATAACCAGGACATTTCCTCTCCCAATTATTTACACAACTCAAAGGTTTAAGCCACTAATATAAACAAGGAGAGTGACCATTTCAAATGGTCTCTTCCCATGAACTTGCTGGTATTTTTATATCATAAGATATTTTGGCTTAATAACTGAAACGTTTAAACATTTAAAGTTAAAATGACATACAAATGAATATGGGCCTTAACTTTAGCACAATTTGGAAAAGGGAAAAGCCATTATCTCACCAACAGAGTAAGTCTTGCTCTATAGAAGTGCTGAGATGAGGCTTTTAATAAAACCAGTATCTCTGGATTGAAGGAATGGGAATTTTGGCATAATGGAGGAGTGTTCAAAAGAGCTTCCTACCAAAACCATACTATACTAAGGAAGACAACAAAATGAAAAGAAAAGAACTGGAAGTTTCAAATTCTATCCCAAAAAACTGTGCAACCATTCCTCAACCATAAACCAAAATGCAAGGTTCACTGTATCTAGTTTAGCGTTAGCCTCTTGCCAAACCATCTGGGAACATCAGTAGATGACATTATTTAATTATAACCTGGAAAGGAAATGCACCATGGCTTCCAGAGGATTTAAAATGTTACTCACTGTTCTGCTTCACCTATGAAATTAATGACTGTAAGCTGAAATGTACTTAAAAATAGGAGTATAATTCTAAAGACACCATACAATCCGTATCTTTAAAAAAGGAATCATCCTAAAGAATAACAACCAGAAATATAAACTTACACCAACTAGTCTTTACATTAGAAGACATTACACTGCAAAACCCCCAACCATTCTTGATCTTTAGTTTGTGCTGAAAAGTATTTTAACTTTTTTAAAGCTTTATAGCTCAAAGAACAGTCCCTAAACAAGAAGTGAGAGGTATATAAAACTGGCCCCTATAGATGTAGATACAGCTCAACTCAAAAAAGAGAGTACTTTATCGTAACTTCAAAACAGCTCTGGTATAAAAGAATCCACTGACTAATCAATAGGGAATTTTGCTCTTAAGAGACTTGGATGACCATAACTATGTCAGGTCTTAAATCTGTACTGTCAAAGCCAACAGTACTTCTCCCTAGCCACTAAAACACATCTCTTGAAGATTGAGTATTTCAACTGATGTGGTTTGATAAAACGGTGCTTTTCTCTGCTAATTTAAAATTTTCCTTAAACAAAGCTAAGTCTTTTCACACACTCTGAAGTTTAAGAGAAGTTATTTCTTGAAGATAATGCTAAAACTTTAACAGACCCAAACTCATTATGTAGAGAAAAGCAGTCTATAATTAAAGGATTATTCCAACACAAGGCAATGAAAAATTGGTTAAAAAGTAGATGAAATACTCTTGACAATAAACTACAATGGACAAAGATTCTCAAGTTATTCATCTATTCAACCAAGATTTGTATTTTCCCCTCAAATTTTCAAAAGACACGTAAGCTTTAGCTTGAGGAATAAAAAACAAACACTTAATATCACAGGTTATGCCACTATATTCCTGAATGCCTACACCTTAACTGGCAGGTTCCCACATGCCCCTGAGCTCACAAATCTGAATTAATTACACAATGTTTCACAAGAACTACCTAGAATTCTGTTTCCAAATGCTCCCACTCTCCCTGTTATAACGATTATGTAAGCAAACTACTTCAATAGCAGGAACCTATTAATAGTTCATTCCTTTACTTCCTTTCCTACTTTTCCTGATTAACTGGTTGTCTTCTGTGAAAACTTTTCTCCTATCACTTGCTTAAGCGGTTTCTGTACTTTCAGTGCAAAAAATTTTACATAGAGAATGTGAAAACTTTATGTAAGAATTAGGTCCAAAAATGGGCATGCACTATCATGTGAACTTATTCAAGACTATTATACATGTCAGACAGCATCTGTTCAGAATTTACACAAATGTTCCATAAGCTTCTTCACCTTTTAGAATATTTTGGATAAATTATTGTCAATTTTCCTTTTGGTTTATTAGTCTGGAGAGTTCTATTTATTAGCTAAAACTTTGTGACCACGTCTTTGGGATCCAAGATGTTAATATGAAAGAACTGCCAAATCAAACAAGTTTCCACATGCACAGGTCACATCAACATATGAACTTACATGCAACTAATTTACACGTTGGACGACTGATTGCACTGCAAAAATCTCAATCTTAGTTTGTGCTAAAGTATTCTGTGCTTAGTATTTCATCTTCCTTTAACTCCATTTCGTAAGTCCTATAGTTCTCTTAAGTGAGAAGCCAGAGGTTTACAAAGTTGGTCTCTATAGATACAGCTCAACTCTACAACGAGTACCTAACTCCAAAATAGTTCTGATAATCTAAGAACCCGCTAACTAGTTCTGCAGCACCGAATAAAGTTCAGGTGATTTTATATCAGTTTTCCCAACACACATGAATCCAATTTTCCTAAAAGAAAAAGGGTTAGGGGATGAAAATTCAGAACACCTAACACCAGGAAGTATTTGTAAGTTTTGCACTCTTCTATTCTTGGTAAGGAGGAAGAATTACTCAAACGAGTGTTACTGTTACTACGCTGTAAAATGTTATCAATATTAGTCTCAGGATACAATGTCTGCTGACAACAGACGTGGGGATCTTAAAAGTCTATTAACATTTGTAACAACTGTTTTTACAACACATTGACTGGAATTAAGAAAGTCACCCCCGGAAATGAGATTTACTGACAGGGCGGAGAAGGTATAACGGTATACTAGACCCTTTGATCAGGCATGTAAATGGTTAACTACTCACTGGCCTTGCCTGCGGACTCAAGTAAGGTTCAAAATCATCATCGTTTAATCCATCCTTTTGATGTACAGATCCATTTTGTACTAAAGGAAAAAAACTCAAATTAGGAGTGTCTCCATCGCACAACCTCCCCCCCCAAATTAATCAAACATATTCTAACCAGAGATAAAAACCTTACTAAACAGAGCAAATCAGTTTGAATTTCAGAACGATAAAGACGAGAGCGAATGCTGAGCAACATCCGTCACTGAAAATGTCTCCCTCCACCCAGAGCAAGTTGATCTAAAAAGGTCATTTTATTGGCTCCTCTCGATTTCAATTCCCTCCCGCTTCCCCTCCCCCATCACATGTGAGTACTTCCAGAGTGCGATCCACGAGGATGAAAAACAAAGGCCTTCTAAGACCTACAGGAAACTAAGGACCTGGGACATTTCAAAACCGCATCCACCCCCACCCTTAATGAATTACTCCTTGTTCACTAAAAAGCTGTTGGCCAGCTGCAAGAACACACCAAAAGGGTCAAATACTTAAGTGGCAGGCACCTGCGAACTAAGCGGCTTCCGAAAGGTCCTCTCCCCGAGGCGCTTCCCGGAGACCCCGCCCCCACCACTCGGGGGCCCCCCTCCCGGCCCGGGGCCACCGGCGGAGCTGGGCTCACCTTTGTTTCCTTGACCTTTTGGTCTCTGCGGGCGAAGGAAACGTCGCCGAGCAGCAAGTCGTCCGAGGAAGAAATCGAAAAGGGAAGACAAATTAAAGCCGGGCCCGAGAGGGGATAAAGGAGCAGGCCTGAGGAGAGGCGTCAGGGATGGGGGCAAGGGGGAGGCTGGAAGCGGGAGGCGGGGGAACGCGCCAGGCCGGCGGGCCCGCGGAGGACGCGCCAGAAGCGCCGCGAGGAAACCGGCGCTTCAAGGAAGGGGAAGGAAACAAGGAAGAAAACGCGGCCCGCTGAGAGGAGGGAGCGCGGCGCGGCCGGGGGCCCGGAGACGCGGGCAGAGGCGGCTGAGCGCGAGGCGCTGGGTGCGGCCAGCCTGCGAGGCCCGAAACCCGGCCCGCCAGAGGCGCCGCCTGGGCTCGGCCCGACCGGGGGCGGCGGGCCCGGGCCTAGTCAGGCTCCCTCTCGCCTCACACAATGGCCGAGGCATGCGGGCCGGGCCTGTACCTGCTCCAAGAGGCTGCTGGCCGACATGGCTCTCGGATCCTCACGGGTGGCGACGGCGGCGGACTCTCCTCAGGGCTGCGGCGGCGGCGGCGGATGAGCCCCGGCGGCGGGAGCAGGCGGCGCGGCGGCGGCTTTTGTCCCTGACACTCGGGGGCCTCGGCGGACGCAGCGGAGACACAGCGCGCGGCTCGGGCTCCGGCTCCGATTCGGCGACGCTCTAGCCCGACAGCTCAACGCCCGTCTCTATGCCTTTACGCGCGCGCCCGCCCCTCGCAGCCGAAATAAGGGCGCCGAGCGGCGGAGGCGGGCGGCGCGCGCGGCGCGACGCTGACTCTCACATTCACTCACCCACGCGGAAGGGGCCCGGCGCGAAGCACCCCGGGAATGAAGAGGCGGGGCCGCAGCGCCCTCTGCTGGCCTGGAGGAGCGGAAGCGGCGTGCGCTGCCTCCCCGCCCCCACAGCCTCGGGATTGGGGCCTAGGAGGGTGGGGGCGTTCGGGGTCGCACCGCGAGGTTTTGACTAACACCAGGAGAGGGTAGCTTTAGCCTGAGGAAACACACAAAAGCCGGTTTTTCAGTGAGGAAGCAATTCCCGAAGTCTGAGAGACCTTAAAATAAACCTTCCCAGCTACAGATGGCACCCCACCCCCATCTGGGGGGGAACCCAAAGAGGGGTCACAGAGCCCCTAGGGAAACGTAATGGGGACCCTGCCCCGAGAATGACATGGTTGGGGAGCCCAGGGGCCTGATTATCTTCTTCTGTTAGCAGACTGCAAAAAGAGTGCCCAGAGAACAAAAAAATCCACAAAAAATCTTGTCCCTTGAAAAGGAGATTCACCCTTTGGCATTGCACGGAGGAGAATCTACAATTCTTTCTTAGCCAAGTCACTGGCCTCCGTGATAATCTGTTAAACTGTGGGCTTTATTTCCAAAAAAAACACACTTCATACATCTACACAAAATTTTACATGTACTTTCAGTCCTGAGAACCTACAAATCTATGGACATCAAGAGGGAATGTCCTTATTTGGGAAGGAGGAAATTTAACGCTATTTGAATACCTGCTGTGAGTTAGGCTTCCTTGTTAGGTGCTTTCAAACAGAGGCTTTCCGCATCTTCAAAGTAGCTAACAGTTTCTCCATTTAAAACTGGGGAAACAGGTTAAGTAATGTGCCCAAGGTCACAAAGCTTTTAAATAGCCGGTGTATCTGACACGAAGAGGAACACAACAGTGTCCCTCCACCCCTGAGAGACATCCTGTTTTCAGGACCCAGAATCCGGAGATCCAAAGGATGGGCAAAAGCATTTTTAATCAGAGGCAAACCCAAGTGAGGCAGGGATATTTGATATGAGGACAGCGCATCTCCTGGTAGCTTTTGTTATTGCAAATAGTAGTAAGCAGATAAATAATGCACTATTCAGGGTCAACCTGATACCATCCACTCCCTGGATACAGGAGGCTTTGGTGGACTCACTAGTAAAATAAATAACATAGCATCTTGGATTTTGCAACATAATTTTGCTCAAAGTGCTCAAAGCATTTTCTCTGCCCATGACCACATTTATGGTTGGAATGAATAAGGTCAGGCATCAAATGTGATGGACTTCTGGCAGACAGTAAAATGTCAAATTTCAGAACATAGATGCCACCAAGGGAATTTAAAAAGAAAAACCTAGTAATCCTTTTTTTTGTTAAGATACTCAGCCAGTTAACCCCACGGCCAAGATTTATGTATAAACTGGAAGCAGTTGCGTACACTTACCCTTGAAAGCAGCATGGTATGGGAAAAAAGAGGATTAGACCAGGAGTCATATCCTCGGAGGGGGAGGAATAAATAGTGGCCTCCCCACCAGATTTACAATACTAGGTAAATTATTAAACCGTCCAGAGATTCCCTCATTTGATAAAGGGGTAATAAAATCTACCTAACAGATTTGTTATGAAGGTAAATTTTTTAAAAACATAAAACAACACAGACATTAAAGTAAGTCTGGTACACTGAAGTTCCTTTCGTATAATCTCATTAAGGGATGATGGTGAACATTCCCTCCTTCCAATGATATCTTCATAGTGCCTGAAATTTCTATTCCTTTGGGATTACTCTCTGTCCTCCAGGAGTTCCCAGTTAAAATGCAAATATGCTTGGGAAAGGATAATTTCTAAACCTGGATTAGTTTACCAGACTGGCTTTAACAGGCTCCTGAACAGAACACACGTAACTCATATATTTAATCACTGGGAGAGAAGAGGAAGAGGAAGTCTGGAGAGTAGGGTATCAGTTTATGGGGACAGACCCTTAATGGTTTGAGAAAAGAATACGATGCTGGAAATGGTTTTGGGTTTGAGTTTCAGCTCTGCCGCTGGGTAGATAAAGCATTCAATCCATCTTTTAACATGTGTTTACTGAGGGCCACGCAATGTGCTGGACAGGTCTTAAGAGTTCACATCCCCTTGAAGCTTATAAACTAGTCAGAAAAACTGACAGTAAGCAAATAGTTATTCAAATAGTTATTCAATTACACTTGTGCAAAGTGCAAGGAGAAGGCATAGGTGGACCTGCCCTATTGGGGGGTGTGGGGGCAAGGAAGTTTTCCCTAAGGTCATGAGCTTCAGCTAAAACCTGAAGGATGACCAGAAATTGACCAGACAATGAGGAAAAGGAAATGCGAGAGCAATGTGTGCAAAGGCCCCAAGCAGGGAAGGAACTTGGCACTCGTGAGGAACTGAAAGAAGGCCAGCATGACTGATGCATAATGAGAGACAGGGTGGCAGCAGGTAAGACTGGAGAATTGGGCAGAAAGGAGAAAAATACGAACGTTAGTCGTTAGCTGCAAATGATGATCAGCTAGTAAAGGGTTGATAGGAGCATAGCATTCCCAGGTTTGTGTTTTAAGAATTTCACTCTCGTTGCAGTGCAGAAAATACATTTAGGGAGAAAAGAGTAGATTAGGAGTTAGAAGAGCATTGCAGTAAGTCCAGGCAAAAGATAATGGTGTAATATAGTGGTACTGAAGACAGTGAGAAATGGACAAACCAGACATTTTAGGGGGTAAAATAAGAGGTCTTGGTGATTGGATTTGGGGGAGGACACTAAAGGAGAAAGAGGTATCAAGGATGATACCTGATTTGATTTGAGCTAATTGGGTGGATGAGGTGCCATTTTCTTTTTTTTTCTTTCTTTCTTTCTTTTTTTTGGTGAGGAAGATTTGCCCTGAGCTAACATCTGTACCAGACTTCCTCTATTTTGTATGTGGGATGCCTCCACAGCGTGGCTGATGAATGGAATAGGACTGTGCCCAGGATCCAAACCCATGAACCCAGGCCACCAAAGCAGAGAGCCTGGAACTTTAACCACTCTGCCATGGGGCTGGCCCCAAGGTGCCATTTTCTAATGTGGGGAACACCAGAGGAGATTCGTAGGAGTGGAGAAAGATTTACCTTTGGACATGCGGAGTTTCAGGAGAACATAAAACATCAGATAGAAACGTTCTGTAGACAAAGAGTTTGGGGCTTAGAGAGAAAAAATAAGGCTGGGAATACAAATCTTGGAGTCTTTGGTACAGGGATACTAGTTGAAGCCAAAGGAGTCCATGAGATTTCCTGAGAAGAGAGAGAGAAGAGCAAAAGACCCCACACCAAGCCAGAGATAGAAGGGGAGACACGGAGAGTAAATCATTTCCTCACTCAGAATCTATTTCCAAGACTGTAAAATAAGGAAGTTGGACCAAAATAACTCCTAAGTCCCTTATAGTTCCACCATTTTAGACCTCTGGAAGATGGAAACCAAAGAGATCCTGGGCATACGAAGGGCGAGGAAGGGATAGGAGAGAGAAAAGAAGTAGGAAAAGATGGCAGATTTTACATATTCTTCAGAATTTTGCCATGGGCTGGGCTGGGTCCTAGAGCTCTGGTTCTCCAACTTTTCCAGCCTTCAGGAACAGTAGACCTCATTGCCCAAGTCACCTGCTTAGTAAGGCAGGAAGAGAAGAGACCTCGTTAGAAATGTTTATATACTTCACACAGCTGCCAGTGTAAAAACCTATTTTTAAAGATTTCTCCTGGCTCTCTACGGTCCACACAGTGTACAAAGCTTGCCGCTCTCTGGCCCTGTATATTTCTCACTGTGTACTCGTGCTCCTCAACTTTTTCCCAAATACTCTTTTTTTTTTTTCGAGAACCCATTATTTTGCATATGTAGTTCTTTCTGCCTGAGATGCCCTTGCCGTCTGTGCCACTCAACTCTTATCTGTTCTTCAAGACCCTGACCAACAAAGCCTTCCTCCAAGCAGAAAGAAGGTGCTCTATTCTTTGTTTACCCATAATATTGGTCATATCTCATTATTGTAACATTTTAGTGTATTAAAACTATCTGCTTACATCAATATTTGTTTTTCTTTTGGAAGTCTTGAGTTGATAATCTAATGAGAGTAATGAATCTTCGCAGAAAAATGCACATACATCCAAATTTCCGCCAATGATCTCATTAAGTAGCCCCTTCCCCAAGTCCATCCAGCCCATGGACCCCAGGTTAAGAGGACCATCCCCTAGCTGACATATTGCCTCTCCAATCAATCTATGACTGCTTGCTGAACAAAGAACATTTTTATTAATCTTTATAATCCAAAGCTAAGTAAATGTTGAATTAATTTATCGCACTCATTTTCAAAATTCTCCCTAGTAATGTCAATCCCCATTTTATTAATGAAAACCTGGTGGGGGCCAGCCTGGTGGTGTAGCAGCTAAGTTCACACGTTCTGCTTCAGGGGCCTGGGGTTTGCTGCTTCAGATCTGGGGGGGCGGACCTATGCACCACTTGTCAAGCCATGCTGTGGAAGGCATCCCACATATAAAGTAGAGGAAAATGGGTACCGATGTTAGCTCAGGGCCAGTCTTCCTCAGCAAAAAGAGGAGGATTGGTGGCAGACGTTAGCTCAGGGCTAATCTTCCTCAAAAAAGAAAACTTGGTAGGGCCAACATTTGTGTTAAAAAGTTAAAAGCGCAGACTTAACTAGCTTAATTGAATGTTAAAGGAAAGGCACTGTGGAAATCCCTAGAGAAGTTGATTGGCTTTGTCATGTGCAGGTGTGTTTTATGAATTGCTGAATGGAGGTATCAAGAGAGCAATGTGAGAATGAGGCTAAAGGAAGAAAAGGCCTACAGCCGGGCCAGATGGCCTTAAGACACTAGGAATTCACAGCTGCATGTAACCAAGGGAAGCTGTTAGAGACATCATGGGCAGGAAAGAACAAGAACCAAGAAAGAGCCAGCAGTAAAGGAGCCTTGAAGATTCAATTCAGAATCTAGAGGTGAGAGCAGAAATTTTCATCGGTCCTCCAGGAAGTGAGAAAGGTGATGACAATGTAATGTGGTTTTTTTTTTGAGGAAGATTAGCCCTGAACTAACTACCACCAATCCTCCTCTTTTTGCTGAGGAAGACTGGCCCTGAGCTAACATCCATGCCCATCTTCCTCTACTTTATACATGGGATGCCTACCACAGTATGGCATTTGCCAAGCGGTGACAGCTCCGCACCCAGGATCTGAACCAGTGAACCCCGGGCTGCAGAGAAGCGGAATGTGTGAACTTAACTGCTGTGCCACCAGGCTGGGCCCTATAATGAGTTTTTTATAAAGCTAAACTTATTCAATGTAAAGGACTGTTCTTTATTCTGAAATTATTTCTCTTTTTGATATAAAAATGCCTTTTCTTTTCAAATGATGCCAATATGGGTTGACCACTAAAAAAAATCCTTATGGGCAAGCTCGTGGTGTAGTGGTTAAGTTCGTGTGCCCCACTTCAGCAGCCTGGGGTTTGCTAGTTCAGTGCAGACTTAACACACTTGTCAAGCTGTGCTGTGGTGGCGTCCCACACACAAAATAGAGGAAGATTGGCAACAGATGTTAGCTGAGGGCCAATCTTCCTCACCAAAAAATAAATAAATAAAATCCTTCTTTGTTAAAACATAATGTTGGGAACTCCATGTTGGTTCCTAAGACTTTTTTTCCTCTCTTTATTAATACATGGAATCTAAAAGTCCGAGTAGCACTGTGGTAGGGAACACCTTACAGTCTCAATCTAAGACAGAAGGCTAGAGAGAAAAAAGAAGGGCAAACCAAATTTCTGGAGATAACACCAAGGGGAAATGAAGCCAGGAAACCCCTAGAAGGACTGGTTCAATTATATGTCTGTGCCAAGAAAAAAGTAGTTAAACCAATGAATGTGTGTCTGAACTATTGGTGACAATGTTTTACAGATAAATCCTTCCCCTTTGATCCTTGGGTGGTAACTGCAGAGAACTTAAACAAGGCAAGAATATGAGAGCTGTGTTCAGTTTGCTCAGAAAGGCTAACCAGAATGTCTCAGTCAGTGGAAGTGTCAGCTTAGCATTTCTGAGGCATAGTAGATGCATTTTTGTCCCTGGAGCAGGGAATATTTGCTTTTTGCTCAGTTGGCACAGGCTTTGCAGTACTACCAATGTTCTATGGAGTAGGTTCCTTGTGTAACAGCTGGCATGTGGGGCTGGGCTCTGCACAGTAGGAGCTTAGCAAAGAAATGAAGGAGTTCTAACCAGGGACTGTGACATCAGCATCATCTCAAACAGGGTCATTAACAAAGTGATAAATCAGAGCTTCTTGTGACAGACAGATGATCTGGGTTCTAAAATCCTTCATCAGGTAAGTGGATTTTCCCTCCCTCCACTACTCCCTCTCCAGAACTCTTGAGAGATGGTCGACAAGACTTGCTGCCCAGCACAGATAGCAGAATCTGATCAGTTAACACTGCCCCAGATCTCTGAAATCCCAGCTAAGTTGCGTCCTGATCTAGGCCCAGTCCTATAACTGAAAACTTTAATATACTAAAAGTTGAGGGCCGGCCCAGTGGCGCAGCAGTTAAGTTCACACGCTCAGCTTCTGTGGCCCAGGGTTCGCCATTTCAGATCCTGGGTGTAGACCTACACACCGCTTATCAAGCCATGCTGGGCAGGCATCCCACATATAAAGTAGAGGAAGATGGGCACGGATGTTAGCTCAGGGCCAGGCTTCCTCAAAAAAAAAAAAAAAGTTAGGGGGCCGGCCCCATGGCCGAGCGGTTAAGTTCGTGCCCTCTGCTTCAGCGGCCCAGGGTTTCACAGGGTCAGATCCTGGGCGCGGACATGGCACCACTCCTCATCAGGCCACGCTGAGGCGGCATCCCACATGCCACAACTAGAAGGACCCACAACTAAAAATACACAACTGTGTACCGGGGGGCTTTGGGGAGAAAAAGGAAAAATAAAATCTTTAAAAAAAAAAAGTTGAATGTAAACAAAACAACTTAAGTAATGACTAAACATGTTACCAATAAAATACCATCATTATGAAATGATTTGTTGAAGGGTTCCTTTTAGGTATTAAGCTTCTCTAGTACATTTAAAGACACTGTTTAATAAATTTGATTGGTATACAATGCTTCAAATGTATCTATTGTTTAAAGTAGAATATAAATGTTAGTTTCTTCATTGTATTGTTTTGTTTTTTTAAAGATAGGCACCTGCGCTAACATCTGTTGCCAATCTTCTTCTTTTTCTTTTTTCTTCTTCGCCCCAAAGCCCCCCGGTACATAGTTGTATACTCTAGTTGTGAGTGCCTCTGGTTGTGCTACGTGGGACGCCGCCTCAGCGTGGCCTGATGAGGAGTGGTGCCATGTCTGCGCCCAGGATCTGACCCTGTGAAACCCTGGGCCGCTGAAGCAGAAAGTGCGAACTTAACTGCTCCGCCACGGGACCGGCCCCTCGTTTCCTCACTGTAAAATGAAGTAAATAATGCTATCCACCACAAAGGATGGTTGTGAGAACCAAATGGATTAACATGTATAAAGTGCTCAGAACAATGCTTGGTACACAGTTACCCTTCAATAAGTATTGGCTGTTAGTAGCATTATTATTCATGCACCAGATATCTACTGAGCTTCCACTACATGCCAAGCACCGTTCCAGAGACTGTAGAAACAGCAGTGACTAAGACACAAGAAAGGTCCCTGCTCTCATAGAGCTTCCATTTTAGTTGGGGAAGAAAAAATAAATGTACGTCAGATGATAAGTAAAAAGGAAAAAAATAAAGCCGGGTAAAAGGAAAAAAGGAAGCACAGTGCAGGGGGAAGTTGCCATTTTTATAGGGTGGGTGGTCAGGGAAGTCCTCTCTGATAAGGTAACGTGAACAGAGACTTGAAGGAAGTGAGGAAATAAGCTTTGCAGTTATCTGGGGGAAGAGTGTCCTAAGAGATTATTGAATCAAAAAAATAAATTACCCGAATAAGTAGGTCTAGGTTTGTAACAGGGAGTGACAGGGTCCGTGAAGAAGCCGTGCCCCACCTAAGACGGGCCTCAGTTCCAGTCAAGTGTGGCTATGAGGAAATGTGGACCCAATGTTGTCAGATCTTCTGGGTTTCTGGTTTTTGTTTTTTGAAGAAAAACTGTATCTTGAACTTTTCACATGGACTGTCCAACTCTTTGAAACTCTGTGCAGGCATAAATGCATATACCTGTATATGCTCATCAAAAGACATGTACGAGAATCTTTGGAGGCATTATTCACAATAGCCCCAAACTGGAAACTACCCAAGCACCCATCATTAGAATGGGTCAGCTGCGGCATAGTCACTGTTTCTACACAGCAACGAGAAGGAACCAACTACAACTTCAGACAATATTATGGGTGAATCTCAAACACAATGTTGACTGAAAAACAGCCAGCTACAGAAGAGTTCAAAAATAGGTAAAACTAAGCTATGGAATTAAAGAACTAGGTAGTGGTTACCCTGGCTGGGTGAGATGCTGGTAAATTTTTTTTTCTTGATTTGGAAGCTGATTCCAGGGGTGGGTTCAGTTCATTAAATTTACCAAAATGTACAGTGATTTGTGAACTTTCCTGTATGCATTTATACTTCAATAAAAAGTTAAAACAAAACAAAAAAAATGTGGGCCAGAGTAGGTATTCAGGCTGGCTCAGGGCTGTGGGCTTCCAGTTTGCTCTCTAATTCATAGATTTCTTTAGAGAAAATAGAAGAGACATTTTAAAAAACCAAATTTATACTTTGAAATACAGGTAAATCCCCCTGTGTATGCTTCCCTTAGAGAAGCTCCTACAAAGCCCCATGAGGAACTCGTCCTTCCTTCTGGGTTATTACCCAGCCTCACATTTACCCTTATATGTGATCCAATACTATTGCTCCTTCTTGTTCTCAAATCAGAAAAATAAATCCATATATACTACATTATAAGCCATAACTTTCAGTAAACCTACAGAATTGGAAACCACAGATGCAGGAGGAGAACTCAGAAGCAATTTCCAAGTAGGGTGTGGCCTCCTTCACGTCGAGAGGACATCAGGACTCTTTAGACTGAGAGGCTCACAAGATGTAGCAGAAATCTCAGGCAGTTGTGAAGACGTAGCAGGAATCATACTGGGCTGAAATAATTTATCCAAGAAACAGGCATGTCTTAGCCTGGGCCACAGACCATAGGTCGAGAATGAATTGGGTGTAAAAGAGAGGTTTTTGATTCTAGATGTTCTGGGGAAGTTGCCTATAAGTCACTGCACAAGCACATCCCAAAGGTGCTTTCAATTCAGGTGATTGATAGAGTCAGGAAGGGTGTTTTAGGTGGTGAAGCCTGCGATCTATGGTTGTATGCTGAGGTTTGGGTCTTGGCGGTGCCTTGAGTAGAAATGATTGTCTTGAGTTGAATGTGTTACTGACACAGCACTAAGGTACTTACTAACATGGCAGAATTTGGTAACCAAATAACGTTTGGTTCCCAAAAGCAAGGGCTAGAGATGTAGGATTATGGATAAGGAAGTTTGAGCAATGTAGAACCTTCTAGAGGAAGTCAAACTGCATAGCTCAGAACTAAGAAAGGTGTTCCAGGATTGGGAAGGAGACCTGGAGCAAAGAGAGTCCAAATCTGGCAGAACTGGTCCCTTGGAATCCCTTGTCTAGTACAACAACTTTGGTTGTTATTGGAGGACATTACAAGAATTTGTCTCTGAGAGGACTGTTTCCTCTGGAGTATTGCCCGAAGTGAATCACAACCTCACGCCTATTTTGAGAATTCAAACTTTTCTTTGTCCTTTCCACCTCCTTGATAGTACTAAACCCTGGACCAGTTACAACTCAATGAACTAGTAATTCCATATTTCATGCTCGATTTTACAATCTTTCTAATCAAATTTTACCAATACCAGTACTTCCCACTATACAGACTTACCTTTAGAGCCTTTCACGAAATGGGATAAAATGCCACCATTAAAGGGTGTCAGGCCACCGGAACTGAATATTAATTTCCATGGTATTTGGATTAACATTGGTCCTCCTTCCCTAATATGGGCAGAGGGGTGAAAAAAACTTCACATGAAGTGGTTTTGAAGCTTGAATATTCAAGTCTGTTGTCCATTTCCAGAATGACTGGGAGTTTTTTTGTTTTGTTTTGGTTGTTTGAGGCGGGAGGGGCAGGAAGGAAAAGAGAACAAGGCAGGGGCCAAGCAGGGACATGGCCAAGGCGAGGCAGTGGTACAGTTGACTCTCAGGGCTTTGTGGAAACCATGTGGCAGGAAGGTTTGGGGCATTTACCTTCTATAAGCTAAACTCCAGTTCTGCACTGGATTCATCTGGTGGAAACCCAGAGAAGCCAACACATGGCTTGGCTTTCTCTAGTGGGGTACTCTCAGGAGAGACTGCCCATACTGCTGACTCTGCCTAGCTCTGGAGGCAGAAGCAGCAAGAGACTAAGGAGTTTTTTTTCTTATATAAATAAGAGAAATAAATTAAATTTCAACTACTTGAAAATGGAGTACAGAAAAACTAGCTAAAAATGGTCTCTCCTAACTCAGCTTAGGTATACACCTTCTCCAGGGAGTGCTCCCATCTTTGCTGACCCCTGCCCTAAGCTAGGTTAGGTGCTCAATCCTTTGTTCTCACAGCAGCTTCCAGCCAATAGCTCTATCACCATACTTACCCCAATATGATCTGTTTCAGTCTCTCACTAGAGAAGGCCTTAACTTTTTGTGCCTTTGGTAGTCCTCTGAAACCTATGGACCAATTCTCAGAATGTTTTTCAATGCATGAAATAAAATATATAGAATTACAAAGGAAACCAATTATATTGAAATATAGTTCTTAACTCCAGATAACCTCTGGAGTACGAATTCCTTGAGTGCAGGGACTATGTCTTCATCTCTGTACTGCCAGTGCCTAGCACAAAGCCTGGCACATAGATGGTACTTACAAATGTTTATTTAATGAATGAACAGAAAGATAGATGGCTACTGCCAAGTTAGCCTGAGGAATGATTCATTGCAACTGCTTGCGCACATACCAATGGCTTGCATATGTCTCACCCGGTCTGAGATCCTCTAGACCAGGGCTGTGAGGGAACCCACACTCAACAACAAGTGCCATAGCATCTAGCAATAATGATAGGCTATTGGAAGACCAGGAAAACAAGGCTCATGTATTTCCACCAGTCAGAATATTCAGATAGTGAAAGTAAACACGCTCTGTCTTTAGGAGGAGGAGCTCTCTTGACTTTGGAAGCATGTTGTTCGTACTACTTTAAAACACTGCCAACAGCTCTGACGGAGGAAAGAAAGGGACCTGAGCTAGCATGTAGGTGTTCTCCAGGGCTCCTGCTCTGTCCTGAATTGGGCCTCTTGTCTCTGCGAAAGAGAAGTGTCCCTAAAAACCACAATAGGGATTACCTGCGCCTTTCTAGGTTCAAGTAGTAGTTTTAGGCTTAGTCAGAAATTTTGTTTTTGTTTATGTACCAAGAGAAAATGTAAAGAAGCAAGAAATAAAAGCCACTTCCCTCACTAAAGATACATAAATGGCCAAAGGTTTGTTCTAAGCTGGTTGCTATGTCTGTTGAATGTTTCAAGGAAAATAAAACCCCAGATAATTTTAAAGCTGAAAACCACAACTGTATGGGGTTCAGAAATCTCATACTTAAGGCTTTCAAGATTGTCCCTCCCAAATTAGAGGGCTTCTCTAACTATATAGAGCCATCTGAAGGATGGCAGAACGCGGTTTTCACGTGTTTGACGACAGGGTTTCCAACATCTCTTGGAAGAAACATGGCTTCAGGTGGCTGCCCTCTTTAAAAAAAAAAAAAGAAACTACAGGTCAAAGTTTTGCTTTTAATTAAAAAAAAAACAAAAATCCTCCCACTCCTAAGGTGTGTGCTTTCTTTTTTGACCTATTTTTCCTTTAAATTGTCTGCAGTTTCCCTATGTTTTTCCTAGTGCAGTAAACAATGCAATCAAAGAAATAAAAACCAGGGTCCACTCTTGCCCCCAAACACTGACGATGGTCAAAGAGAAGGAATCACAGCACGGAAAATGGCCCAGCTCTAAATACACAAACAACATAAAAAAATCCCCCCAAAGACATCATTATTGACATTGCTGTACATTTCCTATAATGTAACGTGGCAGACAATGCTTCTTTCCCAGGGAGTCCAGCTCGCTCAGGAGGAGACATCTACTCAGTGCCTCAGGATAGGCTGGGGGTGTTGAGTCTTCCCTGCCAAGCCTAAGGTTTTTTTATGAGCTCAATATCTCACAGAAACATCTGTGGTATAAATGGTATAAATGAATCTAAAAGGGGATGAAGGCAGGCAGGCACCTGTCACTGTTCTCGGAATCAGCCAAAAAGCTGAAGAGCGTGGGATCCAGAAGACAGATGCCATTAACAGTTGAAGGATGGAGGGCTGAACAAGAGGAAGCACCAAATGAGTGGCTGCTTTTGGTTCCAAAGCCAAAACATGGCCCCACCAAAGAGGGCAGCTGGTCTGGATGAGGAACTCCCCCGCTCCTGGGGTCATGCAGTAAAAATGATGGCCTTGGAGCCCCACCCCCATGACAGCCACAGTCCAAGAACCAGAGCAATTTACACCACAAAACACACTTTGCAAAGGAATGGACTGATCCTAGTTTAGAAGGGTTAAGTGCTTTGACAAAGTCGGGGGCAAGGTGAGCTTCAATCCCAAAGCACAGCTGTGACATCCCTGGATTGCTATTTCTGTAAAGCCGCAGGCCCCTGATGCTGCTTGTTCCATGGAGACGTACCCTTCCACTTATCACTGCCCTCTCCTCAAAACGGCACCCATGGTGGTAACCCTCAGAGATATCAAGAGGCATCAGTTGCACTTCTGGAAGTAAGATAATTTCCTTGCCCCATCCTGGCCAAAGCACTTCCCTTTTTAAGCCGCTGCTGGTATGCCACCTTCCCCTCCAAGCAGAGTTCAACTTCCTTTTGTTTCAGTTTTGCACTGGCCTCTGAGGGCCCTTTCCAAGATACAAAATAAAGTATCCTTCTGCATCCATGTGTGAGTGGGTTGCCTTCCAGTGTCAGATCTCTGTTCCAGAGTTTGGTCAATGCATCTTTATGAGAATAAAAACACATGCGTACACAGATAGACTAGTCTGGAAAGAGCTTTCTGGATAGGGTTTCCGGTTATCTTGATGCCTCCCCTAAAAGAAATAACTTTCTTGGTGTAAGAGGCTTAGGACATTGAGTGACCTACTCTCAAATTCTGGAAAGGCAGCTTATTTTTGTCCATTTTTCAATGAGGGTGTGGGAGGGACCCAACATTTTCAATTATAACAACGAGATTTTGTTTTAAAAAAAAGGATCCTATGTGGAAATGAGTGGGACAATGATAAAAAAAAAAAACACAAATAATTAAAATTTGAAACCAAAACATATCTCCTGGCCCCAAGATCCCCAGTTAATCCTCTAAGACTACAATCTCCACGTTGTGAACTTGATGCTGGTGTTCTTCCATCTCAGCTACAACTTTCTCCTCAGTCCTCAGTTCTGTCTCCAAAATGACTGCTTTGCCCTCAGTATCCTCAGCCTCTGGGTCTGGGGCTGGGTCAATCTCAATGATGGTCTGCCCATCCTCTGAGGTGCTTTCAACAGCCTGGATTGCCGAGGTCAGGCCAGACTCCATGGCCACCAATTCCACAGGGCTCACCATAGTGGTCATGTTGCCCAGGGTACTCCCATCCTGCATGGCGGTGGAGCTTAGCAGTGCCAAGCTAGATGAAGGGTGGATGGTCACTGTTTCTGGTGAGCTGCTCTTGGCAGAGGAGACCACTGTGGCATAGCGGAAGAGCTGAGGGCCAGAAGGCAGTGTGTGGACAGTCACAGGACTGGAGCCCTGGCTGAGGGTAGCCACTGGAATATTGCCCATGGAAAACGACTGACCCACTGGGGTGATGGTGATGGGTGAGATGACTGTGAACTGAGGCTGCTGGACAGGAGGAGAAGGGCTCAGGACAGTGGTGGAGGCTGGCCGCTGGAGCCGGGGCCTTTTTGGAGGCTTAGGAGTGCTCACAGGCATCAGTACCACATTTTGAACCGTCTGGGACTTCAGCCTGTGATCCTGAGCTTGCTTCTTCTGCTCTTCCAACTGGCGTTCCAAGTCTATGGAAAAAAAGACAGACTTTGTGTGGAGGGAAGTCTAATCTTGGGAACAGTAAACTTGGAGTGAGGAGACCTGCAGCCTTGTCCTGGTTTTGCCACTATGTAGCCTCAGGCAAGTCACTTGATTGTTTTCAAGAAGAAACTAGACTGGATGAATTTTTTTTGTTTCTTTTGCTGAGGAAGATTGGCCCTGAGCTAACATCTGTGCCAATCTTCCTCTATTTTGTATGTGGGATGCTGCCACAGCATGGCTTGATGAGTGGTGTGTAGGTCCGAGCCTGGGATCCAAACCTGTGAACCCCAGGCCGTCAAAGTGGAGCGTGCAAACTTAACCACTACACCACTGGGCTGGCCCCTGGATGATTTTTAAAATCCCTCCAGTAATTACATTTAATTGTGTGATTATAGGCAGGGCAACAATTCAGAATCTTTTTAAGCTGTGATCCTACTATAGCTCAACTCCAGGAGCTCCTGTGGCATTTTATCACCTGTCACCAAAATGCAAACCAAAGAAGCCTCCAGTTGATCTAGCAGCTTATATACACCTTGCCTGGTCTACAGATGAAAATAAGGAACATCTGCATAATCCCTTTGTATCTGCCGTGGACCGACAAAGGAGCTACAATGGTCACTCTGAAAAACAGTGATTTCCAAAATGTCCTTCAAGGCAGGTTCACCTTGCTGGTGACCCAAATGGCCTTAGCCTACCATTAGCCCCCAGAGAAGTCTACATAAAGTTACAGAAGAAATTCCTAAGAATTACAGAACTGAAGGAAGTCTTGGAGTTCTAGCACATTCATTTCAACAGAGATTCAGAGAGGTAAAGTGACTTACTTGAGGTCACAAATCTTGGGCCAAGACAAAAGTCTCCTGATGGCCAACTTGGTGGCTTTTCCACCACAATACACCTGTCACTATCCCTCTCCCAAGTGTCCAATCTAACCTTGGTGACCACTGGTGAGTCTGGTTCTACAACAGAACTTCTCTACTGCTTAGTACCTGATAAGCATCCAATAAGTAGTCAGTTTCACCTGCAGAGCACTTTGCTTCCTATTGAACACCAAAAGCAAGTTAATTCCTTGCTTGGAATAAAAGGAGTAGGCAGGGATTAAGAACATGTTAAAAAATTTTAAAATACTGCCCTTTAAGGTTACAAAATACTCCATTTTTTCCCTGTTCAGTAGTAATCAAAGAAATGTGAACCTAAACAAGATACAGATTAAATCTATAATTTAAAAAAAAGCTAAATCAGAGAATATTATAAATAACAGCGCCCAATTTTGGTAAGTTCAAACTGGTGACATAAATTGGTATAATCACCTTGGAAATTTGACAATAGGTCACAAAAATCCATAAAAAAATTATCAATACCATTTAACCTCAAGCTTAGTCCTCAGAAGTAGTTTAAAAGGACATAAAAAGAAAAAGTAGGGCCAGCCCTGTGGCCTAGTGGTTAAGTTTGACACGCTCTACTTTGGTGGCCCAGGTTCAGTTCCTGGGCACAGACCTACACTGCTCATCAGCAGCCATGCTGTGGCAGCAACCCACATACAAAATAGAAGACTGGCACAGATGTTAGCTCAGGGCCAATCTTCTTCAGCAAAAAAAAAAAAAAAGAAAAGAAAAGGAAAGAAATAAAAAGAAAAAGTTATATACATACAAGCTCACAGCAATAATATAAGCTACTGAGGAAAATTTTGAAAATTCAAATGTCTCCTAATAGCATGTCTATGTGAAGTACTGTGTAGCTAACTCAGAAAAATATTAATATGTCATAGTGAAAAAAGCAGAAAACAAAACTTCATGTATACTATAATTAAAACTATCTAAAAAAATAATATGGACAAGTAACCAGAAGCCTACATTTCTAACAAAAACCATTTTTCAGATGGTGTAAAGTTTCAAGGTGGAAGATAGCACTGGGTTGGGAATAAGAAGACAGAGTTCTACTCCAGGCTTCACTGTCAAGTAGTGGTGTGGCCCCAGGCAAATCATTTATCCTCTCTGTGCCTCTATTGGGTCATTTGTAAAATAGGGATTACAGCCTATAACATTCTCAGGAGGATCACATGAAAAAGGGCATCTCTAAGAGTACTCGGTAAACTGAGTTTAAAATATAAACTAGGCATAAAAATAAGTTTAAGACAACATAAATTGTTCTTCTCTTACCAAATGATCTTTGCCTTTTGGCTTCATGACTGACTATAATACATCCTGCATCATTCAAAGGCTGAGAGTCCAAACCTGACTTGTTTGATATCTTTCATCTGCCTTACCCCCCCCAAAAGCGCCTCTTGATTCTCTCCAGGTATAAGTGCCAACTCCCTCTGTTCTTCTACCATACCCACTGCTATACGCCTCTGTCACAAAACTGAACTACTCTTTGGACTTATTTCTATGTCTGCTTTTCCCTTGAGTTCCTTGAAGACCATGAAGAAATGGAGCCTGTCTTATTCAACATTATATTTCTAAAACCTAGTGTGGAGACAGCACAAAGTAAATACTTGATAAAAAGAGTTAAATTATCCATGTCTTCATAATTTCTGATTACCACGAATAATAAAGAGGGTGCTAAATTTATATCTATCAAAAGATGCAGTATCAATAATATAAAAAAAGACAAAGGCAAATTTGTTTCTTCTGCTACCAATATTACTGGATTAATGGAGCATTCTAGCCAACCTCTTAATCCTCCAAAAGATATAGAAGGAGGACTATGATGAAGAAGAAATGAAAGAAAGAAGGAAGGGAGGGAGGGAGGGAGGAAGCCAGTCCTAACAGAAGTCAACAAAGAAATGGCAAGACTCAAGGATATTAGCACAGTATCACCTAAGAAGAGAGAGAAGCTAAACACACCTGTCAGAGTATAGAGAAACTGCTCTTCCCCCTGCTCCACTTGGTTCTTTCTGTTGTCCAAAACCTTCTTGACTGTGTCCATCAGGCCAAATGTATGTGCTACATTGTTGAGAACAGCGGCATCTATTGGAAACAAAAGACATGGCTGTTGAGCTAAAACAGAAATGCTCCACCAAATCCCTGTTTTGCTGCGTATAAATGTGAAACAACCCAGAAATGGCAGGATGATTCTAATCGCATTTTTTAAAAATTTTAACAAAGATTTATCACATGTATAACTAATTTTGATTTAATTGTTATATTTTTATACATCTCTCCATATAAATAAATACAAACATAAGGAAAAAAATCTTGCATCTGGTTATAGGTTCTGACTTTTGGTTTAGAAAACACGGTCATAGAATCTCAGTTTTGCTGTTTCCTCCTATCTGTGTGACCTTGGATAAGTCATTTCATGCCTCAGTTTTCTCATTTGAAAAAAAGTGGGACTAATAATACTTACTCTGCAAGATAGATATGAAGATTAGAAATATCATATTTATTTTTTTTTTTTTGAGGAAGATTAGCCCTGAGCTAACATCTGTGCCCATCTTCCTCTACTTTATATGTGGGACGCCTGCCACAGCATGGCTTGACAAGGGTCCACACCTGGGATCCGAACCGGCAAACCCAGGCCACCAAAGCAGAACATGCAAACTTAACTGCTGTGCCACCAGGCCGGCCCCAGAAATATCACATTTTAACATGGGGACTGGCATACAATATTATTAATAGTATTATCTGTCTCCCTTTATACAAAACTTCTTGAAAGAGTTGTCAGTAATTGTGGTCCTTACTTCCTTAAATCGGATCACTTCTCCACCTATAACTCTTCCACAATCTTCTCATCCAGTTCCATCTTTTAAATAACATGTACAAGCTGAGAACTCCCACATGGAGATCTCCAGCCCTGACCTCTTTCCTACGTTCCAGATTCATACTTCCCCGGATTCATACTTTCATCTAGCTGAGTGACAGCTCCATTTGAAGGCCTCATAAGCATTTCAATTTAACAAGTCAAAAACTAATTTTGATTTCTTCTCCCAGTGGTCTTCATCTCAGGAAATGATATCACCATTCACAGCTCAGGCCAAAACTGTATGAGTCATCCTGGATTTCTTTCTCTTTCACCCTACATCCAATCCAAGATTTGTCAGTTCCACATTCAAAACATATCCCCAGTATGATCACTTCTTCCCAGGTCTACCATTACCCACTCTAATCCATGCCACCATCATCTCCTGCCTGGAGTAATTCCTTCAAGAGTTTCCCAATTAATCTTCTTGTTTCCATTCTTGCCCCATATAGCCTATTCTCCACACAGAGTGTGGATCTTTTAAAAGTGTGAGTGATCTTTTAAAAATATGAATAAATCTGATAACTTCATTCCCCTACTCAAAATCACTATGACGGCTTACCATCACCTTAAAATAAAGCCCAAAGTTCACCAAAGCTTATCTAAACTGTCCGCTCTGTTCCTCCCCAACTTCATCACCTATCACGCTCCCCAACCTTACTACCTGCCACGTCGATGCTTCTGTAACTCTTTTAACCCATCAGGCTCATTGCAACTTTAAGGTCTTTGTTCCTTCTACCTGGAATGTTCCTTCTCCCAGCTTGTCACATGGCTAGCTTCTTCAATTCAGATCTCTGCTCAAATGCCACCTCCTTAAAGAGGCCTTTCTTGACTACACTATCTAAAATAGCCACCCCCATTCTCCATATTATTTGCCTTTTTTTTACTTCAAGCATGTAAAAAAAGATTTTTCTGTAAAGTTTGTTTAGGTGTATTTACATTATGTATGAGTTATAAAGAGGTAATAAGATACAACCAACAAATCTAAGAACTCAATGAACACACAACCTTATGAGATCTCATCATGACCCCTTTTGGTATCAGATGATTAGAACATCCTTTTTACATTGTGCACAGCAGCAAGCACTCTGTGAATATTCAGAAACAGCTATAAGTACACACAATAGTTCTGTAGTTCTGGAGCCTTTAAACTAATAGAATATGAGAATTATCTAAAACCAGGTAGATTTCTCCAATTTTCAGACCATTTATATAGAGACAGAGAGAGGTTGCTTCCTGGCACCATTTACAAAGGCAAAAATTACCTTTGCAAAAAGCATGGCCAGATCTGACTTCAAAACCTAGTTATGAACTTTGAACAAGTAAATTAACTTTTATGAGCCTTAGTTTCCTAATCTGTAAAATGGGGATGATAACACCTATACCTCACTGTTTTCGCGAGGCTGACAGGATCTGCCTACAGTTGTTAGTGTTTAATAAACGACGACTATTGTTAGGGTTAATACACTCACCTGTGACCTGGAAGGGAGCCTGGATGAGGCGCTGTTGAACTCCCCTCAGCAGCTCCTCTATTTCCTTCTGTATATTGCAGACAACCTCTTCCATCAGTCCCACATCAGCTATTCCTTTCCAGAACATCAAAGTGTCCTCTGGTACAAGAGGGATAAGACAGAGGGTAAACAAAGGGTACTATATATTCTTAGGCACATGTCTACAACATATTAAATTCAAAATTATTTCAATTCAAAATGATTTCTTGTTGGGCCATTTCTGGGAAAAGGGAAGAAGCTTTTGAAAAACTAGCTGCCTCCCTGAATTGGTACCTAATTATTTGGCCTCTTCAGCAACAAAAGGGATTTGGGATAATTGCCTCAATTTGTCATGGCTCTGGCTATAACGAGCAGGTATCGTCCTAATAAAGATATTAAATTAAATATTGTTTATTTAAATAATTTAATTTAAAATTAAATAATATTTAATATTTTAAAAGTTAAATAATAAAGATATTAAACTAAAGATATATTCCTCCTAGTCCTCTACTTAAAAAAATAAAAAACAAAACAGTTGCATAGGTGAGGTGATAAGCTCCCCGAGGGCAGAGGCTACATCTTTTCATCTATTTATCTAGCCTCTAGCAACAGTGCCAACCACAAACAGGCAGCAATAAATATTTTTTAAATGAATTAATGAACGGAGGATAATGTGAGGCCTCTCCTGGTCCCCTCTAAGTGAATCATCATTAATCACCATCCTCTACACAACCTGCTACCTAATTTTTCCTTCTAACATCTTGCAGCTTGGTTTAGCCAAGAAATGTGCCAAAGTTGGAGGCAGTTTGATTGGATGAAAAGCATGGGCTATAGAGTCAAAAAGCTGAATTCAGCTCTGACACTTATTGGTTGTGTGACTGGTCTTTGGCAAGTTGCTGCACCTTTCTGAATCTCAATTTCTTCACGTGTAAAATGTGACTTTGCAGCGCTGTTGCATGGATTAAAATAAGATGTTTGCAGCTATAAGTAGTATTAATATGCATGAGAAAAACCAGCAAAAGTAATTAAGATGCCTTCTGTGTCCATAATCATAATAGTGATAAGGATTACAAAATCCCGCAAGGTATCTGAGCCCTATAGAAAAGTACCTGAAATTTCCTCTGAGTCTTTTTTCACGCCCTCTTCTGTGGCCATGGTGACAGCAGCAGTGAGAGCCGAGTTCCATTCCAGCCCTGCCTCTTCCATGCTCTCTTCTGAGATGGCAATCTGTGTGATGCTACCTAAAAGCAGTCCATTGGAGGTAAGGCCAGTGAACTTTATGGAAAAGTCATAGCTATCCTCTGTCTCATACTCACAGTCAAAGAGACCCTGTTATTTTAACCTTCTGACCTTTTGCCTGCAGGTCCATATATTAAAAACTAGAATCCTAAGTAAGCCAGGATGAATATTGGATTTTCTAAAGAAAATTTGCCTTGCAAAAGAAAATGCTCTCTTCTTACTCTGAATAGAAAGTGAAAGATAACTTATAAAATCACAAAAGAGCAATCTGCTTCCTGAGCAGGGATGTTTTTGAAAGAGACTGAATGAAGGTGGGTATGATTGCTGGGCTGCCTACCCGAGACTTAGTGAGGATGAAGAGGACCTAAAAAAATATAAGAGAAGAGAATGGTGCTTAACCAAGAACCCTACTACAAGCATGTTTGTTACTAAGTATCTAGAACATCTGAAGTTGCTACAGCTTATTTATCAGCCTATGTAAAAGAAAGCAAGAGATATGAGACCAAAGAAAAATCAGATAAGAAGAGATCCATGAATAGCAGATTCACAGAGAAAAAAACCCTTTGTTATCAATTGTATATTAAGATTTTTAAAAAAATTTTTCCTTCTTCTCCCCAAAGCCCCCTAGTACATAGTTGTATATTTTAGCTGTGGCTCCTTCTAGTTGTGCCATGTGGGACACCACCTCAGCATAGCTTGAAGAGTGGTGCTAGGTCCGCGCCCAGGATCCGAACTGGCGAAACCCTGGGCTGCCGAAGCAGAATGCGCGAACTCAACCACTTGGCCATGGGGCCGGCCCCCTAAGATTTTAAACAAAGAGAATTGAGAAAAATCAAACTGATCCAGACAGACAAGTGTGGACTCTACATGCTGGAGGATATCAATAATCAAGCAAAAAAGTAGTATCAATATGGATAATCATGTAAAGGAGTTTTAGCCAAATAAAAAGGAAGTAAATAATGACAGCATTTTCCATTTTTCCAGTGAGTCACATGACCAAAAATCCAAGCTGCCAGATATTTTATACTTTCCTGGAAAGGACTTGGGTTCCAAGACAGTTGGCTTCTACTCACCCAGTGGTTACTCACAGAATATCAGGGCTGATCAAAAGAAACCTCAAAAACTTTAAAGCACAGTACTTCCCCTACATCCTTTAGGGTTCTTGCAACTCTGTCAGGCATACTTATAAGTCTTCTGGATAGAAGTTGAGACTACTTCTATCTAACTGTGCTAAGTCTCCAGTTGGACTAAGTGAATGCTTAATAGTAACAATTTCACACAGCTACATCATTCCTGGAGATGGGCAGGGAGCCCCAGTCCTAAGCTCAACAATACTGAAGTTAAGTGTGTGCCCATCCTGCCTTATTTGAGAGGAAGCCTCAGCTGGGTTATCTGGATCCCTTCCAGGCAGAGCTCTTTGATCCTTACAGCACAGTCTCCAGAGTCCAGCCCAGTCAACAATTCATCATCTTTGATACATCTCAGTTCAACAATTGAAAACCATCCACCATTCTAATCCACCTTCCTGCTTTGACCACTAATAGAGCAAAGGATTTTCAAAACAGTCTAATTTCAACCTAGATATGCCAAGTGGCACCAAAGTGAAACAGCTGAATAAGTATTAGAATTACCAAACCATCCTTCTAATGCTTACCATGCATTGTAACAAAGAAACAAGGAAGGCGGTCTGGCCAATAGGAATCATTTGGGAGAAAATGAAGAGGTCTGTTTCTAAAGCATGGAATCCCACCCAAGATTCTTATACTTTACAGAGACATCAATGCTCATGAGAATCAAAATTAAGAAACACAAAGAAGAAATGAGAGGGAAAGTGCTATTGAAAAACATAGCGGGTTTTCAGGTGGTTTCCTACCCCCTACCATCGGCCGAAGTGGGTGTCTGCACCACACTTGTCTGCTGTCCTGGCACTGGAGCTCTTGCACTGCTGATCAGAAGATCAAATTTGGTGCTTCTGCAGGTATTGGAGCAAACCTTGTCATGTTGGTAAAAATCAATCTGCCCGGAGTCCATCATTTTCCTGTGCAAAGGGAGATAAGGACCAGTTCAGTCCGCACTTCTAGAGGGAATTAGGCCTCGGGGACAAACTTGCTGAGTCTACTCTGCAGATTAGCAAAACCTCAAAAGTCATTAGGTTGCAAAAGTTCTAACTGGGGCTATAAAATTTTCATTGGTCCTGCCCACATTTACAAGTATTCCTCTGCCTTCCCCAGTCTACACATTTTGAGTACTCTTTTATTTCCCCTTATCACTAAGCTTTAGGTAAACACTCCTGACAATAGCTATTTCCCCATAGAATTTCACTAAAACCAAACCCTAATGGCAAAAAAACTAGCTCATACCCCAGAACAACTGAGAAATGCCACAGGGGAATTAGAATTTTATGATGAGATTCTGATGTATTAGTATTTATAGATCAGCAAGATCTGTTTCCACTTTTGGAGACATAAAACTTCAGCATATTTTCTTCCTTAAAAAAAAAAATTGATAACATCTCTCCTATAAATACAGAGCAAAGTTGGTTATACTAAACCCCCACTATAAAATGTCCTTCTAAGTGGATCCACAAGACATTGTTATTATAGGTCATGTGCAAAACCGTGGAGTATTTTAATTATAGTAAACTCTATGTTATAATGTTACTTGGCTTTCACTAAAGGTTTTTTAGGCGTTCTTATTCCTTTTTACATTTGCAGAAAGTAGGCATATGCTTGTTTTTCTGGGCAAATAAAACAGGCCAAGAACCATGAAAATGAAAGTTAAAGGTATTCCTCCCCAATTTTATTCAACTACTGATTTCTGTACACAAATCATCTGGGGTGAATTTTTTTTAAATTGTCTATGACTATAAAAATAATATGTGAATAAAAAATTAACATTTTCTGTGGAAAATACAGAAAGCTGTACAGAAAATAACTACCCTTTAAAAAAAATCCCACAACTCAGAGTTAACATCAACATTTTGGCATATTTTCTTCTACTAAATTTTACTTACATATGTGTATTTTTTAACACAGCTAAAATCACACTGTTTAATCGACTTTATCTTTTGTTTTCTTTCTTCACATTATATCATAAGCATTTTTCCATGTAAAAGCTCTTTCTTAAAGATTGACACTTGAGCTAACAACTGCTGTCAATCTTTTTTTTTTTCCTGCTTTTTCTCCCCAAATCCCCCCGGTACATAGTTGTATATTTTAGTTGTGGGTCCTTCTAGTTGTGGCATGTGGGACACCGCCTCAGCATGGCCTGACCAGTGGTGCCATGTCCGCGCCCAGGATCCAAACTGGTGAAACCCTGGGCTGTTGAAGCGGAGCACGTGAACTTAACCACTCGGCCACAGGGCCAGCCCCTAAAAACTCTTTAGAAATATTTTAATAACTGCATTATATCCCATAGTATATACTCATACCTATTTAGACTAGCCATAACTTACTTTAAATATACCTTGACTGTATATTAAAGCAGACTGTAATTTTCCCCATAATAAATAATGTTGCAATGAACATTTATGCGTGAATCTCTACAAGCACTATAGATTTTTAAGACAAGTTCCTTGAAAGGAATTAAAGACAAAGGGTAAAATGTTTTTAAGGCTCTTGATACAGTTTTGTGGGGAACTTTTAATTCTTGACCATATTTTAAAATTTTCTATCAATAGGCAAGTGCTCAAGGAACCAACTAAGGTCAATCTTCACCAGAGGGAAAAAATTACAATAGTAAACTTGTTGCAAAAAAGGAGTGGGGGAGGGAATATTACACTTCTCTAAGTTTATTTCTGTGATACAATGATGGCAAAAATTACATTCCCTGTGCATAACTGTTACTTATCAACAGCACCCTTCTACTTTATCAGATTATCCCAGGATTTGTCAGTCAGCCTACACTTGTCTGTGGTTGTCACATTTTCTCAGCACCAGTCTTAGCTCTGCCTAGGCTTGGTGATGTCAGGCAGGACTGTCATCTACTCCTGAGCTCCTCTGCCCAAAGAGGATCCTACCCACCATCCTGACATCAGAAAAATTTGCCCCAGATGCTGAGAAGAGTTAATTAATTCAATATTCCTTCTCTCCCAGGGATTTTAAGAACAGGTTGATGAAAGTCAAATAATGCATGGATTGCTCAAAACAATCCTTCAGAAAGAATAAAATTTGAAATTACAGAGCAAAGACTGGATTCTCTGGATTCTACCATGATTAAGTGTCTCAAGGTCTGTTGAAAGGTATGTGCTTGCCATTAGAGCTTACCTGAGCATGATTCCACCCAGACGAATGGCTCTCTTCCAGTCCTTTAGGGTGGACTTGCCAGCCAGGTGAACAAAATGCTTGGGGCTGATCAACTGATCATTGAACTAAAGTGAAAAGAAAAGTCTAAAATAATCCAATGTCAACTTAGACAGGACGAGAAAGAGGAAAAAGAAGGAGATGATAACTACTTGTTATATACAAAAAATACCCAGACAACCTCTTAAGTCATAGCCTAATTATCCAGCCTCCTGTCCTATTGTGCCAGAGATGATCCTTCTCTGAGCACAGTGCCCTGTCCCTGATACAAAGCTACAGAAGACACAAGGAGGATCAGACATCAATATATTGCTTAGCATTTAAAATCTATTCATGCCCTTAATCAGGCAGTTGGGTCCAATGTTGCAAAGGCTGTTTAAATAAACCCAAGTAATCTATCCAGCTTTTTTTTTTTTTTTTGAGGAAGATTAGCCCTGAGCTAACTACTGCCAATCCTCCTCTTTTTGCTGAGGAAGACCGGCCCCGAGCCAACATCCATGCCCATCTTCCTCCACCTTATAAGTGGGACGCCTACCACAGCATGGCTTTTGCCAAGCGGTGCCATGTCTGCACCCAGAATCCGAACCAGCAAACCCCAGGCTGCCAAGAAGCGGAACGTGTGAACTTAACCGCTGTGCCACAGGGCCGGCCCTCTATCCAGCTTTAATGATAAGATTCACGATGTGGCAGAAAGAATAAGCATGGTTATAACCATATTTACTTCTACCAATAGCAGTGCAGAGCCTCAAAACTCTGTAATCCTTAATGATGCTAGGATGATGCCACTGAGGGTGATTACTATCAATGGGTACAGCTGTGGCTACCAATGGAGTTAGAATAAGCAATTATTTCCACATTGTGCTCTCGTGAAGATTATTTATTTATTTAGTGAGGAAGAGTGGCCCTGAGCTAACATCTGTTGCCAATCTTCCTCTTTTTTGCTTGAGTAAGATCATCCCTGAGCTAATATCTGCACCAATCTTCCTCTATTTTGTATGTGGCATGCCACCACAGCACGGCTTGATGAGCGGTGTGTAGATCCACGCCCAGGATCTGAACCCACAAAACCTAGGATGCCAAAGCGGAGCATGCAAAATTAACCACTATGCCATGGGGCTGGCCCCCAAGATTATTTATTTTCATCATTAATAATTTCCAATACACTCTACCACTATGCACACCAATGTAAGGGATTTTACATATATTATCTCATTCATCTCCTAGCAACCTTACAGTGTGTATATATCATTATTTGTATTTTAACATACTCTGAAACATCTGAAATGAAACATCTGAACTCTGAAACATCAAATGACTTGTTTAAGATCACCCAGCTAGTCAGTGATAGAGATGAGACTCGATTCATTCATTCATTCAATAAATATCTATTAATCATCTACTATAAGCCAAGCACTATTCTAGGTGCTTGGAATACAATGGTGAACAAGACAGACAAGTTCCTTGCTCTCATAGAACTTGTATTCTAGTGGGACTTAAATCCAGGTCTATTTGACTCCCAAGTCCTTGTTTTTTCTACTGTGACACAATGGGACTATAGGCACAAAATCAAAAAACATTGATATGGTGGAAGAGAGACAGGAGGCATCAAAAACACGCCCTTTGAAAACAAGGAACCCCAAAATAGGCCATGGTAAGGAGAGAAGACAATTACCTTGACACATTTCACATTTATTCCTGGACATACAAACTTCTTCCAGAGGAGGATGGCTTTGCTCTCCCCACAAGTTATGGGGTAAGCAATTTCCATATCCTCATTTGCTTCTATAGTGCTTGCATCTGAAAATGGAAAAAATATCAGTTATTTATCAAACACTCTTCCCCAAAGCTTAAATTCAAAATCTCTAGTCTTCTGGTTCCTCTGACGGTCTAGCAGTTCACACTGGCTGGTATTGTTTCAGAATCCTCTGGAAGAAGTTTGGCATAACAGCTCTCTTACTGAGCTCCCACTATATGCCAGGCACTGAGCTATATGCTTTTACATGTTTAATCTTATTCAGTTCTTACAACAATCATGAAGCAGCAATTGTTTCCTGTATTTACATATACATTTGTGGGACTCAGAAAGGTGAAGGGACTTTCCCAAGCACATACAGCTAAGAAGTGAGAAAGTGGGAGTCAAACTCAGGTTTGTCTAATTTCATTTTTCTTTTTTTTTTTAACTGGGAAATATTCACCCTGAGTTAACTTCTGTGCCAGTCTTCCTCTCTCTTCTTTTCCCTCCCCAAAGCCTCTGTACATAGCTGCATATTCTAGTTGTAAGGCCTTCTAGTTCTATGTGAGCCACTGCCACAGCACAGCTACTAACAGACGAGTGGTGTGGTTCCGCGTGGGGAACTGAACCCAGGCTGCCCAAGCGGAGCTCAGCGAACTTTAACCGCTAGGCCATCACGGCTGGCTCAAGTTTGTCTAATTTCAAAGTTTCTTTCCACTGACTGCCTTCTAGTCAACACCTCATCAGTCTTCATCAATAACTTCCCTAATGACAGGGATCAAACTTGAGGCTCCAATTTCTTTGTGGGATTTTTACAGATGAAAAATATTCTCAGCAACTATAGCAAACTGATGCTAAACAATCAACTGACAGCCCTAGCATCTCAGTCAGTGGTGTTTCTAGATGTGCCACCATCAAATTGATGGCTGCAGCACTGGTAGGGCACACCAGGTATGGGGAAAAAAACAAAGCACGAAAGGCAAGAAATCTCAACCAAAGAAGCTAATGTCAAAGGTACTAGAATAACAAAAAGACTTACCAATCCCTTCTTCAATTTTGTGTATTGTGTGTGTTTCTACTGCCACAACTGCTGTGTTGTTCTCCGACCCGGCTTCATAAATCCTGTTGTAAAAGTGTCCATCGATAAACAAACTACATAAATCATGAAAAAATTAATATTCACAGCATGGGGTTAAGAAATTTGTTTTAATCTATCTCAAAAGGACTAACATAAATATACTTCACAACTTTATGTTAATGCTGTGACTAGTTCCCCATTGTATTTAAACTCTAAGCTCTCCAGGTCTGCTTAGCAGCTACTACCATGGAAATGAATCAACAACTTTCCTCATCTCAAAGGAAAGTTCCACTTGCCACCGTTTTACTCCAGAATTTTCCCTTCATAACTTTAAAAGCTCATAACACAAAGTGTTGCTTCAAGTATAAGATTAAGTCATATTATAGAATTATCCTAACAAGACTATAAAGTAATACTGCTGGACAGTTCGAGACAGGAATAACCTGTTGACCATAGAAGTTATTGTTCCTTGTTGAAATCCAGGCACTTTAGCATTTTTTAGCACTTTAGCATATTTTAAGGCACCATAACCAAACTATTGACATGAGTAAAGCCTAGTGAAAAAAAAGCGAGAGAAAGACTATGCCCAAAGTACCTAGCAGTAACTAGAGGTCCCACTTAGGGAAAGTGTCTCTCTAAAATGTTTCTACCTTCTAAGAAATGAGTTCAGATAACCTAATATGACACACTGATGTCCTTTGTTTAAATTCTATAGTAAACAATGTGTTAATTATTGCATCTTGTTATTTGAAAGCACTGCCTGAATAATCTCCTTTGCATCAGTGATTACCCATCCCCACCGGTGACAGCTCTAGCACAGACCTCCTTTCTGAATTTCACACCAGGACAGAGTTAACTGCTAAATGAATAACTACATTTGCACGTCCGATAACACTCTGTGGAATACATTATGTCTAAAATAACCAAGTTCTCTTCCCTCTCCCACCTCCCAAACTACTCTTCTTCCTATACTCGCCATCCCCGACTCTATTTCCACTGCTACTGCCTTAATTCAGGCTGTATCACCTCTAGTCTGAACTAGTCTCTATGCATCTACCTGATCTTCTATATCACATAAATCCCTCCTTAAAACCCTTCAAGAACCCTCTCTTCGCTGTTCAAATAAAGCCCCAAATCCTTAATGTGAGTAATATTAAGGAGGACTAAGTTCCTCCAAGATCTGACCCCTGGTTTCAACTCTCCCCAAACCCCACCTTATAATCCAAGCCCTCATCATACCACACTATTTGTGGTTCCCAAAACTGCTATCTTCTTTTATACCTTCTTTCTTTGCTCTTACTTCTCCCTCTTCCCAGAAAATTCTTCCCAATCTATTCATTTTTTTAATGAGTAGCCTCTATGATGCTTTTCCTTCCATCTCATTCCTTCCAGTATAATCACCCATGTCCTCCTTTGTGACCCAACTTTACTCTAGGCTTTTGTCACAACACCTAAAACACTTAATTCTATACACTTGTTTACGTGTCTGTCTCCCCTTGGGCATAGTCTACGAGGTCCCTGAGAGCAGAGATTATGTCTTATTCATTTATTCTATTTTGTATGCCTGGAACATAGTATACTAACTGGAACATGGCAAAGCACTCAAATGGCTGGTCGATGAATGAGGATGGTAATAAATATGAGAAACCACTGCTTAAGGTAAGATTAGTAAACTCATTCTAAACTGGCCAATATCTGCAAAATCCCTTAAAAGAATAAACTCTTATTTATACCTAAGTTCAACAACCAGTAATTGCACATGGAGTGGGAAGTAGAGGGCATAGTCTATATTTTTATGAGTAAACAAGGTTTTATCAGGGAAAAATTTTCTAAAGCAACTCAGGGTAGGAATGGATTTAGCCTAATTCTCTATACCTACTACAGCTATAGTAAAAAATCATAAAATACGTTCAAAATGTTAAGGCATTTTAAGATACTAACATGCCTTATAAATCATTAAAGGAAGGTAAAATTATGCTCACTAGAGCTTTAAAGTCAAGTCTACCTTATTGTATTCTAATTCTCTGAAAACTGAAAATCCACATATAGTTAAGTTCTTTTTATCCAGAATGTCGAGGAAAGATATTCTGATTAATTGAATGTTGGATTAAGATTATGATATAAACTAAGGGGTACCCTACTAATCTGAAAGAGTTTATATATGTTCTTAAGACTTAAACTTTCTACTAGGGAGGGATATGAGCATGAAAGGGAAAGGAGGGCTCCTATACCTCAACCTGAACTATTCCACTCCGTCTGGACCCCAGTCCTCCACAGAAGAATGAAGTCAGTCAGCACACTCAGTAAACTTACGTAGTACGAAAATCACCAGTCCCTGATCTCATTGTGTCAAAAACTTTATTATGAATCCAAAATGAACTGGAAAGCCAAGAACAGTGACAGAACCCTAGTACCTTCTCTCCTCCGAGAACTTTTTGAGTATGTTATCAAAGACTTCACTTGAAAAAGTTAATAACTATTCTTTCTTTTCTTTTTTTAAACAAAGTATATGCTAAACATCTCTTCTATGTTGACAAGCTCCCAGAATTAAAAGCCTTCTAGATACCTTAGTAACTATGTTTAAGAAAAAAAAGTTAAATGTGGACAGATTTTAAAGCTGATCTGGTGTTACTATGACAGCATCATCTTATACAATGTGTCAGGTTCTATGTATTCATATCGGGAGACTGTTACCAGACACTCTACTTTTGCTTCACAATGTATTCTTGAAAACATGTACATAATGAATATTTTAAAAAGTATAAAATGTCATATATATAAAAGCTAAAGACATATTAAGAGGAGTTTTATATATTGAAATCCAAAAGTCTGTATCTAAAATCTCCAATTATTTCTGGCCTTTGGATACAGTCTTTACCAATATGTTCCTAGTAATTCATACATGCTCTTTGACTGTTTCTTTCCTTCATACTTGAACCTACAGCCAATCAGGTTAAGTGTGACTGAGGCTGAAGACTGACACCTGCTGACTTCCATCTTTGTTTCAAGTATATTAAACTTATAAGACCTGTACTTCTTGTCACTAGTATCAATGTTTTTGTTCCCTGCTCCTTTTTATAAAATGAGGCTAAAATGCAATAAAATATTATATAATTAAATAATACAACAAGAGAAATCAACTGAGCATCAGATTGGCAGGCATCTCAGAATGCAGTACCTCAAAATGATTATTCACTAGCTTATATACTAAATTCAGCGCAAACAGTGGACTGGGGAGTCAACACATGTTGTAGAAAGATGCCTATATCTAATCAAGCAATGAGAGGTTTCCAGAAAAGGCAGTATCATTTGTAAAATAAAGAGACAAAAGAAAAATAAGGGAAACTAAATCTTCAAAAGAATTAAGTCTCTAAGTAGCAAAGAAATTTTTTCTCTCTCTACAGGGCATATGACAAGTGACAACTGAGTGCTTTAGGAAAGACAGAGAAATAATGACTCCATAAGAAAACAAAGCTGCTGAGGACTACACAACCTACCCTTTACTCCTTCCTCTTGTACCAAAGGGTAATGACTAAAGTTGTTGTACGTGTAACAAATGAAATTCCCAAGGAAGCGAATGTGAATAAGCATGGATATTCTTTTGGTCCCTATAAAAATTTAAGTCATGCTATTGACTATATGTCAGGAATTATTTATATCAACTTTCCCTTATAGATGTTAGAATATTTTCTTCATGCTTAACAATATTCAGAAATGTCAGCAAACTATGATATATTTTAAAAACTAAAAAGAGAAAGTCCTTATCTTTTACAGATACATGCTAATGTCTGGAGTTTGCTTCAGAAAAATTCAGGAGTGGGTGGATTTAGAGATGAAACAAGACTGGCCCTGTGTTGATAATTATTGAAGCTGGTTGATGGGTGCTTACATGGGAGTTTATTATAGTATCTTCTTCATTTTTGTGTATATTTGAAGTTTTCTATATTAAAAAGTTTTAAAAATTACCAAGAAGTTGATTGTCTTTCTCCAGAAGTGTTAAGACAAGGTACATTACTTAGTAGATTGGGATTGGATTATGTTTGCCCAAGAACATTTCTAATCATATGAAGAATCTCTTTTTTTTTTTAGGAAGATTAGCCCTGAGCTAACATACACCACCAATCCTCCTCTTTTTACTGAGGAAGATTGGCCCTGAGCTAATGTCTGTGCCCATCTTCCTCTACTTTATATGTGGGACGCCTGCCACAGCATGGCTTGATAAGCAGTGCATAAGTCTGTGCCCAGGATCTGAACCAGCAAATCCCAGGCCACCGAAGCAGAGTGCATGAACTTAACCGCTATGCCCCTGAACCGCGGGCCCCTGAAGAATCTTTTATACATTCCCCAAGATAAAATAGCTACCCCTCCTTTGCCCCAGTAGATCTAATTCTTATTTAACCTTCCAGACCATTTTTTAAAACTTATCTCCTTTCAAATTCATAGTAATCCTCTGACATCAAAGCACTTCCTAGCCATGCCACTTAGCACTTCTTAGATTTTTGCCATGTAAGTGATCTCTTTATTTACATATATGTATTTTTTGGTTTGTACAACTAGATTGCAAGCTCCATGACTTTGGGAACCATGTGCTATATTTCTTCTGACACCTTTGTAACTCATTATATAATAGTAGGTGGTTGATATATATTTTTGATAGACTAAGCTTGATAATTTGTCCATCCATGAGGGCGAAGAGAGGTTCTGGTAGGAAAACTTTTATAGCTGCCTTGCCTAATCTCCTCTGACTCTAACTTCACTGTCTTTGGGTAAACATGTACCAAAGCACCGTGCTAACTAGTGTGGATAAATAAGATGAGGGAGCTGCATAACTACCCCTCAAGGAGATCACGGTGGAGAAGAGGGAGAGAAAGGAAACAGCTGATTGTTGTAATAAGTATTAAAATGATGAATATAGCACAAACTACATTATGGAGATGAAAACTTAGCCAGCTCTGAGAGATTGATGGTGAATGTTTCACTGTGCTAAGCAACCATAAAGTTATAATTTCCCCACTCTTTAAACCTCCCAAATTTTTCAGAATATCCACATCTCGAGTCACTTACCCTTGTTGCACAGGCTGTAACTGCAAGATCACTTGGGTTTTAGTGTCTTCAGGGTTCTCCCCCTCATTTCCTTCAGTGGGTACCACAACCACATCCCCCACGGGGACACTCACTTCCGCATTAGCCATCTTTCACATGAAGTCAGATAGCTGAGGCTGCTGTCAGAAAAAAGAAGCACCAGTAATTTTGTCTGGCTTGAAAAGATGGCAACCATAGGAAGGGAACACCAAGATAATGACTACCAACTCCAAGGGCACCCTGGAGATCATGGTCTTCTGAAAAAGATGGGGAACTGTGAGAAGGGGCTCACATAGGCTCTGATCTTTCCAGAAATGCCTTCGTACCCACTTGCTGTTGTAGGTTTTCTTCGTATGTGTGATTCATCCAGTAGCGTGCTGGAGCCAACTCTACCAGCTCCTAAGAACCAACTGTGCACATCTATTCCCAACTCTGAGTTTAGCGACATCAAGTTGGTAGCTTGAAATCAGTGGTGCTGGGAGTATATACACCACAGAAATTGGCAAGCACTACAAATCAGGGTATTTTTTTTTTTTCTGGAGAGCTGGTTTACAGTACAAAACTAGTTCTATCCCGAACAGTAAGCTCCTAGAAAGTAGGAATCATCTATTTTCTTTGCAACCAGCCATTACACCTCATCGAGCACTCTGTCCTTTGTGAGTACTTAATAAGTATCTGCTGACTAACTGAATTAAGCTGTATGGAAAGAGAAAGATGACTTGCATCATGTGGTTGTTTAATAAATGCTGAATCCAATTGTATGACCTCTAGGAA
This sequence comes from Equus przewalskii, assembly GCF_037783145.1. NCBI lineage: Eukaryota > Metazoa > Chordata > Mammalia > Perissodactyla > Equidae > Equus > Equus przewalskii. Next base: position 27,257,422 of record NC_091832.1, read on the forward strand.
CTTCTTAATACCTGTTTGCCTGAGACTGAAAGGAGAGATGATCCACCTGACATCTCCCTTGCAGGGTTGTTGAAGAAACCATCCACGACACATGCTCCTTGACTCTAAAGTAACTCAAAGCATTGTCCCAATCGTATTGAAAACTCAGAGGGCCCCAGGATATTCTCCAGCTGGTAGTCTTCACAGTTGAAAAGAAAGGAGTCACTTAAGAGAGTATAGGTAAGAGCACTGTATTTACTTAGATATGTGAGACGGTGCTGAACAGAGTAGGCACACGACGGATGTAGGTTTGAATATGTGACTGATAGTCAGACAACTGAATCCACATCTCAGCTCTGCCACAGCACTTGTTTGCCTATGATACACATACTTAAGCATAGCACTCAAAGTCTCCCTCATTTGGCCTCAAAATACTTTTCCAGTTACCTGCAACTATCATACCCCAAGAATCTTAAGCTCCAGACATACCGACCACCCACTGTATTCTGAATACGTAATATGTGCTTTCTGTACCCTTGTTATTCCTTAAGCCCCAAACTCCTTTCTCCCTCAGCTCCTTCTTCTTTCAAGGCCCAACTCAAAACCCACTCCTCCACAAAACACTGCCAAACCATTTTCTTTTCTGCAGTCCCCCGACACGTGGTCTGTAGCTCTCCTCTAGTGTTCATCACTGTGATGAACCTATACTATAGTTATACTATAGTATACTGTAGTTAACTGAACAGATATCTATCTTCATAACCGCACTGTACTGTCTGTGAGGACAGGTACTGCTTATCTAAAACTCTTTTTGTCTCCCATAGCCCTGCTCATCATAGGCACTGACATATGTTGATTCAATCAATTTTTGTTTGTATTTGACCTAGTTAAAATTCCCACATCTGACTTATACTTCTGCCCTTTATGAGTCTCACGTTCAAAATTTTTCCTGAATTCTACACCTCCTCTTATCCAAAAGCCTCTTAAAATATCTTGTAGTCACCTTAAACCGAACTCATGTTCCCTCTCAAAACTGCTCCTGTGTTTCCTGCCTCAGTAAATGGTGCTATCCTCCACTCATTTTCTCAGTCCAGAAACTGAGTTATTTTTGACTCCTCTTTCTAAATCCAATCAACCACCAAATCTTATCCATTCTATCACCTATATCTTTCTTCTGACTATCCCCCATTCTCCATCTGTGCTGCCACCACATTCTGAGCCACTACACTGTTACCTGCATTTTTCCAGCTGCTTCTCATCAGTATCCTAATCTCTGGTCTTGCTCTCCAATCTATTATTTACAGAGCAGACAAAGTGATCTTACTAAAGGCCACAGGTCATTTTCCTACTTAAAAATTCTTCAGTGGATTCTCTTTGCTGTTAGAATAAAGTGCAAACACCTTAACATGGCTTACAAAATCCTCCCAATCTGTCCCCTGCCCACCCTGCTAGTCTCATTTCTCATAGTTTTCCTCTCACATTGTGGGCTCCTGTCATTGAATTTTTTCCAATTTCTCAAACATGTCATATTTCTTCAGCGGAGCCTTCACACTTGTTTCCTCTACCTGGAATTCTCTTTTCCTTCCTCTTGGGCTAGTCAGTGCTAAACTTTTGTGACTTATTTAAAACATCACTTCCTCGGGGAGGCCTTCTGTGACTTCCTGGATCAGATTTGAGCTTGTGTTCTTGCTTCCTCAGTGCCTGCAGTACCCCATCACAACCAACAGCCTCTCCCCACCAGACTGCATCCTGGGAGAGCAAGGATTGCTTTTCTTTTTCAACAGCTCCCCTGCCCAGGACACAGGAGTGTAAGAGTTTTCAAGTATCAGACTCCATCTCCAAAACTGCCTACCTAAACCTTTCTAAGGAAATCTAACACATAGCAGGCATGTAATTAAATTTTTGTGCGATGAATGACCCAATTTACCCTAAAAGACTTCTAGAATTTTCTACTCTTCTAATTTAGGGGATATAAATTTGCTTAGGCAGCTAGGCTAAGCTGCCTTACTTATTGCCCATCACTATTCCCAGTTCAACAAATATTTACTGAGTCTCTACTCTACATGAGGCACAGAGTTAGCCTCCCCTTCTTGGAAAGGAGACAGTATCTGCTCTTAAGGAACTACAGAAAGGAAAGACATGCATGGCACTGTCACATACTACAGGGAAAAAGTAATTATAAGATATTGCAGTACACAATATGACTTCTTTAGGATAAAGGTTTAAACCTAGAGAAGAAAAACAGAGCCAGCCCTGGTGATCTAATGGTTAAGATTTGGCGCTCTTACCACTGTGGCCTGGGTTCATTTCCCAGTCGTGGAACCACACCACCCGTCTGTCATACTGTCGTGGCAGCACACAGAGAGCACTAAACTAACAACCAGGATGTACAACCATGCACTGAAGCATTACAAAAAATAAAATAAAAAAAAGAATCGATAGGCTGGTTCGGCTCAGTGCCAGCAGTAGAACCAAAACAACTAGCACCCTGAAGTCTAGAAAAAGAAAAAAAGGGATATGATGAAGCATACAAACGCCATCAATCCTAGAATAATTGAACCAATAGATATCTTCAAAGCGTGAAACACAAAAGTGTAGGGTGAATTAAAATAATCATCACAGCTAACATTTGTTGGCCACTCATTTATGGTCGAGCACTGTTCTGTTACTATTACATATTTAACTAATTAAAAAGATGTAATACTTTAGCAGGTAACAAACTTATGGAATTTATTATTCCAAAAGGCGGAATTTATTACTCCAAAAAGATGTTTAATTTTTTAAAAATTAACAGATTAGGTAAATTAATGGGTTTTAGAAAAGCAGAATTAGGAGGATGATTCTAGTTTCAACCTTCTACTCTAAGGTTGAGGTCTCTCTACAACACTCTGAATAAGTGGTTGACTAAGCACTTGATTAATACTTTACTCAATAGGAACTCTTATTTTACTCCTTACCCCTCCCACACCTTGGAACCTAAGTTGAATGTTCTAGCTGCTTCTCCAACCTTCTGAGTTTATCAGAGAAGATAATTATAATCATCTACAATATGTCTCTCAGTGTCAGTCAGAAACACAGGTCTGATCCAACATGGCAATTCTTACATTCTTTAGAGAAGCAAGTTTGGGTTGAATATTTCTTATTACCCTAAATACCATATTTCTAACAAGTAACCAGCTACCAGCTCCACAGACTACACTGGCTAATTGCAAGGCCATCTCTTTGAGCTGAGTGTAAAGTGAAAAGCAGCTCTTGTTTATAGCAACAAAAACTCCTAAGGCAAGATGAGTGAACTGATCCTTCGGGTATTTCATGGAAGAGGCCTTAGAGAATTCATGGTGGCATCACACTACACTATCTATAATTCTAGGGCAACACATGTAAAGGCAGTATGTCATATTTATGTGAAAAGCAAAAATTATTTTGCAGTTACTTTCCAAGACACCCTAAAAGTAAGCACATGACTGCTCACATAAACAAGTGGAAAGCTAAACAATGACATCTGACCTACTCAGGATTAAATTTTTTTTGTGTCCTGAAAACTAATGTTTAAAACATGGCAAGATGTAAGCACAAGTGTCACATGATCACAGGGACATCAGAGCTGATGCTGAAAAGGAATAACAGAAATACCAGATATCTTGAAATTTCCTAACCCCCAAAATGTATTTATTCCACACTGTAATTTTTGTAGACTGTTTCGCAGTCTATTCTCAAGAAACTTCCAAGTTAAAACTTTATTATTACTTGAGGCCAAAACTCCTTGATTTTTTTCCTTCTTTATTCCTTCTCGTGTATTTAGTAGGTGATTCAGAGTGCTACCAGATGTAATGAAGCCAACAGGAAGGCCACCCAGGACCACTGTGAGGGAACAGCCAGAGCAAACCAAGTTCAGGGTAAGTCACACATCGGAGACTACGATGCAGGTGTTTGGGGAAGCAGTGGGACAAGAGGGTTCTTTGAAGGGTCATCCCACTAGAGTCTAGGGTACTTGTGCTTAGTACAAGACCAAAACAGGGCCCAAACTAACCCAGCTGAAGTATAAGACAGCTATTCAATACATGCTTGCTGAGGGAAATGTAAGTGGTCGTTGACTGATGAAACAGTCATCAAGTCAGTAGATACTAAACATGCATAACCGATGAAAAGCTGACAAATCGGGGGCAGCAGTCCAGACATTTAATGAAGAAGTCCCCCCACAGCACTTTGGTAATCATCAGAGGCAAGGGGGGCAAAAGGAATCCCTCCGTGAGGACAGAATGATCTGGTCGTCCCTTTCCCGAATCCTCGAGGTTACGCAGGAAACCCCACTTCTTGGTTCTCCTAAACAGACACCATTCCAGGCCCCTTCTGGGTCTGCCAGGAAGTGGCTTTGAGATTTCTCTCATCTTGAGAGGAGAATTCAGGCCTCCTCCTGCTCCTTGGGCAGCCGAGCCTTCCCCTGAACCCCGGGGCAAGACTCGACAAGCCTCAGTCTGGAGGGTCAGTGTCCAGGACCCCGAGGGAGGATTCTGCCCCTCCATCAGGAGACACCTAATTTCAGAGAGTGAGGGTGCTCTACACTTCCTGCCCTCAATTATCTCCTCTCGGGCCCTCAAAAACATGGCCCTCCCCACCCGTGACACACCAGATCACCCCGTTCTCTACCAGCAGGGACTCAACCCCCGCCCCATCCCGACTTTGGGAGCCTCTGAGGTGTCCTACTCCCGGCCCCTCACGACGGGAAGGCAGGGGCCCCTGGCTTCCCCGGGAGCTCTCCCTCCGCGTCCCCTGCTCCCACTACCCGGACTGCCACCACGCCTGCCTGGGGAAAAACACCTGCCTCTTTGGCCGGACTGCAGGGCCGAGGCCTCCACCGCGCCCCTCAGGTGAAGCCTGGCCTCGGCTGTCCCCAGCAGAACCCACCCTCCGCTCTTACGCGCGCGCCAAAGCTCCGGGGGGCTCCTCCCGGCAGCCACCCAGGCCCCCCTCCCCTTTCGCCCCCTCCCTCCCCCGCGAGCGCGACCCAGGCCTCTCCTCAGCCCCTCAGCGACGGGCCCGGCGCGCCCCGGACCCCGCCTCTGGGGATACCCCAGGGTCCCCGGACCCTCGCCGGGGTCCTGGACGTCCGGGCCTCTCGGTCCGGAGGCGCTCCGGCCCCTCCTGGCCCCTCGCCCGAGGACTTCCGGGCCCCCCGGTCCGGGGGCGCCAGGGCCCCCCCCAGTCCCGGGCTCGCCGGCCCCCGCCGCTCTCGGCCGGGGGCCGAGCCCGAGCGGCGCGGCCGGCCGCGCTGGGGGCGGCCCGGCTGCTCGGGCGGACCCAGCGGCAGCGTCCCCCCACCCCCCCGCGGCGCCGCGACGTCCGCTCGCTCCCCGGCGGCGGCGGCGGCACGCACAGGGCGTGGGGAGGCGCCCGCGGAGGCAGCAGCCCCCCGCCCCCTGCGCGCCCGCCCGCCCGCCTCGCCGGCCGCCGCGCGGCCCCCGCGCCCGCCCCCCCGCCCCCACCCCACCCCGCGCCCGCGCCCGCGCGCCCACCCCTCCCCCTCCTCACCGTCTCCGTCGGGCGGGCGGGCGGCGAGCGGCCAGGGCGGGCGGGCGACGGAGCATGCGCAGAGGCCGCCACGGCCGCTACCGCCACCGCCGCCGCCAGGCCCGGCTTCCACACTTCCGGCCGCCGCCGAGGGCGAGCTGGCGCCTTAAAGGGGACGCGTCCCTATTGCCGGTCCCTCGGAGGATGAGCCTCGGCCGGAGGGATCTGAGTGAGCCTTTCCCTGAGCAGGGGTCTTCTGGTCTGGAAAGTCAGTGTTGAGAAGGACGCCAGGGACTCCAGGAACTCTCCTTCTCCCACTTCATGGATGAGGAAGATGAGGCCTAAATTAAAGATGCACCTCATCCACAAACGGGGGCAAAGGCAGGTCTCTCGACTCCACTGGAGGACTCTGCCCCTCCTGCCTTCCCCAGTCCTGTTTTGTGAAGCTTTACATCTTATCAGACCTTCAGAAGTTATGACCCAAGTATCAATTTGGATTAAAAGATCTGGCCGAGTATAGAGTCAGTAACCGGTCGCGAGTCCTTGAGCAGGCTGCTCAAATGCTCTATCAAAGCACGTTTGTCAAGCCTTTCCTGGTTGTGAGGCTCTGGGTTCAAGTCTTCACCTCTTTTGGGGCAGTTGTCTAACAGCTCTAAGCCTCACTTTCGCCTGAGGAATAAGGTTGTTGTGAGTATTAAAAGAAGTGATACATAAGAAGTACTTAGGAAAATTCCTGGGGCCAGTAATGGAAATTACCAAGTATTAAGACCTTTCTATATGGTCAGGCTTTGAGGAGATGCTTTTGTCTTATATAATCCTCAAAGCAACCCTACTAAGTAGCTTCTTTCCACTTTCTTTCCAAAAAAAAAAAAAAGTAAACCAGGAGGGCCAGAGAAGTGAACTAATTCCTCAAGGTCACAAAACCTGTAAATGGTGTAGCCAGGATTTAATCTCAGGCCCTTCTTTCTCCAGAGTCCATGGTTATGCCCACCCACTAAGATGGTTGCTGTCCTTATTAAGAACAAATGAGGTGGTGGTATGGTAGCACTTTTTTGAGGGGGAAGGAGAATTGCTTCCCCGTCTTGCCTTCTCCTCTGAGTCGTGTCTCTGCGCTCTATCCCCTCCCTCATAAAGAGGTGAAGGGAAGTTTTACAAGATCTTAATTCAAGGACAGATGAGGCAGCCCCGGGGTAAACCATAGAAGTGAATTCTGGGGGTCAACCATGGTGGATTCTAGGCTTGGCTTTAGTAGCTTGGGGATCTTGGCCAAGTCACACCTCCCTTAAGCCCTGATTTCCTCATCTGTAAAATAGGAATGATTTTCCACTGTGGCCACCTCTCAGGGCTGTTTCCAGGATCAAATGAGGACACTTAGTACCCATGGTAGTATCTGTTCTTATGACCAAGGACTTACACATTAGCAGATGATTCTGAATATAATGGGGACTGGTCATGACTGGACTCTTGACCTGTGTGAACTGTTCCATAGTGGGACCATCTATATCTTTTGATTATGCATCCAAACACTCACTGAAAATTTACCAAAAACCTGTCACTGCCTTCCAGAAGCTCTTGGTCCACCTTCTTCAGAGACAGGATTGTAAACATACAGGACAGGACAGTGTGACAGGTGTTATCCTAGAGATATAAACAAAGCACTGAAAAGTGCAAAGGACTCTCCCTGGAGAATTCCTGAAAGACTTCACGGGGGAGGGGGTATTTGAGTCTGGTCTCAAGGATGAATAGGAGTTCATCAGAGGGAAAGGTGGGGAAGAGAATTCCGAAAAGACAACATGTGCAAAGACAAAGAAGTAAGAAATGATGGGACATGGGGCTGAAGAGGAAGGCTGGAACCAGATGGTTGTCAAGAAATAAGAAGCTGTCCTGCAGGGCGTGGGGACCCAAGGGAAGTTTAATTCCTCTCCAACTGCACTGCTAACACCGAGCCTCAGCCCACAGGACTTGCCTGGACCACTGAAGTAATTTCTTAGTACTCAGGAACCCTATCACCCCACCCCCAAATGCTGTCTGCCCTAGGCACCTAGATGGAGTAATCTTTTAAAGAGAGAAAATCAGATGTGACTTCCTGTTAAAAACTTTTCCATAGCCTCCCAATCCACTTAGAGTAAAACTTAGAGCCCCCCACCAGTGCCACCATGCATGATCTCCTTCCTGCCCTCCTCTTCTCTGCCCCTCCGTCATTGTGCTCCAGACACCCTGGGCTCCTTTGTGTGCCCAGGGCCTTGTGAACCCGCTCCGGACCAGTCACTGGCTCTTCCCTTTAGCTGGACAGCTCCTTCCTCTGATCTTCAGAACTCATCCTCATCCTTCATTCTTCACAGGCCTTCCCTGGCTCCCAACCTAAAGTAGGGGCCCCAGCCACAATTTGCTCTATCATTGTTGCACCCAGTTCCATCAGGGCACCTGTCATGTTCATTTGGGTGACATTTCAGGGCAAAGACCACGTCTGAGAGAACTCCCCTCTCCACGCCCTAGTTCTTTTCTCTCAATCCCCTTGCTTACCCTCATAGCAATCCCTACAATTTGAAATCCCCTAGATTGTTTATTTACCTATTTTGTGTCAATCTTTATCATTTACCCCACAAAGTATTTGGAGCAGAGGTTGGTGCATGGCAAATATTTGTTTATTGAATGAATGAATAATCAGGAAAATTATAAAATATGGACTGGAAAGGGGAACAACTGGGAAAAGGAAACTAGTATGTGGGCGAGACTGCTATGATAATGTGAGCTGATGTGCTCCAGACACAGTTCCAAATTGGAACCAACAGGCATTAGTGACCAACCAGATGTTGGGGGTGAGGGAGAGAAAGGGACAAGGATGACCCAGTGAAGGAACAAAGCAGGAAGAGTTGGTTGGGGATTGAGGGAAAGTAGAAATGACGAGTCCATTTGGACTTGTTGAATCTGAGGTGTTTAAGGGACATCCAAATGAAAGTGTTCCGAAGGAAATTGGATTGACTTGTCCCAGGCAAGAGGCCAGGGCTGGAATTTGGGACCTCTCGTGTAGATGTGACCACAGAGGCCAAGAGTGGATGAGGTCACCCACAAAGAGTGTGTGGAGAGGGAGGGGGCTAGAGGCCCAAACCTGGGCAACATTAAGCTTTGAGGAACCTGCAGGGACCAAAGAGAAGTGGTTGGAAAGGTTAGGTCCCTGAACAGAGGGGAGAGAGGAGGCTTGGAGAGCAGGCAGGGGACTTCCAGAAGGAGGGGATGGCACCACCAATGTCAGATATCACAGAGAGCTCTGGTAAGGAAAAATGAGGAGCTACTGGATTTGGCGACTAAGAGGTCATTGCTGATCCTTCCAGGGTAGGGTCACCTCTGAGGTGGGGGAGGAAGCCAGATTGTAGTGGATCAAGTAGTAAATGGAAAGAGAAGTGGCAGAAACAGAGAGTGGAGACAATTCTTTAAAATTTATTGATAGAAAGGAGGAACTAAGACATATGGCAATAAGATGACTATTTTAAGAAGAGAGAAAGTCATGTGAAGGCTTTTCTTTTTAATTTTTTTCACTTTATTTTTTCTATAATTACATGTTCACTGTAGAAAATTGTAAAGTGCATAAAGAATGGAGAAGCAGAGAAAAAACTTCTATTTAATATCTGGCCTGTTTCCTTCCAGTCTTTTTTCTATGTCTTTTTTTCCTTTACCTGGATAAATTATGTTGAATGTACAATTTCATGTTATACTTTTCCCCCCTCTAAACACCGTTTCCTAAGCATTGAAGATAATTTTTCTCCTCCACCCTCCTCCTCCGCTCCCCCACCCCACACTTGAATGGCCAGTCTCTCCTGGTTCTATCCTCTCCTCTAACATTCTTGGGGTTCTTTGGTTTCTAACCAGACAATTTTGTTTGGGAGATAATTCTGTTCAGTTTGGGCGAATAAACTGAACAGTGGAAGGGCCAAAAATAAATTCGGGGGCAGCTGGCAGGGTTAGGAGAGGCCCTGCTGTGGGATGTTTAAGGCACCCAAGCCCCCCTTGAGGAGATTGTGGCTGTGAGCTGGACATAGGCCCACAGTGGTTGCGACCAGTTTGGAAACAGCAGGGAAACTGAGGCATGGTGATGCCCAGGCCTACTGAGGGCTTGCTAGCTGCAGGGCACTGCTCTGAGCACTTTAGATCCAGACAACCTCCCAAGTCCTGTTTAACCTGATACATTAAGAACTTTCCCAAGCTCACACACCTGTTGATCAGCTGGGTTGGATTTGAACAGTTGCGCTCCAGAGCCCAGGCTCCTTATTACCCCTCCACTGCAGAGCTCCTATCCCTGGCTGCACGTGGAATCTTTGGGGGAGTTTGGAGGTTTTTTGCTGAGGAAGATTTGCCCTGAGCTAACATCTATGCCACTCTTCCTCTATTTTGTATGTGGGTGGCCTCCGCAGCATGGCTGCCGACAAGTTGTGTAGGTCCACAACCAGGAAGCAAACCCAGGCCACCGAAGTGGAACGTGCTGAACTTAACCACTAAACCATGGAGCTGGCTCCTGGGGAGATTTTATAATATACCCATATGAGGACCCCACCCCAGGTGAATTCAGGTGGGATCTCTGAGGGTAGAGCCCAGATATGAATATTTTCTAAAATGTCCCCAGATGACTCTCACAGTCAGCCAGGTAGCAGAACCACAGCTGGCTCTTGCGTATATTTATTCCATACCAAGTAACAATAACAGCAACAACAGTAATAATGGGTAATGCTTACTGAGTGCTGTGCCATTTTAAACACCTTGTATTAGCTTGTTTAATCCCCACAAGGTAGGTACCACCAGTGTCCCTATCTTACAGATAGGAAAACTAAGGTTGCATACTTGATAAGTGGTAGAGCCAGAATCTGGGCTCTTTACCTCAGCCTGTGCTATGGCCTAATCATTCTGATTCCCTTGAGACTAGCTGCTCATCAGATTGAAAGGAAAAGAAACTGACATTGCTTGAGCGCCTTCTCTTTGTCTGCCACCGTGCTGGGAGCTTTCCCATAGATGAAATTCCAGGTAGGAATTTCCTCTCCAGGTAGAGAATGTTACCCCCATTTGCCAGAAGAGGCAAGAGAGACTCAGTGAAATAAATGGCACACCCTGGGTTACAAGGCTGAGAAGCAGCAGAGCTGCCGTTCCCAGTGGGTCTGTCCAAAATCCAGGCCTGTGACAGAGCTTGAAACTGCAGTGCTGCCAGGACCAGGCCTTGAATGGAATCTGCAGCAGGCCTGCTGGGGGGTGGGACCAGCCAGAGAGTTCACGCCCTGTCTGGAGGGTCTGCAGCTCCTCTACCAGCCTGCTGTGGCCTTTCCAGCATGTGGCCCCAGTGTGGCCAGAGCATCCAACTTGGAAGAGGAGGTGGAAATCCTGAGTTTTATTTGATATTTCTGGATTTGTAAATGTTGATAACCAATTAAAAAGGAAAAAAACTTAAAGCATCCTCTGGGCTCTACATTACCCATCTGTGAAGAAGTGTGGCCTGTGGGTCCCGAGTGGCAGCCTCTGGTCTCTCCTCTCAGGTGTCTACTTCTAGCCCAGAACAGTGTCTCTAGCTGCCTGGCCAGCCACTAACTCTGCAAATTCAACAGGTCCACAACTGAATTCAAAATTTCTTCCCACCTTTCCTTAGGTCCTCCTGCATTCCAGACTTGCTTCTCCTCTTGTCTCCTCCATCTCAGAGAATGGCATCTCCATCACTCAGCCACCTCCCAGAGACCCCTCTAATACCACCTTCTCTCTGAATCCCCTCTTGGTCCAGACCACCATCATCCCCTGCCTCTCTTACATTACAGCCAGAACCTCCTAATTGGTCTCCCCACTTCCTGTCATGCTGCCTTCCAGTCTTCATTCTTAACTCCTCCGATGGCCTGCCTTCCCCTTAGAATTAACCTTGAACTCCTCCTTATGGTCTACAAGACCCTACATGAACTGGCATTGGGATCTTCTCTTGACTCCTTTTCTTTCTGTCACTGCTTCAGCCTCACTGGCCTTCTCCAAGTTCCTCCAACCCATGGATTTCATGACCTTTGCCCATGCTGTTTCCCTATCCTGGAACGCTCTTCTTCAGATCTTTAACTGGCTCCTCCTCATCCTCCAGGTCTCAGCAACTGAGCCAGGCCTTCCCTGTTCTCATTGTCTCCAGTTATCTCCCCTCCCTAGTCTTTCCCTCTCATGTCTCCTCTGTAGTCCTTACTGACACCTGACATATCTTGTTCTTTGTCTGTATCCACTCTCCTCCCCTCTCCCCAACTCTCCCTCCCTTTCTACCCCAGCCCCCTCTTTATCCCTCACCATGCCCTCAACACACACATACACCCTGCAATGGACTCTCCATGAGAGCTGGGACAAGGTCTGTTTTATTCACGGCAGGACTCCCAGCCCCTAGAACGTTGCCTGGTACATAGAGAGCATAAAAAATATTTGTTTATTAAGGACTGGCTGCATTCTCCCTCCCACTCCCCACAGCTTACCCCACCCTCTGCACCCACATTCTCAGAAACCATAACAGATGGGGAGTGAATCAGAAAACGAGGCAGAGAGAGAAAAGGAGGAAGTTCTGCCAGTGGGTACAAGAAAAAAAAAGTCTGGGATGAATCTGGATACAGCCAAGTGAATCACTTCCTCCCCTGCCCTCACCCCACCCTCACCCACTGCCCACCACCACGACCAAAGCGAAAGGCGGACTTCCTGGTTTTGGAGTCAGAGAGGACAAGTTCAGTGCTTGCTGGCTCCGTGACCTTGGATCAGTCTCTGTCTTAGCCTCAGTTTCCGCATCTGTAAAAGGGAGATGGTAATGCTACCTCGCTCACAATCACAGGGGGGTTGTGGAGAGTAAATGAGGTAATCCACACTTACAGAAGGACTTAGAATAAAGCCTGGAATGTAGTCAGCATTCAAGAAATGCCAGCTGGTATTATTACTAACACTGCAACTGGCACTCACCATACACCTGCCTTACAGAACTCAGAGCCCAGTTAGCTGCCTCCAGTGGCTCCAGGACCTTAGTTAAGGCCCTCTCTGGGCCTCAGTCTCCTCATCTGTGATTGGGACCATTAGTAGCACATTGGGACATTTATGAGCACACACTCTTTACTAGGCACTTGGCACTTGCCTGGTTTTGTCCACCAGAGTATAAGCTCCCTGAGCTGTGACCAGCTTCCAGCCCAGTGCCAGGGACATCAGACATGCCCCAAACCTTGTTCTTTACCATCTTTTCTTTTCTTTTTTCTTTTTTTTTTTTTTTTGAGGAAGATTAGCCGTGAGCCAACATCCACTGCCAATCCTCCTCTTTTTGCTGAGGAAGACTGGCCTTGAGCTAACATCCGTGCCCATCTTCCTCTACTTTATATGTGGGATGCCTATCACACCATGGCTTGCTGAGCAGTGCCATGTCTGCACCTGGGATCCAAACTGGCAAACCTCGGGCTGCCACAGCAGAACATGCGAATGTAGCTGCTGCACCACTGGGCTGGCCCCCATCTTTTCTTTTCTTAAAAATTATTTTAGGGGGCTGGCTCCGTGGCCGAGTGGTTAAGTTCGCCGCACTCCACTGCAGGCGGCCCAGTGTTTCATTGGTTCGAATCCTGGGCGCGGACATGGCACTGCTCATCGAGGCACGCTGATGCGGCGTCCCACATGCCACAACTAGAAGGATCCACAACTAAGAAGATACAACTATGTACCGGGGGGCTTTGGGGAGAAAAAGGAAAAAATAAAATCTTAAAAAAAAAATTATTTTAGGGGGCTGGCCCCCTGGCCTAATGGTTAAGTTCAGCATGCTTTACTTCAGTGGCCCAGATTCAGTTCCTGGGCGCAGACCTGCACCACTCATCAGTGGACATGCTGTGGCTGTGACCCACATGCAAAATAGAGGAAGACTGGCACAGATGTGAGCTCAGGGTGAATCTTCCCAAGCAAAAAAAGTTATTTTATTGTATTCATTTTTATTTTTTTTTTAAATCATGGTAAAATATACATATAAAACTTATCATTTTAACTATTGGTTTTGTTTTTTTTTCCTTTGGTGAGGAAGATTGGCCCTGAGCTGACATCTGCTGCCAATCTTTCTCTTTTGCTTGAGGAAGATTGCTGCTGAGCTAACATCTGTACCAGTTGTCCTCTATTTTTTGTAAGTAGGATGCTGCCACAGTATGGCTTGATGAGCAGTGTGTAGGTCCATGCCCTGGATCCAAAACCACGAACCCTGGGCTGCTGAAGCACAGCATGTGAACTTAACCACTACACCACTGGGCTGGCCCCTCATTTTAACTATTTTTAAGTGTACAGTTCAGTGGCATTAAGTACATTTGCATTGTTGTACAACCATCACCACTGTCCATTTCAATAACTTTTTTATCATCCTCACCTGAAACTCTGTATCCATTAAACAATGACTTCTCATACCTCCCTCCTCCCAGCCCTTGGGGACCACTATTCCACTTTCTGTCTCTCTGAATTTGACTATTCTAGATACCTCAAATAAATGGAATCGTACAATATTTGTTCTTTTTTTTTTTTAAAGATTTTATTTTTTTCCTTTTTCTCCCCAAAGCCCCCCAGTACATAGTTGTATATTCTTCGTTGAGGGTCCTTCTGGTTGTGGCATGTGGGACGCTGCCTCAGCGTAGTTTGATGAGCAGTGCCATGTCCGCGCCCAGGATTCGAACCAATGAAACACTGGGCCGCCTGCAGCGGAGTGCGCGAACTTAACCACTCAGCCACGGGGCCAGCCCTATATTTGTCCTTTTAAGTCTGGCTTATTTCACTCAGCATAGTGTCTTCAAGGTTCACTCATGTTATAGCATGTGTCAGCACTTCATGCACTTCTATGGCTGAATAATATTCCATTGTATAGATATTCATTCATTTTGTTTATCCATTCATCCTTTGATGGACGTTTGGGTTGTTTCCTCCTTTTGGCTATTGTGAGCAATGCTGCTATGAATGTGGATGTACAAATATCTCTTTGAGACTCTGCTTTCAATTCTTTTGGGTATTTACCCAGAAGTGCAATTGCTGGATCATATGGAAAGTCTATTTTCAATTTTTTGAGGAATTGCCATACTGTTTTCCACAGCACTGTACCATTTTACATTTCCACCAACAGGGCATAAGGGTTTCAAATTCTCCACATCCTTGCCAACATTTGCTTTTTTTTTTTTTATAGTAGCCATCCTAATAAGTGTTAAGTGGTATCTCACTCTGGTTTTATTTTGCATTTCCCTAATGATTAATGATGTTGAGCATCTTTTCATGTGTTTACTGACCATTTGTGTATCTTTAGAGAAATGTCTATCCAAGTCTTTTTCCCATTGTTTTATTGCTTTTTTATTGTTGAGTTGTAGGAGTTCTTTATATATTCTGGATATTAACCCCTTATCAGATATGTGATTTGCAAATATTTTCTCCCATTCTGTGGGTGCCCTTTCCTGTGATAGCATCCTGTGACGCACAGAAGTTTTAAATATTGATCAAGTCCAATTTACTTATTTTTTCTTTTGTTGCCTGTGGTTTTGGTGTCATGTTCAAGAAATCATCACCAAATCCAATGTCATGAAGGTTTTCTCCTGTTTTTTTTCCAGAGCTTTATAGTTTTAGCTCTTATGTTTAGGTCTTTGATCCATTTTGAGTTAATTTTTGTATGTGGTGTAAGGTAAGAATGCAACTTTATTCTTTTGTGTGTGAATATCCAGTTTTTCCAGCACCATTTGCTGAGAAGACTGTCCTTTCCCCATTGAATGATCTTGGAACTCTGACCAAAAATCATTTGATGCCAGGGTTTAGTTCTGGACTCTCTATTACATTGGTCTATATGTCTGTCTATCTAACAGTACTACACTGTTTTACTTATTGTAGCTTTGTAGTAAGTTTTGAAATCAGGAAGTGTAGTCTTCCAACTTTGTTCCTTTTCAAGAGTGTTTTGGCTATTCAGAGTCCCATGAGATTCCATATGAATTTTATGATGGGCTTTTCTATTTCTACAAAAAAAAATGTGATTAGCATTTTTTTAGCGATTGCATTGAATCCACAGATCACTTTGGCTAGTACTGATATCTTAACAACATTAAGTCTTCCAATCTGTGAACATGGGATATCTTACCGATTATTTATGTCTTATTTCATTTCTTTTTCTTCTTCTTCTTTTTTTTTTTTTTGGCTGAGGAAGATTTGCCCTGAGCTAACATCTGTTGCCAATCTTCCTCTTTTTGCTTGAGGAATATTCGTGCTGAGCTAACATCCGTGCCTAACTTCCTCTATTTTGTATGTGGGTCACCACCACAGCACGGCTGCCGATGAGTGGCGTAGGTCTGCGCCCAGGAAATGAACCCAGGCCACCAAAGAGAAGTGTGTCAAACTTAGCCACTCGGCCACAGGGCTGACCCCTTCTTTCATTTCTTTAAGCAATGTTGGTAGTTTTCAGTGTACAAGTTACACTCCTCCTTGGTTAAGTTTCATTTCCTTGATTAAATTTATTCATAAGGGTTTTTTTTTCTGTTATTGTAAATGCAATATTTTTCTTAATTTCCTTTCTGGATTGTTCACTGTTAGTGTATAGAAACACAATTTTTGCATGACCATCGTTTCTTATCAGTGCTCGCTGATCCCAACATCCCAGATATGAACCAATAATAGGTGAGCTCAGGGACCAAGTATGGTTGGTTTTAAGAGAGGAGCCATGCTTGTATCCACCCACCTGAAGGATGGAAACTTCCTCTTCTCCTCTGACAAACTGACACCCTCTTCCTCTCCACCCTTCAAAATGCTAAAGCTTCATGTTCTCTAAAAACCCATCTCCCTCAGCCACCTCCCCTCCCCTCCCCTCATCCACCCGCAGTAAACTCATCCTGTTGGGAGTCTATGATCTTACTAGAAGGAGTTCCATTTTAGTTTCAGAAAGTTCTGCTACTGCCTTACAAGTGGTGTAAGCATAGGCTACTTGTAAATTGGGAAGATTGTTCTTATCCTTCTTAGGAGAATACAGTCAACCCTCTAGAATGGACAGGAGCTGGCTGTCTTGTTTATTCCTATATCCTAAGACCCAGCATATAGTAGATGCTTAATAAATAGTGGCCAATGTAATTGTATATATACAAGTACTTCGTGGATTGTGAAGTGCTCCACGTATATGTATTGAATGCTTGCTATGTGCCAGGTACTGCACCAGACACCAAGGATGCAAGTGGCATCCAAGACCTAGTCAGGTTCCCTGCCCTCACATAGGTGACATTCTGACTTGGGAATATAAATATTGAGCAACTAACTTTACAACTAATTCACTAATAACCATCACGATAATGTTCTGCAGAGAAGCACATGGTGCTGTGAAAGAATGTCACAGAGGGTGGGGGAGCTAACCTAGTGAAGGGTGGGGAGGTCAAGGAGTGCCTCCTTGAGGAAGTGACATTTGAGCTGAGATATGAACAATGAAGAGGAGTTAGCCACTTTGGCAGAGGGGGAGAGGAGAGGGGGCTGTTGAGAAAGAGCTAGAGGTGAGAACTTTCTGGAGGCCCTGAGGAGAGGAGAGTAGTGGCTTCAGAGATACAGAGAAAAGATAGGTGTGGCTGGAGCCCTGAGAACAAAGAATGGTGGTGGGTCACTCGAGACTTACAGGATGCTAACCCAAGCTAGTTAGGCACCACTGAAGGGTTTTAAATGAGGGAGTGAGTGACATGACCAGCTAACACACGATCAGTGAACATTTCCTTCACCCCAAAAACACCCCTCTTTTTTTTTTAAGATTTTATTTTTCCTTTTTCTCCCCAAAGACCCCTGGTACATAGTTGTGTATTTTTAGTTGTGGGTCCTGCTAGTTGTGGCATGTGGGATGCTGCCTCAGCATGGCTTGATGAGCAGTGCCACGTCCATGCCCAGGATTCAAACTGGCGCAACCCTGGGCCACCGAAGTGGAGTGCGCGAACTTAACCACTCAGACATGGGGCCGGCCCCTAAAAATATCCCTCATGTTTATTTGTAGTCAATCCCTGCTCCCACCTCCAGCTCCAGAAGCTCAGCATGCAGGAAATGCACTAAGGTCAAGTTTCTAAATTAGAGAATTTATTCCATAAACTGACTATAGATTCTCAGGCTCCTAGCTGGGTGAACTTTTCTCCTTCCAGCCCTTGATTTTTTTTTTGTAAACAGCTTTATTAAAGTATAATTTACACCTCACTCTGGTCAGAATGGCTATAATTAACAAGACAGGAAACAACAAATGTTGGAGAGGATGTGGAGAGAAGGGAACCCTTGTACACTGCTGGTGGGAGTGCAAACTGGTGCAGCCACTTGGAAAGCAGTATGGAGTATCCTCAGAAAGTTAAGGATAGATCTACCATATGATCCAGCTATCCCACTGCTGGGTATTTATCCAAAGAACTTGAAAACGCAGAGGCATAAAGATCCCTGCACCCCTATGTTCATTGCAGCATTATACACGATAGCCAAGACTTGGAAGCAACCTAGGTGCCCATCAAGGGACGAATGGATAAAGAAGATGTGGTATATATACACGATGGAATACTACTCAGCCATAAGAAATGATGAAATCTGGCCATTTGTGACAACATGGATGGACCTTGAGGGTATTATGCTGAGTGAAATAAGTCAGAGGAAGAAAGTCGAATACCGTATGATCTCACTCATAAGTAGAAGATAAAAACAACGACAAACAAACACATAGCATTGGAGATTGGATTGGTGGTTACCATAGGGGAAGGAGGGGAGGGCAAAAGGGGTGATTAGGCTCACATGTGAGGGGATGGACTATAATTAGTCTTTGGGTGGTGAACATGGTGTAATCTACACAGAATTTGAAATATATTATGATGTACATCCGAAAGCTATATAATGTTATAATCCTATGTTACTGCAATTAAAAAAATAAATAAATAAATTTTTTAAAAGTATAATTTACATACCATAAACTTCGCCCATTTTAGGTGTACAATTGAATGATTTTTAGTAAATTTATAGAGTCGTGCAACTCTCCATTATCCAGTTTTAGAACATTTCCTTCACCCCCAAAAGATCCCTCCTATTTGTAGTCAATCCCTGCTCCCCCCCCCCATCCCCATGCTTCCTGTCTCTATAGATTTGCCATTTCTGGACGCTTCCTATGAAAGGAATCATGTGATATGTGGCCTTCTGTGACTGACTTCTTTGTGAGTCTGATTTTATTTGTCATCATTTGTATTCCAGTGACCATGTGTCCTCATTATTTCTCTGACCTTTTCATGTACTCCATATTTTCTTAGAAAATAGGAAATTATGGATAAGCAAAAGGAAACCAGCTTCACTTTCCCAATAAATCTTCGCTCTCTGAGAGAGCCCACTGCAGTTGGCCTTCCCTTTGGGCGTTCTGTGTGGTCAGAGCAACTGATTCCTGTCAGAAGACCAGGGCTCACCTCTTGACTCTGCTACTTTCTAGCTATGTGATCTGGGCCTCTTGGAGCTTCTGTTTTCTCATCTGTAAAGCAAGCATAATAATACTACCTACCTCATTGGTTTATGTGATGGTTAATAAGAGCTAAAGCATACTAAGTGCTTAATACAGGGCCTGGCGCTTGAAAAGTGCTGCATAGAGATGAACCATTATCACGAAGGATCGTATTTCAACATTTTAGTGAATGCTTAGTATTCCACTGTGTGGATGCCTTGTAGCTGGTTTGACCAGGCTCTTATTGCTCTTGAACACGTGGGCCAGGAGTTGGTAAACTACAGCTTCCTGGGTATTGCCTGGGAACCTAAGAATGCTTTTCACATTTTAAAATGGTTGGCAGGAAAAAAAAAAATCAAAAGAATATTATTTCATAACGCATGAAAATTATATGAAATTCAAATTTCAGTGTCCATAAATAAAGTTTTATTGGAACACAGCCATGCCTATTTGTTTACACATTGTCTGTTGCTGCTTTGCAACAGCAAGAGTTGAGTAGCTAGCAAAGACCATATGGCCACAAAGCCTAAAATATGCACTATCTGGCCCTTTACAGGAAAGATTTATTGATACCCGGTGTAGGTAGATTTTCATTTCTTCTGCTTTATAAAAAACACTGCAATGAACATCCAAGGCCTGTGAGACCAGGCCTCAGCCGTCTCTTCAGGCTTCCCGTGTCGGGACACCTGAATGTTTCACTGGGGCCATCCAGGCCTTTCAGCTCTTGGATCGCAGCACATTCTCTCCACCCTCAAGGCTTTGCCTCTACATAAACATCTCCCCACCCCCCAACTTTGCCTGATTGTCTTCTACTTATTCTTTAGGTTTTAGCTTCAAAGTTTTTGCCTCAGGAAAGCTTTCCCAGATCTTCCCCTCCCCGCAGATGTGCTCAATTTCCTGTTCTCTCCCCTCACTAAACTGTAAGCCTTGTGAAGTCAGGCACTGGGTCTATTGTGTTTGGCACTATACTGGGGCACATTACATATTTGTTGTTAGAATTAATGAACCCTGGGGCTGGCCCGGTGGCACAGCAGTTAGGTACACACGTTCCGCTTTGGTGGCCCAGGTTTGCCGGTCCGGATCCCGGGTGTGGACATGGCACCACTTAGCAAGAGCCATGCTGTGGTAGGCGTCCCACATGTAAAGTAGAGGAAGATGGGCACAGATGTTAGCTCTAGGCCAGTCTTCCTCAGCAAAAAGGAGCATTGGCAGCAGTTAGCTCAAGGCTAATCTTCCTCAAAAAAAAAAAAAAAAAAGAATTAATGAATGCTTATTGCTAAATCTCCTCTTAAACATAATTTTACATATGAGGATACATTCTTAGGAGAGGAATTTTTGGAAAGTTTTAGATTTTTATGTCTGTTGCTGAATTGCTCTTCACAAAGGTTGCTATCAGCAGTGAGAAAGTGCTACTTAGCTGGAGTTTTAAACTGTTGCCTCTATGTTTTTAAAGGATAAAAACCACAGAATGAACATCAATGCAGCTTTAGAAAAGGATGTGTGTGCCCGGTAAAAGGGGCGGATTTTTTACAAAATCAAAGTTTTGCATGATGATTCCATCACTCCCGCAGGCAGGCACCTGGGCGGAATACGGATATCTTTCTTCTGCATAACTGCAGTGTGTCTTTGGACAAACCTACGACTTGCTTTGCTGAAATCTCAATTTCCTAATCTGTGAAACGGGAAAAATAATACCTCCTCTTTCTATTTCAGGAGAGAACCAGTTGCTTGGCTATCAAAGTGGTCCCTTGCGTCCTTGGCAGTTGGGAAAAAGTTTATAACCACATCAGTTCTTCCACGCTTCTCACAAGCAGTTAATTTGGCAAACGGCTTATTGCCAAAAAGTGTCTTACAGAAATGGCATTTCAAGGACTGAACAGGTTTTAGAAAGCAGCACGTTGGCAAACACCCGTGAAACTCCAACCTAAGTTTCAGATTACACAGCAACATTGAGAGAAGCCTAGGAAACATCAACGCTGGACTCGGAAAGAATCGCTCACAATTAAACTTTAACACGGGAACTCGAAGCTCATAAAGCACGTCACTTACTACTCTTACAGAGGCCAACGAAAACTCGTTCTTCTTTTCGGACCCATCTGAACAGGGGCGCCGAGACCAACGATCACCAGCTGCCCGAGTACCAAAAAATTATGCTTCCGAAATCTCTTGATGTCGATTCCGCACGAAGAGCAATTGAGCTGCCCCACGTGTGCCACTCACGACAGAAGCCCTTTTTAAAAAGAAAAAATTCAAAGCAGGGGGGCGCTGTTGCCGAACCTCTCTTTTGGTAAAGGTGAAAACAAAGCCGATGCCATTTCCTACTCCCTGTTCCTGAGTTTGAGAGAGGAACTGCAACATCTTCTGAAGCAAAGGGACGTCTTCACAAGAAGACTCTTTGATTTGTCATTTCTGTTTTTTGAAGTGAAGCAAGGACGCGAATTGCTATGCAAATATGTGCAGTGCTTGCTGGGAAGGTCTCGGCGGGCGCCGAGGGAGGGGCGGGGAAGAGCGGCTGCGCTAGGGCAGCCGTGGAGCCCCGGGCGGCGGCTATGAGCGGGGTCTGTCCGATCGTCCGGTGCGCCGCCGACCCGCTTCTGGGTGGCTCTGGGTGCCTATCTGGGGAAGACGCGAGTCCTATCCTGTTAAAATTGAAAGTGCACAAACTGTGCCACTCCTAGCCATCCACCCTGAAGCGGCCCAGCACGCGAGCACGGTGGGCAGGGGATCACTGTAAGAGCGAAAAACTGGGAGCCAGCTAATCACCTACACAACGGATTAACAGAATGCGGTGTGTTCGTGAAGTGGAATGCTATCTGCTGCACTTCCAGCGAGTGAATTAGACATCAAAAAACAGTGATGAGTTGCAGAATAAGGTACAGCATGATACCATGATCGTAAACAAACAAAAAATTTAATCCTGCACTTGGAGTGATGGAAGTAGATCTTTATCAACAGATACATAAAAAAGAAAAAGCGAGGAGCCGGCTGGTGGCGTATTGGTTAAATTCCTGCACCGGGCTTCACGGCTGTCCTGACGCCGACCTACACACTGCTCATCACGCTGCTGGGGAAGCATCCCACATAGAAAATAGAGAAAGATTGGCACGGTTGTTAGCTCAGGGACAATCTTCCTCAAGCAAAAACAATAAGATTGGCAACAGATGTTAGCTCAGAGCCAATCTTCCTCACCAAAAAGAAAAAAACAGTGAAAAAGTTATTGATTAGGGTACTGTGTGATACCATTAATGTAATAAAGAGCACGCACGTGTCCACAGAAAACCCAGTGCTATACATTTTCTACAACCACATATTTGTATGTTTTAACTTTTTAAAAAATGTGGAAGAACACACATCAGTGTTCACCCCCGGGAAGGAAGGAGGGGATCAGAATGGGGACCTGACACACAAGACTTTAGATTCACCTGTAGTGTTCTAATTTTTAAAATGCATAACGGATTATTTATTTATTGTGTAATTTTATTGCTTGTGTAATTTAAAATATTTTTAGAGTTTTTATGTAGGCTGCCAGCACAGCATGGCTGCTAACAGAGCAGTGTAGGTCATGCCTAGGGAACTGAACCCAGGGTCACCAAAGGGAGCGAGCTGAACTTAACCACTAGGTCACAGGGGCTGGCCCTAAAATTATTTTAAAAATATAGTCCTTGGGGTCAGCCTGGTGGCTCTGCAATTGAGTTGGCACATTCTGCTTTGGCAGCTCAGGGTTCTCGGGTTTGGATCCTGGGTGCAGACCTATGCACCACTTGTCAAGCCATGGTGAGGCAGGCGTCCCACATATAAAAAGTAGAGGAAGATGGGCACAGATGTTAGCTCAGGGCCAGTCTTCCTCAGCAAAAAAGAGGAGGATGGGCAGCAGATGTTAGCTTAGGGCGAATCTTCCTCAAAAGAAAATAAAATATCGTCCTTGCTGTCTATATTTTCTCTGTACATTTCACTTTTAAAAGTCAGGTTTATTGAGGTATAATTTATATACAGTAAAGTCACCTTTTTTATCATCCAGTTCTGTGAATTTTAACAAACTCATACAGACATGTATCTGTTACCACAATTCATCAAAATATCAAACATTTCTCTTACCCCAAAAAGTCCCTTTGTCCCCTTCTCTAGTCAACTCCTCCCCTATTCCCAAACCTGGCAACCAGTGCTTTTCTCTGGCCCTGTAGTTTTGCCTTTTCCAGAATGGCATAAAAATGGAACCATTCACGTATATTTCATTTTTAATATAAAAAAAATGTGCTAATGGTAAAGAAATTGAGAGTACAGGAATGTAAGAATGCTTTCCCCACACTACTATTAACAGTTTAGTGTTTATCTTGCCAGACTGTTTTCTATGTACATATATATATATTATATACTTAGATTTTTTTAAACAAAAAATATAGACTCAGGCATTTTACTTTCCTTAATATATTTTAATAATATATGGAGGTCCCTGACCTCTACAAAGTAGAAGCTGCAAGAGAAGGGAGTCACATAAACAGCGTACATTATAATAGGAAGCAGCTGTGTGGTATAAACTGGTGGGAAGCCTAGATATGGACACTGTCAATTGTCTGTTGAGGGCTCCTCCTGAAATGCACCAGTCATCTCTTTAAAAAAATCATCATTTCACGCCTCCACTCAACCCTCCAATGCCTTCCCACTGCACCATAAATAAAATGCCACATGCCCACCATAGCCTACAAGGTCCTGCCTGCCTCTCTAACCTCATCACCTCCCACTCTCCCCATCACCTATTAAGCGTTGCCACCTTGGCCATCTTGGGCCTTGAATAAGCTCATTCCTAGCTCAGGGCCCTTCATCACCCAGCTAGTTTTTATTCTGGTATTCCCTCCTCTCACACTTTGTGTGCATCTGTGTGTGAGGAAGATTGGCCCTGAGCTAACATCTGTTGCCAATCTTCCTTTACTTTATGCGGGATGCTGCCACAGCATGGCTTGACGAGTGGTGCTAGGTCTGCACCCGGGATCCAAACCAGAACCCTGGCCACCAAAGCAGAGTGCATGAACTTAACCACTACGCCACCAGGCTGGCCCCTCCTCTTAGGCTTTTGTGTACTTGCTAGTGGTCTTTTTCCCACTTAGATTGTAAACTCTCTAAGGACAGAGATATTGCCTGTCTTATTTACTAGTGTATATACCTAGCACCTAGCAAAACTCTTGGCACACAATGAGCACTCTATTTGTTTAATGAATGAATGTACATTTGAACCAGGTCTTAAAAAGATGGATTGGAGGGCAAACACAAAAAGTGGTATGCCAGAACCTTAGGAGAATGAAGATAGCAGTGGCAGAGAAAAAAGACTAGGAACATGGCTTGGAGCCTAATGGTGAATGGGCCTCAAATCTGTGAATCTGGATCTGGTGCAGGCAGTCTAAGGGGATTGGAAATTTGCTGGGATGAGGATGGGAAGATATAAACAGGGAGGGCAGGTTGCTGCTCCAATCCAGGTGGGAGGCAGCTCTTCCTGATTCCTGCTGGCAGTTACTGTCGCTTCCACTGGGCTGTCACAGCCCTTTGTACATTCCTTTACGTTTGTGGGGTATTATCCATCCTAGTGTGGGGAACCTGGCTCCAGACGGGACTTAGGCTGGAACCGGGGCTTGTTTACATGCCTAGCATCTAGCATAGGGTAAATACAGCAGTTCTCACCAAGCATTTGCTAGATGAAATAACCGAAAGCATCAGTTTAATTGGTACAGGGCAGGGTCAGGCTTTGGAGTGAGAATTCTTAGTTCAAGTTGAAACTCTGCACTTACTAGCTAGAACCTTGCTTAATCTCTCAGAAGTTTCCTTTAAATCATTAAATGATTTATCAGAGGTAAGGGGCTTAGCAAAGTTCCTGGTAGAAAGTAAGCGGTCAATTATTATTATTAATTCCGAATTCACAGACACAACCGGTCTCTCTTGTCCCCATGTTCTTGTGATGCCAACTTCCCTGTTGGAGTCCCACAAGAAATCTATGGGATGCTGTCGTCCCAGGTGATATCCCAGTCCTGAGATCACCACAAAGTCACCAACCAAAAATGGCGACCTCTAAGCCATCAGAGGGCGTCAATTACCTGTCATCCTAGCCATAGATACGACAGGCGGAGTCGGGAAGTAACGCCAGGGTAGCAGGCGCGGAGCTCGCCCACGCTGCCAGTCAACCACAAGCAGGAAAAAGCCTAACCGCCAGAGCCGAGCAACAGCCCAAGACGGCGACCACGTGTCGGAAGGCCGTCTGCGCCTGCGCAAGCCAGGCGCGCGCCCGCCAGCCGGAAGAGCCGCGCGTTTCCGGGTTGGAGGCGGGGAGCGGTGCCGGAAGTACTCGGGGAGGGCCGAGCAGTCGGACCGGCTGCTGAGACGATCGCTTCACTGGGGCAGTCTCCGCATATCATGGGGAGATAGACGCTGCTGCCTGTGAGTCTTGGGCCCTGGCAGTCGAGGAAGAAGAGCGGGAGGAGGGAGTCAGGACCCAGACCCACAGCGGGTCAGTGTTTGAAGAGCCAGGTTGTGGAGGAGACGGGGCTGTGAGGAATCAGGCTCTTGGGACGGGAGTGAGGGGCTCGGGGCTCGGAGAAGACGCGGCTGTGGGGACCCGGGCTCCAGACGGGACTCGGGGAACGGGGACGGATGTGAGTTCTCCAGCACCTGAGGGAAAGCGGTCAGAGAGGGACAGGATGGTGAGGACCCGCGCTCTTAAGAGGAGAGGGTCGGAGCGGAACGGGGCGTGAAGGCACGGGCTCCTGAGAGGTAAAAGCGGAGCTGAGAGGACTTGGGCTCCTGAGAGGCAGAAGCGGGACAGTGAAGACCCAGGATCCCAAGGATTCAGAAACAGGGCACGAAGACTTCGGTTCCTGAGGGGCTGGAGCAGTAGGAGAGCACTTGGGTTTGGGAAGGAGCACGAGCGGGCAGTGAAGACCGGCTTCTGTGGGGACGGGATCTGGGCTTGGAGACTCCGAAGTACTTGCGGGAACAGGGCTGTGAGGACCCGAGCTCCCGCAAGCAGAGAGGATCAGGGGCCATGGCCGTGAGGAGATCAGCCTCCAGGGGGAAGGGAGAGAGTTCGGGAAAGAGATAGTGATCCATTTTTCTCGTGTGCTCTGAACCCGAAGTGGTAAAGGATGTCTTCAGGGGAAGACGGCTCCTCCTGCGCGCTGCCTCCTTGGCTGTTGGCAGGCGTTTCTTGTGTCAGATACTTAATCTAGGAAGCCCACCTGCAAGCATCTTCGTTTTCAGCTTCATACTTGCGAAGCTCTGACGTGAAGTTGAAGCAGTTTGAACTCAGTTATATACTGGATAAGTGCTTTAAATTCCATTCCACTCCACCCCGATGGAGCACAGATCTCTGCATCTCCAATAAAAGAATGTCAGAAATGGAAGGGCCGGGAAAGAGAATCTGTCTTAAACTCTTATTTTCCCCGAAAGGAGGCTGAGGTCCAACGAGGGCTTCGCATCACAGGCTGACAGTGATTGATTAGATCATAATTGAGATACAGCGCCCTGCTGTGCATAGCAATAGGAGACGCTTGGTTAATATTCCTTGAAAACATGCTTCTAGAATCTTTGCTCTAACTTCGAACTCAAGAGGGGAGTTTTCACAGATTCTAGTACTTTATTTTGAGTCATATTGATATTGATACAGTGAATGTCACCTACCAGTTAGGAAACCTTTAAATGAAGCCCCTTAACCCCAACCCCCCAAATATAGTAAGCGGTTTAGAAAGTTGCAGATGAGTCAGTTGTAGCCTTTATTTTTAGCATAAGCATTTACTGGAGATGGCTGGTTTGGGATAAGGATAAGGACGGCTGGGAGCGTTGGACCAGTCGCTTCCCATCCTCAGTAATATCTTTTGCTGAAATTTGCTTCGACTACCCAGGCATCATCATAAATAGTTTCAAGTATTATATCATTTAAATATCACTTGCAGCCCCACACATTAGATACTGTTAATCCCATTGTACGGAAAAGGAGATTGGTTCAGAGAGGTTAAGCACCTTGCCTGAAATCACATGGTACTAAGTGGCCCAGCCCCAGGCAAACCCAGTTATATGTTTGACTAAAACTTTTTTCTACTTTTCTAAGTGGATTCCTCACCATGTTTTGCATATCAGCAAAATAGGATGGTTCTATAAAGCATATCATTGAATGAAACACCCCCTCCTTCTTAAGACTCCTCTTAATGTCAAATACTGTAACTTATTGGGGTACTTAAGTTAGTGTGGTATTTGAGGAGAACTAAATTAAATATGTTTTTGAAGAAGCATAGACACTCAAGAAATAAAAATAGGACCTAAATACAACTTTTCCTCACAATGGAGTAGAATATATTTCCTTTTAGATTTAGGAGGCCAAAAAAGACCAATTTGAAGAACCAGGACTTAACTTGGATTAACTCTACAATTAATTGTAGCATGAACTATATGGTTGGGGAAATTAGGCTAACTTAGTTGAAACTACTATTTTTTCCCAATGGGTTATATTATTTGGAAGTACCTATTCTGTATGCAAGTGACCAAAACTTAAACCAGATTGTGAGGTAAAGCATGCCCATGTCACCATTTCAAAGTACTTGATGGTTTAATTTATGATAATTTATTCCTGAGTTAACATCCTCATCTACATTTGCAAAAGGTATTTGTTTCACTCATTTGTGGCTCTAGCATTGATTGAGTTATTATAGTAGGATTTCAAAGTATCTGATCAGAAAATCATTGTCTTAGAGCAGATATGAACATAGGACACATTACTTTTGACCCAAGGTCTTCATGAAAAGCCCCAAAATACCCTGGAGGCAATACATCAGCAGTGTTTACAGTCTGCACTGTGAAACAGGTGTGTTGGAGGCAGAAGACAGACTTTGAAATGTGTACATATAGACTTAATTTAAAAATCTTACACTGGTTGTTAGAGCTAGAAGGGACTTTACAATTTGCCTGGTCCCGCTCCTAATTATAGTTGTGGAAACTGGTCAAAGAGAGCTCACATAACTCAATATCAGAGGTAGGATGGCACCCAGCCCTCCTGACTTGGGTCTTCCCTCTACCACAGTACCTCTCACCAGCCTCCTGCTGACCATTTGACACTGAACTTTTTTTTTTTTCAATCCACTGTTCTTCTTTTAATGTCTTTAGTCATAAGAATAGTTATAGGATGCCGCCAAAACATAGCAGGATAGGTGAAACCTTTTAATTTTAATACACTGATTTTTGGGGGGAGAGGGTGAGGAAGCTTGTTGCTAAGCTAACATCTGTGCCAGTCTTCCTCTATTTTGTGTGTGGGACACCACCACAGCATGGCTTGATGAGCAGTGTGTAGGTCTGCACCGAGGGTGTGAACTCTCGAATCCCAGGCCACTGAAGCAGAGAGCGCAATCTTAACCACTATGTCACTGGGTGGGCCTCATACACTGATTTTTATAACTAAGATTTAGAAGAGGAGAACACATAAATAACATTAGCAGGGCCAGTGGTGCTGCAGCGGTTAAGTGTGCATGTTCTGCTTCGGTGCCTGGGGTTTGACAGTTCGGATCCCGGGTATGGACATGGCACCACTTGGCAAGCCATGCTGTTGTAGGCGTCCCACATAGAAAGTAGAGGAAGATGGGCACGGATGTTAGCTCAGGGCAAGTCTTCCTCAGCAAAAAGAGGAGGATTGACAGCAGATGTTAGTTTAGGGCTAATCTTCCTAAAATAAATAAATAATATTAGCACACATTTATTTGTACTTAACGTGTGCCACACACTCTTCTAAGTGCTTTACATATATAAACTCTGAATTGTCACAACAATCCCATGAGATACACTGTATGATTAACTCGATTTTTCAGATGAGGAAATCGAAGCATAAAGAGATTAGGTAACTTGCTCAAGGACATAAAGCTACTAAGTGGCAGAGTTGGTACTTGAACCCAGACTGCCACCACAGTCCACGTGCCTGACCGCTATACTGTACTACCTTTCTCAGTCAAAACTACCTAAACAGGATCAAACTAGTCAAAAAACTAGTGGAAAAAAATCTTATGTTTCTGTTGCTTTCAAGTCTCACAGACTGCAATTAATTGATTCCTTTTGGTTTATTTAGGCTGGGAAATAGGAGCTTATTTAGTTACCTGCAGAAGCCAGTGAGGAGAGAAACAGCCAGGTGGAAAACCCAGTCAAGCCATGCACCACAGTGATAGGGCTTTCATACAACCAGGCTGGTTGACTCCTCTCCAGGATTTTGTTTAAATAATAAATTCCTAAACATTTCCGAGGTAAAGGGTGTCAAAGACAATCTGGTCTTCTATTCCCCTATTCTCTTCACTTAAAAAAACACTAATCTGTTAATGAAACACATGCCCAGAGAAGGCCAGGGTGCTATAGCTACTGCAAGGTCTCCCCGAGTTTCCTACCCTCTGAAAAGTCAGATCCTCTTAATACAGTGATAGGGTTGCAAGTGGACATCTGCTTGAGGTACACATTGTTAAAAGGAAAAGCAGTTAGGGCTTGTCCTCCTCAGCCTATCAACCACAGTTTAAATATGACACATGGCGGGAGGAAGGATCGACTTCGTTGATTAATTGAACTCTCAGCCACATAATCTTGTTTTGATAGATTCTTAAGTATTTTCAACTATAGATCACTAGGGCGTGGACTTTCGGGACTTACTCTGTGAATCCCATTGCACGTGACTTCCACATAGCAGGTGATGGCAAGAGTTTACTATCGTAATTGTTCTCTCAAACTGTCCCACAGCTAACGCCTCTGTTTTTACACAGTAGTCCATCCCTATCTCTTGGCATTCTAAGGAAGTGAGAATAACAAATTTGAGTAGCCCAAAGGCAACTATGGTACATTACATATCGGAATCCAGGTTATTTACAGTCACTTCATTTCATTGTGCTTGCTCAGCATCATCCACAATGTGGCTTAATGAAAGTTGTCAGTAAGCAGGTAACTGGACTGGGAGCCATTGACCATTCTGATCAGGTTGTGATGTTGTGTTTTTTAAATTTACATACCTCGAAATTCACCCTTTCATGGGTACAGTTCTGTGAGTGGTGACAAATGCATACTGTCATGTAAGCACCATAACACTCAGGTTACCAAACAGTTCCACGCCCCCGTCTCCCTGCCAACATTTCTTTCATGCTGCTTCTTTGCAGTCAAACCTCCCCACCCCAATCCCCTGGCAACCACTGATCTGTTCTCCATCCATATGGCTTTGCCCTTTCCAGAGTGCCATGTTAATGGAGTCGTACAGTAAGTAGCCTTTTGAGTCTTGCCTCTTTCACTTAGCGTGACACATTTCAGATTCTCCATGTTGTTGCATGTCTCAGTAGTCCTTCCTTTCTGTTGCTGAGTAGTATTCCACTGTATGGATAAACTCAGTTTGTTTATCCATTCACTAGCTGAAGGACATCTGGATTGTTTCTAGTTTGGGGCAATTATGAATAATGTTGCTATAAACATTCATGTACCAATTTTTGTGTGAATATAAGTTTTCATTCCTTTAGGGTAAAATACCTAGGAGTAAGATTGCTGGGTCCTCTGATAAGTGTATATTTACCTTTATAAGAAACTGCCACGGGGCCAGCCTAGTAGTGCAGCAGTTTAGTGCACACGTTCTGCTTTGGCAGCCCAGGGTTTGCGAGTTCGGATCCTGGGTGCGGACATGGCACCACGTGGCAAGCCATGCTGTGGCAGGTGTCCCACATATAAAGTAGAGGAAGATTGTCACGGTTGTTAGCTCAGGGCCAGTCTTCCTCAGCAAAA
This sequence comes from Equus przewalskii, assembly GCF_037783145.1. Lineage (NCBI taxonomy): Eukaryota > Metazoa > Chordata > Mammalia > Perissodactyla > Equidae > Equus > Equus przewalskii. The sequence goes on from NC_091832.1 coordinate 27,288,095, forward strand.
AGAAGAGGATTTGCAGCAGATGTTAGCTCAGGGCTGATCTTTCTCAAAAAAAAAAAAAGAAGGAATAAATTTATAGGAATAAAATTGTTTAAAAAAAAAAAAAGAAAGAAACTACCAAACTGTTTCCCAAAGAGACTGCATCATTTTACATTCACATCAGAAATGTATGAGGGTTTCATTTGCTCCACAACCTCTCTAGCACTTTTTTTTGTTTGTTTTATCTGTTCTAATAGTGGTATCTCATTGTGGTTTTAATTTACATTTCCCTGATGGCTAATGATATTGGGCATCTTTTCTAATGATATTTGCCATCTATATCTTCTTTGGTGAGGGGTTTGTTCAGATCTTTTGCTCATTTTTTTATTGGATTGTTTGTTTTCTTATTGTTTAATTTTGAGAGTTCTTTATATATCCTGGATACAAGTCCTTTGTCAGCTATGTGATTTGTAAATCTCTTAGTCTCTGACTTACCTTTTTATTTTCTTTTGTAGAGTAGAAATTTTACATTTTGGTTTAAGTCCACTTTATCAATTTCTTTCTCTTGTGGATTGTGCTTTTGGGGTTGTATCTAAGAACTCTGCCTGACCCAAAGTCATGGAGAGTTTCTCCTAAGTTTTCTTCTAAAAGTTTTATAATCTTATATTTTTACTTTTAGTCTATTATCAATTTTGAATTTACTTTTGTATAAGATGTGAGATATAGGTCAAGGTTCATTTTTGTTGTTACTGCTCTATTTTTTTTGTTATGATTTAAAAACAGGGATCAGTATTATCTATTTCTTCAGAGGAAACCAACCAAATAGTAGTTTATTTTAATTTTTTTTCATAGGTAACATATCCACATAATAGAGAATTTAGGGTACACAATGAAAAGTAAGTCTTCTCTTTCCTTAGTCCCATAGGCCACTCAGATACTACCAAGACACCCCCTGTTATCAGGTTCTTATGTATCTTTCCAGGAATAACTTATGCATTTACAGTTGCGTGTCTGTGTGTTTTAGTAAATGACAGCAAATTATTCTCACTATTCTGTACCTTGCATTTTCACTGAACAATGTCTTGTTCTTGGAGACCATTATATCTCAATTGTATCTTGGAGATCGTTTCGTGAGCTTCCTCTTTTTTAAAACAGCTTTATTGAGATATCATTCACACATCATACAATTCACCAATTTAAAGTATACAATTCAGTGTTTGTTTATGCATTTAGGGTTGTGTGACCATCACCACAATCTAATTTTCGGTTATATTTGTCCCCCCTAAAAGAAACCCCATGCCCATTAGCAATCAATCTCTGTTCTCTCCCCCACCTCCCAGCCCTAGGCAACCACTAATCTACTTTCTGTCTCTGTAGATTTGGAATCACATAATATGTGTTTTTTGGGGACTGGTTTCTTTCCTTTAGCATAATATTTTCATGAGTCTCATTCTTTTTCAGTGTATTCTATTATATAGTTGTACCCTAATTTGTTTAACTCTATCACTTTTGATGGACATTTAGGTTTTAATTCCTTGTATGTATAGCATTCTATCCACATACAAGTTCAACTATAATATAAATCACTAAAAATGGAACTATGACATCAAAACAATATATACTTTTTTAATTTGGGTAGATACTGCCGAGTAGCCCTTTATAGAGACCTCTAGCTAATTTATCTTCTTTCTACCCCAACATGAAGTGACTCTTCCTAAAATTTTCAAACACAGTATGTATAAAACTTTTTCATCATTGCCCAATGGGGAATAAGTAGTAGCTTGTAGTTTTAATTTGCATTTTTATTATGAATTAGAATAAGGGTCATTTCATTTTTTTAAAATAAACCCATTTTTTAATTTTTTTTTTTTTTTTTTTGAGGAAGATTAGCCCTGAGCTAACTTCTGCCAGTCCTCCTCTTTTTGCCGAGGAAGACTGGCCCTGAGCTAACATCCATGCCCATCTTCCTCTATATGTGTGACACCTACCACAGCATGGTGTGCCAAGCGGTGCCATGTCCACACCTGGGATCCAAACTGGCGAACCCCAGGCCACCGAAGCAGAACGTGCGAACTTAACTACTGCGCCACCAGGCTGGCCTCTATCTCCTTGTAGTTTTAATTTGCCTTTCTTTAGTGACTGATGATGTTGAGCATCTTTTCATGTGCTTATTTGCCATCCATATATCTTGTTTGGTAAAGTGTCTGGTCATGCCTTTTGTCCGTTTTCTAATTGAATTACCTTTCTTATCTCTTAAACTATTGAGTTTTGAGAGTTCTTTGTACATTCTAGATACTGGTCTTTGTTGGATATGTAGATTGTGAATATTTTCTCCAAGTCTATAGCTTGTCTTTTCATCTTTTCCACATGGGCTTTCACAGAGGGAACTCTTTTAATTTGATGAGGGCCAATCTATCAATTTTTCCTTTTATTGATTTTTGGTGTCAAGTCTATGAACTTTTTGCCTAGCTAGAAAAGTTTTACACTTGTACATTTTACGTTTAAGTCTGTGATCCATTTTGAGTTGAATTTTGTATAAAGTTTGAGGTTTAGGTTTCAGAATATTGTTAAAAACTCCTGTATTTTTCTAGTACATGATTTTATATTTAAAATTTAAATATTTGAGCCCTCTGGGATAGAGGAGTGTATGAAAGGAGGAATGTATATTATACTCCTCCTCCTCATTCCAGATGGATCAAATATGTAAATTTTAAACATTAAACCAGATGTTTTCCAGATGTACTCAGTTATATACCATCATTTATTCAAGAATCTGTCTTTTCCATGTTGATATATGCTATGAACATTAGCAAACAGGCTTGTATGGCAACGTAAGTTTTCATTTTTCTAGGATAAATGCCTAGGAGTGCAATCCTTTACCTAGTGGAGAGGATTTGATTTCTTGTTCTTAATCGTGGTATAATTTACATACAATAAAATGCACAGATCTTAAATGTTCAGTGTGATGTGTTTGATAGTTGTATAAACTCTTGTAATAATCACCCCACCCAAACATGTTATGAATTTTTTTTTTTTAAGATTTTATTTTTTTCCTTTTTCTCCCCAAAGCTCCCCGGTACCTAGTTGTATATTCTTTGTTGCGGGTCCTTCTAGGTGTGGCATGTGGGACGCTACCTCAGCGTGGTTTGATGAGTAGTGCCATGTCCGCCCCCAGGATTCGAACCAATGAAACACTGGGCCGCCTGCCACGGAGCACACGAACTTAACCACTCAGCCACGGGGCCAGCCCCTGTTATGATGTGTTAAATCCACCCAAATAAAGGAGCAGTCTAGGAAACTAAGGGCAGTGTCCGTCTAGCAATGGGTGTCTGGTTATCATCTGCTTTGTTTCGTTTTAATGAAGAAGTAGCTCATTTACCCAGAATTATTGAAAATTCAGAAGTATTGTTTGCTTCTCAACAAGATCAATGAGTACAGTAAATTGCAGTGTAGTTTCTTAGGGAGAAACTTTGATTTTTCTCACATTTTAGAGATTCCACTTATTTCATCAAAGTGACTTGTTTCCTTAATAGCCATTGGAGCTATTCCTTAAAGTTAATCCCTGGGGCCGACCCCGTGGCCAAGTAGTTAAGTTTGCGGCCCAGGGTTTCACCAGTTCGGATCCTGGGCTCAGACATGGCACCGCTCATCAGGCCATGCTGAGGAGGCGTCCCACATAGCAGAGCCAGAAGGACCTAGAACAAGAATATACAACTATGTACTGGGGGGCTTTGAAGAAAAGAAAAAAAGAGATTAAAAGGAAAGAAGATTGGCAACAGATGTTAGCTCAGGTGCCAATCTTTTTTTTTTTTTTAAGATTTTATTTTTTTCCTTTTTCTCCCCAAAGCCCCCCAGTACATAGTTGTATATTGTTCGTTGTGGTTCCTTCTAGTTGTGGCATGTGGGATGCTGCCTCAGCGTGGTTTGATGAGCAGTGCCATGTCCGCGCCCAGGACTTGAACCAACGAAACACTGGGCCGCCTGCAGCGGAGTGCGCAAACTTAACCACTCAGCCACAGGGCCAGCCCCTCAGGTGCCAATCTTTAAAAAAAAATTTTTAAAAAGTTTTAAAAATTAATTCCTAATTTGATCTGTGATTAGCAGATAGGCTATCTTTTTTGTCTTCAGGTCTTATTATAGAAATCACCCCCAAAAGTGAAAAATTGCCATTATACAGAAATCTCTATTATGAAAAAGTCTCCATTTATTTTGAGCAGTACTGTTTGGGAATTCCTTGAAAGTCGTGGGACTGTTATTTGAGAGGTAGACTATGTTCAGTGTGGTAAACATACTGATAATCTTTAATAAGGCTTTTTCATGAAATTTGCTCTGGGAAAATTGTTTGCTTTTATAAACTTAGAATGACTGTTACCATGTTAGCAATCTTTTGCTATCCTGATTCTTCCATTGGTAACATTTGTAAGGGAAAAGGCGTGGACCACATATGGTTAAAAAAAAGAAAGATGATCTTGATGCTCTGCTGTCCCCCTCAGCTGGCTCTTAGCCAACAAGTTTCTCTTGATCATTTAACCAGAGCACAGTTAGTTGCTTTTACTGAGGGAAAACTAGCAGAAGATGATTTCTCATATTAGAAAGTTAGTGTGTTGGCGAGGAACTCAGCAATAAGGGCAAGAGTAGAAGAAATGCAGGTTCTCATTCAGGTTGCCAAGTTTTACCAAGTTCTGAAAACTGTTGCATGATTCCTGCAAGTTAAAATTCCACAGTTTTGGCCAATAAAGTGTTTCATATGCTGCCCATTTGTCCCTAATAATAGAACATTTATTTATTTATTTATTTATTTATTTGAGGAAGATTAGCCCTGAGCTAACATCTGCCACCAATCCTCGTCTTTTTGCTGAGGAAGACTGGCCCTGAGCTAACATCCATGCCCATCTTCCTCTACTGTATACGTGGGACACCTGCCACAGCATGGCTTGACAAGCAGTATGTAGGTCCACACCCGGGATCTGAACCAGCAAACCCCAGGCCAAAGTAGAACTTGCAAACTTAACTGCTGTGCCACCGGGCCAGCCCCAGAAGATTTATTTTATAGGAAGAGAGTCTTTGTTACTATAATTATCATTAAGTAATTTTATAAGTTGTATGTGAAAGAGATGGAGATACTTTTCTTGGTGCCCAGTGGGGCTAAGGAGATATGTGTCTCCGCATTCAGTTTGCCAGAGCCTGGTTAGTGAAGATGCGCCAGGCCGCGCAGCTGAAATGGATGTCTGGCGAGGGTGGTGCTTGATGCTAGTTGTTCATTTACAGGTAGCTTTTGAAAATGGCTGCCTCTCATTTCACCGGGCTCACAGCCGTTGCTGATGTAATTAAAGATCTAGACACTCAGATAGCTGTAAGTAAGCTCCTTGAGGCTACTGTGGGCCGAACTTGGTGAATGTGCTTCTGATCTTGGTGACACCAAAGCTGATGTCCACAGAGTCAATCTCATGGCTCTAAAATTTAGGAGTCTCGGCTACTCCAGGCTAGGGACTCTGCATGTACTTAAAGATTGCTAACACTCAGAGAAAATGTGCTCTTGATGACAAAGAAGATCTTACGTTTAACAATTGCTAAAAATTGTGTTAGGCATAGTCCTGACATAGCCATAGACTTAAGCATGTTTTGAAATGCCAAAATGAACTAATCTGTTTTCTGAAGTTTTGTGTTTGAGTTTTAAATATGTGATTGTGCCATAATTTATTTGACTTTAACCTTATTTGATGCTCAGAAATAATGCATGTAGTACTTAACCAAGTATTCTATTTTTACAAAGTCTTCAGAAATGTCTTGCTTATTCTAGTTTATTTTTGTACATAAGATCCCTCATTTCATTTACTTTCTTCCTTATTTCAATTTGTGAACTATTTCGTTTTGCTTTTGGAGAAGAGATGGTTTCTAAATATCAGGTGAGAGCAATGAATATTCTTCATTCCCTCCATTTTTAGTGTGCAGGTCTCAAATGGTCACTACCCCAGATATACTGAAGACGCTTCAAAGTCAGACAGACCTCATATAATTTTACTTTCACAACTCATCCTTTATTACAGGTGCTTCTGGAGCTAATTCTCATGTTTTCCTTCTACAGTTGATTGGCCTTGGTCCTCACAGCTCCAAAAAGAAGCAGGATCTGGATAAGCTCTATGATCTGAAGTCCAAAGCTCGGCACATTATGAACCAGTTTGGCCCCTCAGCCCTAATTAACCTCTCCAATTTCTCATCCATTAAACCGGAACCAGCCAGCACCCCTCCACAAGCCTCCATGGCCAATAGCACTACAGTGGTAAAGATACCAGGCACTCCTGGGACAGGGGGGCGTCTCAGCCCTGAAAACAATCAGGTATCCTCCTCTTTTTGTTCTCTGTAAGGCATCTCTTATCTGTTCTTTGAACCAGTAATGCTCTGAGAGATGTCCATCTCATATGCTACCTCTTTCTCTCAGCAGAAAAAGAAGGTCTTTTCCCTCGTTTGGACTTATAAAATTCTTTATTGAATTATCCTGTACAACATTTACCAGTTTTTATCCTGTAGTATTTATGTGTGTGTGTATGCACATATACATAGATCCATACACACACACACACACACACACACACACACTAACAAATACCTTGCCTATGATAGGTTTTTATATATTTATATATATAAATATATATGCTATATAATTGTTAAATAAAATGCAATAGTTAAATAAAATGATAAAATAATTAATGGATTCATTATTCATTGTTCCTATAATAAAAGTACTCTTGCCTCAAGTCTTTTCTCCTTGTAGTTCATCCAGCTGCTGCCATTATTAATTTTCTGCAGTGATTCTAAAATCTGCCCCTCTCTTTCTCCTCATGATCCTGATTCTGTCCTCCAGAGCCACACGAAATAGAAATCAGCATAATCTCTTGACTTAGGCCTTGTAGGCTGGATAGAACAGGATGAGGGGACAACATTTCAAGAGTATGGGGGGGGGGGGACTAGCAAAGGTGAATGGGGAGGGTTAGGCAGATAGTCGGGGGCCAACCTGTGTTGTTGAATGTGGAGTTTATTGGAGAAGAGCAAGAGATGAAACTGGATAGGATTACGGCTGAACTTACTGGGCCTATACTAGTCAATTTCCATTGGAACTTTTAGTCAATAAACAATCTTTCCAAATATTTAATAGAGGAGTAAGAGTAACCTGATCAAAGTAATATGTCTTAGGGGGATTTACTTGGCAATAAAAGGACAAAAAAGGTAGGAAAGGGAGTAGACTGGGAGGAAGACCAAGTCTAAGACTTCTGCACTAAATCAAGACATGCGGTAAAGGCTTTTTTAAGTGATTAAGTGATAATCATCAAATGGAAAAGAATGGCTAGATCTGAGACATCATGAGCAAATATTTATTTAAAACATTAATTTTTCCTTGTTTCCAAAGTTATACATGTTTATCACAAAAAGTTTAGAAAAACACAAAAAATAAATAGCCCATAATTCTACTACCACCCAAAAATAACTATGATTAGTACTTTAGTGTATGTCTTTTGATCACTTTTTAATGGCATATATATGTGATGACATTTCCTTTATCAAAGAGGGATCATAGTTGTACATACTTATACAAATATTTAGTTATAAAGAGATGAATACTAGTTCCCTGCCCTGAGGGAGCTTTCAGCCTATTAAGTCAGAAACGGGCAAGTTTATAAATATGTACAATGATAGAAGGGTGGACAGGGTACAGTAGAGGCCAAAGGACGAAGCGGTTGTTTTTAGCTGGGTGGGCTACGAAAAGCATCAGAAGGGAGGCACCACGAGCTGAGCAGGTAGGAAGAAGGGTAGAAGAGCATGTCCAAAGGCACAGAGGCACAGTGCAATTTATGGTGGGCAGAAGATTGCAAATTATTTAATGTAGAGGGAAGGTGAGACAGTGAGAAAAAGAAGAGGCTGAAATAAACGGCCTGATAGATGCTGGCGTCTTTTCCAAACTGCTTTTTCTGCCTTTCCCTAAGCTACTTCTGTCTTGAGAGTGTAGTCTTGTAGGAAATACTCAGGTAGGCCAGACTGTTAACTCTTTGGAAAGTAGCAACTAAACCCAACAAATTGACAGCCTTTCTTCATTACAGGGTAATGAGTTGTTTTATTTCCTTGATACCTGGCTGAAAAGTCTTCTCCCAATTAACTTTAGGTATTGACCAAGAAGAAATTACAAGATTTAGTAAGAGAAGTGGATCCTAATGAGCAATTGGATGAAGATGTGGAGGAGGTAAGGCGGGGTTGGGTACCCCTGAGAGCTAGTATAGAATAGCGGTTAAAAGCACACACTTCAGAAGCAGACAAATCTGAATTTGAATCTTGGCTCTGCCACTTACCAGCTTCATAGCTGTGGATGAGTCACTTAAGCTTTCTGAGACTCAATTCCTCCTGTGTTGGTAGGGTATGACATTATTTATCTACAGAGTTCTTGTGAAGGTCCCATGGAATAACTTATACAAATCACCTAGAATGCCCAGCACTTTATACTCAACAGCTGCTACTACTTTTACCTGTCAAAAAGGTCTGTTGCTCATAAGCACTTGCAACAGTTTTGTTTCTAGAATATTCCTCTGTATTTCTAAGTAGTATACTTAAACAGATACTCTTTGATTCATGAATTTTATAATAGTCTGTACACTTCCTGTTAAGGTAGATGAGAATTTTGTTAAGCCACTCATACACGTGCCATACACGCCTTCTTTCCCTCTTTTCCAATAGAGTTTTCTCACAATTTTTGGATAACTCAGAACTCAGTATTTACATTACTCTGACTACATAAGTATTGTTCACCATTGAGCCAAGTCATGTCCATGATTACCTTTCGTTTCTTGTACAACTTATTTTCTTGAAGTTGATAACTGACCCAATTTTATTTACTTAGTTTTCTTTGTGCCTTTTTTATTCTGCTTCGGCTATCAGCTCTGTTATACACCTATTAACACTGTTTTCCAAATGTAAAATAATCTATTGGTTTGGGTCATCCCCCCTCCCCAGGATATTTCACTCAGAAACCTCCATCCTCTTCTGGTCTGATTAATTTTAGGTGACTTGCACAAACCCCTCCTGGACCCTCCTTTTGCTCTTTTTCTCTTTGGATCTCTTGTTTCCTAGATCTCACGTCCTCTTCTTACTTGACTCCCTTTTTGTTAGAGCAGATTTTTTGTTACTTCCTATGAAAAGATAGATGAGAAGTAAATGTCTGAAAATATCTACATTCTAACCTCACACTTAATTTTTAGTTGGGCTGGATTTAGAATTCTATTTTGGAAGTTGCTTTTGCCTTTCGATTGTGAAGGCATTGCTCCATTGTCTTCTAAAATCTCCTATTAAGAAATCTTATGCTATTCTAGTCCCCATCCTTTTCGTGTCTTAACTTTTTCCTGCTCTGAATTTTCACATGAGCCTTAATATGTATCTTTTTTCATTTGTCGCGCTAAATTCTGAGAGACTTCTTTGATTCTGGAGACTTGCGTACCTTGATTCTGGGGTGATTTTGTATGTTTTTGGTTGTTTTTTTTTGCTTTTGCTGAGGAATATGTCATGATAGGGAAAGGAAATGCAGGTTACAAAAACAGTATAACTCCACTGTTCTTTTTGTTTTCTGGGTTTTTTTTTTTTTGGTGAGGAAGATTGGCCCTGAGCTAACATCTGTTGCCAATCTTTCCCTTTTTGCTTGAGGAAGATTGTCCCTGAGTTAACATCCATGCCACTCTTCCTCTATTTTGTATATGGGACGCTGCTACAGCGTGGCTTGACGAGGGGTGTGTAGGTCCATGCCCGGGATCCCAGCCTGCGAATCCCAGGCTGCCGAAGTGGAGTGCGTGAACTTAACCCTACGCCACCAGGCTGACCCCTCCACTGTTATTTTTATTTTTATTTTTTTAACCAGAGGGAAAATATTTGCCCTTTTTGTGTGTATGTGTTTTTTTTTTGAGTAGTAGTTTATTGAGATATAATTCGTACCATAAAATTTACCCATTTCAATAGACACTTCAGTGGTTTTTAGTATATTCACAGAGTTGTGCAACTATCAGTGCAATCAATTTTAGAACATTTTCATCACCCCAAAAAGAAACCCAAACCCACTAGCAGTGACTCTCCATTTCTCCCCAACCCCCACAGCCCTAGGCAACCACTAATCTACTTTCTATTTCTCTAGATTTGCCTATTCTGGACATTTCAAATACATGGAATCATATAATATTTGGTCTTTTGTGACTGGCTTATTTCACTTAGCATAATGTTTTTAAAATTTATCCATGCTGTAGCAGGTATCAGTACTTCCATTTTTGGCTGAATAACATTCCATTGTATGGGTAGATCACATATTATTTATCCATTCCTCAGTTGATGGACGTGTGTGTTGCAAGTTGTTTGTTTTTGCTTTCTTTTTTTTATTCGTGTACAAGTTTTGTGTGGACATATGTTTTCATTTCTCGTGGGATATGCCTAGGAAAGGAACTGCTGAGTCATATGGTAACTTTCTGCTTTCCTTTGAGGAAATTCCTGACTGTTTTTCCAAAGTGCTGCACCCTTTTGCACCTCACCAGCAGTGTCTGAGGGTTCTCTTCTCTTATCTAAGTTTTTTGATAATTTCTTCTCTATTTTTGCTCTTTTTTTTCTGGAATGGCAGTTGGATATTGGCTCTTCTGCATTGATCTTCCTAGGTTTTTTGGTCTTTTCTCTCCTACTTTTCATTTCTTTGTAATTCTAAGTTCTACTTACAGAGGAGATTTTCCTTTGTTTATCTTTTAAAGCTTTTAACTTTTTTTTTTGAGGAAGATTAGCCCTGAGCTAACATCTGCCACCAATCCTCCTCTTTTTGCTGAGGAAGACTGGCCCTGAGCTAACATCCATACCCATCTTCCTCTACTTTATATGTAGGGTGCCTACCACAGCATGGTGTGCCAAGTGATGCCATGTTCACACATGGGATCTGAACTCGCGAACTCCGGGCCTCTGAAGCAGAACGTGCAAACTTAACTGCTGCACCACCGGGCCGGCCCCAACGTTTTTTTATATATAAAATTTTTAATTTTCACAAGCTTTTTCTTGTTGACTGATTGGTTATTATTTTTTTTTCTTAAACCATTCATTTTGTGGTTGTAATGTCTTTTTTTCCTTTCTCTCTGAGGATATTAATTAAATTATCTTACTTTCTTCTTTTCTCTGCATGTCTTTGTTTCCTCTGGGTCCCTTTTTTGCTCTTTTGTTTATTTTCTTTTTGGTGTTGGAGACTTTCTTCAAATGTCTGGTGATACCGGCTATCTATTCTTAAAGAAGCAGCTACTAAAAAGCTGGTTTGAAGCAGAACTTAATGACTGATGGGCTTTGCCCAGTAAAGTGCTGGTAAATGTTTAACAACCAACTGTGTGGAGAAAAAGGCCCTGATTTTCAGCATTTCCTGATGTCTGTGTTGTAAATATTCCCACTATGCCCTATTTTAAGCTATCAACATACTGACACTGAATGCACAATTGGGAAGAAATGCATATAATTGGCTTTCATGAGCTCATCTCAGCTGGCTCCAGCACACCACTGGCTTCCCTTCAGAATAATTTCTTCACAAGTCAACCTTCTTACTGAGGAGTTCCCTAAATGTCTGTATCTGTGTTTTCTCTGAAGTCATTTAGAATCTCCAGAGAAAAATCCTCCAGTCTCCTATCTGGAGGGTTTATCCCTAGCTTCTAACATTCTGGAAGCAAGGCAAGAGAAAGGGGCTATGTCTCTCCCCTCCCTCTGCCGTATCTGGTGTATTCTGATCCAGAGCTCACTCGCATTCCCTTTCTCTAGAGAATAGACCTACTGTGTTCTGGGTCAGGTATGTGTGGGGAGAGGTCACTTGGCTGCTTTTGGAGTGTGGGGCTGGGGAGACTACTCTGTATGCAGACATGAGGTAGTTCCCCAGTTTTCAGTTCCATGCCTCAGCCCAATCTTCTATGATAAACGGCACCTCCAAATCTTGGATCTCTTAGGGGTTACAAAGGGCAAATCAGTTCACTCCTCATTGATGGCCCCTCTCCAGGTACTTGTGTTGTACCTTTTGTCAGCTAGGTTAATTCCTACTCTTCCTCTATCTCTTTAGCGAATATTTACTTTAAAAGTTTATTAGGGGCCGGCCTGGTGGCGCAGCCGTTAAGTGCACATGTTCTGCTTTGGCAGTCCAGGGTTTGCCAGTTTGGATCCTGGGTACAGAAATGGCACCGCTTGGGACGCCATACTGTGGTAGGCATCCCACATACAAAGTAGAGGAAGATGGGCACGGATGTTAGCTCAGGGCCAGTCTTCCTCGGCAAAAAGAGGAGGATTGGCAGCAGTTAGCTCAGGGCTAATCTTCCTCAAGACAAAAAAAAGTTTATTGGAATGTCTTGTCCATTAAAGTTGTCTCTCCTGTTCTTGTGTCTTTCTTGATTTATGTTTGTCTTTTTTTCCTTTACTGTTACTTTAGTGCATTTAGGGAAGGAGAGGAGGTCATTTTTGGAGTTGATCTGCCATGTATAATCAGAAATCTTTCCATTAGGTGGAATCCATTTGGCGCCATAGGAAAGAGGACAATGTGTTAATGCTCCAGCTGAACAAGCAATGTCTGTATCTATGGATGTAACTTTATTTTATATTTTGGTCAGCAGCGGAAGCCATGGGGAATGTATTGACTGATCGAATTTTTTATTTAGATTTTTAGCTTCAGAATTCTGATTTTGGTCTTTACACAATCCAGGAATAATTGGTAATGAAGTGAAAAATACCCAGAATTTGGACTTAGAACCTTGAGGTTGAATCCTGGTTCCACTGCTTAATAGTGACATGGCCGTGAGCAAGTTAGTCTCCTTGAATCTTAGCATCCTTCTCTGCAGAATAAGGATGAAATTGATGCCACATTTTTTTCACAGGACTTATAATAATCAGGACTAGGTGAGAAATAAAAATGCTTTATGAGACTATGAGTAAGGAATTATAATGATTCATTTTTGTTTTCCTACCTAATTCAGAAGAAAATAAAGGGGTAAGGGGTTGAACTAATTGCTCCCTCCTGGGGAAAGTGCAGAAGGTATGTCCTCGGGTGTGAGTTGCACTCTGCCTGGTTAAGGAGTTGATGTGTTTCTGTTGTCCTCACTCCTCCTCCCGACCTTAGCCCAAATGCTGATTCCAGGCCTTGTAATCGAAAGCCTGACTAAATGTGGGACTTGGGCAGATAGAGTTGTCCCAGCAGCAGGAGCCTGCCCTGCCAGTGTTATGGTTACTCTCCCTTACTTTTGTCTTCCCCAGATGCTGCTGCAGATTGCTGATGATTTTATCGAGAGTGTGGTGACAGCAGCCTGCCAGCTTGCTCGGCATCGCAAGTCCAGCACCCTGGAGGTGAAAGATGTCCAGCTGCATCTAGGTACGTGGTCTCTCCTCCCTAAGGGATCCCCACTACTGCTCCTTCAGGACCGCCAGGGAAAGTGAGTCAGAGGAACCTTCATGCCGGCGTCAGACCTTTGGGCTCTGGGATTTATGTATTCATTCAATAGTAGCATTAAATAGAAAAGAGAAGGCCATCCACAGTAGGGGGAATGAGCCCGGGCGTTGTTTTTGCCACTTTCCTACTGTATCAACTTATCTTTCCTACTTACTTTCTCTTAGAGCCTGTTTCCTCATTTGTAAAGTGGGGATCATAATAGCCTCCGTACAGGGTAACTGTGAGAATTATGGAGTGTTTGTAAATTAGCTGGCATAGGACCTGGCACAAAGTAAGAGCTTAGTAAATGTAGCTACTATATCTCTACCATTCAAATAATGGCATTTCCCTTCCAGTTTCTAGCCTATTTATGCATTTTCCCCAAGAAAATTACAATCATAATGTACATGTACCTTTGTATTCTGCTTTTCTGCTTAACAGACACTAAATTCGAGCTTGAATTTTTCTAGGAGATATTCATCTAACATTGATAACCATGATCACTTGGAAATGCTAAGCCCCTCTCTGCAGTGGTTACAGTGTGATCCAAAGAAAGGGCACAATCCCTAACTACAGACAGTCAGGCCAAGTGAATGAGGCGGAAGACATTAAGGGATGCAGTGCAGCTCAGCCCGCGACTGGTCACTGAAAGCCTTCCTCCCAGTGTCGGGAAGATACTGCTTGGGGAGGCGCTGGTCGTCTAGGTGGAGTAAACCACGCACTTCTGGTTAACGTTGCTGGTATTAATAGCAGGGGACAGATATTCCGATTGTCTATTATTGTGTTACCAACCACCCCAAAACAGTGGCTTAAAACAATTACAGTTGTTTATTTTGTTCCTAAGTCTGAGGCTTGACTGGGTTTAGCTGGGCAGTTTTGCTAGGAGTCTCTCATGTGATTCAAGTCAGGTGGTGGCTGGGGCTGAGATGGTTTTGAACGAAGGTGTGGTAGTCTCCTAGGGCTGCTGTGACAAAGTTCTACAAACTAGGTAGTTTAAAACAACACAGTTATTCTCTCACAGCCTGGAGGCCAAGGTCTGAAATCAAGGTGTCAGCAGGCTGTGCTCTCTCCAGTGCCTTAACTTCAGAATCCTTCCTGGCCTCTGCCCAGCTTCCGGTGGTGGCCAGCAGTCCTGACATTCTCTGGTTTGCAGCTGCATCGCTCCAGTCTGTGTCTCCATCTTCACGTGGGCTTCTCCCCTGTGTGTCTCTGTCTCTGTCTCCCTTCTCTGCTCATAGGACACCAGTCATTCTGGATTAAAGCCCTACCCTACTTCAGTATGACCTCATCTTAACTAATTATATCTGTAACAACGCTCTTTCCAGTACATTCTGAGGTACTGGGGGTGAGGACTTCAACACTCCTTTTTGGAGAACACAATTTAAGCCATAACAGAGTTTCCTCATGTCCCTGTGTGATGCCTGGGCGAGGAACACTCAAGAAGCTGGGACTCCACAGGTCTCTCTCTCTGTGTCTGTGGCCTCATCATATGCAGTCTCAGGATAGCTGGACTTCTCACATGGCAGCTGAAGGCTCCCAGAACAAGTGTCCTATAACCACCTGGCAGAAACTGCATGGCCTTTTTTAACCCAGTCTCTGAAGTCACATGGCATCACTTCAGCTGAATTCTTTTCCTTGAGGCAATCACAAAGCCTGTCCAGGTTCAAGGGGAGGCAACACTGATTCCACTTCTTCTTCTTCTTCTTTTTTTTGAGGAAGATTAGCCCTGAGCTAACATCTGCCAGTCCTCCTCTTTTTGCTGAGGAAAACTGGCCATGAGCTAACGATCCGAACCGGCGAACCCCGGGCCGCCAAAGCGGAACATGCACAGTTAACCACTGCGCTACCGGGCCAGCCCTCTGATTCCACTTCTTGATGGGAGGAGTGTCAAAGAATTTGCAGACATATTTTAAAATCACCACAACACAAATTCGTAGAGACAGAAAGTAGAATGGTGGTTACCAGGAGCTGGGTGGGGGCGGGGAGGAATGGGGAGTTAGTGTTTGGGTACAGAGTTTTAGTTTGGGAAGATGAAAGGGTTTTGGAGATGGATAGTGGCAATGGTTGCGCAGTGTAAATGTGCTTAATGCCACTCAACTGTACACTGAAAATGGTTAAAATGGTGGATTTTGTGTTATGTATATTTTACCACACACAGAAAAACACCCCGCCACAACACATTATATTACCTTGAGAGTTTAGCATTCCTATTTTTAAAAATATTTTGTATTCGAATTATTGAAAATAAAATTGGAATGTCAGTTTATTCATTAAAGGTAAGAAATCATTATCACGGAGACTGGAAGACACCAAAGTCTGCGTGGCCAGACACGCTTCTGCGGCAGGCCCTAGTGGACGCTAAACCCTCTTCAGAAGGCGGCCTGGAGAGGCTGGAGCCGAATCAGAGTTGGGGCCTTAGGGAACTTGGGGTTCAATGGCACCAGCCTGGCTGGGTCTGCTGCACACGTGCCCCACACCCCTCAACAAAGATAAGCTTGCCACTGGGCTGTAACCCTCGAGGCCTGTCTTCCAGCTGGGCTCGGCTGGGTGCTGCCAGTGTTTGCTTCTGCCCAGCTTTCTATACTTGCGGAGTTGACTAACCTCCCTTCTGATTCACGGAGATTTTCTTTCGAAATGTTAATGTTAAACGAGATAATGTACATAGAATGCTTTGCACATTGCTGCTTTGTACCAGGCATTTTCCTACATATTTTATTCACTAAATGGTTGTTGTTGCTATTATATTCATATTATGTAAAATATAAATACACACATTTAAATATATAGCTACACATACTTACATGTGAGCATTCATGCCTGGTAGCTGCCCTCTTTCTTTGAAGTGACTTTGCATATCCATAAACTTACCCACTTGGTGTTGATTGCAAAGTTTAACTCTCAGAGAATAATCTTAGTGTCACTTTCTTTCCTTCATTCTTTTTTAAAAATTTTTCCTTCCTCCCAGCCCCCCAGTTCATAGTTGTATATTTTAGTTGTGGGTCCTTCTAGTTGTGCAGTGTCACTTTCTTTCTTTCTTTCTTTCTTTTTTTTCTTTTGAGAAAGTTTAGCTCTGAGCTAACATCCACTACTAATCCTCCTCTTTTTGCTGAGGAAGACTGGCCCTGAGCTAACACCTTTGCCCATCT
The DNA here is from genome assembly GCF_037783145.1 of Equus przewalskii. Classification (NCBI taxonomy): domain Eukaryota; kingdom Metazoa; phylum Chordata; class Mammalia; order Perissodactyla; family Equidae; genus Equus; species Equus przewalskii. Next base: position 27,304,658 of record NC_091832.1, read on the forward strand.
TCCTCTACTTTATATGTGGGACACCTACCACAGCATGGCTTTTTGCCAAGCGGTGCCATGTCCGCACTTGGGATCCAAACTGGTGAACCCTGGGCCGCTGAGAAATGGAACGTGTGAACTTAACCACTCCGCCACCGGGCCGGCCCAAAGCCACTAATATTTCATTTGATTTAAGTATGTGCCTGCTGGGGCAAACAAATTTGCAAAACTGATGTTTTCACTGCCGTAGGGGAGTGGTGATGAAGGAGTCCCCATGTAATTCCTTTTGAGTAGAGACTTACTCCCTAAATAATCTCCTGTAAGTATAATTTTTTTATATTGGGTATGTTTAAAGTGCAGTATTTTTTTTTGAAGAAGATTAGCCCTGAGCTAACTACTTCCAGTCCTCCTCTTTTTTTGCTGAGGAAGCCTGGCCCTGAGCTAACATCCATGCCCATCTTCCTCCACTTTATATGTGGGACGCCTGCCACAGCATGACTTGCCAAGTGGTGCCATGTCCTCACCCGGGATCTGAACTGGCAAACCCTGGGCTGCCAAGAAGTGGAACATGTGAACTTAACCACTGCGCCACCGGGCCGGCCCCTAAAGTGCAGTATATTTTTATTTTGGGGTTTTAGGGGCCATGTAACTATGCCAGTTACTGGCAAAGTGGAATAAACAAAATCTCTGCCCTCTGGGATCTTCTAGTGACAGTCTTAAAGGAATGATCATATCTGGTGGCACAAGGACATGAAGCTGTGGCATGGACGTATCTATATCCATAGCTCCATGTACTTATCCCAGGCTCTGGGATTGCATGGTGTCATTGAATGCTCTCAGTCAGCCTATCAGACGGTGCTTACTGTTGTTACTGCCATGTGAAAGATGAGGAAACTGAGGCCGATGTCATGCAGCTCCACGGTGAAGCAGGAGAGCTAGGACTTGGCCGTTAACTCCAGAATGCTAGGAATAGCAATACCTTTCTGTTCCTCCTCTTCCTTTCGGTTGAGAGGGGTTACTTTGCACATCGGAGTAAGACAACTGAAGAAACAGATGACTTTCCTTTTCTGTGGAGCCGCCCGGAAGCCTTAGAGCTTAGCGCTCACAGCTTTGACTCATTTACCCCTTTTTTCTTTGCAAGACAGTCTAATGCTGCCCCTTAAAACCTTGGAGGTGGGGCTGGCCCTGTGGCCGAGTGGTTAAGTTCACTCGTTCCGCTTTGGCGGCCCAGGATTTCGCCGGTTGGGATCCTGGGCGCGGACATGGCACCGCTCATTAGGCCACGTTGAGGCGGCGTTCCCACATGCCACAACTAGAAGGACCCACAACTAAAATATACAACTATGTACTGTGGGGAGTCAGGGAGAAAAAAGCAGGAAAAAAAAAAAAAAGATTGGCAACGGTTGTTAGCTCAGGTGCCAATCTTTAAAAAAAAAAAAACCTTGGAGGTGTCACATGCGATTCTCCCATTTGTATAGGATCTTGCCACAGTATTAGTGTGAATACAGGTGATGGCTCAGATTAGTCCTCCTTGACCCATGTCTGAGGGTCACATTGCGCCCTGCCGCCACCCTGCCAGTCCCCTCATCTCTGTGCTGGCCTCTTCCTTGCAGAGCGCCAGTGGAACATGTGGATCCCAGGATTCGGCTCTGAAGAAATCCGACCCTACAAAAAAGCTTGCACCACAGAAGCTCACAAACAGGTGAGGAGCAGCCAGAGCCGCAGGGCAGCCACAGCTGATCCCTTGAGCTGTGTCTCAGAGGGCGTGCACACAGCCACCGTCACTGCAGTTGTCACTTCCCCACATGGCCAGCTTCACTCTGCCCCAACGGTCAGAGAGGGCAGAGGCAGCTGGGCTCCGCGGGAGATCAATCAGATATTTGCGTGGTGCTTTGCTGTTCCCATACGGGGTCTCAGTTTTTTCTGTCAGCTCTCATGGGCATCACTTAAAGCTGTTGATTCCAGGTTCTTTTATTATGGGTGGAACTTGGCGCCTGCACATCCCTTTAATGACATCCTCCTCCATCGTTGCTCGTTTGCACGTCATGTACGGCCCTATGACTAGAGGGCCGGTTAATGAAAGCAGAAATATGCTTGTGGTGGGAGCCAGCACCCGCGCTGCTCTGCCTCGCCGTCTGGCCTTCTGGCCTCTGTCCCAGCTTAACCGACCTTTGTTCTCTGACGCTCTTACTGTGGAACTGAGGGGTCAGCGTGAGAACCCAACACCACTTCTGCTCTGGAGCCAGTTGTCCCTGTCATTGGTCAGTCTCATAACAATGTTGGCCTCCCTTGACAAGGCTGTTACCCTTCTGTCTTAATTTAACTGGCTACTCTGATTTGAAAAGTGAGCTTTTTCCAAGCTTGACAGGCACAACTGGGCAGTCCTGGCTGCGTGGCCCTTGCTTTTCCGTAGCTTGGGCTCTCTGGAGTGGGTACGTTTACAGAGCTCACAAAGGAAACCCTACCAGGAAGCTGCCAAGAGCTTGAATCAAAGGGCCGAAACATTATCCAGAAGGGAGCCCCTCCAGACAATGGACAGTCATTTTGGCTCAGTTCCCAAATTACCCACTTTTCAGCCCTATTTATTTATTTACTTATCAACCAATATCGTAATGTTGGGACAATCTCTTGGTCAAAAAGGGTGAGCAAAGCAAGTTAGCAATTTGCCCAGCGGCTGGTAATAGTAAATTGGAAACCCACGATCTGACTGTTTCCCTGTTGGGTTGCAGTGGAAGTTGTCAGCGTCAGTTTCCTTCATTGTAGGTCATCGAGTGTGAAATGTCTGCTCCCTTTATGTGTGGCAAGAGACTTGGAATAGAGGCCCTTCCCTACTGTCTCCATCATCAGGGAAAGAGACGGGGGTGGGAGGGGACGGGCACCTACAAAACACATGCTTTGATGGCCTGTCCCAGGTCCTCAAAAGGCAAGAGCTGTCACCTTTTCCTGCTTTTAACTTTTTCGCCATCCTGCTGGCCTAGAGCAGTTTGGGTCTTTGGCCGATGCAATGGGTCCCCTGGCTTATCTGCTAAGCATCCGGGGCCTGCAGACTGCTCTTGGGTTAGAAGCAGCCTGCCGAGCTGCCCTGTGCTGGTAGGTTCCCGAGGGCGCCAGCCTGTGGTGTAGACCGGGTTGCACGTCCACACATGGAACACCCAGAAAGTTCCTGACTCTAGCCCATGTAACTGCCTGTTTCTCTCTCCTTTCAGAGAATGGCATTGATCCGGAAAACAACCAAGAAATAACACACGGACAGGTCAGGGAATGGACAACAATGTACTTGGAGATACTTGAGCTGAGACCTCAGCCATCTCATCCTTGGATTTTTTTTTTAATGCTTTACAGAGAAGCATATATTTTTTATTAACAGTGCAGCAATATCTATAATGACTGAGAGGATCTGCCAAAAGAATAAAGCCTCCTGCCCCAACTTCCGGTCCCTTCTCCCTGCCGTCTCAAAGAGGAGCGATGTATCTTCCAGAGAAGATTTTATTTGTGGTTAATTATATAAGTGATTGAATATGGGACAAAGCATTATGGTCTTGTTCGGTGAGACAGTATTAGCAGGATTTGTAGAGGTTTTTGTTTCCTTCTCCCTTCCCCTTTTCCCTGTACTTTGTAATGTCAGTGTTTATATGAATATGACTTTGGTTTGCTTTTCCAGAATAAAGAAGTTATTAATCGAAAGACACAGGGTACATGGCTTACAGCCTTTGAGATGCCAGAGGGAGTTAGGACAAGCAGGGCTGGATGTAGCTCTCTAGTCAGCAGGTGGCAGCACATTATTAATTTCTGTGATTGAGAAAAAACCCAGGGATTTTTCCATTGTTTTACTCCAAGGAAGACCAAACCATCAGGAGAAGTTTGTGTCCAGTTTCTCTGCCATAAGTATTGGGCAGGGTGACCTTCTTTCTCTCATGAGGCCCAAACTGAAGAAGCACCTTTGTTTTGGCAAAGCCTTTTTTGCCCTGCTCTTCTGAAACTCCTGGAGAAAGTTGTGTTCCCCCCTCACCCTAAGGAAGGATGGCAGTGGCCTTGGGCAAAGGCCTGTCTGTGCAGGTGCCTGTTTGTTCTTACTTGTTGGTATCCTTGATCCTGGTATTTTCATCATCATGCAGAGGAAACAGGCCCCTTGAGACCGTAGAGTCATGACCTTCAGTGGCACTTAGCGTCATCCTGTCCTGTGCCCAGCATAGCCCTTGTGGATTGTGAGGTTTCCATGGGCTCCAGGAGACGTGGCTGTTCCATCCAGGGCTCACCAGCATGGGCACACCCACCTGGCCTTGCTTTGGTCCTCTGCCTCCTGAGGCTTGGCCTGCAATAGGACCCTGCTTTCACTCCCTCCCCTTCTGAGTTTGGCCCCATGACCCATCTCTTCACAGCCTCATAGATCGCTGGAGTGAGCAGCTCAAAGGCTGTGCTGATGTCACTGTTGCTCTTGGCCGAGGTCTCAACATAGCAAGCACCCAAAGAAGCAGCTGGGTTCTCGCCTTCCTCCGGCATCACCTGTCGCTCAGCCTCCAGGACAGTCTTGTGGCCTAGCACCAGGAAGAAGATGTTGAAGGGCTTCACTTTCTCCAGAACCTCTTGATGCCACTGGGTGATGCTCTCAAAGGATGTTCTGTTGGTATCAAACAGCAAAAGGCCTCCCGCCAAGTTCTGATAATAGGAGCAAGTCACTGCCCTCAGCAGCCAAGAAGGAATCAAGAATGAGTTTTGAGGACTGGCCCAGTGGTGCAGCGGTTAAGTGCACACGTTCTGCTTCGGCGCCTGGGGTTCGCCGGTTCGGATCCTGGGTGCGGACATGGCACTGCTTGGCAAGCCATGCTGTGGCAGGTGTCCACATAGAAAGTAGAGGAAGATGGGCATGGATGTTAGCTCAGGGCCAGTCTTCCTCAGCAAAAAGAGGAGGATTGGCAGCAGATGTTAGCTCAGGGCTAATCTTCCTCAAAAAAAAAAAAAAAGAGTTTTGAATCCTCTATTGAGGACAGAGGCGACCGGGGCATCAGGCAGTTTAATGGAAAGAGTTGGGGTGGAATCAAGAGACTTCAATTCTTTTTTCTTTTTTTTTTTTGAGGAAGATTAGTCCTGAGCTAACATCTGCTGCCAATCCTCCTCTTTTTGCTGAGGAACACTGGCCCTGAGCTAACATCCATGCCCATCTTCCTCTACTTTCTATGTGGGACACCTACCACAGCTTGCCAAGCGGTGCTATGTCTGCACCCGGGATCCAAACCAGCAAACCCTGGGCTGCCAAAGCGGAACGTGTGCATTTAACCGCTGAGCCACTGGGCCGGCCCAAAGAGACTTCAATTCTTGAAGTCTTAGTGATCAGCTGTGTGACAGGTAAGTGGCCTCATCTCTCTGCGTCTTGTCCTAGCTGCACACTGAGGGGCTCGTTCAGTCAGCGAGTATTCAGACGCTGTGCCTGTGCTAGGCCTGGGCTACAATGATGAACGGAAACAGAGGGAGCAATCCTGCGATTGGATAAATGGAGAACTGTCACCGTGACAAGGCTGCAAGGGAGAGGTCACAGGGCTGGCAGAGGGGGTCTGACCAGTTGAGCCGTAATTTGAGGGACCAGGTGAAGGGAAGTGGGGATCTCTTTGCTGGAGCGAGAGCTGCATGTACAGCCTGAGGACTGTGCTGAGGAGAGGCGGGCCAGGTCATGCGGTGCCTTGTAGGCCCAGCACAGAGTGCGCTTTACCCAAAAGGTAACAGGAGCCATTGAAGGATTTTAAGCAAGAGCATGACATGGTCAGATTTGCATTTTGAAAAGATCGCCTTGGCCAGCAGTGGCAAACAGATAGACTGGAGGGGAAGAGGGGGCGGTCATGGAGGCGGAGATTCATTAGAAGGCTGCTGCCTGGAGTGAGGTGGTGATAAAGGGGAGAGAAGAGGTGAACTGGGAAGATGTTTAAGTGGTGTGCTCGCAGGCCTTGGTGACGATGTGGGGGTACAGGAGAGAAGGGTGTCACCAAGTGACCTGTACGGGATCTGACTCTGCCCATCTCTGATGTGGCTCTGCCCCCACCCTGGGCACGAGGCCCTCTGCCTCGCTAAGTAACCACACCTGCTCGTCTTTGTTGCCCAGAGCCTGGCACAGTGCCGTGCACACAGAGGCCTTAACACGTGCCAAGGAGCTCGAGGGGTAGCGGGGCTGATGGAGGCCTGTGCTGCAGCATCGGGAGGGCCTTTGCAGGGTGCTTACTTGGTACCCTGTGCCCTGCTGAGCACCCCCTGTGGATGAGCTCATGGTGTGTTCCCAAGAAGGCTGAAGAAGAAAGAATATGCCTAGTATGTGTCAAGCTCCTTCTTTGTAATATCTCATTTAATCCCATTTTCCAGTGAGGAAACTAAGACTTCGAGAGTTTAAGTAATTTACTCAAGATCATACAGTAAGTAGTGATGGTCCGAGATTTCAGCCAAGTGCATCTGACTCCAGAGCCGGCACTCTTAACTGTGCCCTAAACTGTCTCCCTTAGTCCCGTGGACACACAGAGGGGAGTAACTAAGGAACGGGAACAGCATATGCAAAGGCCTAGTGGTGTGAAGAAGTGAGTGCGTCAGTGCTGCTCAAGCACAAGGTGCAGCATTAGGAGAGAAGGGCCAGAGATGAGCAGAAAGTGAGCGTGGTGGGTGGATAGCTCTCAGGCTTAGTGGTATGGCCCAGTGCCCATGCTTTGGAGGCTGCCACACATGAGTGCATGTGCGCGCATGTGTGCGTGTGTGTGTGTCTTGCAGGAGGCGGGAGCCCTAGCAGGCTGCCTCTGGGCTTCTGACCCTTCTTCAGCCTGAGCAATCTCTTAATTACTCGTCACTTTAGGGCTATGGGAAAATTCCATCTGATAAGAGGATTTTGATGCTAAAAACGGGCATATAAACAAAAAGTTTGAAAGCACTGTACAGGGTTGAGAAGCCAGTGGCATTTTGGATGGAGGACGGAGGTGACTATATTTGCATGGTAAAAGCCTTGCTCTGGCTGCCAGTGTGGAGAGCGGAATGGGAGCAGGCAAGGCGGGGCCCAGCCAGGAGGTTGCTACAGTTAATTTGGACTAAAAGGAGTCAGGCTTCAGAGGTTTTCCTGAGAAGGAATTAACCAAAAGGCGGGGTGGGGAGGGTCGCAACAACGGGGCTGAGTTTTGAGGACACAGGAGGAGCCATCTGGGCCCAGGAAGCCATCCTGTGGAGGGTGGCCTATGCCTGCATGAGGTGAGGCAGGGAGGGGGCGGGCGGAGCTGGACTGAGCTCTCCTAATTATGGGTAGTTAGAAAAGGCTTCTAGAGTCACTCAGAGTAGCCCTTTATTTTCCAGGTAAGAACCCTGGGTTCCAAAGGGGTAATGTGACCCATTTGGAGTCATTGAGCAGGCCAGGACTCAGACCTGTGCTCTTGGTCCATAGTCCATCCTTCTCATGGCCTCCAAGGCCCCTTCTCTGGCCCCTTCTCTTCCTGGGGCGTGGGCTCTCCCCCTCAGGGGTGGATGGTGTAGAAGGCAGCAGGCAGGGGCCAAGCTCAGGGGCCTGCCACTGCCATGTTCACTGGAACCTTTCCTGGCCAGCTGTGACCCAGAACTGGATCTTTACCTGGACCCCGGGCTCTCCCTCTACAAAGTGCATGGAGAAGTCCGCCAGCACCGTCTGGGTGACGCCCTCGACAGAGATGCCCTCTGGGTAGCGCCTCAGCAAGGATGATTTGCCCACAGTCGCATCTCCTAGAAGGATGATGTGAACTGGTACTTCCAGAGAGCAAAGGTGGGACGATGCAGGAGGCCAGTGGAGAGAAGGAACCAGACCAGAGCTGAGGCACAAAGCACGTGGCCCTGGGCTGGTTCAGATGCACGGCAAGAGAACTGAAGCAGAACCCCAAGACGATCAGGGGCTTCCAGGTCTGGGCTCCCCAGCACATGCCCAGACCCAGGCTTAGTGAAGCTTCCGCCACACCTCTGCAAGGACATGTCACAGAGTGCCATTTGAAACCACCTTGCAGAGCTAGGTCCCATCAAAACAGAAGCAGGGCTTCCCCAAAATAGAGGCCCTGGTCCCATATCCATCCTGCGTGTTCCCCAGGTGGTAGCTTGAAAGACCATGGGGAGCAGGCCATAGCCCCCATATGCTAGGACGTCCCTTCTTCCTCTCTGCTGGCCTGAGTCCCAGCCCTGGGCCTGTACCTGCAGGAATGAGGGTTGTGCAATGCAGAGCTTGCCCTTCCCAACTGAGACTTCACAGGAGTTGTCCCAGCCAGGGGCTCTGGAAAGATCCACACCTGTCAACAAGAGATGGAGCCCCGGTCCCCTGCCAGAGCCAGGATCCTGAATAAACATTCATACAGCGAGGGGGAAAAGCCACACAAGATGGGCCATTCCTGTTGATATTTGTTGAAGCTGAGTTACGGATACAAGGAGTTCTTTGTACTATTTTATACTTTATACCAGCTGCTTTAGTTTTGGTATGTTTGAAAATTTCCGTAATATATTTTATTTTTTGGTGAGGAAGATTGGCCCTGAGCTAACACTGTTCCAATCCTCCTTTTTGCTGAGGAAGACTGTCCCTGAGCTAACATCTGTGCCCATCTTCCTCTATTTTGTATGTGGGACCCCACCAAAGCATGGCTTGATGAGCGGTGTTTATGTCCATACCTAGGAGCCAAACCCGTGAACCCCAGGCCACCAAAGCAGAGGGTGCAAACTTAACCACTACACCACCAGGCTGGCCCCCCCCCCCCATAGTAGTTTTAAAAAGCCCAGTGTTCCCTTGCCCAAGGCACCCTCCCGAAGAGAATCAGCCCTGGCCTTGAAGAGCTACAGTGTAGTGGGGCAAAAAGATAAAGACAACACAGCCTGAAATCTCCAAAGAAGAGAGCCACTCATGTGCCTAAAGGCTCAGAGAAGGAACTGATATATTAGGTTGGGCCGAGCCTTGAAGGATGAACAGAAGTTTTTTTTTTGGTGAGGAAGATTTGCCCTGAGCTAACATCCATTGCCAATCTTCCTCTTTTTTTGTTGGAGGAAGATTAGCCCTGAGCTAACACCTGTGCCAATCTTCCTCTACTTTGTATGTGAGTCACTGCCACAGCATGGCTGATGAATGGTGTAGGTCTGCACCCGGGATCCAAACCCACAATCCCGGGCCACTGAAGCAGAGCACACGGAACTTAACCCCTGTGCTATGGGGCCAGCCTGGAAAGATGAACAGAATTTTGACAGAGATGGAGGAAGGATGTTCCAGGTAAAGGAACAACACATGAAAGACACAAAGGCGGCTTGTTAGCAGAAGGAACTTAACGCTTATTGGGCACTTAACACACGTCATATTTAATCCTCTAGCAAGCCTGTGAGGTGGGAATCACTCTTTTGAGGAAGATTAGCCCTGAGCTAACATCTGCCGCCAATCCTCCTCTTTTTGCTGAGGAAGACTGCCCTGAGCTAACATCCGTGCCCATCTTCCTCCACTTTATATGTGGGACACCTGCCACAGCGTGGCTTGATAAGCAGTGCGTAGATCTGCACCCAGGATCCGAATCAGTGAACCCCAGGCCGCTGAAGCAGAGCATGCGAACTTAACTGCTACACCACCCAGCTGGCCCTGGGAATCACTCTTATTTTACCATGAAGAGACCGCGGCTCAGACATAGAGCACAGAGGCCGGGTTCCTACCCAGACGCCTGCAGTTCCAGCCTGTGCCTGGTGAACAGGATGGGTCTTCCCTCTTCACCCACTGCCCCCAGAGCAGGCAGAATCTTCAGACAGGGTCCCATGGTGGCAGACTTTGGCTCTGTTCCTTCTAAAAGGCAAACGGGATAGATTCAGGCCTGGATTGCAAGGTTTTCAGGCTGAGGGTACAGCTCATGGAAAGCCCTAGAGGGGCTGGCCTGGTGGCATAGTGGTTAAGTTCGCACGCTCCACTTCAGCAGCCCAGGATTCACAGGTTTGGATCCTGGGCGTAGACCTAGGACCGCTCATCAAGCCATACTATGGCGGCATCCCACAACAAAATAGAGGAAGATCGGCACAGATGTTAGCTCAGTGACAATCTTCCTCACCAGAAAAAAAAAAAAGGGTCTAGAGGCCAAGGAGCCTGTTCTGTTGAAGCTGCTGTGGCTGGAGGGTTTGGCCAGGGTGCTGCCTTGGAGAGGGAGCTTTGCTTGCTCAGAATAGCCTAGGGATAAACCCCAAGGGAAGATTCTAGAACTTCACCCTTAATAAGAAAGCAGAGCCCATTCCATATCTCCAGAAGGGGGTCAGGACCTTTAAGAACTTTGTTAGTGTCTGGAAATCCTTGTTATTTCCCCAAAGTGGTTACTTTGGTAGTCTCTGTTCCGTTACAGTGATTAATAGTAAAACCCTCAGGGGAACGAGGAGGGGACTCCATTTCGGGAATTCCCACCGTGTGACAAGCACTGCCTTTGATTTCTCCTCTGATCCTTTCTAAAACCCCGTGAGGTAGATATTTTTATCCCCATTTTACAGATGAGTCCACTGAGGCTTAGGATGATGACGCCCAGGGTTCCACAGTTATACATGGTGGAGCTGGGATTCAAATCAGGTGTGACTGCCAAGCCTGCCCTAATTTTGGCAGCCGGGATAATGTGATGGTTAAGAGGAGGTGATATCACAGGGAGGAGAGAGAGGGCTGGGGCCGGGGCCGTCCCGGCAAAGGAAACAGCACGTGCAATGCCCAGGCCTGCAAGTGGTTCAGAATCTGGTGGGGCAAAGCCGGTGGAGATGCAGCAGGCACCAGATCAGGAAAGGCCTGGACCAGGGTCAGGGGACAGGTTTGGATTTTATCCAGTGGGTGATGGGGAGCCGGAGAAGGATTCCAGGAGGGGAGCAGCCAGGTCCAATCTACTTTAAAAAGATCCCTCTGGGGCAATGTGGATGCTGAATCACACAGGACACCCTAGAGACCTGAGCCCCTGAAGATCTACACTGGAGACCAGGGGGCCTGAACTGTGACAGCAATGGCAAACTGGGTGCGGGGCCTGCTCCCAGGAGAGAAGGCCTGCAAATGAACAGTGGTGGGAGGTGGGGCTCAGCTCTCGGGTGGGCCTGCCCCTCTCGGCCTCCTCCCTCTCTCCACTGCTGTCCTCTGCCTTTCCTCTAGCCAGCGGGCTCGGGGCTGGGCAGGGCTGCATCCATCCAGAATCACACCCATCAAAGCCACGTAGAGTCTCCAGAGGTTTTGCCACACCCAGGGGGCTTGTGACGGGGGTGCTCAGAGCCCTGAGGCAAGGTAGGACCTTCCAGGCCCGGCCCAAGGCAGTGGACGAGGCTGGTGGAGCACTACGCTGCCCTGGGTTCACAGATTCAGCCACACCAGTTTCCTGCCCCGACGTTAGGTCCCTGTCTGTGAAACGGACAAGATGAGCCAAAGTCACAGGGTTGCTGCGGGGTTAATAAGCCATTAGCAAAAGACATAGCTCACAGTGCATGAGCCATATGTGGCCATAATAGCGCGTTTAATCCTCACAACAGCCCTGTGAGACAGAAACTGTGCTTATCCCCGCTTCACAGATGGGAAACTGAGGCTGTGAGGGTCAGGGAGATGGGTGACTCCAGCCTGCTGAACATTCCTCAAGGGAGGCAACTGGGGACGATGGGCACTGTCTCTCCCCTGGAGGTGGACCCTGTCCTGGGTGGGCCAGCGCTTCGGGCTGGTCCTTCAATGCCCCGCCAGGATCCCGAGCGGGGAGGGTCAGCTTTTTCTTCCTCTCTTTTTTCCAGGGATTTGGGGATTTGCTTTGAGCACCCGACGGCCAAAGCCCCACCTCCCTCCCCAGGACCAGCCGCTTATCTCCCAAACAAGCCTCACTGTAGACTTTTACTACGGGGAAGCTCCATGAGATCAGAAGCCACAAACCCAGTTGCAGGTCACTCCCTGCTTCTTCACTTCACTGTAGCTGCTCAGACCTCCAGTAAATTCCTACTAAGAGCCCGGCTCTTCCTTGCCTCGGGGCTCCCCCTTTACTTACTGGCTTCACTTAAGCTCTCTGGGCCTCAGTCTCCACATCAGTAAAATGGAGTCATAAGCGTACCTGGTACCTACCTTGTTAACAAGGAGGGCTCCATCAGTGCTGGCCGCTCTTCCTTCTGCCTGAGTCTCTGCTCTTAGCTTGGCTCCTCCTCCTCCTCCGGGTCTCAGCTCAAAGGTCATCTCCTCAGAGAGGCCCTCCATGACCACAAGCTCTAAAGGAGCCCCTGTCACTCTCAGTCCCATCCCTGGGACCTGTGGTCTTTACAGCACTTACAAACGGAAACCATTTCATTCACTTACTGCCTCGTTTTTTCTCTCTTCCACTATAATGTCAGCCCCAGGAGGGGTTTCCTGTCATGTTCACGGATGTATTTCCAGAGCCCAGAACAGAGGAGATGCTCCTTAGAAAGATCTGCTGAAGGAACGGTCATGTGCTCTAGAGATCATTTCCCTCTCCTGACCCAGGCTTTCCCCTGTGTGACACGAGCATGATCGTGCTGACCTTGCAAGACTGTCATAAGGCTGAGTGATGCTGTTTTAAAAGGAGGAGGCAGTCCGCGCACAGGGAGACCCACCCGGCCCAGGCCCCGTGGGGAGGAAGCTAAGAAACTCACCCTGATTGAAAACCTCCCAAGAACCTAGGAAGGAGGGATTATCTGTCACATGTTACTGAGAAGGAATCTGGACTCAAGGAGGTGGACTGTACCGGCTCCAGGTCCCAAAGTGAGTTAAGTGGGTGCACTCTTTTTGCTGTGGCAGCTGCCCATGCCCTTCTCATGCCCACTGGCACAATGACACCCCCAAGACACACCCTCTACACTTGTTGAGATTCTTCCCAACATAAACCCCATTTCCTCCATGAAGCCTGCCCTGATTGCTCCAGGACATTCTCTGCCTAGCAGTTTCTGTTGCAAGGCAGACTGAGTTGGAGGTTGGTGTGCAGACATGAGAAGATTCTTGAACTCAGTACCTGCTTCGGGGAGGAAAGGAAGGAAGCAGGATTGAGCAGAGGAAGAACTTAGCTGTGATGTTGTTGCAACAGTGGCCTCCCAGAGAGAGTGATGAAGCTGGGTTTGACCTTCAGAGTTGTCCAGTGTTGGGACAAGAGGGCTGGGCCTTTGAGCAGCCTCCCCCCTTAGAGTGACATTGCATGGTGGCTGCCCCTGAGGGGTGGGCAGATCCCAGAAAGTGCGGCAAGCTGAGGTCCCTCATTGGGCAGCACTCCCAGCAGCTGGGGTGGCAAGGCTATAGGTTGGATCTTCAGCCCGGAAAGGGGATCTTGGTGGCTAATCCCAGTGTCCACTGGGTGCCCAACTTTGGAGCTGCTCATTCATGTTCATCCCAGATCCAGATCCAGCCCCTGGCCTTGGAGGAGGGGCTTGGGCAGCAACCCTGGGTTTGAGGCCACACTTTAAGACTCATCCAAGGGGCTGGCCTGGTGGCATAGTGGTTAAGTTCATGCACTCTGCTTCGGTGGCCTGGAGTTCACTGGTTCAGATCCCAGGCACAGACCTAGCACCGCTCATCAAGCCATGCTGTGGCAGGACTCCCACATATAAAATAGAGGAAGATAGGCACAGATGTTACTCAGGGCCAATCTTCCTCAGTGAAAAGATGAGGATTGGCGGCAAACGTTAGCTCAGGACTAATCTTCCTCACCAAGAAATTTTTACAAAAAGACTCCTCCAAGCCTGAGGACGTAAGGAGGCTGCGAGGCGGGCTCTCCCCGAAATGCCCTGCACCCATCCTCACCTGTGCAGTGGCGTCCAGACGCTGAGCATCTCGGTGTCCGAGCCCAGGGATGCTGCCAGAAATGGTCACGGCCCGGCCAAGAGAGAATGGTGATGACAGCTCTTGTCATTCGATTCTCACTGAGTGGCATGCTCTGGCTGAGCATATCCCATCCATTATCTCATTCATGCCCGCACCTCCCTGAGAGGTGGGGTCTTTTATGAGCCCCAGGGACAAACAGGAAACAGGGTCAAAGACAGGAAGGTCCGGCCTTAGACCCTTCTGGTAGAGAGTGGCTGAGCTCCGGAGACCTCAAAACCCAGGAAGCATGACTTTGCCAGGAGACTTTATATTAACCCTTTGCACACATTCTTCCATTTGCCCTCCAGAGGGACACTAACTCTCCCTCCCGCCAGCTCCTCGGAGGCCAGCACCACTTTAACCCGTTCCCTCCCAGAGTCAACAGTGGCATGGGCCTGGGTGCTGCTTCCTGCTGGTGGACCTGGCGATTTGGGTCTTGTGGATAAGTCGGACACCCCCCCAGTCCTCCTCCAGCTTGATGTCCCCCTGCTGCAGGGCCTGCTGGATGGCATCAGCAAGGGTGTCAAAAGCCAGATCCACGTTGCAGTTATTTTTGGCTGAGGTCTCCAGGAAGGCCATGCCCAGGGAGGTGGCCAGTTCCTCTGCCTCCTGAGCCGAGACACAGCGGGTGCTCTGCAGGTCACTCTTGTGGCCAACCAGCAGGAAGATGGCCTTGTCGGGGCCACGAGTGGCCATGACCTCCTGGTGCCAGTCTGGGATGTGTTCAAAGGACTTCCTGTTTGTCACATCAAAGACCAGCAGGACACCCACCACGTTCCGGTAGAAGGACCTGGTGATGCACCTGGTGGGGTTGAAGAGTGCATTGGAAGAGGCTGATGCCTTCCAGACACCCCCAGAAGCAGGACCCCCATCCCCTGACTGCCTCATCCCCCCAGATAGCTCATTTCACACCGTCCTGTGCTTTTGTTCCCCATATTCGGTGTCTGTGTCTGTCCCACAAGACTGCGTCCTCCCCAGTTAGGGAGCGGGTGTGATTCACACACCCTCCTGCCCATTCCTCCGCTCCCTCTCCTGAAGCCTGATGTTTTCCTGAAACAAAGCTGGTCTTTGTTTCGCATTCTTTGCCTGGCAAACTCCTCCGCATCCTTCAAGGCCAACATCCATCTCTCTTCCTTTTCTGTCTCTGGGACGCCTCCCTTTCTCTGCCTCTGTGGGCTCTCTCAGCACCCGGGTCATTCATCCCTCCAGCTTTCAACGTCCAGATCTTCCCACCCCTCCCCCCGAGGCCTGGCGGTCCCTTTAGGGCGGCACCAGGTCTCAGGGTCCTGCTCAGGGCCTTGGCTCCCCCAGCCGTAGTTGGAGGATGACTGTCTCAGAGTGAAGGACCAGAGACCCAGGGCAGGGACCCCTAGAGCTCTCCTTGGGCCTCTGAGGTTGGCTCTTCTGAGGGACCCCCTGGCCGGGAGGACGGGCATCGACGCCCTCAGTCGGGCCCACCCCCCGGCCCACGGCCCCGCACCTGTAGCGCTCGTGGCCCGCCGTGTCCCAGAGCTGCAGCTTGACGCGCGGCCCGGCCGGCAGCTGCAGCGCGCGGCTGTAGAACTCGACGCCCACCGTGGGCGGCTCCGCCTCGGGCTCGGGCTCCGGCTGCGGGGCCCCGGGCGCGCCCGCCACGTAGCGCCGCAGCAGCGACGTCTTGCCCACGGCCGCGTCCCCCAGCAGCGCGATCCGGAACTGGTAGAGGCAGCCCCCAGCCTCCATGGCCCGCGGCTCGCCTCCCGGCCGCCCGCCCCGGGCCGTCGGTCCGCCCCGCCCCGCCCCGGGCCCTCCCCCGCGCCAGGCCACTGAGCGGTCACCGCGGCGCGGGGGACAGTGGAGCAGAGGGCGCCCCGGGCCCGAGGAAGCTGGCCAAGTCGCTTCCTCTCTCTGAGCCTCAGTTTTCTTCTCTGTAAAACAGGGATAACGATGACCCCTGCTTCAGAGGACAGAGAGATTCAGCGAGACGCCCGGGAGGAGGGTTGGGGAGGCTCGGGAACGAGAGCATCCGCTGCACTGGCTCACTCGCTGGGATGGTGTCTCTCTCCAGCCCCCCTCTCCTCTTAATTCCCCAGGTGGGCCCCTGCTCAGGGACCTGGCGACGCCTCTCCAGAAAGCTGATGGTATACAGATGCTCCCTCCCCACCCAGCTGCCCTTTTCCCGGAGCCCATTGGCCCTGGCCTGGGGCCTCCTTTTCAACGTTCAGGGTCCATGTTCAACAGCCCCCACGGCTTCCTCCCGGGGCCCAGACAGGGACTTGGACACTTGGGGGAGGAGGCAGGACAGACAGACAGCTGAGATTCCAGAGGGAGTGCAGTTGGCCTGTGGACTGGACAGCTGGAATTTATGAGGCCGGGTAGTCAGTCCCTTATGCTTTGGGGGCAGCAACCCTTTGAGAGCGTCATAGTGGGCCCATTTTAGAACTGAGGAGACTGAGGCTCAGCTGTGTGGTTTGTCTCAGGTCACACAGCAGAGCTGGGACTTACGCTGGGGTTTATCTCACTCTTCATTACCCCCTTGAGGCCACAGAAGAGGCCTGCAAATCAGATCACAAGAGGACCAAGTCTCGGTGGTCAGGACCCACTTGGGTTAGGGGCAAGGGCAAGGGAGGCACCTTTGCTTCTAAGATCCACTCCACCCTTGCCAGTCTGGCCTCTGGAGACGCAGGGCATCAAGGCTGGCGTTCTGGCTGGTCCCAAACAGCTCATCTATTAGTTTAATCCCACTATGCCACTCTGGGTAGATTTTACCGGGTTAACTTGTTTTGGCAAATTGGAGGAGGGGGGTAACCCTCACTGTCACAAACCATCACAACATCACATTTCCTCCCCACACAACCTTGTGAGTAGGTGTTGTTATTCTGCTAATTTCTTTTTTTATTCTTGGAAGATTGGCGCTGAGCTAACATCTGTTGCCAATCTTCCTTTTTTTGCTTGAGGAAAATTGTTGCCAAGCTGTCATCCGTGCCAATCTTCCTTTACTTTATGTGGGACGCTGCCACAGCGTGGCTTGACGAGCCATGCTAGGTCTGCACCTGGGATTCGGGCCTGCGAATCCTGGGCTGCTGAAGTGGAATACTTGATCTTAACCACTATGCCACCGGGCCAGCCCCTATTGTGCCAATTTTTACAGACGAGAAGACTGAGGCTCAGAAAAGTTAAACCAGCCCAAGGTCACTGAGCAGGGAGAACTGAGACTAGCTCCCAAGTCCATCCAAGGCCAAAGCCTTGTTTGCTATTTCTGTTTCCGGCCAGACAGGTGGGGGATCTGGGAAGGGCTAGTTTTCTTCTGGCTAACTCGAAATAAAACAGTGAGAAGCCATTTTGTCAGGTCTCCAGGTAATCGCGGCAACTAGTCACCTGCATGGTAGAGCCTGAAGGGGTCCAAGTCTCTGCTCGCCCCCCACCTCCAGGAGTAGGAGAGACCAGGAACCACGAGGAGCCTCCAGAAGGGTGTGTGTGTTGGGGAGGAATCTCCCTGCCAGCTCTGCCCGAACCACTCCCACCTGCCCCACGGATTCCTCCGTTGGGATGGTCTCCTCGCCTTACTCAGTTCAGCTGGATACTTTTTGCATGAGGCCCGTGTGGATGCCCCCAGCCCCTACTTTACCTCCCGCTGGTACTCTGAGCTCTATCCGTTCTGGGCATCTCTCCTCTTCTCAGCCCTCTGCCAGGAACACTCCTCTTTTGCTCTTCACACCCCTACTTCTGGCCTCAGAAAGCCCCTCACTGACTGGCCAATGAGGTCACATGCCCTTTTGTCCACTGTGATGTCTCCCTGCTAGGCTCAAGCCCCTGGAGGGCAGGGACCAATGGTTGTATCCTCAGCACTTGGCACAAAGTAGGAACTCAATATTTATGATTGAATGAATGAATGAAAGTGAATAAGTGCCATTCATTCATTCACTCATTATTCATTCAAATACGATAGACCTAGACTCAGGGAGCTGCAGGGACAGAGAAGGACTCTTGGAGGAGGTGATGCTCAAGCAGGGTCTCCAAGGATAAGGGGGAGCTGGGAGGTCAGGGAGGAAGGGCGCTGCAGGCAGTGGTGGCTGGGCAAAGGCAGAGAGGCATGAAACAGCTTGAAATGCAGTCTGAACCCAGCCTTCCCAGAAGCCTCCGTGGTTAGCACATGTGGGCAGTGTGCACTGTCAGCATCTGACTCCTTGAACTTCCTCTCCTGGATGCTCCTGCTGGGGGCTGGGGTCATGTGTCTGCCTCCGACTGCACCTGGCAGCCAAATCCAGATGTCAGCTGACCTTGCCATAGACTCACTATGTGACCCTGGGGAAGAAGTCATTTCTCCTCTCCAACCCTACTTCCTGTTCTGCCAAGTGAGGCGAATCATGGCGCCCACTTCACAGGGTAGTTCTGGAAGAACTGTGTAACACAGCAGGCAAGGTTATGCACATTTTGCATTAGACAGATCTGGGTTTTAGTTCCAAGTGCCACTTACTAGCTATGTGGCCTTGGCCAGGGCTGATTCATTAATTAATTCATTCACTTACTAATTATTTCAATAAATGCTGCCTATCTCTGACACACTGGGCACTTACATAGCTTGGCAAGCCATGCTGTGGTAGGCGTCCCACATATAAAGTAGAGGAAGATGGGCATGGATGTTAGCTCAGGGCCAGTCTTCCTCAGCAAAAAAAAAAAAAAAAAAAAGGGAAGAAGAAAAGACACAATTCCTGTTCTTGGGGAGCTCACATTTTAATGAGGAAGACAGAAAATGAATACATATATAATGTGATGCCAGGGGGCAAGAAGTGCTATAGGGGCTGGCCCCATGGCCAAGTGGTTAAGTTTGCAAGCTTCGGCGGCCCAGGGTTTCGCCAGTTCGGATCCTGGGTGCAGACATGGCACCGCTCATCAAGCTGTGCTGAGGTGGCATCCCACATGCCACAACTAGAAGGACCCACAACTAAAAAAATATACAACTATGTACTGGGGGGCTTTGGGGAGAAGAAGAAGAAAAAAAGAAGATTGGCAACAAACGTTGGCTCAGGTATGAATCTTAAAAAAAAATTTTTTTCTTGTTTACTTTTTTGTTACATCTTTATTGTGGTATAATTGACACACAATAAACTGTACATATTAAAAATGTACAATATGATGAGTTTTGACATGTGTACACACATGAAACCATTACCACAATCAAGATAATGAACATCTATCACCCCCAAAAGTTTCCCCATGTCCTTTTTTGATTCTTCTCTCCTGACCTCCCCCTCCCAGGCAACCACTAATCTTTCCACCACAGGAGATTAGTTTATATTTTCCAGAAATGAAATCATACAGTATGCAGTCTTTGTCTGGTTTCCTTCACTCCACAGCATTAAGATTTCTCCATTTTGTTGCATGTATGAAGTTTGTTCCTTTTCATAACTGAGTAGTATTCCACTGTATGAATATACTGCAAGTTGTTTATCCAATCCCCTGTTGAAGGACATTGCGTGGTTTCCAGTCTGGCTATTACAAATAAATGTGCTATGAACATTCATGTTCAAGTCTTGGCATGGATGTATGCTTTCATTTCTCTTGGGAGATACTGCGTAGTGCAATGTTGTGTCATATGGTGGGTGCATATTTTACTTTTTTAGAAACCGCCAAACTGTTTTCAAAAGTGGTTGTACCATTTTACAATTCTGAACACTGTATGAAGATTCCAGGGGCCAGCCTTGTGGCATAGTGGTTAAGTTCACACGGTCTGCTTTGGCAGCCCAGGGGTCACAGGTTTGGATCTCAGGCACAGACCTACACACCACTCACCAAGCCACGCTGTGGTGGCATCCCACATACCAAATAGAGGAAGGTTGCATAGATGTTAGCTCAGCGACAATCTTCCTCACCAAAAAATAAATAAATAAAAAACCCAGAAAGTTCCAGTTGCTCCACTTTCTTATCACTTGATATTGTCAACCTTTTTAATTTTTAGCCATTCCAATGAGTTTGTAGTGTTATCTCACTGTAGTTTTAATTTGCATTTCCCTAACGATTGATAATGTTGATCATCATTTCATGTATTTATTTGCCATCTGTTTATCTTCTTTGGTGAACTGTCTTTCAAATTTTATGCTCTTTTTTTTAATTGAGTGGTTTCACTTTTTTTTTTTTTTTTTTTTTTTTAAGATTTTATTTTTTCCTTTTTCTCCCCAAAGCCCCCCGGTACATAGCTGTGCATTCTTCGTTGTGGGTTCCTCCAGTTGTGGCATGTGGGACGCTGCCTCAGCGTGGTCCGATGAGCAGTGCCATGTCCGCGCCCAGGATTCGAACCAACGAAACACTGGGCCGCCTGCAGCGGAGCGCGCGAACGTAACCACTCGGCCACGGGGCCAGCCCCGTGGTTTCACTTTTTATTGTTGACTTTTAAGAATTTTTATGTTCTAGATGCAAGTCCCTTGTTGGATATATGTTTTGCAAATATTTTCCCCCAGTTTGTCTCTTGCTTTTATTTTCTTAGCAATGTCATTTGAAAATCAAGAGTGGGGTCTGGCCCCATGGCCCAGTGGTTAAGTTCGCATGCTCCACTTCTGGCGGCCCAGGGTTTCACCGGTTCGAATCCTGGGTGTGGACATGGCGCCGCTCATCAAACCATACTGAAGCGGCATCCCACATGCCACAACTAGAAGGACCCACAACCAAAACTACACAACTATGTACTGGGGGGCTTTGGGAAGAAAAAGGAAAAATAAAATCTTTAAAAAAAAGAAAATCAAGAGTTTTTAATTTTATAAAATGTCACTTATTAATTCAACATTGTATTGGAGGTGCTAGCCAGTACTATACAACAAGAAAAAGAAATAAAAGGCATCTAGATTAGGAAGGAAGAAATAAATCTGTCTATTCACAGACGTGAAAAATCCTAAGGAACTTACAAAAAAGCCACTAGAACTAATAAGTGAACTATAAGAATGAAGTAGCAAGGCTGCAGGATGAAGTCAATATGCAAAAATTAACTCTATGTCTATATACTAGCAATGACCATTTGGAATTTGAAATTGACAAAAATAATACCACTTATAATAGCATCAAAAATATGAAAAACTTAGGAACAAATCTGACAAAAGACATCTAAGATGCAAGATCCATACACTGAAAATTACAAAATGTTGTTGAGTGAAATTAAAAATCACTTAAATAATGAAGAGATATGCCATCCTCAAGGATGAGAAGACTCAATATTGTTAAGATGTGAATTCTCCCCAAATTCATCTACAGAATCAATGCAATACCAGCCAAATCCCAGTAGGCTTTTTAAAAGATACAAATTAGGTGATACTAAAATTTATATGGAAATGCAAAGGATTCTGAATAGCTGAAACAATTTTGAAAAAGAACAAAGTTGGACGACTTACATTACCCTATTTCAAGACATTAAAAAGCTACAGTAATCAAGACAGTGTAGTTTTGAGTATAGAAACAGACCTACACATGTGGTCATTTGATTTTTAACAAAGGGGACAAAGCAATTAGGCGGAAAAAGATAATCTTTTCCACAAATGAAGATGGAACAATTAGATAGCCATATGCAATAAACAAATAAACCTTGACTCGTACCTCACATCATACACAAAGATTAACTCAAAATGAATCATAGATCTAAATGCAAGAGCTATAACTATTAAACTTCAGGAAGAAAACAGGAGAAAATCTTAACGTCTTTGAGTTGGGCAAAGATCTTAAAAATAGGGCATAAAAAGCACAAACTACAAAAGAAATCAATCAGTATATTGGACTTCATCAAAATTAAAAACGTTTGTTCTTTGACGTCCTGGCTGGTGTGTTGAGACCAGGCTGGAGGGGCCAATGGCAGAATCAGGGAGACTGCTGTGCTCTTGTGGGTCAGTGATAATGATGGCATCACTGAAGGTGATAAGAAGTGATCTGATTCTAGACGCATCTAAAGGTGGGGAACACAGGATTTGCTGACGGATTGGATGTGGGATGCTAAAGAGAGCAGCCCAGTGGCACTCCAAGGACTTACTGAGCAGGGGAAGAGGAGGTTGGCGGAGGAAAGGCTGTGTTCTGAGAGGCCTATTTATCAGACATCCGAGTGTCCATGCCAAGGAAGCAGCAGGATGTAAGGTCTGGAGCTCAGGAGAAAAGCGGGGGTGGAGAAACAGATTTAGAAGTCATCAAAAAGTTTCTTACCTTTCAGTCTGTCGCCTTCTCCATAAAATGGGAATAATAGTAGTGCCTGCTTTTTAAAGTGCATGTAAGGATAAACATTAATAAATAGATTAAGCACAGAGAGGAGCTTAGCTCCTGACACGTACCCTTTGCTTTTACACTGACACTTACTCATCCCGTGGACAAAACGTGCCCACGGCACAGTGATTATGCGCGTGGTCTCTGCGGCGGACTTCCAGATGCCAGCTCTCACCTCGCTCGCTAGCTGTGCGATCCATTCCTCAGTTTCCTTGTCTGTAAAAAGGGCATAATTATAATACCTAAATACAGGATTATTACGAAAACTAGCTGAGATAATCGAGCAGTTTAGTTAGTTAGCACTCGGTAAAGTTACTTATCTATTAGAAAAGAGTCAAGCTTTGAACAAAAACGCATTCATCTCCCGTGAGTAATCAATCGGCGCTTCCTCCCCGGGACCTCCCTCTAAGCGGACCGCACAGAGCCCCTCCTGGAACGGCCTCGGCGGCTGCCGCTCCGCGCGCCCACGGCGGTCTGAGCCCAGCACTCCTCAGCTCACAGAGCTAACTTCCCGACTTTGAAAGTCTTCTCAGACTGAACCCCAGAGAGCACGGCGGGTCTCATTCATCTGGGAGCCCAGCGCTCCGTGCACAATATTGAGTGAGTGCTGAACGGAGGGCGACGACCGTCTTCCGACCCTTAAGGCACCTTTTACGCGGTTCCTCCACCACCTGTGAAAGCAGCCCCGCGCGCGCGTCGGGCTGGGAACCGGACGCGCCTCCCGACGCCAGAAGGCGAATGGACTACAACTCCCAGCGGGCTGTGCGACGCGCTGCTCCAATTGTCAGGCGCGCCGCGAGGGGCAGGGTCTATATAAACCCCCTGCCGATGCGCGAGCGTCCTTTCTCCCGGCCGCCGCGTTATGGGTGTTTTTTCTGTTTGGGAGGCCGGCCTGCTGCCATGCAAACCTATCCCCCGCCGCACCCCGCTGTAGCCTCGCCGCCTCCAACCCTGCCCTCGCCGGGGCTGCCTCCCGAGGCTGCGGGATGCTGAGCGTCACACGGGGAGCCGGGCCTGCCAGCCTGCTGGGGCCGAGGTGCGGGATCCACGTCGGCCACATGCGCAGTGAGAGTGGCCAGAACCCGTCAGGGTGACGCCCTTCTCCCGCCTTGGCCTGCGCGGCCCTGCGCCCCGGTGACGGGTGAGTAACGCGGCCGTGTGCGCGGCAGTGCTGAGCCTGACGTGGCTGGATTTGGGGGAGGCCGCGTGGTGGTGTCAGCCTGACCTTCGATTGAATCTATCTGTGACAGCTACCTGCTGGGTGACCTTGGGCGAGGGACTTCACCCAAATTATCTGGCTGCACAGCACACGTTAAGGAGGTCACCCTGGTGGATATAGGGACAAGATTTTTTGGAGGATGGGTTTAGAGTTATTCAGGTCCTATTTTGAATCCCAGTTTTATCACTGTCTGTAGTGATAGGCGACCTTCATTCAGGAACTTAATTGATCTAAACTTCATGTCTGTAAAATGGGGATGATAAAATGGTGCTGTGAAGATTAAATGAGACAAAACGCTGGCACATAGTAAAATGAAGTGGTAATGGGGAACTGTGGGATGTCTGTACTCTTTTTTGGTCTCCAGAATGTCCCGGTAGATGCACAGGATCTAGGTGAGTCTGAGGGCTGAAGAGCCCTTGGGGCTGTCGTGTGACCTGGATTGCCCTGTGGCCCTTATCGAAGCTGCAGCTGCTTCCACATAGCTGCTGTGGTCAAAAAGGAGCCCAAAGTGACAGTTTTCCTCGACGGTCGCCGTTCTGTTTGCTGTAACTGATCTGCAACATTTCAGGAAAAGACAGTTCCCCTTGTACTTGCCATTTCTCTGGTATAGACAGAGAGCTTTACTAGAATTGACGTTTCCAGAGGCCAGCAGAAATGTTCCGTTGGTGGGGTCTCGCATGTAGAGTTAACAGAATAAGGCCTTCGAGAAGTAGCGTGCCAAGGCCAAGACAGTATGGAGGCAGATGGGAATGGGTTGGATGTCTGTACTGGGAAAATCCAGCGGCAAGTCATTGCCCGCTTAAGGCATCAGTACCTGGACCAAAGATCAGTCAAACCTTTATGATTCTGAAGAGCAGATGAAGGGAACAATAAGATCACTCAGGACCACTGTTCCCACCCTAGCTGTGCCAGATGGAGACTGCAGGATGACTGAAGTTGCTTTCTGGTGAGTGAGGACTCGGGTCTTGACAGCGATGGAGCACAGCAGCCTCAGGACCAGGTAGGTTTCTTGTGGAGACTTAATTTGGGAGCTACCTGGCGGGTCAGAACAGCATGTTTCCAAGGGCTGTGGCTGGTTGTAGCCATGGGATCTCCAACTGCATGCAAGAACAACCTGGAGAGACTTTGACAGCTCAGGTCACCATAATACCTGCAGCTGCCACTCGCCTTTCCTATAACACCTCAGGCCTGGGCTGGAAGCCTTCTCCCCGAGGCCAGGTGTTTGCGTTAACTTCCATGTATATGGGTATATCGGGTCAACTTTTTGGTTTAGAGCTTTCTCGCTTTTTTCTGCAGGTTGCTTCAAGTTTCCTGGCGGTATCTGATAATGAAGAATCTGAGGATGCCAGCTTGCTGCTATTGCTGTGCTTTAGAATAAGGTACAGTTAGATGTTGAGGTCAGCCTGCCCCTCCGGTTCCCTTTCCCATCGGATCTGAACTCTGGTCTTGGTGGTCGTAAAAGGAGGAAAAGTAATGCTGAAGCTGGCCTCACGGCGCTTGTAGTCTGCTATAGAGCATGTGGGCTAGTTTCACACAAGGTTGAATTCTCTCTGAACTTATTTTCTTCTCCCATGGTAAAATGGGATAATTTGAGGTTTACAGGGAGGATGTATGTGAGGCCCTGGGAGGCTGGTGTGGTGACTGCTGTTGTTTCTCTATTTGGGAGGGGTTCATCAATGGCCTTCTTGTCTCTTGATGGTGTACCTTTTTTTAGAGTGTTACCAGGAAGCTGTGTTCATCTGTGATTGTGGATCCAGAGAACTGGGTAAGTTAGTGACTACCTGAAGCTTTATCACAACTTCCTTGGAGTTTCAGGTAGTGCTTTACTGTCGTGAGCCCTAAGCAGTGCAGTAAATAGATGTCACTCGGGTCTGTGTAAAAATCTTGGCGTTTTAATACATCATTTATATCTGGCCTTCCCTTGTGTGCCATATTTGTTAGCTGCTCATGGCCAGAGAACAAAAGTAAATGTTTGCAGATTTGCCCACCGTTGAGGCCAAGAGCACATCCTGCTGTGAGTAGAATGCAGCAGAGGGGACAGCCCTGCACTTTTGGCAGCAAGGGCTGGTTGCCGTGAATGTGCTGTAGTGGCTTGGGCTCATGCTCCCTTGTCTGGGGTGACCTCAAACCATGGAGTCTTTACCCCCCCGCCCCTGCAGGCAGAGTGGGAGATGGATTAGGTAGAAACAGTTCCATCTGGCTCAGGGTATTTTTTTTAGGGTGACTGGTCCAGGATGAAACCTAATCTGAATGGACATCTATGGATGATAGATGCGGATATGGGACTGAGACCAGCTTTTAGGAAAATGTCTGGGTGGCACTGATTAATTGGGGCAATACTAACACACTGGCTTATACTTCCTTTACAGGAGAGAAGTGGTACAAGAAGAGGCAAGCTAAGACAACAGGTTATTTTAGGTGGGAATGGTGACTTTTTTTTTTTGTTTGCTAATGCTGGTACATGGCATCTAAATGACCAATAAAAGACTATGAAAATATGTTTGTCAGTTTTCTTTCTTTTTTTTGAGGAAGATTAGCCCTGAGCTAACATCTGTGCCCATCTTCTCTACTTTATATGTGGGACACCTGCCACAGCATGGCTTGACAAGCAGTGTGTAGGTCTAACGGCACCCAGGATCCAAACCGGCGAGACCCTGGGCCACTGAAGCAGAACAGTGTGAACTTAACCACTGTGCCACTGGGTTGGCCCATTAATGTCTCTCACATTGTTGGTTTTTCTGTATCTAAATACTCCTTTAGACCCAAGCTGAATTAGTCTTTTTTTTTTTCCTTCTCCCCAAAGCCTCCCCAGAACATAGTTGTATATTCTAGTTGTTCCTTCTGGTGGTGCCATGTGAGATACCACCTCATCATGGCTTGATAGTGGTGCTAGGTCTGGGTCCAGGATCTGAACAGGCAAAACCCCAGGCTGCCAAAGTGGAGTGTGTGAACCCTGAACACTTGGCCACTCGGCTGGCCCCTGAATTATAGTCTTAATCTCTTCATAAAAAAAGGCTGTCCTTTCAGGACAGTCTGATCAATTCCATAACTGCAATTCCATGTATTTCTCCTTTGCTGAGTGTAGGATTGGTGCATCCTTAAGGATCTTTGAAGGTTTCTTGTGGCATAGGCAGTTTGCCTCAAGCTCTACCCACCTCCCCATTCCTCTAGCATAGAATGAGATCAGATGCAGATTTCTAGCATAGACCCAGACTTTTCAAGAGGGTCCTGGGTACTGGAGATGACAATATAAGTTGGAAAGTGGGATTTCCTGATTTGGAAAATAGAAATGTGTAGAAGGTTGGCATAGGTCTGGTTTAATACCAACTGACTTTCGTCAAGGTCAAGTTATTTTTCTGAGCCACCATTTCTTAGATGTAAATAAATTCATACCTATTCAATGCATTTAGGTAATTAAGATCAACACCGGTGGGCCTGGCACAGAGATGGCACAGTAATGCCCCTCAACAGGCTTGTCCTTAAAACAGTCTAGGCCCTTGCAAACCTACACCTGGTCAGGGAGCAAGCGCCAAGTCTTGCGCCTTTTGGTCTAGATTTAGCTGACTCCACTTCCTGCTACATGCTGGGCCAGGCAACTTCCATCCTGGCTGGAATGCCTGATGAAGTCTTTACCAGCCACCAGCCTTGACGCAAGTTTGTTGGAGGGAACGAGGTACCTGAAAAGGCAGATAAAACTGTCCACCATTTGACCTGGTGCGGGTAATCCATGCATCCTGACCCCAAAGAACCTTAAGGACTAGGGTGCCTACCACCTGAGAAGGGCCCCTGGGTTTAGAAAGATGTGATCCACTTTGGTTAATTCCAAACTGTTCTTATCTCCAAGGGTAGATAACCCTACTGGATAAATGATTGTTCAAGGACAAATTGGAACCTTGTTCATCAATCCTCTTCAACAGTTGGCCCCTTGATTTTCATTTAAAATCAAAGGGCTCCCTATCAAATGAAGGCAACAAGTGTTGCAGGAATATTCATAATCTCAGGAAACAGTCAATTACCAAAATCTTACAAAACGTAAAAATGTAAAAGTTCTTGGAATTTTTTTTTCTTTTTTAAAAGTCTCTTATATCCCTCACATAGTCCATTCTGGCTTTTCCTTTGTCCTTGCTACATCATGGCGGGGATCTCTGAAGACACTGTGTCCAGGGGCTGCCAATGACAGTCCATCAGTGCATCGTATAGCTCCTCGCTCTGCTCCATGAACTCCTTGTTGGCCTCAGTCACATCCAGCTGCGGCATGGGGTCTGGAAGAGAAGCAAGGATGCGTTTAGGGAGCGCCAAGGGGAGAAGCACTCAGCAACCCCAAGAGACTTGGGTTCAGTTCTCTACTCCCAGGACTTCCTGTTCCCTGGGGCAAGTTCCCTCGTTCCTTACAGGGGCTGATACCACTGCCTAGCAGGGTTCCTGTGAGGACGGAAATAGGATAATATGTACTTAGAGAATGAAACGTAGTTACTATTCAAGTAATGGCAGTTGTTACTCCACATTTATTAAAAGCTACACCTGTACCTCTACCATCACATGCCCTGGATCTTCTAGTGTGGTCCTTATTTCAATTTTGGGTTTGGAAAACCTGATCAAAATTACTAAGTCCAAAGCACTATTCCTAGAATATTACACAGCATTGAAAATGAACCTCAGCTGCACACAACTTGGATGGATCTCACAAATAACATGCTGTGTGTTAAATGAAAGAAGCAAGACAGTACCTACAGTATGACTGCATTTATAAAGTTCAAAAATAAACCTAGAGTTTAGGGATTCATATCTAGGAAATAAAACTATAAAGAGAAGGAAGAAAATGGTTACCACAAAAAACTACAGTCCTTTTCCCTAGTAGGGTTCTAAGTTGTGACTGGGGGAAGGATGGCTTCTGAGGGCTGGCAATGTTCTACCTGACCTGAATGAAGGTTTCATGGGCAATCACTTTATAATTACATATTAAACTATAGATTTATTTTATGTACTTTTCCATACGTGTGTTATATTTCACAATAAAAGTTAAAAAAAAAAACAATCACTATCACTGATAACATTTTATACCTTTCCTTTTAGTTTTGTTTGTGTAGGTTTAAAATGTATACACACAAACACACCATTCATTAAAACACACATTTAAAAACTAACTGAAGAGCCCGGCCCTGTGGCTGAGTGGTTGGGTTCGCGTGCTCCACTTCTGCAGCCCAGGGTTTCGCCGTTTCGGATCCTGGGTGCAGACATGGCACCGCTCATCAGGCCATGCTGAGGCAGTGTCCCACCTCAGCACAACCAGAAGGACCTACAACTAGAATATACAACTATGTTCTTGGGGGGGGGCTTTGGGGAAAAGAAGAAGAAGAAGAAAAAAGAAGGTTGGCAACAGATGTTAGCTCAGGTGCCAATCTTAAAAAAAACAAAACACACAACTAACTGGAAAATTAAAGAAGACCTAAATAAATAGACAGACATCCCATGTACTTGGATTGGAAGACAATATTGTTAAGATGGCAATATTCCCCAAATTGATCTATGGATTCAATGCAATCCCTACCAAAATTGTAGCTGCCTTTTTTTTTTTTTTTTTTTGCAGAAAATGACAAGCTGATCATAAAATTTATATGGAAATGAAAGGGACCCAGAATAGCCAAAACAATCTTGAAAAAGAACAAAGTTCAAGGACTCACACTTCTCCATTTCAAAATTTACTCCAAAGCTACAGTAATAGAAACTGTGTGGCAGTGGCTTAAGGACAGACATATAGATCAATGGAATAGGATTAAAAGTCTAAAACCAAACCTATACATTTGTGGTAAACTGCTTTTCAGCAAGGGTACCAAGACAATTCAATGGGTAAAGAACAATCTTTTCAACAAATGGTGTTGGGACAACTGGATAACCACATGCAAAAGAATGAAGCTAGACCCTTACCTCACACCTTACACAAAAATTAACTAAAAATGGCCCAAAGACCTAAATGTAAAGGCTAAAGCTATAAAACCCTTAACAGAAAACAGGAGTAAACAGGCAATGATTTCTTAGATATGACACCATAAGCACAAGCAACAAAAGAAAAAAGTAAATCGGACTTCACATAAATTTAAAACTTTGGTGCTTCAGGGCTGGCCATGTGGCCGAGTGGTTAAGTTCTCATGCTCCACTTTGGTGGCCCAGGGTTTCACTGGTTCAGATCCTGGGCGTGGACCTAGCACCACTCATCAAGCCGTGCTGAGGTGGCATCCCACATAGCACAACTAGAAGGACCTAGAACTAGAATATACAACTATGGACTGGGGGGCTCTGGGGAGAAGAAAGGTGCTAATCTTTAAAAAATAAAACTTCAGTGCTTCAAAGGACATTATCAAGTGAAAAGATAACTCATGGAATGGGAGAAATAATTTGCAAATCCTATGGCTGATAAGGGACTAGTATCCAGAAGAGAATATAAAGAACTCTTATAATTCAACAATAAAAAAGACAACCTAATTTAAAAATGGGGGAAGGACTTAGACATTTCTCTATAGATATACACATGGCCCAAAAAAAAAAAGGGGCCAGCCCCGTGGTCAAGTGGTTTGTGCGCTCCGCTTCAGCAGCGCAGGGTTTCGCTGGTTTGGGATCTGGGGCACGGACATGGCATCGTCAGGCCGTGCTGAGGCGGCATCCTACATGCTACAACTAGAAGGACCCACAACTAAAATACACAACTATGTACCGAGGGGATCTGGGGAGAAAAAGTAGGAAAACAAAAAAAAGAAGATTGGCAACAGTTGTTAGCTCAGGTGCCAATTTGTAAAAAAAAAAAAAAAAAAAGGAAGAAGATATACCCATGGCCAACAAGCATAGGAAGGTGGCCAATAAGCACAGGAAAAGATGCTCAACACTATTAGCCCCCAGGGGAATGCAAATCAAAACCACAATGAGCTACCACTGCAAATCCACCAGAATGGCTATAATGAGAAAGAGTAACAACTGCTGGTGAGGATGTGGGGAAAATGGAACCTTCATATACTGTTGGTGGGAATGGAAAATGATGCAGCCCTTTTGGAAAAGTCTGGCAGTTTCTCAAGTTGTTAAACACAAGAGTTTTACCACAAGATCCAGCAATTCCACTCCTAGGTATGTACCCAAGAGTAATGAAAACTTTTCTATGCCCACACAAAAACTTAGACGAATGTTCACAGCAGCATTATTCATAATACCAAAAGCATAGACAACCCAAATGTCCATCAACAAAATGGATACTCATACAATGGAATATTATTTGGCCATAAAAAGGAATGAAGTAATGATACCTGCTACAACATGGATGAACCTTGAAGACATTGTGCTAAGTGGCACATTCACAGAGGAACACACATTATATATGATTACATTTATTTAAAACATCCAGAGCAGGTAAATCCAAAGAGACAGAAAGTAGCTGAATGGCTGCCAGGAGCAGGAGGGAAAGGGCATATGGAGAATGCCTGCTGAAGGTTACAGGGTTTCTTCTGGAATTACAAAGTGGTAATGGCTGCACAACTTTGTGATGATTCTAAAAACTATTGAATTGTACACTTTAAAAGGACGAAGTTTACATTATGTGAATTATATCGCCCCAAACAAAAACTCGTAACTAGGAATTCATCACATATTCTATTTTACATCTGGCTTTTTTTCATTGAGAACATTTTCCTGTCAATAATCTTAGAAAAAGACATGATTAAAAAAGGACTACCATTGTGTAACGATGGACGGTGACAGATATTAACTAGACTTACTGTGGTGATCATTTTGTAATATATACAAATATCGAATCATTATGCTGTACATCTGAAACTAATGTATGCCAGTTACACCTCAAAAAAATGACTACCATTGGGGCTGGCCCCGTGGCCGAGTGGTTACGTTCGCGCGCTCCGCTGCAGGCGGCCCAGTGTTTCGTTAGTTCGAATCCTGGGCGCGGACATGGCCCTGCTCATCAGACCACGCTGAGGCAGCGTCCCACATGCCACAACTAGAAGAACCCACAACGAAGAATACACAACTATGTACTGGGGGGCTTTGGGGAGAAAAAGGAAAAAATAAAATCTTTAAAAAAAAAAAAAAAAAAAGACTACCATTATTTAACAAATCCTCTACTATTGGATATTTGTCAGTACTGATGATTATCATTTGGGGATAAAATATTTCAAGTAAAATTACTGATTCAAACATAAACATTGTAAGAACTTTTTACAGAAATATAGTATAATTTAAATTTTTTTTTAAAGATTGGTCCTGAGCTAACATCTGTTGCCAATCTTTTTTTTCTTCTTCTTCTTCTCCCCAAAGCCCCCCAGAAGGACCTAGCTGTACATCCTTAACCACTTGGCCATGGGGATGGCCCCAGTATATTTTAGTTTATATTTGATTACTAATAGTGCGATGATTAAATTTTATGTGTCAACTTGGCTAGGCTACGATGCCCAGTTGTTGGGTCAAGCACCAGTCTAGATGTAGCTGTGAAGGTATTCTGTAGATGTGGTTAACATCTGCAATCAGCTGACTTTAAATAAAGATTATCCTCAGTAACACAGGTGGGCTTATCCAATCAATTGAAGGCCTTAAGGTCTAAAACTGAAGTTTCCGGAAGAAGGAATTCTGCCTCAAGACTATAACTTGGTGGGGGCCCCGTGGCCGAGTGGTTAAGTTTGTGCACTCCGCTTCAGCAGCCCAGGGTTTCACCGGTTCAGATCCTGGGCGTGGACATGGCACCACTTACCAGGCCATGCTGAGGCGGCATCCCACATGCCACAGCCAGAAGGACCCACAACTAGAATGTGCAGCTATGTACTGGGGGGATTTGGGAAGAAAAAGCAGGAAAAAAAAAAAAGATTGGCAACAGTTGTTAACTCAGGTGCCAAGCTTTAAAAAAAAAAAAAAAAAAAAAGACTAACTTGGAAATCCTGCCTGAGTTTCCAGCATGCTGGCCTGCCTTACAGATTTATATATACAGATATCCTGTTGGCTCTGTTTCTCTGAAGAACCTTGACCGATATAAGCAGCATGCTTAAACTTTTTTTTCTTGTGGTTTATAGGCCATTTGTTTCTTTCATAAATTATTTCCAGCTTTCTCACCTACTCTTAAGAGTCTGTTTCCATTTCCAAACCAGTCAGTGCTCAATCTTTCCACATAAGTACAATGCCTGTTCCTGCAACCAGAGGGATCTTTCTTTTCTTGAATTTTTAAATTGTAAGGGTTGATGCTTTGAGCATTTACAGAGGCTCCATACGGAAACTGTAAGACAGCATGACCAGCCTGGTTACTCCACTCAGTGTAAGTAACTGCTTATGGGAACAGACTAGTCAACAGCTCAATCAAGGGCAGGCATTTGCGTGCGCTGAAGGCTATGGATACACGTACAATAAAAACACCTTCCTCATTCTGAAGACGGCCTGGAAGATGGCCCATTGAAGCCAAGGAAAACGTGAATAAGAAGAAGCCCTGCTGTGTCCCCTTCACTGTGAGGGTATTAGGTCAAAATGGGAGGCATCGCTCAGTCACTCAGTGGTAAAGAGCAGGAAGTCTGGGGCAAGACTGCAGGGGTTCCATGATTGACTCCACCTGTAGCTACTAAGTCACAACTTGCAACTATGTTGACCTTGAACAAGTAATTTAACTTTCCTCTCAGTTTTTTATTCTAAAAAATCAGGATAATTGTAGTACTTACCTCAAAACTGTTGCGAAGGTTAAATGAGTTAAATACACGTGAGGTGCTTAGAACAGTGCCCTGCACATAGTAAAACCTCAGTAACTGTTAGCTATTATTAACTAAGCCTCAGTTTTCTTTTCTGTAGAATGGGGATTAGAATGGTACCTACCCATCGCAGTGTTGGCAGGTAGCAGTGCTTAGCATCAAATATGCTATTATTATTATTTTTTTTTTTCCTTTTTCTCCCCAAAGCCCCCGGTACATAGTTATATATTCTTTGTTGTGGGTCCTTCTAGTTGTGGCATGTGGGACGCTGCCTCAGCGTGCTTTGATGAGCAGTGCCATGTCCGCGCCCAGGATTCGAACCAATGAAACACTGGGCCGCCTGCAGTGGAGCGCGCAAACTTAACCACTCGGCCACGGGGCCAGCCCCGCTGGCTATTATTATATTACTAATGGGTGAGAAAGAGACTGGAAACTTCTATGGAGTTATACACAGATTTTCTTATAATCAGGTTAATCATCTCTAAAAAGTAGGCAGCACTTCCTGGAGGGAACAATCAGGGACTCCAGGCCTGACTTTGCCTCTAACTCACTGTGTGACCTGAGCAGACCAGTTGGGCCACCAGTTCCCCGTCTGTCAACTGGAGCTCCTGTGTTCTGTACAGCCCACCCCCCAAGGTCACTGCTGTTAAAATCAGATGAGAGCACACACGTGAAAGCGCTTTAAAATGCAATGAAGGAGACAAGTTTGTTCTTTGCCTGAAGATGATGTTTCCTTAGGATATTTTGCTTACAGATCACCTTTTTCCTATGACTGTCTCAAAGAATACTGCTTAAAATAGACTTAGATTCTAAACTTTGAGTCTTTTTGCAGCTTAAAAAAAGTTTTATTTACTTGAGAAATCAATTTTGCTTTATAACAACTGTTTAAATTTTACTCCTTTAAAACTTAAACTTAACATGAGTTCAGAAACATGTTGAAAAAAATTTTTTTTCATAACTTTTTTAAACCTTAGAAAGTTTTTAAGTATTAATATCTCAGTTAAAAAAATGTGTTTGGGGCCAGCCCGGTGGTGCAGCGTTTAAGTGTGCACATTCCGCTTTGGCAGCCCGGGGTTCACCAGCTCGGATCCCGGGTGTGGACATGGCACCGCTTGGCAAGCCATGCTGTGGTAGGCGTCCCACATATAAAGTAGAGGAAGATGGGCACGGATGTTAGCTCAGGGCCAGCCTTCCTTAGCAAAAAGAGGAGGATTAGCAGCAGATGTTAGCTCAGGGCTAATCCTCCTCGAAAAAAAAAAATTGTTTGAAGGTTAGCAATTCCTTCAGTTTTACTTTCCTTTTTCTTCTGTTAAATTCAATAAAAATTACAACAAATGCTTCTAATTTAAAAAAGTTAATAACAGCTTTTAATGACTATGAAGCAGGATTAGGGGTGATTTTCAGTTACTTCATAATACTTTACTGTATTTTCCAAATTTTCAATCATAACTATTACTTGAAAATGAGAAAAACACGCAAAATATACAGAAAAAAATTAAAACGAAATAAAGAATGTAATTTTTGCAAACTGTCAAACAAATACAAGGCAACACTATTTTTGCTAGAGACCTACACCCTGGGGGTAGAATGCCGCTGTCCAGGGGGTGACTGGCTCCCTCCCTGTCCAGTTGCTTCCCCCCGGCTCTCTGGGACCTGCACTCACACTCACTTCTTACCGTAACTGTGTCTGCACTGCCCTCTCACTAGAAGGTAAGTTCCTCCAGGGCAGAATTCACCTGGCATTCCTTCAGCATCTAGCTGAAGGCACGGTGCTGGCCATAAAGCAGTCACTCCGTAAGGGCTGACAGAGGAATGAGCGAATGGACTTTCTTACCTTCCAATGCATCATCTCCGACTTCTTCATACGTCTGCCAAGAGACCAGAGAGGTGGGTGAGAAGCAGGGTGAAATCCTGGCCCATGACCAGAGTGGCTTATCTTTATCAAAAAGGACTAGGCTGCTTCATCTTGCCCCATGTTTTCCCGAAGCCCAAGCTCCTGTCCTTACCAATCCCATCCTGGAGAACCACCTCTGCCTCTAGAGGATGCCGTAAGCGAAGAGGCCTGTACTTGCCAAATCACAGTTACCTGCATGGTGCTCTGGGTATAGCCATACTGGGGATAACTGTAGCTGTAGCTGCCTGTGTTCTGGTCATAGCCCCACTGGGCATAGTAGTTCTGGTACTGCTGGTAATACTGGTTGTAGCTGTAACTGTACATCTGACTATATTCCACTGGCTTCACACGACTCCTTAAAAGAAGAAAGAACCAAAAATAAACAAAAGGAGGCAAACATTTCCATACACTTAGTAAGTGGCCAAGGATTGTTCTAAGTGCTTTACACAGATTAATTTAATTGCCACAACAACTCTACGCAATAAGTATACCATTATTTCTATTTTACAGATGAGGAAACTGAGGTACAGAGAGGTTACACAATTTGTCCAAAGTCACACAGCTAATAAGAGATTCAAACCCCGGTGGTCTGGCTCCAGACCCCATGGTTTAAAGCTGGGAGCTTTCAATGGTTAGGTTTTTCTCTTTTATCAAACCTCATCAGTACCAATTTTTCCTCTTCTCAAGATCTTAGGGGGCTAATTTTCTGTTAGGCACAAAGGCTCAGGTACACATGGCCTGGAGGATCTAGATTCAGGATGACCCAATGAACGTTTCAAACCACAAAATGTTTAATCACCTCTCCCCCTCGAAAACATAAGACAAGTGTTCCAGCAGCCTTATTGTGATCACTGTAGTCATAGTTACCATTTATGGAGTAGGTACTCAGGATTTGTGCAATTATTTTTCATGTATGGTCTCCTATTTTGAGTCCTGCACAACCCTATGACAGAGCTTTCATTTATTATTTCCATTTTACAGATGGGAATACTGAGCCTCTAAAAGGTTAATTGATTTACCCAATGCCATGCCGAGGACTGGAGCCAAATTTAACGCCAAAGGTCATGCTCCTAACACCACACCATTATATACCGCACCTGCCCTGACAGACACAAGATGTCTCGCCAGTCTCCTACATCCTGCATTTGCCAATCAGGGCTGAGGCCCGGAGTCAGTGGAAAGCTTTCTTATCCTGAATGCACAGCTGCCCCAGCTGCTGTTAACCAAAGACAGAATGTCAAGCCTGCAGGCTACTGCTTTCAAAAACATAAAAAAGCATGTGCGAGTAGGCTCAAGAAACAGGCCCGGGGCGTGACCAGCATTCTCAGCTGAGAGGAGTCAAAAGAACATAACCAACCCAGCCCGGACATGACAATGCTCTTCCAGTTACTGCACTCTGAAGGGCCAGCGTCTTTCGTAGGTGCACACCAAACACATGGAGGAAGCAGAGGCTGACGCCACCATGCCAGCTGGGGCATAAGGAGAGTCGTAACTGCCACATAGCGTGGAACACACTATGTCTTCATAATTGGTGCATTCTATCTCCACAATGAAGCCTGAGAGGAAACCAAGTCATAAGCAGGAGCTGAACTACCATACCAATCTCTGCCATAGAAACCGCAAATGCTCAATGTCTGAAGGGGCTCCCTCCAAGTTCCTTGGAGTTCAACGTCTGCTTGGTGAGCAGGACTCAGCAGAGTAGCTAGACTATGTCTGAAACCTCCCGACGGGGCGGCTTCATGAAGTCCAGCTGAAGAAACCCCCTCTCCCTGCCCAGCAGCAGTGTCTGCCTCCACGACTCCCCTTCCACGTTTCTAAGACGGCTGCCACCCTCCTGACATATTCACGTAATTGAAGGTACAGTCTTCCTGGCCTGGGTCTGTACATGACTGTTCTGTTTCTCCACACTCGGCTCTTACAGTCTAACTCTCAAAGGGAACTCTTGTCTCCCTCAATTCCTAGTGACAGGGCTCTTCCTCAGAGGCAGGCACCAAATGCAACATTCAAGGAAGAAATAGATACAACAGAATATAACTTCCTTGCAGAAGGGACTTTTGTTTCGCTTGTCTAGGACAGGGCCTATAGAATAGTGGGTAGTGAGTTATTGTTGACTGACTAAGTGGTAACATTTCAGAACCAACCAAAAAGTCAACATCAGAGGAACTGCTAGACAGAACATACAATCAAAATATCCCGCAGCTGCTAAAAATATTCTAACGATGATGACTGTGTGATTATATGGAAAGGTGAGTACACTGAGTAAACCCAGGGAAAGAGAGAATGAGCATTGTTATTGTAATTAAAAGTGAATAAATAAGTAAATCTACCACACGTAAACTGACCCGTATATAGTGTGTGTATGTATATGTATATCCATATATCATGGATGCCTATGGAGAAGCCTGGAAAGGAACTCAGAAATCATAACTAGTCATTTTAGGATAATAAGGAAATTTCTTTCTTTTAAATAGTTTCTTTAAAGTTTTTATATATAAATAGAGTTTAGGACAAACAACATTTTGGAGGGGGGTATCGCTCAGGCTGATCTTCCGTGTATTAAAAAGTTAAACCACAAAGAACCTTCATGGCCATTTGGAAGTCCTGCCCTAGGAACGCAGCCCCTCTTGTACTTCTGGTGCAGTTTCTCAGCTTTGGCATTACTGACTGTTTTGAGGGGGAAAGCAGTCAAACAATTCTTTGTTGTGGCAGCTGTCCTATGCACTGTAGGATGTTTAGGAGCACCTCTGGCCTCTACTCATTAGATGCCAATAGCACCTCCGCTCCCCAAGTTGTGACAACAAAAATTGTCTCCACATGTTGCCAGTGTCCCCTAGGGGGCAAAATCACCCCCAGTTGAGAACCACTGCTTTGGCCAAAGGATGGAAGATTATATGCAGAGAAAAGTTGTCTTACATCTGAGTGAGAAACCTGCCTGGAGCTCCAGGGGAAGAAGGGTTTTCTGCCTAGCATGACAGGTACAATAGCGATGAATATTAATATTTTATAAATAAAGTGTTTGGATCATTAATTCTTAGCAATTCCCATAGCAAGGGACATTCATAGGAAGTTTGTAGGTTTCACTGACACAAATGAGTTTAAAACCGGGTGTAATTTTTTTCCTTCTGTTCAATTCTCAGTTTCAGGGATAAATTTCTAACAGTGGCACTACTGGGCAGAGAGCAGAGACATTAAGCACGTACAGCCAAACTGCTTGTGCAGCACTGCTATCAGTAATGTCTGACTGTACCCGCCTCCCCCAAACACAGCTCTCTCCTCCACCGTAAGCTTCTGGAGGGACAGGGTATGCTCATTCCTCTCCAACACTTAGCACACAGCCTAGCAAATATCTGTCATTCATTATTGGTGACCTGAACTGAGTCTCCCGCAACCTTCCATCCAGCATGTGGATGCCCTGATTATCGACAAACAGAGGACGAGTGTCCAGGCGGGAGTCAGTCCAGAGGCCCTCCACCCTCCCTGCCAGGGCAGGACTCACGCTTTAGGGATTGCCACGCTCAGCCGCACTGGTTTAGACCCCAGTCCTACTGCTCCCTGGCACTCTGTCAGGGCTCGCTTCTGTTCTAGTTCATCTGTGAATTTCACAAAACCATAGCCCCTGCAGGGAAAAAAACCACACACTATTTAGATCACAAATGTGGCAAGTCTAAGAATGGAAAAGGGGCTGAGAAGGGAGAGAGGGAGTCCACCAAACCACATGGGAGGGGATGAGACCCCGTTGGTGGAAGTGTGCCACAGAGCAATGCGAGATTTAAGGCCGGGAGGCTCCTGAGATCTGTAGGAATCTCTGCTTTCAGTTCACCATTCTCCTCCGTACCTTCACGGATGGGGCTCCTTCCTTCCCAATCTACTGGGAAGTATTATCATTATAGCAGCAGCAGTTGTAGGAACAGGTGTAGAAGTCTCTTCAGTAAATATTTACCAAGTCTGCCCTGTATGCCAGGTATTGCACTCGGCACTGGGGCTGATCAGTCACAAGCAGACACGGTTCCTATTCTCCTGAACTCAGAGTCTACTTGGAGGAATAAACGAATGATAGCTAATATTTAACGAGTGCTTATTATTTCCCAGGCACCGTGCTGAACATTTTCCCAGGGTTATTTCATCAAACAGTCCAACAATTTGGGGCCGGCCCAGTGGCGCAGCAGTTAAGTTCACACGTTCCGATTCTCAGCGGCCGGGGGTTCGCTGGTTTGGATCCTGGGTGCGGACATGGCACCACTTGGCAAAAAGCCATGCTGTGGCAGGCGTCCCACATATAAAGTAGAGGAAGATGGGCATGGATGTGAGCTCAGGGCCAGTCTTCCTCAGCAAAAAGAGGAGGATTGGCAGTAGTTAGCTCAGGGCTGATCTTCCTCA
The DNA here is from genome assembly GCF_037783145.1 of Equus przewalskii. Lineage (NCBI taxonomy): Eukaryota > Metazoa > Chordata > Mammalia > Perissodactyla > Equidae > Equus > Equus przewalskii. The sequence continues at coordinate 27,343,834 of NC_091832.1, forward strand.
AAAAAAAAAAACCCCACAAAAACAGTCCAACAATTTGATGAAGGTAGTATCCACATTTTACTGAAGAGGAAACCAAAGTTCAGAGAGTTTAACAACTTGCCCAAAGTCATAGTAGAAGCAGGATTCAAATCCAGGTCTGTCAGACTCCCAAAGCCTGAGCTTATAACTACTACTCTGATCAAGAGAGAGCCCTTCCCATGTCTGAAGTAGCAATAACAAATAAAACAGCAAACATCTACAAAGCATTTCCTACTGCTTTATTTATATTATATCATTTAATCCTTATATCACCCCTAAGTGCAGATACTATTAATCAGACCCATTTTACAGACGAGGAAATGGGGTCAGAGGTTCAGTACTTATCTGCTGCATTATCCCTGGCTAGTGTTGGAGTGCAATTCAAACCAGGCAGCATGGTCCAGAGCTTGTGCTCTGAACCAACACGCTACATGGTCTCTCTACAACACTTTCACCTCTCTATAACACCATTTTTCTATGAGAACAATGCTGACACTAACAGGGTAGGCATCAATAACAGGTAAGGCCTTACTTAGACACGCCTGTCTGGTCCAAAACCACCTTGCCTCCCCGACAGGAGGGGTAGACTTTGACGAAGAATTCATAGAGCATGCCATCGTCCACATCTGGGGTCAGGTCCCCCACAAAGAGGGAGTACTCAGGGCTGAGAGGAGAGAACAAGATTCAGAGACAAAGACCAAATCCTTTGTTCTGACAGGCTCTTCTGGCCCATTCTAGGTAAACCTTTCCTGGGCTTCCTTAGGAAACAACACATCTGCTGGGTCTTTAGCCAGGTCCTAACTTGTTTCATTTGGCAGTCGTGTCAGAAGAGTCACGGAGGTAGTCCCCTGCCCCAAGTTCTTCACCACTGCACAATGCCTGTCTGGCTGCCAGTTATTACAGGAGCGCAGATGGGGAATGGGGTCAGAGGTGCTCAAAAGATAAAACCAGACATTCTGTATTCATTGCATATTTTTAATTCAAATGGTGAAAGACAAAGAGAGAATGAGAACTGGACCTTCTCTCTTAAAGACCTAAAGCTTAGCTAAAATGAAATCCCCCAACTTTTAGAACAGGGGTTAGGAAACTTGTTCTGTGAAGGACCAGATAGTAAATACTTTAGGCTTTGTGGGGCACCTATGGCGTCTATTGCTTTTTCTTTGTGTGTTTTCACAATCCTTTAAAAATGTAAAAACCATTTTTAGCTTGTGGGTGATACAAATCAGCCATAGTTTGCCAACTCCTATTCCAGAACAATTCTTAAAAAAAAAAAAACTCATTATTTTCTTATTTCAAGTATGATACATATCCCTTGTATAAATCAGAATACACAAAAGTACAAAAAAAATTACCAAAAACCCCACTACTCAAAGGTAACCATTAAGAACACTTTGCTATAATTTTGTCTTTCTTCTTTGGCTTCTTCTTTTGAATTAAAAAAAATTGGGTATGATTCATTTGCTTTGTTTCTAGCATTTTTTCACTTTTAACGTATTGCCAATATCTTGACATGTCAGTATTCTGCTACAACATGACTTGTTAATACGTAGCGTTCCAATTAACAAACCTATTGCAATTTAAACCACTTCCCTATTATTATTTGTTTTCTCTCCAACTTTGCCCATTATACATAATATTTCACTGAACACTTTTGACGTTAATCTTTGCTCACATCCTTCGATAAATTTTGAAAAGTAGAATTACGGGGTCAGCGGGCACAAATCTTTATACAGCTTTTGATACATTGTTTTAAAGCTTTCATACAGCAACTTGAAATGCTTAATCAATTTTTGTGGCTACAACAGCTCAATTCTTACTGAATAAAACCTCACCACTGTGGGGAGTAACAGGGTGGAAGGCTAGGGGAGGGATCCAATATTGGGAAGACATGGGCCTCGATACGAAGCATTACAAAGCATACCAGGAAGATCCAACAACAGGGAATGGGGGCGTCTCCCTTCAGGAGGGAGGCAAAGTGGAGCCACACTCGGCTCCCCATCAAAGAGGGCTCCCCATCCTCTTTGGTTGTGACAGGCACAGGGATGCGTTTTGTCTTTATCTACACATTTCCTGGGGCTTGAAGCTACCTTGGGGCTACTCTCTACTTACCTGTTATCTGGTTGTTTCCCATAAGTGGCATAGTTCAGTTTAAAACGTTTTGCCTGGAAATTTAAAAACAAACAAACTAAAACAGAGAAAGGTGTTTCAAGAGTCAAACAATATTTGAAAAAAACTGAAACAAATTACCTTGGCCAAAACATCTCCCCCTCTCTAAGCCTCAGCTTTTTCTCCTGTATAAAATGAGGGGGTTGCACGGATGACCGCTAAGGGCACTGCCAGCTCCATGGTTCTATGAGCCCAGGTGTGCCAGCTTGGTGCAGCTGTAAGCTAAGTAACTGTGGGAAGAGCAGAATGTAACTCTCTTGATACGTGTCCTCACTGCTGCCAGCCTGTTTTACTTTCTCAACCAGGCAAGAGATCTAGAGTTTCAAGTCTTCCGTTAAGGGAGGCAGTGGTTCAGACTGGAAAGAGCATGAATTTTAGAGGCACCCAATCTTTAGTTTGCATCCTGGCTCTGCCACTTACTACTTGTGTTGCCTTGGGCAAGTTATTCCAATTTCCTGAGCTTCAGTTTCCTGGTCTGTCAAAGATAACAATGGCTACTGTTCAGAATTGTTATAGAATTAAATAAAATAATCTAAGTATACAGTAGGGATTCAATAAATGATAATTATCGATGACAATAAAAATGGCAACATCATCATTATCTAAGTATCCTTACAGGTGTGGCTCCTGGAAGGGGTTTCCCATTAATTTTATGCAAACACTTCTCAGCTGTGGCCAAATCTGCGAATTCTACAAAGCAGTAGCCAGCTGGGATCCTGGAAGGAGAAAAAAGAGAGAAAGAGAGTGATTAAAGGTGTGACTCCCAAATGAGAGACTGAGTCTTGGCCTGAAGCGAGGGAGAAATGTTTTTCTAATCAGAGCCCATACTGTTTTTGTTTGTTCCCTGCCATATTCCAGTTCAGAACTAACTAACAAACCTGACTACAAGGACTGCCAATCTGGGCCAGCCCAGACTCACTTGGTAAACATTTATTTATGTAATGTATCACCCATGAAGTTTACTCTTGCCAAAAATGTTTAATGTAATCCAATCAAACCTTCAGATCTAATGTTCAGTTTAGAGGAAATATGAGGGATAGAACAAGTAAAACACTATCACAAGGAAACAAATAAATCCAGAATGCAGAACCAGAATCCAGAAGGAATATAGGACCTTATGTAACAGAATCACTCTTAGCACTTTAAAAAGTCAACGTTATGAGGAAAAAAGATAGGTTGGGGACAATTATAAAAACTTAAATGTAGACTGGTCATTATATGGTATTAGGAAATTGTTAATTTTGTGAGTGTGACATGAGCATTGTGGCTATGTAAGAGAATGTCCAGTTTCTGGCCACGTATGCTTAAATATTCAGCATGAAGTCTCATAATACCTGTAATTTACTTTCATATGGTTCAGCAAAAAGAAATATCTACCTAAATCTATCTTTAACATGCATATTATTATTATTATTATTTTTTGGAGGGAAAGATTTGCCCTGCACTAACATCTGTTGCCAATCTTCCTCTTTTTTATGTTTTCCTCCCCAAAGCCCCAGTAGATGGTTGTATATCCTAGCTGTAAGTCCTTCTATTTCTTCTACGTGAACCGCCACCACAGCATGGCAACGACAGACGGGTGGTGTGGTTCTGTGCCCAGGAAGTAAACCCACTTCACATGCACATCTCATCTAATCCTCACATAACTCTATGCGGCGAATGAAACCATTACTCCTATTTAGATGAGGAGACTGAGACTTAGCAGGATTATGCAATATGCCTTAAACCACACAGCCGGTACGTGCCAAGTGCTGAATCTGAATCAGGACAGTCTGACTACATTCTTTTCCCAACATTTTATTATGAAAAATTTCAAACACAAAAATTGAAAGAACTGTACAGCAAATACCCATATGCCCACCACCTACAATTAACATTTTATTATACTTATTTTATCACATAACCATCCGTCTCTCCATCCCTCCACCCGCTTATCATCCTTCTTATTTTCTGATACATTTACAGGCAATGAAATGCACAAATCTTCTAGACACTAAGTTATTTCCGCCACAGATTAATTTTGTGTATTCTAGAATTTTAAATAAATGGAATCATACAGTAAGGCTTCTTTCATTTAGCATAATGCTTTTGAAATTCATTCCTGTTGTTGCTATGTAAGTAGTTTGTTCCTTTTTATTGCTAAATGATATTCTATTACATGAATATACCAGTATTTACTTGTTTACCTATTCATGGATACCCGGGCTGCATGCAGCTTTGGGCTATTGTCATAAAGCTGCTATGAACATTCTTTTCAAGTCCTTTTCTTTGTGGCTATATGTTTTCATTTCTCTTGGGTAAATACCTAGGACCAGACTTGCTGGGTCATAGGGTAGATGTACGTTTATAAGGCACTGCCAGACACCTGCCCCCAGTGGTTATGCTTTTTTATATTCCTACCAGTGATGAATGAGAGATGTGGTTGCTCCACATCTGACTGCATTCTTTTTTCTTTTTTTAAATTTTAAAAATTGTGGTTAAATATATAACACAAAATATGTCATTTTAACCATTTTTAAGTGTTCAGTTCTATGCTATTAAGCACATTCACATTATTGTACAACCACTAACTGCATTCTTAAGCATTATGCTCTATTGCATATTATTTTTCCTTGGGTCTTATCTTTTTCCCTCATCTTCTCTGGTCTTGTTTTTTTTAAAATTTACAGTTATTTATTTTACAGTATTCTTAGAAGCCACTTCAAAGTCTTTGCCAAATGAGGCAGGATGTACGTGTAATGTGTCTGTAAGTACCACCATAAGAAACAGCTAGAGTTTAGTAATCACGGGTAGAGTAATCCCAAATCTTATTTCAGTAAAGATTAAAATGTGAGTACCTATGACAGCGTTTTAAAAAGAAAAAAGCATGACAATGTATTTTCATGCCAAGAGCTGATTATCTCGAGTTTTCTGTCTACAAGAACAAGAAGAAACATATTTAGGCCAGCATGACCTACCAGTGAGAAAACCCATGCCTGGGGTTCTGAACACACAAAGTACCTGTTCACCAAACAGCTACCGGGTTGACCATACTTCATACCTCTCACCTGTATTTTTCAACCATTTGATGATTTAGAAAGCTGCTTTAATAGAGTACCTGGTACAGAGCAGATGCTCAATAAACATCGTCAAATTCATAAAGGAATCCTCCCATTTCTAACTGGAACCCTAAGGAAAACTAAGACGCCCAAAGAGAAAGAAGAAATTGGATGCAATGGAGGACCACCATCTGAAAACATTCTCTGCATTTTGTCTTGTTTACTTATTTACTGTCTCATTCCCCCATTAGAATGTAGTAAACTCCATGAGAGGAGGGAGTAGGTCTGGCTTGTTTCAGCCATGTATCCTGGGAATCTAGAACAGTAGCACACAGCAGTATCTCTATAAATAGATTTTTAAATGAATGGCAGAAGAGTTAAGGGCCTCATGGCTATAGAGGACAGACTTGAATTCGAGTCCTGGCTTGTCATTTATTAGCTCTGTAACTTTAAGACAGTTACTAAGCTTCTCTAATAATAGTACTTAGGGCAGAGGTTTTTTGTGATTTTAAAAAGTGATTTTAAAGGGTTTATTACCTAGCAATGAATAATCTGTTTATATTTACTGATCACATGCCATATACCAGATATTGTTCTAAATGCTGAATGTGAATTAACTCATTTAATCCTCACCATAACTCTGTGAGGTAGGTGCCATCATTACCTCTATTTTTATAGTCAAGGTGAAGGAGTCGGAGAGGTTAAGTAACCTGTCCAAGGTCACACGGCAGACGTAACTTTCAAACACGGTCCGGCTCCAGAGTCCAGTTCTTAATCCCTATGCTAAACTTCCTCTCAATAAGCCTCCAGTTGTTAGTTTTTATAACATCATAGTAACTATTATTAGGAGTCAGAGGCCCTGACTCCCCGCGATGTTTACATTCTGCTGAATGACACTTGCAGCATGATCCATTCGGGGAGAACTGAGAGGGAAGGAGAGAACGTACCCAGTGAGGCGGTTCCGGATAATTTTGACGCTCATCACCGTCTCCCCCATGGTGGCAAAGGCTCTGGAGATGAAGTTCTCATCCATGTAGGGCTCCAGCTGCGTAAACACGAGAGCAGAACGACTCAGGCCAGCATCCAGGCTCCCCGTTCCCGCTTCCAGAGCCCCTCCCCCTCGGCCCAGGGTGGGCTACACGCTGCTGGCGGGCGGAGGGGTTTTCATCTGCTGAGTGGTCTGAACCCCAACTCCCGCGTCCCCACTCCCGTGCCTCCCTTCCCTTCAAACTTGCTCCCTTTAGGGAGCCTCCCCCTTGGGTTTAGGAACTTCATCCCTCCAGTCCTAGAACCACAGCGCCTTCAATCCCTGGGATTCCTCCCATGCTACCCCGGCCAAGCAGCCCCCTTCCCTTCCCTAGACCAGGCGGGGCCCCAGGACCCTCTCAGACTCAGCCCCTTCACCTGGATGTTGGGACTCGCCTGTCCGTCACCCAAAAGAACCCCCCTCTCCACTCACTTCCACCCTTTTGGGACCCGAGGACACCTCCCCCTCAGACCCTTCCTCCCTCCTCGGACCCGGGCTGACCCCCTCACTTACGTCGCCCATCCACAGGCTGGCCGCCATGCCCGCAGCCGGCCGGGACTCCTCGGGCCGCCGAGACCCGCGCCGACGCTAGTCGGCGGGGCTGGGAGCCCACGGAGCATGCGCCGCCGGCGCCTTCCGCGCATGCTCTGAAGCTCCGCGCCCAGGGCCGCGCCGGGATAGCCGGCTCCGGGTTTTTCCCGCGAGCCGGCTGGGCGCGGAGGGAGCGCCTACTGGAGGCCGCGGCGTCGGGTGGGGCGGCGCAGGCGGCGCCCAGCGCAGGCCGGTGGGTTAGTCTGGTAACAGGCATTCTAGGGTTTCTTTCTGACTTTAGGTATTTAAACACACATACACATACATATAAAGTTAAGAAAGTAACATATGTTACTTGTAAACAATTGCAAATATAAGCACATTTTTTTAAAAAGTGGAAAGTCCCCTTTGGGAGCCTGGACGATCCAGTTCCACTAACTCTGTGTGCCCTTGGGCAAGCCACTGGTCCGCCCCAGCTGCCCGTTCACCCTGAGTTTTCCAGTTTGCAAGACACAGATTTTTGTTGAACCTGGAATGGGATTCTCCCATCATTCCCATTGGGAATGGAATGGGGAGAGGGGAGGGTTAAAAGGAGTGTAAATTGGGGCAACCCAGTCGTCTCAGCAACCAATCAGTTCCCAAGTCTTCTCACACTACTTTCTGGACTCCTACATCCACTTCCCTAATTGAAAGTGCCAGCTCTAACCTGTTCCAGAACAGTGGCCTGCCCATAGAAGGCCCTCAGTAAATACGATTTCGATGACTAGATAATCCTGATAGTTTGACTCTCCTAGTCTGGGAGTGTCCCAGGCCTCAACCTCACTTTGGCGCCCATTTCTCAGAATGGGAAGCATCTGTACGAGGCGATTGTCATCTCTAACTGAAGCTCACCTCAAGTGATTGAGGATCCTTTTCTGGGGCTCCCTCTGGGCTGATGAGCTGCTAAAGCCCTTCCTTACCAGTTAATACATCCTAAGCACGGGGCTGGCCCCGAAGTCAAGCACTAATCTGTCTGAAAAGTGAGATCCAATCACGAGTTGCCAAATTTCCAGCTGCATCCTACTCATTGCGATAGTAATGTAGTGGTTAGGAGCTTTGGCTATAGATTTGAACAACTGGAGTATCAGTCCTAGCCACCCCCCCATAATTATTTTGGCAAGTTATTCAACCTCTCTGAGACTAACGATGATAGCAATGCTTACTTCATAGGGCGTTGCAAGCAGAAAATGAGAAGTTGGGAAAGCATTTGGCCCAATGCCTGGCGTCCAGTAAATTCTCCAATATGGCAGTTGGAGGTCTTCAAATAATAACTGATAGCTATTTATTTAGTACTATTTGCCAGCTCCTGTGCTGTGCTCTTTGCTTACTATTTTTTAAATTTATTTAACATGTGGAAGACTTTTAAATACTTATTTTTAATTTATGAGACAGGGATCTTTGTCCATTTTGTTTCTAATCAAAATCCTACAACAATGTCTGGGATATGGTAAGCACTGAAAAAAATATTTGAATTTATGACATAAACAACAAACAGCAGTCCCTTTTCCCAGCTATCCCTACCCCCAACTCCCACTGCCTTGAGGCACTCATTTCCAAATCTTTTCTCTAGAATCTGTCTGCATATTTCTAAATAACACACTTTCTCTTCATTTATAGTTTCAAAAATTTCAGCAACTGCCCCTCACAGAGGCACACTTCTCCATCTTCTGATTATAGTTTTTGTCAAAGCAATGTTGAACATTCGCATTACTACAACTTCGTAAATATTATTTATAGCTGAGCCATATGCGGTACTATGGTTATATTTGTTTTGGGGTAACCAAACAATGGTTGGGAGATGGAGGAAAAGATAAAATTGAGAGGACTTAATGTGTCTGAATACACAAAAGGAGATTTACACTTCTGTTATGGACATTGGCACTGAATCAATGATAGTTATACCATAAAGCTAAGCATGTGAAAAACAAGGCAATTATTAACTACAGGGAATAAGAAAATTTACAATAGTCATAACAGCAAACACTTATGGAGCGTTTACTGTGTGCCTGTCACTGTCCTAACGCATGTAAAGCATCTACAGAGAGCTTTATAACTCTTACGTGCAAGACAAAGAAAAGGAATTGAGGTCCTGGGCTCAGGTGGAGGCTGATTTAGATCCCAGTCTGGTCCGTGCACTTGGTAGCTTCTAGACTGCAAGCAAGTCTCTTGACCTCACAGGGCTCTTTCTGGAGGGACAGCAATAACTATTCTGCAGGGCTGATGTGAGGATTAAATGAGCTATTATTGCATGTAAAGTGCTCAGCACAATGCCTGGCCCATCTTAAGCGCCAATCCACAAGAGGTGTTATTAAGAACAGGGTACTTTCAATCTGCTCTATTGTCAAAAGGGAAAACTCCAGTAAATTTAATCCAAATGGACTTTTTTTGGGGGGGGGCAGGGGAAGAGTAGAAGACACACAAATGCTTCTCTACAAAGAAAATATAATCAGGGCCACCCTGTGGTGTAGTGAAGTTCGCGCACTCCGCTTTGGCAGCCGGGTTTGGGGGTTCGGATCCCGGGTGGAACTATGTGCTGCTTGTCAAGCCATGCTGTGGCAGGCGTCCCACATACAAAATGGAGGAAGACTGGTACAGGTGTTAGCTCAGAGCCAATCTTCCTCACCAAAAAAGAAAATATAATCAAAAGTGTGATTTTTCCCATCTAAGAAGTCAATTTCTAATCAGTACAGTGTTTGCATCAAAACTAAAAATTCAAGGGAAAACAAAAATCACAGAATACATTTTAAGTTATTTTACATCATATTCATTTTTCCAAGAAGTCCCTAACATCCAAGAAGAATCCTCCTGGTGCTAATAAAACTTTCCTGTTACACATACACAGACCTGTTGTATCAGCATTGTCCACTGTAACTTTCTGCAATTATAGAAAGGTTCTATATATTTCTGTGTTTCCAGAGTCCAATGCCACAGGCACTAGCTAAGTGAGGTTACTGAGGACTTGAAGGTGGCTGGTGCAACCGAGGAAGTCAACTTTAAATTTTTACAAATTTTAATTGATTTAAATGTAGATAGCCACATGTAGCTAGAGACCACCATAGTGGACAGGTCAGTTCTCTGATTTGGTTACTCAAATGCCTGTGAAAATCTACATTAATATGCATAAGGTGTCTGAAGAGCTACTGCGCACCTAATCATGTTTAATCAATTACATCAGGTGTTGAAAATGATACAACAGCAAGCTTAGTATATTTCTAGAGATGTACTGTACTTAAAGGTCTTGGTTTAGGATTAGAATATTAAAAGACCCACCCCGTGTTTTTCATATTATGCAACATAATTAAAAAAAAAAATCCAGTGATTCCTGAAACAGAAACACCTAAGCAAAAATCAATCAACTTTTTTCTCTTTTTGGATTTGTATGGACAGCTGAACATCAACAGCTGACTGGCACACACCAAGACATCCTGACATCACTGAAGTCGTAGACGTGACCAGGTTCATACGCGTAGCTTGTCTGCCCTTCCCAACACAAGCAGGTGCTCCCTTAAAAGAGCAGGGAGTGTGCAGAAAACAAATGGCCTGTTTTATAAAACTCTAAATTTATTCAAAGTGTTAAAAGATTTCACTCTCCCCTCCAAAATACTTTACATTTAAAAAAATCAAAACTGTTTTCTATTTTCTCAGCCACTGTCCAAGCTGCTGCCTCCCCTTCTGGGGACCAGCCTCTGCCCCTCCAACCCTCTTCCCCTCCCTCCCTTCACTATCAATATTGCTATAAGTTTGTTTATAAAACCCCGCTTCTCTTTCCCCCACCATGTCCTGCCCTGTAGGTGTGGCTTCCTTCCCAGATTTCAGGCCCTTGGCTGCAGGTGAGGCAGGTTGGACGGATGGATAGGAAGGTAATACCTGAAGAGCAGAATGCTTTGTGCTTCTGGGAGAAAGGCTGATTGGCTTTATTCTTGATCAAGTGGAGGATCTTTTTTTTTTTGCTCCATGGGCACCTGTTCAGGGCCAAATATTTGGCTTGGGGTTGCCCATGGCTGAGTAGCCCTGCCCCTTCTCCAGTTTCCCCCAGGCACAGGTCCATGACAGCCGGGTCTGATGACTATACCATTTGCCTGCCTGTGGACTGTGAAGGACAGAAGAGTGGCACATGACTAGAGTAGGAGCCCCGATTCTCAGAGTGTGGGCACCAAACAACCAGGGGAGGAAGTTTTGGTTTTTGGTAGGCAAACCAGGGTTGGCCAGGACCATGGGAGGTAGGAATGAGGGGGGAAAGGTCTAACCACATAGCTCTGGCATGAGCAATGTTCATTCTGATAAAACTCTCTCCCCTCTTCCATCCCCTCTTTATCCTGTAGGTCCAAGGATGATTCCAGACAGGAGGAAGAAAAAGACGGAAAAGATTCTGTTCTGCTGATGGGAAAAAGGCAGGAGATAACAGAGTCCTTGGGGCTGGGGGAGGCCTGCTGGAATCTGTGGTTGTCACGGCTTCCCTGTTCCGGGAGGGAGGGTGGTGGGGCCGGGAGCCAGGCCCTCAAGGCTTCATCAGCTCTGCTCCTTGTCCTTGACTAGTAAGACTGTGTGTTGGCCCCCACTGGACACAGATAAGACCACACGGTTCTCCAGCTGTTTGCCTGTCATCTCCACAGGGCTCCAGGCATCCTCCTCCTGCCCCGTGCCCAGCTGGTAGTTGGTGCCCATGCCCCAGGCAAAAACACGACCTACAAGGGAGAGAAATTTGGGCAGCTGTCTCTAGGATCTCTAGCCCCATCTCTCTGTAGTGTGAGAAGCCTAAGACATCAGCATGAATTCTCGCCTCAGCCTGTAGCAGCCTGGCAATGTCCCAGTCTCTGAGAGTTCAGGGAAGATGGGAGAAGCCAAGGAGATGATGGGTAAGAAAAGAGTTTCATCAACTAGAGACCACAGTCCTTACACACTGCCAAAGACGTCTCCCTGGTCCTAGGCATGGCATTCAAGGCCCTATATGACTGGCCACTCCCCAAACCCTTACACCCCGCCCCCTTCATTCCCAGGATCAGCAAGTTTTGAGACTGCTCTGGATGTCCTGTGCCCAGGACGCCCTCCTTTGCTTATCGTAAAGGACTGAACCTTCAAGGTGTAGTACATGCCTCATTTCCTCAGGAACTTTTTCCACATAATCCCAGATCCAGCATCTCCACCAGCCCCAGACTTCTTTTCAAAGCCTCCACGCTGTCCCACTCACCCACTCAGGCTCTGGCAACCACCTGTGCACACTCTCCTCTTCTGAGCTTGCCAGGACCCCAAATACTAAGCCTTCTTTCTCTTACAACTCCCTGGCAAGCTAGCCCATATTAGGTTGTACATAAAGGGGTCACCATGGTGGAAAACATAAAGAGAAGCTTGAGTTAGGGGTCTGGAGACCTGGGGTCAAGTCCTACTGCCTGTCTGGGCCTCAGTGATATATGCCCCTTTGCTGTTTTTCTCCTCTACAGAACAAACCACTTTTATTAAAATAATCTGTTTACTCATTTTATGTTCATCAAAGCCAGAGCTTCTGACAATCAGGAGAAAAGTGAAGTCATCACAGACACTGCTCTCTGCATCTCAGCTACATCTGATGACAGATGTCAGAGCTGGCTGGGCAGTTGGGTAAGAATCACGACCCCCAGGCCCCAACCAGACCGAGTGTGGGCAACCCCACTCACCATCCTTGGTCACAGCATACCCCACAGAGGCCCCACAAGCCACTGAGGAGACGGCAGGCAGCCTGGAGATGAGGGTGGGTATGCTCTTCTCCTCAGCACCCTCCCCAAGGCCCAGCCGCCCATACTCAGCCCGGCCCAGGCTGTATGCTCTTCCTGTGGGAGGAGGGAGAGAGATGAGGAGTAGCAGAGGGCATGCTCCAGGTAGGCCAGGTGAGTTCCTGTATCGGTGGGAGCTGGTCCCCATCCCCAGGGTGTGGAGAAAGAGGTCTGCAGTGTCTCTTCCAGTTTCAGGGGAGGCCTGGGAGAACCCCCATAGGCCCCCACTGAACTCATATTTGGAAGAGCACCAGGACTCTGGGGGAAAAGGGTGACCCTTACGGACCCACATCTGGCCACACCTGGAGCAGTCCCAGGTTCCAAGGACCATGGTCTCAGGAGTGTGGCCAGGTCTGTGCCTAGCAAACACTCCACCACCAACCCAAAGGTCCCACCTTCTGAATCCATGCAGACTGTATGGTGCTGGCCACCAGAGAAGCCCACCCAGGACTTGGTGGAATTCTTGAAGGATGTCAGGTTCTGGGGTACAAAGCAAGATTCTGTGCCTGGGGTTCCTGGGGGAAGAGGCCAGGATAGAGTTGTCAGGGGTGAGGGTGTCCGAGGAACTGTCCTTTCATCCCTCCCACAGTGAGCCGCACCCCCACCCCCACCCGGGTACGGACAGCCTCACTTTATACATGACAAAACTGTGGCTGTGAGGGGCTAGGTGACCCCACCAAGGGTACACAACAAATGAGTGGTAGAGTCAGGATTGGCACCCAGGTCACTCTGGGCTATGCTGGATGCTGGGCTTGAGACTCACCAAGCTGATGGTAGTTGGAGAGGCCAAAGCCGTATACATGGCCCTCGTGGGAGATGGCAAAGGTGAAGTAAGCGCCACAGAAGGCATCCTGGAACCTCACGTGGCCCCGGCTTCCCCTGGACTTCAGCATCACACACTTGGGGACCAAGAGTCGTTCTGCAGGCAGAGAGGAGGCCAGGGTCAGTGGCAGACACACACGGCCTCTCCTCTCTGCCCTGTGTTTTCCTCCATTAGTACAGGCCTCGGAGGGAGGCTAGGCAGGGACTCTTCTCCCTGTTATACAGAAGAGGAAACTGAGGCTGAGAGAGTCCAAGTGCCTCACTCAGACTCCCACACCCATAAGAGGTAACATTTACATGGAACTTACCATGTGCCAGATATTCTTCTATGTTAACTCATTTAACTTCACAAGAACCCAATGAGGTAGGTTTACAGGTAGGTAGGTTTAGAGACGAGGAAACTATGTCCAGGGTCCCATAGCCAGTTGGTGGTAGAACCAGGATTCAAGCCCAGGGTGGTCTGGCTCCAGAGTCAGAGTTCTTAACTACCACCGCAGGTCTATATGATGTAAGCCTCAACACACAAAGAGAATCCTTCCTGCCTTTGACCTTCATCAGGGGGTGGCTTGCCAAGTTGCCCCGCCAGAGGGACCTAAGCCACCTACCAAGGCCCTGCCGGCCACCACGATTAGCAAATAATTCAGGTACACGGCCCAGCTGGCCCTGCTCCCCGCAGCCCAAAGTGTAGAGGTCGCCATCAGCTGTCAGCATCACCAAGTGGTCATTTCCTGAGAGTGAGAAGAAGGCAGGGATGCAGAGCTTGTCTGTAAGGCCCAAAACAAGGTTCTCCAACTCCTGTCCAGAGCGAGTACCCCCAGACCCACCTGAGGCCACCTTCACCACAGGCATACTCAGCTGCACTTGCACAGGCACCATGCTCTTCTTCATGGGCTCCAAGAGCCCGATCACACCATTATTGTCCTGGAAGGGAGGGGCAGAGCACTCACCAGCCAGTCCTGCCTGCTCCTTACCAGCCAGATACAGGCTGGCGGGCAGCTGCAGAGCTGTCTGGTGAAGGGCACTGGTGGCAGATGGGGATAGAGGGGTGGGCAGGAGCCAGGCCACATAGTGAAATACTTATGAATGAAATCATACGTGGTCTGTGATTTGCATTAAAGTAAGGGGAGTTGGGGAGTGGACAGGAGTGGAGAGGAAACAAGTTTGGCCACAAGTTGATAATTGTTGAGGTGAGTAGACAGGTTTTCAATATATTATTCTGATTATTTTTATGTGTTTAAAATTTTCCATAAAAAAAATTTTAAAATAACCCTGATGAGGAAATAGCTCATCGGATTCCTTCATTTTTGACATTTCAAAATAAATTAAATACCAAAGAAGCAAAACAATTTTAATGCTGAATCTGCTTTTTAAACTACATTCCTGTCTTGGAAATTCTGAGATGTGACAATTTTCCCCCCAAATCCCTGAGAAGTGTGGAAGAGGGCTGGGCCATGGCGGGGTTGAAGGCAGGGAGACGGGTGAGGACAGCAGGCTTCCTGGATCAGCCTCAGCCCAAAGGCATCCTTGACCCACCTCTTGCCCAAGACACACACTTCATAACATCAGATTCAAGGAAACAGCCAGTGGTGTAGACAGGCCTGGATGAAGAAACCAGAGACCTGGGTCTGGGCCTTGATTTCCTCACCAGTAAGTACAACAGGGGCGCGGAGATGGGTTATCCTTGGGGCCCCACCAGTTAATTCTGCCTGCCAGCTCCCATGCAGTCTTCCAGACCCAGTCTTACCCGGAAGGAGCCCCAGAGGAAGACACGGCCATCCTCGGTGAGGGCTGCTGTGTGACTGTCTCCTGCTGACACCTGTACCACCTTCTCTTGTAGTTCCACTTTCCCGGGGACCATCTCTGAGCCCTCCACTGATGTGTCCCTTCCCAGGGCACCCTCATCATTGCAGCCGAAGGAGTAGACCTGTGCCCAGGATGCCCCAATTAGTGCAAGGTCTGGCCTCTTAGTCCCTTCTTGGTTAGGCCACTCCCTGTTCAGTTTGCCACCTCCATCTACACAGAGGAATGTGTGGCTCAAAGCTCCTTCCGCAAGCCCCCCAACCCCAGGCCCTGTCCAATCCTGTGCCCCCCTGCCCCAAACCTACCTGACCACTTTTGCTTAGACACACAGTGTGCATGCCCCCAGCCTCGGCCTGCACAACATCCTCTGGAATGGCCACCAGGGCTGGCTTCTTCCTTTCCAGCACATTCTCGCCCAGTCCCAGCTGGCCCACATCGCCCTGGCCCAGCGTCAGCACCAAGCCGGGTTCTGTGCTGTGGGACCTATGTGAGACTGAGGGGTGAAGAAGACAGTCCCTGAGTGTGTAGGATGACAGGAGAGAGGAGCGGGCACTGCATGGGTTCTGGGATCACACAGACCTGGGTTCAAGCCCCTGCTCTGCCACAAACCATTAGTATGACCTTTCTAAGACTAAGTTTCTTCATCTGTAAAATGGAGATAGCAACAGTACCCGTCTCATAGGTTTTTGTGAAAACTGAGCACTGTATTAACACGAGAGGGAGGAAAGGGAAAAAATGAGGCAATCGATCTTGTGAAATGAATCTTGGTGGGGAAGGGAAGAGAACAGTGGGGACACAAGATAGTTGTCCTGATTGGCTGTAAGTTTTTGGTCAGGAGCCATGGTGCCAACAGTGAGGGCTCAGGTAATGTCCACCCTTTACTGACTGCTTACTCTACTAATGTTAAATTGCTTTGTAGTCTTCCATATTACCCTACAGACCTTCCATATTTAAGATGTCGTTTTATAGGAATGGGAACAGAGGCTCAGAGAGGTCAAGGAATGTTCTCGGGGTCATAGAGCTAATAAGTACTAGAGTTTGCACTGAAATCAAGGGAGTCTCTCTGGGTCAGAACAGTCTCTAGCCTCCATCCTCAGGCTGCGACTTCACTGCTGGACCTAGTCACACTGAGCCCCTCCGCTCCTATTAGGGAGCAGACTGGCGACTAAACAGAAGAGGCAGGAATAAGGACCGACACAGGTTTGCGGACAGGCACGCGCCAACCAGTGGGCGGCATAGGGCCATCTGCTGGCCAATGACGGCCGCCCGCAGCCCAGAACAGCCAATGGCTTCCAGCCCCTCCCCCTGGGGGTGTGGCCACGGCACCCAGGGCTGCCGCGACTGCGCAGAGGGTGCCCTGGGCAGGGAGCCACCCGGTCGGGTTTTCTGGTCAGAAGGGCTCGGCCCGCAGGCACCTCGGCAGGAGCGGGCGCCCGGAACGTGGCGGGAGGCAGCGGCCCTCACTGCCTGGTTACGAGGGTCTGCAAAAGACAGACACTGTCTGAGTGTGGGTCCACAGTTCCCTGGCCCAGACTGGGGGTGGACTTCTCTCCGCCCCGTCTCCCTCCAGGGTCCCCGGAGAGGAGAGCACGGCCACCTCCCTCAGATGCTACCAGGGCAGGATCTCTGTCTCCTCACAACAGCCCAGCGAGGCTGGTGCTGTTCTCGCTTCTATTTTATGAATGGGGTAATCCAAGCTCAGCAAAGGTAGTGTCTTGCCCAAAGTGACTCAGCTAGAAAGTGGCAGAACCAGGACTTGAACTCAAGTCTGGAAGTCAGTGGTCCTAACCATAATGCATTACTGCCTGAGTGCTTTTAGACAAGTCTCTGCCCCTGTACGATCCCCAGACGGTGGGATTCAATGAGCTACAGGAGACCCTCCAGCTGGGTGGAGTTCCCATACTTCCAGGCCCCTCAGCTTCAAACGTCAGGGAGGAAGGAGCCTAGTCCCCGATTCCCGGGGCTCCAGGAGGCCACTCACACCGAGAGAGATGCCAAGGCCAACTTACCCTTCGCCTTCTTGCTTTTGGGGAGGGCATCTTCTGGAGGTGACCTTCTCTTAGCTATACGCTTGGGTGGCATGTTCCTGTCCTGAAAAACCCAGGCAAGTACTCCATGTCAGAAATGGCAATCGTTTTTCCTGCTCTATTTAGGCAATGTTCATCAAAAAACCCTAAATATGGTGACAAGAATTGCCCAGCAATTTGACTTCTCAGAATTTATCTGAGAACAAGAACAGAATAATAGATACACCCAAAGACTAAGTTCTACAAATATTCTCTGCTGTTTTCTTCATAACATTCAAAAAACACAAAAACAACAAAAAATGGAGCAACCCATGTGCTCAGGGACTGGCTAGATAATATACGGTATATTCACAACAGAACAGTATGAAGTCATTAAGTGATGCTTTTGCAGATTTATTTATTGAACAGGAAGATGTTCACCATTGCCAAATAACATAAGTAGACTGAAAAGCAGTCCAACATCCCATTTTTCAGGGAAAAAAAATGCATACACATGTAAAAAAATGTGTAGACAAATATGTGCGAAGAAATACATACAATATCAATAATGGTAACCTCTGGAAAATGGGATTATGGACAAATTTTACTTTTTTTTGTACCTTCCTATATTACCTAAGGTGTTTACCAAGGAGCATTACATGTATTTTTTATTTTATTGTAAAAAATTAAAACCTTGAAGAACAACATTAAGTGAAGTATCTCTCATAACTCCCCCAATCCTGAGATAACCACTAGTAATTCTGGTGATGCATTACTGTTATTGTCAGACCAAAAAAAGAGGAAGCTATTTTCATTAAATAAAACCAAACCAGACCATTTGTGCCCTTTGATCCAAAAGTGCCACTCCTGGGAGGAACCTGGCTTTCCTAAACAGTCCAACAAGAGATAAATATCGTATGTACACGAACACACAAACACCAGGTGTTACAAAAGGGGGAAAGGAAGTCACCTATGGATGACAAGAAGGGTGTAGGACCTGGGATGATGCAGGGCAGCTGACATCCCTGAGTGCTCCCCTCCTCTAACTGCAGCCACCTCCCCCAGGTCTCCATGTCTCCCCCGAGGCTGCTGAGAACACAGATGTTCTCCTCAGCTCTCTCAATTCCAATCCAGCCCAAACTGTGTCCAAAGCCTTTTTCCTCCACACGTGCAGCTCTGGAAAGAAATCTTTCTTGAGCCCTGGTCTTGAAGGTTGTGAAAGACAATCACATTGTCTAACCCTGGGCTTACAAACTCTGGACTGTGATCCTTCTGGAATGGATGGTTCGGGCCAGAGCACTTTCGAGTTATCCAGATGCAGAAATGGTATAGCACGGGGCAGTTAAAAGCACAGCCTCTGGAACTCGAAGCTAGACTCAGCTACTTTCTAGCTGTTTGACCTTGGGCTAAGCCATTTAATCTCTTCATGATTCAGTTTCCTCATCAGTAAAACGGGGATAATAATAGTTTCTACACCTTTATGAGTTGTAGGATTAAATGAGTTAATACTATAGAAATAATTACATAGAAAGTGTTCGATAAATTAATACTGGTGTTGTTATAACATCGAGGGCCTGCCCCAGGTAATGCTCAGGCACAGCTCTAATCTAACCCACCTCTCCTCCATTTTATAGATAAGGGACAGAGACTCTACCCAAGGCTACAAATGGAATGAGAACTCCAAGAGCCCTTCTCAGGTTCACCTGTGGGCCAAACCAGCACCCCTCTCCCGCATTCCTTCCTCCGCTCCTTCCAGTAGATCCTAGAGCCCCAGCCTCTCCAGGTCCCCACTACTTTATGGTCTATGAACACACAGCCAGTGGCCTCTGAATTTCTGGGCACATTTCTGCTGACTATCCCGAGGGAGGAGACCAGAGTACTGAAGATGAGGAAGCAGCCAAAGGCCTAGAACCTGTCCCGCCTGTGCAGGTGGAACTTCGACAGGTTGTGACTGGCCCAGCTCTGACTCTGAGAAGGTGGCAGTTCTGAGCCTCACCCAACTTTTGGTCTCCTGGGGTGGGACTCCACCCTTCCAAACTGCTTCTTTGAGACCCCTCTTTCCACACTAAAAACGCACATTCTGGGGGATTAGAGGGAACTGGATTCACCTGCCAGAGCTGTGGCTCGCTCGCCCCTGCTTTTGTGACCATGGTTAGCCAGCAGCCTCACCCTCTCTGAGCTGTATCCTCGTCTGTAAAAAGGGAGGCCATGACTACTTCTCTGGGCTGCCGGCAAGACTGAATGAAATGTCTGTGAAAGACTGCAGTGCTAAGCACACAGTAAGTACTCGGTACACACCAGCATTTATCCATTCATTCCACGAGTATTTACTGAGGGCCTATTACCACCGCTTGGCTTTGGGCCAGGTGTAGCAAGGACTAAGGAGACTAACCCTCTCCCTGTTCTCATGGAGCTGACATTCTAGTAGGAAAGAAAAAACACCAAATTATTAGATGGCACTGTGTGAAGGAGAGGCAAGGTGATATGATAAGAGAATAACTTAGGGTCACACAACAACGTGAACGTGCTTAATGCCACAGAACTGTACACTTAAAAATGTCAAAATGGTAAATTTTATGTTATGTATATTTTACAACAAAAAAAATAAAAAGAGAATAACTGAGATGGGGAAGAGAGTGGTCAGGGAGGTGACATTTAAGGTAAGACCTGAAATACAAGAGAAAGCCAGCAGGAGAAGACCTGGACAAAAGCGTTCCAGGAAACAGTGTTTAGGAACCTGGGGAGGCCAGTGCGACTGCAGCTGGAGCAGGATGTCAGATGGCACAGGGTGAGCAGGGGCTGGATCACGCAAGGCCTTAAAAGGAAAACAGAAAACTTTTAAGAATGACTTCACCAAATTTGCATTTTGAAACGACTGTTGTTCTGCCTACTGTAAAGAAAACGGAATGGACTGGAAGAGGAGGCCACAGCAGGCATCCACGTGAGAAACGAGTGTGCCTCGATTTGGTCTGAGGCAACAGAGAAAAGTAGACAAAACAGATCAACTGAGGAGACAGACTCGATTTGCCAGGGGATTAGATGTGGGGAGTGAGGAATCAGGATCCCCCTGGGAGCTTGGCCAAACACAAGGACTCCCAGGCTTTGGTTTAAATGATGGATGGTAGACTTCCGTTTAGTGAGATGGAGAACACGGTGGGACAAAGGAGAGGGACCTGGAGCTCCATTTTACCAGGTGTTTTCATTAAGTCTGAAGTGCTTAGGAGCCAACCAAGAGGGGATGTTAAGTAGGCAGGGCTGGGTGGGTCAGGGGGTGTGGGATATAACAGGTAGCCCTTGTTTCAGGTAGACAGCTTGTACTCCTGGCCAGGCTGGCAGCCAGTTCATTGTGTCCAGGGCTCTGTCCTGCCAAAGGCAAACCTCCCGTCAGTTCATCCAAATGACTTGTAGCAGTCAGCTGTGCCGGGGAGGGACACTGTGAAGTAGCATAGAAAAGCACTTACAACAATAAGTTAAGTGAAAAAACAGGAAACAGAATGATATCAGCACACTGGTACTGATGCTAAGCTGACCCGGAGGCAAGGCCTGGAGTGGAGATAGAAAAATAAATATGAGATGGTTGGTAACATGGGGCACCAACAAAAAAATGTGTTACTGTGGGTTGGGACCCACCCAGTGAAGATCTCCTTAGCCACCTGTGTTTTGGCTAACATTCTAGGGCATCTCACTGCAAGCTGGCCACACTGATCCCACTCTACAGATGAGGAAACTGAGGCTCAGAAAGGTGAAGTATCACACCCAAGATTAGAGGAGGAAACCAAGGTCTCAACCAAGTGGGCCAGACTCAGAGCTGGTGCCCTTGCCTACTTCCTCCGCACACTCCCGGGTCTCTCGGCCTGCCTGGGAACTGTCTCTCCTACCTTCCCCGCCCAGAAAAGACTGGAACTTGTCTCTGGTCTTCCTGCTCCACCCCCATCCCGTTTTACAAGTCATTCATGATCTTTCTAAATCTCGAGTCTGAAACAAGCTGCTTCCTTGCTCAGACTCCTCAGTGGTTCCCTCTGTCTGGAAGATAAAGACCCTATTTCTTAGCCTGGTATGAGGCCTCCAAGGTGCAGGACTGACATAACTTGGCCTCGTCCCTTACCTGTCACATCCTCCTTTCTCTTCCCACACAATCTCAGGCTGTTTACTGTTCTCTCCATTCCACTTGCATCTCTGGATCTTCCCATCCCTTATCCTACTGGAAGAACTGGTCCTCAGACTCACTTCCACTGGTAAACCACCTGTGATCCCTTTCCGAATCCTAAAGGAATCATTCTCTTCCAGGGAAATCAGGACAGACTTTTGCATCATAATTACTCTAATTTACATGTTTATCCACCATAACAATCTACTCCTTAACATATAAGCCTCTCTGGGGCAATGGCCACTCCCATATTCTATATGCCAACAAGCTTTTACTTCTGACAAGCTGAAAAAGAAGGCACTACCACTCCTATTTCACAGTAAAGGGAACTGAGGATCAGAGACGTAAATTTACTTGCCTAAATTCACACAGCCAGTAAAGGAGAGCCAGGAACAGAACTGAGGTGTATCTGATTGATTAAAAATAAATAAATAGGTCGGCTAAAAGCAAGCCACAATCCAGCAGGGGTGGAGGCAGCCTCGGTGGGCCTCCCCAAGATCCCCCATGAGCTTGGCCCAACACAAGCAGCAGAGGACAGAAGCCAGCTGAGAAGGAGAAGAGGGTGAGACCAGAGAGGAGACACTGAGGCAGCCTGAGAGGACGGGCCAGGTGGGTGATGGAGCCACTGAAGCACGTGGGGAAGGACACTGGGTACAACTCCCTGCTACAGTGCGGAGAGCACTGGCTTTAGAGTCCGACAGAGCTGAGTTCTCCTGGAGCTTGAGAATCTTCATCTCTCAAATGGAGAACGCCAGGCACTGCACAGTGCTGTTGTGAGCGATGCCGGAGGCAGGAAGGGCGATGAGAAGGCACCTTCTAAAGGTGGAACCCTGTGCCTATTACCCCCCTGCGTATCCTCCACTGCACACATCAGTCCTTTATACAGACGCCCTCTCTCGCTGCTCTGGGTGTGTTTTCCTAACCAGACAGTGAGCGTCTGGGCTGGGAATAAGTAGTATTCTTTTGTCCTCACCCCTCAACCCCTAAGAGACAAACATAGCTTCCATCTTTCTGGAGCTCATAGTCTGGGAGAAGAGTAAGAGAGACACAGTCACAAATAACTAAAAGTTAGATACAGAATCAGCTTCCACTAATAGGCACCTGTGGCGTGCCAGCCTCTCCCAGAATGCTCACACCTGCCCTCTGAGGTAAGCATGATCACCCTGGTTTTATAGATAAGAGGCTCAGTGGAAGGCAGCCCAGGCCACACAGGGGTGGGAAGAAATCCCAGATCAGGGCTGGAGCTCTGCCCTCCCCTCTGGGCTTCAGTTTCCTGTTTGGTGAATGAAGGCACACCAGACAAGACAGTCTAACAGGGGCCTGGCATTCCTGCTGTGACCCTCTGTGACCTCATTTCTACAAAGCGAGACAGAGTCCTCTCTGACCACAGCAGCTGTCCTCCCACCCCCACGTCAGGAGGCAGAGATTTGCTGCCAAACACCAAGGCTGAAGAATCTCTTTGTGAGACAGGTCCCCAGGAGGAAAGGGAGGAGAGGGGCTCATCTGTCAAGAAACATTTGCTGAGCTCCTGCTGTGTGCCAGGCACAGAGCTGGTTACTTCACCCCAGGGATGCTTTCCGGGGGATCCCCCAAAAGACAGAGCTGTGCCTGGCCTTATGTGTGTTCATTTTCCCCAGGGGAAAGGAGCTACAACTTCTACCAGATGCTAGAATCACTACTTTAGAGAATATACATGATGTTAGTAATCCTCACCATATACCTGTGTCATTTTACAAGTAAGGAAACTAAGACTCAGGGGGATTGGGAGGGGGGCCCAAGGGCACCCAACTAGGAAGGTGCAAAGCAGAACAGGATTCCTGTTCTTGGGATGTCTTCACAACAGGAGCCTGGTGAACTCCTAAGTCATCTTTCCAGACTCCATTCCCAGGCCCTTGGGTAAAACCTTCCTTGCCTCCCCCAGCCCGGCCCAGTGTTCCTTGGTCTTGCATTCTAGACCTTTCAAGACCCAGCCCCAGCTGCCTCATCTTGACACTCCCCTCCTTGTACCCTGTGCTCCAGATGCAAACCCCTGTGGTAGCCTTGACCACAGCCCTCACCTAATCCTTCATGCCTTGTACGTGCTGTGCTCCCCGCCTGGAGCACCCTTACCCCTCCACCTCAGGTCTGCCTGAATAACTCCAATGTTCCTTCAAAACTCCGTTCAAGAGTCACCTCACCTGCAAAACCCTGACCCTCCCAGGCAGGGTTGGGTGACCCCCTCCCAGTTGCGTATCACTCCATACCCTCAGCTTCTGCTAGGGCCCACAAGTCACACTTGGTTGGAGCATCTCAATTAATATCTAATGAATGAATGACTTGCCAGCAGCTGCGCCCCTTGCTCCACGGGCATACTTCGGTGATCACAGTGAGCCGTAATTGTGTCCCCAGACGGGTCTCCCCAAGGAGACGGGGAGCTCCGTACAGGCCACATGGGGCCCTTCTCACCACTGCAGCCCAGCCCTGCAAGCGCGGCACGGAGGAGACAGCCGGTAGAGAACGTGTAGACAGAAGAGTTGACGCGGAGTTCACAGCACACCTCTCCAACGGATCAAGAGTCGTCGTCCTGGCGCATGTGGGCGCTCAGATTTCTGTCCCTGCCGCAGACCCTCACCAGCCTACCCTGGAGCGCCTAAAGCAGACCCGCGCCGGGCAGGATTCCTCCCCTCTGTGCCATCCGCGTTCTCCAAACGAATGCTGGACACAATCGCTTCTCCCGTTTTGGAGAGGCAGCCCCGCCAGGGCGCCCGCCCCGGCCCGCGAGGAGCGCGGCTCTGCGCACCGCGGTCGGCGAGGTCACGGCGGCCGCGCGCACCGCAGCCGGCCGCGCTCCGGCCGTTTGAATCTCCCGCCTGCGCGGGCGCCGCGGGCCGGGCATGACAGGCACGGCGGCGGAGGGGCCGCGCGGCCCTCGCTCGGGCGAGGCGGGGCCCGGCCAGCGCCCGAGCGCCCCGGGGCCGGGGCCACACGCGCCCCCACCCGCGCCTTCCTGCCGCCCGGCTTCACGTGCGGCCGGCCCCGCGCGCCGCTGGGGCGCGCGGGCAACAAGCCCCGGTCCGCCGCGGACGCCCGCGCGCCGACGGTGGCCGTCCCGCGCGCCGCCCTCCGCCCGGACCCTCCGCCCGTGACGGCGGCGACCTACCTCGCTGCAGGTCGGCCACAAGGAACTCCTCCGCTCGCCGGCCCGGCCGCGAACTGCCCCAGAGCATGCGCTCTGCAGGCCTCCGGCCCCGACCCCGGGCCAGAAAGGAAAACAAAGAGCCCGGCGGCCCCTGGCGGCCGCCCCGGGAAGTGCAAGTGGCGCGCTCTGGCTGGGGAGCTCCTGACCAGGCTCTCTCCATCCTCGCCCGGGTGTACTGGGTGTGTATTTTGGAGACTCCAAACAGGGACAAGTGGACTGACAACCAGAAAGACTGCTTGAAATCGAGGTATTTTGGGGGAAAGTCTTGTGTGGAAGAGACTGTACGGAGGAAAGAGATAATGATCTTCCCTGCTCTCAAGAGAAAGATGAGAAATCAGACTATCAACAACTACACAGGGCTCTGACAAGGGTACGCACAGGGACATCTGGCTCAGCCTGAGGCTTAAGAAAGGCTTTCAAGTTAAGTCTAAGAGGGCAGGGCAGCCTAGGAGA
Organism: Equus przewalskii; assembly: GCF_037783145.1. NCBI lineage: Eukaryota > Metazoa > Chordata > Mammalia > Perissodactyla > Equidae > Equus > Equus przewalskii. The sequence goes on from NC_091832.1 coordinate 27,368,806, forward strand.
AGCACCCCTTGCAATGACAGGAAGCAACGAAAGCCCGGGGTGGTTACGGGAAACTGCCAAGGTTTGACCGGAGCAGAGGGTGCCTGTGGGAATGTCAGGGGAGAGAACTGGAGAGGGACAGACCATGGCAGCAGGATCCTGTGTGCCTAAGGAATCCCGCCTCTATCCTGAGGCAATGGGAACTCTGGAAGGGATCTGAGCACGTGAGTGACATAACAGATTTTTATTAAACAAAATGGAGAACGGACTTGGGGAAAGGGAAACTAGGAGTTGGGGGAACAGGAGCGAGGGAGATCAGATAAGAAAGAAGATAAGGGGGGCCGGTCGGGGCCGAGTGGTTGGGTTCCCACACTCCGCTTTGGCAGCCCAGAGTTTCACCGTTTTGGATCCTGGGCGCAGACATGGCACTGCTCATCAGGCCACGCTGAGGCGGTGTCCCACATGCCACAACTAGAAGGATCCACGACTAAAAATATACAACTATCTACTGGGGGGATTTGGGGAGAAAGAAAAAAAGAGGAAGATAAGGGTGTGAATTGGGGTTGCCAGCTGGTGATGGAAAATAGGCACCAAGCAGACTACCCTCTCCTGTTAACACACTCCTTCTTCAGGATGGATTCGAACAGTCCTTGAGGATTTCAGGTGTTCCCCGAGGTGACCTTCAGGGCATCTGATTATGTCTGGAGGTTCCCCATGTCAGGGCAGTGAGCTCTGCTGAGGGTATTTTCTCCATTTCATATTGATTGTGACTCTGAAAGTCATTCTATCATACCTCAACTCTAGACGGACACTTTTGATGAGTGTTTACCAACTGAATTTCTTCGACTACGCAAAGCCCACCCCAAAGCACTGTCCATCTCCAGGGTCTCTTACCTCTCCAAGTTTACCTCTGCCTCCATCATGGACTTCTCTTTTGGATGATATCCTGTGAAATTTCTCCAAGTTTTACCCCTGGGGTCTCTGATCTCTCTCTGCTGTCTTCCTCCAAGATCTTATTCATTCACGTGACTTAAAGTAATTGTAAAATGATTATCATCACCTATTTCGTAAAACCCTTTGTGAACCACAGAAACACATCTGTCCGTGTCCATTAGCTTATTTGTTCATCACAAAACCCTCATGACATTTGGAAAACGAGAAAAATGAGGTTCCAAGAGGTTAAGCAAGTCCTCTGGGGTCATCATCCAAGTGGTAAAAGGGGACCAGAACTCTCATTCAGGGCTAAGCCATCACCTTTTAACTGAGAGGGCAGTTCTTCTCGTCTGGTTCTGACCTCTACCTTTCAGTCCTATGCCACTACCCCGAAGACCCAACACCCAAAATAAAACTCGTTTCCCATAATCTGGACTCCAACTTCTGCCTTCAAGCCAAGGTTAAGATTCTCTGAGAAGTATAGATTCAGATCTTAACTTTTCCGACTCTTCCCTCTCCTCTCCTCTTCATTTTTCTATTTCCGCCCCTCTGGTCTAATGCACCATCCTCCTGGCCTCTGCTCCCACCTCTCATCCCTTCCCCTCCATTTCATTCCACCTACATCCCCAGGTTAGTCTCTCTAAATCATGGCTGTGAGACCTTGCCCTGCTTATATATTTCTTCAGTGCTGTGCTTGGAGCACCAGGTGGTAAATGTACCAACTTGTTGATTTCCCATTTCCCCCTTAGCCTCTGTGCTGTACTCTGAAGGCCCCCATCCATCCTCATTCCTACCTTCTCAACTCTGTCTAGGCTGTTCTCCCTCCCAGGTGCCTTCCTACCCAGCTGAAACCTTGATATATTTTAAGGCTCAATTCAGTCCTCATCTCTGTGAAGCCTTCCTTGGCCCCACTTACCTTTTCCTTCTCTGAACCTAAATATCTATTTTGTTTCACACTCTATCATTGTTTTATTTGTTGAACACAAACCACAGTAAGGTGAACTGTCAATTGAACCTGACCCAGAACTGACACAGATAGAAATAGAAAGACATTAAAAGTTATTATAACTGTATCCCATATGTTCAAAAGTTAAGTAGACACATGGAAGATATAAAGAGACCCAAAGTGAACTTCTTGACAATATCTAAGAAGACAAATACACTGAAGAAGATAATATCTAAGAAGACAAATACACTGGATGGGATTAACAATAGATTAGATACTGCAAAAGCAATGATTTGTGAACTTTAAGGCATAGCAATAGAAACTACCCCAAATGAAACACAGAGAGAAAAAAGAATTTTAAAAAAGTGAATTTAGCATCAGTGAGCCATGGAATAACTTTAATTGGCCAAATATACATGTAATTAGAGACACTGAAAACAAGGAGGAGCTGGGGACAGAAAACGTATGAAGAAATAATGGCTTAAAAATGTCCAAACTATGAACCTACACATCTGTGGTGGTTAATTTGCATCAACTTGGCTAGGCTTTGGTGCCCAGCTGTTTGGTCAAATACCAGTCTAGATGTTGCTGTGAAGGTATTTTTTAGATACCATAACATTTAAATCAGTAGACTTTTTTTTTTTTTTTTTTTGAGGAAGATTAGCCCTGAGCTAACATCCACTGCCAATTCTCCTCTTTTTTGCTGAGGAAGACTGGGCCCTGAGCTAACATCCACGCCCATCTTCCTCTACTTTATACATGGGATGCCTATCACAGCACAGCCTGGCAAGTGGTGCATAGGTCTGCACCTGGGATCTGAACTGGTGAATTCTGGGCCGCTGAAGCGGAAGGGGTGAACTTAACCGCTGTGACACTGGGCCAGCCCAAATCAGTAGACTTTGAGGAAAGCAGATTATCCTTTATAATGTGGGTGGGCCTCATCCAGTCAGTTCAAGGCTTTAAGAGAAGGAATTCTGCCAAGGTTGTCTCTGGGTTCAAGACTGCATAATCTGGGATTTCCAGCCTGCCAACCTGCCCTACAGATTTCAGACTTGCCAGCCCCCACAACCATGTGAACCAGTTCTTTAAAATAAATATCTATCTATCTACACACATACATTCTATCGGTTCTGTTTCTCTGGAGAACCCTGACTAATACAAAATCCAAGAAGCTCAAGGAACTCCAAGTGCAAGTCCATCAAAATCAAACCCATCAAAACCAATAATAGAAAATCTTAAAAGCAGTCAGAAAAAAGATGTTATGTACAGAGGAAGAAGGTAAGGATACAACAGAGGAACAAAGGATACAATGCAAACAAGATGACAGTGGAGCAACAACTCTCAAGTACTCCAGCAAAATTATATCTAGTAAAGTATATCCCGCAAAAACATCTTTCAAAAATGAAAGTGAAATTAAGTATTTTCAGACATACAAAAGCTGAAAGAATTAATCACACACACAGACACAAAAATCACCAGCAGACCCATAGTAAAAGAAATGTTAAAGGAAGATTTTTGGGCAGAGAAAAGTGATACCAGATGAGAATTTGGATCTACACAAAGGAATGAAAAGCACTGGAAATTTAACTGCATGAATAACTATGAAAGATTTTTTGGGGCTGGCCCGGTGGCTCAGCCAGCTAAGCGCACGTTCCGCTTTGGCGGCCCAGGGTTCCCAGTTCGGATCCCAGGTGCGGACATGGCACCGCTTGGCAAGCCATGCTGTGGTAGGCGTCCCACACAGAAAGTAGAGGAAGATGGGCACAGATGTTAGCTCAGGGCTAATCTTCCTTGGTAAAAAAAAAAAAAAGATTTTTTCTAATTGCGTGTTTAAATAAAAATAATGTATTATGGGTTTTGTAACACATATAGAAATAAAATACAATAACAAAGACTGGGGTGAGAAATGTAAGATTTCTGTACCACAGTAAGTGAAGTGATACAGTATCAATCAAAGGTAAACTCTGCTAAGTTAAAGATATGTACCAAATTCTAAAGCAACCACAAAATAAAACAAAGTTATGGCTAGTAAGCCAACAAAGATAAGATGGAATCAGAAAAAGATACTCAATTTTTTAAAAAAAGGCAGAAAAAGAGGACAAAAGGAACACAGAATAGATGAGACAAACAGAAAACATATATCAAAATGAGAAGACTCAAAACTAAGCAAATTAATCATATAAAAGCAAACAAGATCTAAACACTCCAATTAAAAGGCAGAGATTGTCATAATAAATTTAAAAAAACAACACAACTATACACTGCCTGCAAGAAGTGCACTTTATATAAATATACAAATAAGTTAAAAGTAAAGGGAGGGAAAAGGCATACTGTGGTAACACCAGTAAAAGAAAGCTGGAGTGGCTATTATTAATAGGAGACAGTAGATTTCACAGCAAAGAATATTATTGAGATAAAAAAGGTAATGATAAAGGAGTCAATCAAAATGCAGAATCCTAAACATATACGCAACTAATAACAGAACTTCAAAATACATGAAGCAAAAACTGATGAACTTGTAGGAGAAATAGACAAATCCACAACTACAGCTGGAGATTTCAATACCCCATTCTCAATAACTGAGAGAACATGTAGGCAGAAAACCAGCAAGGATACAGTAGACTTGAACACTTTCAATCAATTAGAACTAACTGACATTTTATAGAACACTTCACTTTTCTTTTTTCAAATAACAGTACAACACACATTCTTTTCGAGTGCGCGTGAAACATTTACCAAAACAGACCATATTCCAGGTCACAGAACGAGTCTCAGTAAATTTAAAAGGATTCAAGTCACACAAAGTATATTCTTTGACCACAGTGGAATTAAAGTAGATACCAATGACAGAAAGACCTTTGGAAAACTCCTAAACATTTAAAAACGAACACTTTTTAAGTAGCCCACAGGTCAAAGATGAAATCAAAAAGGAACCTATTCCACTAAACGCCTATATTAGAAAAAAAGAAAGGTCTCAAATCAATGACCTCAGCTTCTGTTTTGGGAAACTAGGAAAAGAGGAACTAAACTCAAAGTAAACAGAAGAAATAAATAATAAAGATCAAAGCAGAAATCAAGGAATTAGAACACAGAAAAATGGAGTCGTCAACCAGTGTTTGCTATGTATCAGGCATAGTACTAGGTACTGAGTTTACACATAGGGTCCTATTCCTTGAGGATTCCCCAACTAGTAGGTTAGATGACTATCACCTGAAAAATAATCACATCAGAATGCTAATTATCATGATGGAATGCTCAAGGTGCTGGTCCTGCCTGGGAGAGAAGCCATGCTATATACTTAGGGGAATGGGAAGTGAGGATGGAGGTTGCGAGTTCAGGGTCTAGAGACACAGACCTTCAATTCCCACTGTGTGACCTTCGGCAAATAATCTAACCTTGATTGTCTTCCTCCTCTATTATAAGGATTTAATACAAGTCCTTGCACTCCATAGGGCTGTTGTAAGGATTAACGAATGCCAAGCACATGGCAAATCCTCACCAAATATCAAGTACTAGCATAAAGATGTGGGTTCCATCCATCTGAGGGAAAGACATGCACAAAGAAAAGGGGGAAAGAGGGAGGCATGGCCAGGGAAGGGCTCTCGCTCCCTAGGACTATACTCATCTCCACTTAGACATTTTCCAGAGTCAAGTAAAGCTATGCACATAGCAGGTTTATAATTCATTACAACTGAGACTGAGTTCTTACAGTGCAGTGGTTACTCCATTAGCTTAAAACAAGAGTTCTGCGGTTTAAACTAGGCGGAAATATTTTTCGAGGTGCGACATGCGAGCACAGGTTCTATAGTCAATGCCTTGCTCAGACTCACGCTCTATCAATTACTGGCTGTGTAACGTGGGCAAGTTCCTCAAATCCTCCAACTTCAATTTCCTCATCTGCAAAATGGGCACAAAGAGACTGCCTACTTTACAAAGGTGCATGGGATATTAGATGAAATAACGTATGCAGACTCCACCCCACAGCCTTCTTCAAGGCTAATAGTGTATCACATGGTCTTGGAGTTAGATTCAAATACTGTTACTTACTAATTAGGTGATCTTGGGCAAGCTACTAACCCCTGAAATCTTTCCTTTTCTCTCTTGGAAAGGCAGGGGGTGGCTCTCAGTGAGATAAGCCTGGTTTACTAGTGGACAAATGGTGGTAGACTTTATTCAGTAATACTCGATACTATATCCCTAGCTGTTTGCGTGGGAAGTTAGAGAATTTTAAACTCATTGTACTCATTGAGACTGTAAGCAGCTTTTTACAAATATTAACTCACTTAATTCTTACTAGAACCCCAAGATGTAGGTACTTTTATCATCCCATCATCCCCATTCTAGGGATGAAGAAATTGAGGCAGAGGTTAAGTGGCTTGCACAAGGTCACATGAACAGCAAGTGGTTTTATCAGAATTCAAACCCAGGCAGTCTTGACTCTGACTTAACAAAGACTGTCGATATGCAGAAAAAGACCAGAATAGTCTGGAGGTCTACAGGGAGGTTAAGTGGCAAGCTGAAGCTTGAGGAAAACACAGCGGGACCTAGAATACAGCCTGACATCTTTGCTTTAGCTACAGTTGGACACCATGAGAAATATTTCCTGCCCAGCATCAGCTACCCAGCTCTACCTGATAATTTATACCAAAAACCCTATAAATCCTCTGGCTGTAAGGAAAAAACACTATTCATTTTACTGAGCATCTTCTCTACCAAGACAGTACTTGGTAATAATACCAAAATGAGAGCTGGACAGAGGTGGTCCTGGGGAGAGAAACAGGATCCTGCCTTGCATCCGGCTCCCTCCGCCAAGTCTGCAGGGGTTTGATGCATTTGTAGAGGCTCCGCTTCCTAGTTACGGATGTGGGCAATTATCTAGCCTTTCTGTTCCTGGATTTTCCCACTTGAAAGTGGATTAGATTAATAGGTACCCAAATTGCGGAGATTAACACCACAAATGCTTAGAGCAGTGCCTGGCACAGATAAGCATTACAAGTGTTGCTACCAGTTCAGGCAGATGACCTTAGGCCTCACTGTACTCCTGTCAAAACACCCAACATCTTCCAGAGTTATTGTCCGTAATCATGGCTGTTCCGTACTCACTAGTTCTCAGCACCCTTATCCTCTTGCCCTGAATACTGCCTTTCAGACTGTCCACCTGGCCATCCCCCATGGCAGTTTGGGCCATGATCCAATAACCCCCCATTCCCTTAAACCCGGCTCCAATGGCTTCAGGAGTTTACTCACCCTATCTTGTGAAATTCACTCATAGCCCAACTCAGAAACCACTCTTACCTTCTAGGTGGTTCCCTACTAGTCCCCATCCTTCAGGGCCTCGTTTCCCTCTAATGCTGGCAGCTTGTACATGGGCTTGACAAGGGTTCCATTGTGACTCATACATCATTCACAGGTAGCCTGACAAATCTTCAGGCCCAGGTGTACCACTTACAGATCGCAGAGGCTTTAGTATTAACAGCTGTGTCTTAACATTTGAACCAAATCATGTAGTTGTTAACGTCAATTTGCCTGTACTACATTATGAGAAACTGAAGACAGACTGGTCCAATTAGGAACTTGGATCTATCATTCAAAAGCCACGTCCAGCGGCCTATGGTATCATCTGAGAACACACCTAAATTCATTAGAGACCAGTGCCTTAACCATTTCCCACATTTGAATTTAACTAGCTATCTGACTATAATGAAAACGAGATTTACCCAAGGAGCTATTACATGGGCCCTATGTAACAGTGAGTCAGAATATGCATTTTCCCAACACTAAACAAGTGACAATACTAAGCTAAAGAGAACCAATCAGGCATCAACTGTAGTATTTTTTCTAACAAGCAATTCCAGCCATAGAATGCTTTTTAGCTGCCAGCGATCACATTTCCACATAAAAACGAAGCACACAAATATGCATAATCATCTTTATTATAGTTTATAAAAACATTACAAACGGATATGGATTTCTTAAATGAAAGGCATCTAAGTTCTGCTTTCTGTTCAGGTTTAATAGTTAGAAAATCCAGTTTACTAGAGAAGGGTAAAAAAGGCGATGTAGTATCTTAGTGTCATTATGGTAAGTTTTCAACTCACAGGCATTCTGAATGGGTCTTATGGTCTCTGGGCCTCCTAGGCCAAAGGACCATAGTCATAACAGATCTGCCCATACTCAGTGTCTTCTGGAACTCTTCATAAATTTTTGTGGGCACCTGGCCAATGGAACATACTATTACTCTACCAGTTCTGAAGGTTTGGTTTTAGGGCTACACATTAGAATTTGCACTTTTAACCTCCCGTTCCCCTTTGATTTAATCTAAAGGGCAGTTTTTAAAAGGAGTCAAATGCATCCAAGATTATAAGATTTTCATATTGTCCACCTTATCTTCCAAAAATAGTATATTAATCACTTTACCAAGTCTCTCTGCCAAAGTTTGGTGGTGAGGTTCTTCTCTCCTGAATGAAAATGGAAAAAAAAAAAAAAAATAGAGGATTAGACTCATATTTACCATCTTACTTAAACTGCAAATTGTATAGTAGATGTTTCCTGCATGGTTTGTCTCCTCAGTCATGGTCCACAGGACTCTGAGAAGCTGTAGGAATATGCAGGCGCAGACTCAAGGCCCGGCTTCATCTCCAACGTTGTGGAAAAGGACTGTACATCACGGGGCGGAGCCCTATGCTCCCCTACGCCACCTGGACAGAGCCCGGGGAGAGTGACCTCCCGGGGTATCCACGTTGGAACGCCTGATTAAACAGCATTATTACCCCTCAAAACATTTAAGAGATTTCATCCCATACTACACATGTAGATCTGAGACTATTTCATGGTTCATCTACTGAACCCGTTATTCATTGTAGGAATATGCATATGCGCAACTTGATCTCCTCTATGGTGGAAAGGATTGTCCATGATACTGAACTCTTACCTTCTTTACACACATGGAGGAGACACACGTTATATGGCTCATGCGCAAGTTGTGCTACCTGACCTTGGCTATGACACCGAAACGGTCAGTTTTTTCATTTGCAAAGTAGAAATCTTCCTCATCACACGAGAATTAAAGATGTAACAATGTATCGAACAGTAGCATCATGTTCGCGAAAGGAACTAAACTCAGAATGGTTAAATGTTTTACGCAAAATACTGACAGGCAAACACTGATGAGCCAAAAGCAACCCGTAGTTTTACTCACCTCAAATCATTTGGAATCTTGAGCAAACACTGCAAAACAAGGTAGGTAAAAGCTTAATCCAGCAGTACCGTAGAACCGATCAAAGCAAATTTTTCTTTCACTCCGGATCTACTTAGATCCAGGTGCGGTGCTCTAGAGCTGTTTCCTGCATGGTTTGTCTCCTCAGTCATGGTCCACAGGACTCTGAGAAGCTGTAGGAATATGCAGGCGCAGACTCAAGGCCCGGCTTCATCTCCAACGTTGTGGAAAAGGACTGTACATCACGGGGCGGAGCCCTATGCTCCCCTACGCCACCTGGACAGAGCCCGGGGAGAGTGACCTCCCGGGGTATCCACGTTGGTTACAACATTTTACTTAGACTACCGTGCTAGGAATTAATTTCATCCAGCTGATAGCGACTTCCCAGGGACATCCATGTAGAGATGGATCCTAAACTCCCGAAGTGTCAACGAAAGTCAAGTTCAAGGCCAACCAGCAGCCACACATCAGTAATCTGAATTAACTTTCAGCCAGGTACCCCAAACATATCCAGAAAGCCCAACAAGCCATTAGCACGCTGCCAAAGAAACGGTAAATGCAGAACCGTTGATACGGCAATTATAGCTCATGCATTTTTTAACCGACCATCTGGGGTCGGGGTTACCCCAAATCGTTAAAACAAGTGGCAGCAGCATCAAGAACCGTCCGTTTCGAAATCAGAACTCTGAAACTCGCATGGGCGTCAGGAATGTCCTGCGGACACTGCACTGAGGCGGCCAACGCGCCTCCTAGGACGTAAGGTTAACAAACGGCGCAACAGGGAATAGCGAGAAGGGGGCTGAGCGTTTAGCTGTCGGCACGCAGTAGCAGCCCTGCAGGCCTCCGCGTTCCCGCGCTAGCAGCCCTCGGGGACGGCCCAGCCCCGCGGCTCGCGCGGCCTCGGCGGCCCACCCCCATTGCAGGGGAAAGTTAGCTTGCAGGACGCCGCTGAAGCGAATCCTTGCAAGTTGTAAGACGCCCACAGGAAGTCTGGTCGGCGGACCCAGGATAGCAGATCAAGTGCAGACGAACCACCCGGGTAGAAACACTCACCAAACAAGTCCACAGTGCAGCGTTAGCCCTCTCCCAAAAGACCGACTGGTCCCCCGGCATCCGTATTTATAGCTACTGAAGCGCGCGGAAGTCAAGAAATGACCATTGCGCCTGCGCCGTGCCATGCGCAGTTAGGGAGTTAGAAATTCGCTAAGGGTGCTGGGAATCTACTTCAGGTTAAGCCCCACCCCTACCTGGCTCAGAGTCCTCTCGCGACACTAGACCCTTCGCGCGGGACTTTGCTGTTGAATGTAAATTACGGAAACTGAGTTTTGTTAAGTAGGTAGGTGGATGGGTGTGTACGGCGTAGCAAGTTTGCTTGTCTACGGTTAGTTCGCCCAATCTGGAAGATATGCCCTTAAGTAAGCTCGCCAACAAAAACTTTGGAGTAATAAGTATGCGAGAAATGCAGAGTCTCAAAAGGGATTGAATTTGCTGTGTCACGTGAAATAAACATTTGATAAATGCATAGGTAAATAAGACAGAAGTGCTCCTATACGAACTGGCGAGAATTAAAAACCTCCTGTGCACACTATGTGAATATACTTAAGGCTAGTGAACTGTATAATTAAAAATAGTTAAAATGGTAAATTTTATGTTAAATATATTTTAACACACACCTAATATAATGAAGTGGGCAAGTAAAGAATCCTGAAGATACATATTACATGTGAAGTGTTGCAAATGTGATAGAATTTCGAATATGGTGTTAGGTGAATAAATGGTAAATTGACATACAGCCATCACAGCTGGGCTATAATGAGTAGAAACATTTATGGTGTTTTATAAGATTTTGTGCTGGGCGCTTTACATAAAATTATTTACTTCCCAGTGAAGAAACATTCACACGTCTTACCTCCTGTCCTAGTTCCAGAGCCTGTAAAGCTAAACCCACTGGGGCTGGCTGGGGGAAAAGAGGAAAGCTTGTTCCAGAAGGAACTGTCTGAGGGATCATAAGGATTTCTAAACATAGGAAAGGGAAGAATAAATCACTTGTTTTAAAAATCATTTGTATAACTTTTTTCAGGACTGAAGAAAGAAAGATCAAAGCGCATAAAATGGAATCCAGCTCTTGGAGGACATTGGAAAGGGAATTTTCAAGTTGTTTCTTGTAGAACCTAGCTATTCAAATTGGTATATAAAACATTTCAGCGTTTCTAAATAAAAAGTTTTTTTAACAAAAAAAAAATAATAAAATTATTTACTATCAGGGCAATCCTAAGACGTTGGAATTATTATCCAGATTCTAAGATGTGAAACAGGCCCAGAGCAATGGTTGTCAAAGTGTAGTTGGCATATCCCGGGATCCCTGAGGCTCTTTTGGGGGTCCATGAGGTCAAAACTTTTTCATAATAATATGTATTAGACTTAGACTTTGCCTTTTTCACTGTGTTGACTCTGTAATGATCTTGTAAAATGAAATTGTGGGTAAAACTGCTGGTGCCTTAGTATATTTCAAGGCCCTGTCACCAAACTGTACTGGCAATCATTGTGTTCTTCATCATCACAAATTTACAGTTCAAAAAAAGTCAGTTTCACCTAAGAATGTCCTTGATGAAGAAGCAAAAATCATTACCTTTTTTCTTTTTTTCTGCTTGAGGAATACTAGCCCAAGCTAACATCTGTGCCAGCCTTCCTCTATTTTGTATGTGGGTCCCTGCCTCAGCATGGCTGATGAGGGGTGTAGGTCTGTGTCCAGGATCCAAACCTGCGAACCCTAAGTGCCGAAGTGGGGTGCCCTGAACTTAACCACTATGCCACAGGGCCAGCCCCCCAAATCATTAATTTTATTAATTCCAAACTTTTGAGTATTCATCTTTTTAACATTCTGTGTGACAAAGTGTGAAGTACACATAAAACACTTTTGCTGCATACAAAAGTACAGTGGTTGTCTCCAGAAAAAGTACTTACGGCCATAGTTGGAGCTGAAACAAGCAAATTTTTTCATGGAACATCATTTTACTTCAAAGAATGGCTCACATCTTTACCAACTTTATACCTGTGTGACACTGGACTTGCTTCATTTACTTAAACCAAAACAGCATATAGTAAGACTAAATGCAGAAGCAGATATGAGAATTGAACTGTCTTCTGTATTAAACCAGACATTAAAGAGATTTACAAAAAAATGTAAAAAATACCACTCGTCTAATTATTTTTGGAAAATAGTTATTCTTCATAAAGCTGTGTTATTAATGTTAACGTGTACTAATTGGTTATTTGCAATGTATTATAAATAGTTTTTAAATTTCTGTTTTTAGTACAATAAATATCACCAGATATCACCCACAGATACAAAAGTCCTTTGGGATTCTGAGTAATTTTAAAAATTGTAAAAAGGTCACAAAACCAAAATGTTTGCGAACCAGTAGTTTAGCGGAAGACAAGTAATTCTGCTGCTTCTCTGGCGATATTACCAATATTCAGGTACCTTTCAATCACTCATTCAACATTTACTTAGGGGATATGACTTACTTGCTAGGCATTGTGCTAGATACTGGGGATTCTGAGATGAAAGACTTTTTCTGTCCTTGAGAGCTCACAGTGGGGGGAAATAGACACGTCAGCAAATTATACTACTGCATGATGAGTGCTGTATGGCATGGATAAAGTATTTTGAGAACACAGAGGACAGAGCAATTAAACAATCTGCTAAAGGCTCAGAAGGTTTTCCTGGGGAGTTAAAATTTGAGCTAAAACTTGAAGGAATAGGAAAGGAGTTGGGGTGGGGATGAGGATAGCATTCCAGACTGAGGAACTAGCAGTCCTATAGTCTCCCAGGAAGGGCAGGAAGTCAGTTTAATGAGGAATATTAAAGGGAGAACTGCCTGGACTTATGAGACTGGAAAGTAGGAAGGAGCTGAATTACAAACTATCTTGTAGTACAGGCCGAGTTTAAATTTTATCTTGCAGGTAACTAGGCGCCAATAAGTTTTTAAATAAAGGATTGCTGTGATTATGTTTGCATTTTAGAAAGGTAATTCTAGTGGCAATATTGGAGGATAGACTGGAGAGACCAGGGCTTATAAAATGCCATTAAATTATGTTGACTTTGAACTGGGATGGTAGACAAAGTGAGAGGAGATAAAGGAATCGAGAGACATTTCTGAGGTAGAGAATGCACGGAATTTATACTCCACTGGACCTACAAATTAAGAGAGGAGCTTGCAGATAACACCAAAATTTCAGGCTTGGGAGCCTGAACATATGTGGTCTCTAACTCTGATAACTGAGAAAGTAGGCTGTGGGAGTAGAGAGTAAGGGCCACACTGGAAGTTCATATAAATTACCTCGGGAACATTTGGATGTGTATGTGTCCAAAGGGCAACTGGATTTAGGATTGGACTCCAGCAAGAAATGTGAGTTGTAGATAAAGATTTAGAAGTTGTCAGATAAGAGTGGTGGCTGAAGTCACCTTGGGAGAACAGAGAGAGTGATGAGAGGACATGAAAACCCAAAATTTAAATGGTGATCAGGGAAGAAGCCAGCAGACAAAGAAAGCATGATCAGAGAACCAGGAGACAGTGGTGTCTGAAAAGCCAAGGAAGTTTTGAGGACATGGCCCAAAGCATCAAATGCTGCAGAGCAGTCAAATACGGTAAGAGGTGACGACAGGCTTTGGATGTAGCAGTTAACTGAGAAGGCACTAGTAACCTCAGGGCACACCTTCTTATTGTGGATTTAGTTCAGATTTTAGTGACTTGAGTGAACTTGGCTTTAGAAATGGAAAACTGTGTACAGACCAGAGGTCGTAAACCCACGTCAAGAAGCCTGTTCAGTTTACATTTCCATCACTTCCTTTTCCTCTACCTGTCACTCATTTAGCTCAACTGCTTGGACTGTACAGGAATTTAAGTTGTTTAAGTATTAGATTATGTGAAGGGAGTGCAGGACAGACAGGAGATAGGGCAATAGGTATAGGAGAAAATAGGGTCAAGGGAAGATTTCTTTTTGGAGGAGAGTAGGAAGGAGATAAACATTAAACAAATAAATGAGTGACTGAATAGTGCCTCCTCAGTACCAGAAGGAGGGAAATTGAGGGTGTTTTTCCCGTCAGATGACTTTTATGCTTTGTGAAGGAGGCAGACATTCTTGGGGGAAGAAATTAATGGTATCCACAGAAGAGACAGAGGGAGCAAGTGGTCCAGGTTGCTGGTGGTTCCTGCTTTTCCTCTCATGCTTCCTAACGCTGGAACTGAAACAGTGGTTTAGGCTATGTTTTGGTTTTAGGGCTTGGCTTTTCCTTGTTACAGATTCTCGTATTTTTAAGTATACTTCCCATCCCATCCCCTCCCATTCAGTATCCACTGGACTTGCCCTTTCTGATAATGGTTTTCCAAACTTCTCACTCTCCAACTAGTCTTTCCTCTCCTGGGGTACAGTAATCTAAACCCACAAGCACTCTAAATTCATTGTTTCAGCAAACACTTGGCAATGTGCACCCTCAAAACATCCTCCTGGAGACAATGCTCAATCTCAAAAGGGCAATGACAATTTGAGGCCTCTTTGGAAGACTAGCAGAAGGAAAATCTGGGAGCAGGTGGAACCCAATGACATGAACAATTCTGACTCATGGTTTCTTTTAATCTTTGGTAAAGGGTGGTATGCTAATCAAGGCGAGTCTCTGAAGCGACAAGTAGAAAGTGAGTCATTGGTGAGGCCACCTGGATTGAAACTGGGCTGCTCACCAGAGGGAAGTACATGAGGTATGAACTGCTCTATTGCGACATCAGACTGAGGCCCAATTATATGTGGTCCATTCACACAAAATCCTTGTAGACACAACTGATTGGGATGCAACTGCTTGTCCCCGAATACATGCAAAGAGTGACTACATAATTTGCTTTGATCTTGGGGAAGCAACTTCACCTCTCAGGTTCTTCACTGGTAAAATGAGTATATTTCCATTTACCTCCCAGAATAGGGGTAGGTGAATAGCAGAAAGGGGCTAGTGCCGAACCCGATGCATAGTATGGAGATCACAGTTGCTTTCCTCTCTGCAGCCTATTCTTTTTCCATGTGTGTACAGACAGACACAAATGTGACTGACCCTCATCTCTGGCTACATTTAAAGTTCTTACTATTATCTCCCCCCCCACCCCATCTGTTTCTTATTTAGGGTGTCTAGCAATATTTTAGGTATCATTTTTAAGCTGGCTTGAATCTTTTGGAATAAGGTGGAACATAAAAAAATAAACACTTCACACCAGGATAGTATAGTTTGTTTTTTTTTTAAATTCTAAAATACTTTAATAATTAATATTGATAGGAAGACTGATATACAATGCAATTATTTATTTTACAAGGAGATTCTGTACATCAGGGTGAAGTACAATACACTGGGCTTTTATTTCTTTACATTATGATTGTGAATTGTTACTTACATGGGAAGGGAACACAAAATCATTTATATATATATATATATATATATATATAAACACCTGAAAAGACTTGACCCCCAAAGTATCCTGTTTCAAAAGAACACGAATGAGATGAAAGATGAACTAGATTCCTTGGTGGCACATCGAAAGCAGACAGGTCACTCAGGAAATCAAATCCTGTTTCAAGCTTGGCACATGAAGGCAAAGAAAGGCAGTCTAGGAAGGGATGGAAATGTCATCTCAAGCCACAGAGAATACTGACATAAGCCGAGCAGTCTCCAAACCAACAAGACAGAACGGTCAGAAGAAGTCAAGTTAGCAGGCAATGTGGGGCCACCTTATATATAGACCTCTGAAATTTGGTAGAACTGTCACTTATTTTCCCTTAGTTGTACCAAATGTTAATGAGCTCTAAGGAGACGTGGACTCAGTCTATCTTCCCAACCGTAAAGCATCTGACAGTCACTGAGAAATCCAAATACCTCCCTATTCCCCATACAGAGAAAACACTGCCTTTTAAGGTCACTTTAGCTTTTTTGCTTTGACCTGATATTCTGATTCTTCAGTAAATCTTACATGGACATGAAAGGAGAGGAAGAGAAAAATCTACCGAAAGATTGCATATAGAACAACAGTGACTGTGGAAGAAATCAGACAAATCTATGAAATAGCCATAATTTTCTGAACATTAAAATAAAGGGAAAAAGCCACATTCATCAGTTAAATAGAAACTATTATTTTTCTTCCACTTAGTGTGGATAGGAATTAGAGGGAAATAGTGAGGCTGGATAGTTTTCAATAAAAAAGAAAGCAACTGAATCTTCTGTTTTAGGAAATCATATTAATATATATTACAAATACAAAAAGGGATGGGGCTGAGCCGATACCCAGGCACCAATTACTCTGGCTACAGCTTGGAAGAGGAGGGCTGAGTGAGGTGGAAGCTGCCAGAGAGGGTCAGCAGGAGGCCAAGTGTTTGGACTTAAGAGGGAAAGTGCAGCAGGAGAGGGCAAACAGCACTCAGGAGGAGAGGGGAGCAGTGGGTCAAGTGCTTCTCCAAACGCCTTTTCCTATCTAGCACCCCACAGTCCTAGGACCTTACTGTGATTCTGGCTGGAGGTGTGGGTGGTGACAGCACACACTCTGCTCCCACAGAGTTGCTACAACTCTGCTTTATGGAGAACACATTTATTGGTCCGAATGATCTAGAGTATCATTTGGTACCACAAAAGTACAACAGCCTATAAAATCTAAGCCATGAGTTAGTTTTCTGCCAAGGTGGCATTAACATAAAGGCCTTTTTTGGTTTTGGTTTTGTATAGAGAAAAAACACATGCTTTTTCATTTTCCCAACTTGGAATCTGGTTGCCGCTGACTGTTGAACAGACAAGAAAAATCTAAGTTCCCATCACTTCTTCAGGATCCTTTTTTATTTTTCAAATAAAAATCAGGATGTCTTGTGCCAAAAAGGGAGAACATGTCAGATCCCGAGGTTCTCTCAGGCCGGACTGCCTGAAGAGGGCTCTATTGCTGTTATGAGAGGTGTGGTGCAACGCTTTCAACTGACATGCCAGCGTGGTGCGAAGGCTTCCCCCTGGAGGTGGGGGCCCTTTGCCAGAAGGCTGGGGGCCTCCAGAAGGTTTTCTCCACCATCAATTGGATGGGATAGCTGGAATTTAGCACCTACACAAGTGGGTCTCACAACCAGGACAGAGAGGGTAAGGCTAACGGTGCAAACTGTGCCATGGCACAGGCAGTCATCTTGGGACAAGGGGGCGGTGAAGCCAATCAAACTCAGAACCTGCACGTGGCCCAGAACGTTGGTGGCTGGTGAGGGAAGATGCCCTCAAGTATGCTGCAATATTAAAAGGTTCAAAAGCACTGACGAAGTGTTTCGCTTTGCCCAGGGCAGCACATGAGAATCCGTTCCAGTGAAATGCTACATTCATAGACGTGCTGTTCATCCCAGAACTAAAGCCCAGAGGACTCAATTCTGGCTGTGCCGGAAGTGCTGAAGTTCCCTCCATGTCACTCTGGAGACCGAAGCAGCAAAGCAGCCCTGTTTCGGGGGGTTATTTAGCTCCTCTCTCAAACGTCAACATCATGGACGATGGTAGCTAAAGCATGATTAAAAAAACATGAGCAGATACTATAGATTGCTGCTATTATATTAGTAGTAATTAAGTGTTACGTTCTAATTTAAATCAGCCTCCTCCACTCTGTCTGGCCCTCCCGTAGCTTCGGATGCCCTCACCCTCTTCCTTCCTGAAACTCTCTTTTCTTAGCTTCGGTAACACCATCTTTGCCCTTGTTTTCCTTCTTCTTCAATTGCTTTTCTTCAGTATGCTTTCCTGGTTCATCTTCTGCTGTCCACCCTTTAAATACTAAACAATTTCCTCTTAAGAACCACTATATTTTCCCATGAATTTGTATCTTTAGACCTTGCTTTCTCCCTGGACTCTAGGCTGAATACCCAACTGTCTCCTAGGCATCTCCACCTCAACTTCTCACCGGCTCGTCAAACTCAACATATATAATTTATTCTCCAGTTTGTTTATTGTGTGCCTTCCTCTTTTAGAATAAAAGCTCCTTGAGGACAGGGATTTACCCTTGCTCCCTGCTACATCCCAAGCACCTCACACTGTATCTATCATGTGGTATGTGCTCAATAAATATTTACTGAATAAACGGCCTAAACTGTTCACCTGAACTCCTTCTTGACTTCACAGACCTCAAAAACCACAAGTTAGAAATCTAAGAGTCATTCTGACTACTAGGAAGACTGACAAATCTTGTTGATTCTATGCTTGAAATGTCTTTCAAATCTCTTGTATTCTCACCATCACTTCCCTGATTTGAGCTACCAGTAGGCTCACTATGGCTACTTCAGTTACTTCCCGACAGGTTTCCTTGCTACTGCTAGTCTGTTCATCCTTCCACATCACCTTCCCCAGATAGCTCCACCAGAGCTCATTCTGAAATACACAGAACTCCAGTGGTTCCAATATCCTGGTATGACAGTCAAAGCTCTTCAAAGTGTGACCATAACCCATCTTGCTGGTCTCATCTTCACAATGCCCCCATATGTCCTCTGCTCCAGTTAAATTTTCTTCCGTTTTTTTTGGTAAGGAAGATTGTCGCCGAGCTAACATCTGTTGCCAATTTTCCTCTATTTTTTTTTTTTTTGTATGTGGGACACTGCCACAGCACAGCTTGATGAGCCATGTGTAGGTCTGTGCCCTGAATCTGAACCTGTGAACCCCAGGCTGCTGAAGTGGAGGACGCAAACTTAACCATTACACCACTGGGCCAGCCCCAAGCTACATTTTCTGTTATCCAGAAACAATATGCACTTTCCTACCTCCCTTTGCCTTGCTAAAGCTAGTCTTTCTGCTTACAATGTTCCTTCTCCTCCTCGTCCAAATAAATTCTTTTACATACTTTAAGATCCAGCCTAAATGTCACCTTCTCTATGACTGTTTCCTTTATTGTTGCTCACTATACTACTTTATTACTATTACTAATAACAATTAAAAAAGCTGACACTGACATAGCTAGGAGATGGTGGAGCTGGGATATGAAACCTGACAGAATCGGGACTCAGAATGACTGAGGCATTCATCATACTGATTGTACTACATTTAGTAGCACACAGGTCTTTTTCCAGATTAGACTACAATCTCCTTGCTGGTAAGTATGATTTGTTATTTGAGTTCATATTACAGCACCCTGAATGGTTTTTGCTGTTCAAAGAATTTGCCTTCTCTACTTTTGTCAGAATTCAGAACAACAAAATTCTGTAATTAAAATAACCATTTGTCTGTATTGTGGAAAAAAGTTTAACAATATTTTATTTTCCTGTAACTGGCATTACATCTTCTCTCATTTAGCCTCTTTTTATAAATGTTCTGAGAGTCCCTAGATACTTTCATTGATTCTATTTGTAGCTGGCTGATTCTTTAGGTACTGGGTGGGTCCTTAATCACAAGAGTAATTCCAAATCAAAATACTTCTTGGCTTGTTTCATGAAGACAACTAATTAAAATGAAGTTTATATACTAAATTGGTAAGATCAACTGTGCTAGCAAGAACTGAAACCAGAGAGGGCAAGATCTTGTCCAACTCAGCAACAACTTCCTCACACATAACCTGGGACAGTGCGGTATAGGGAAGAGGGCACCCAGTGGCTTTTTAGTCATTCATTCCTTTCTCCAAATCCTGGTTCGGCAACTTACCAGGAAGTCAAACAACTTACTCAACCCTTTTGAGCCTGTTTCTTCACGAATAAAACAGGGATCTTAACACACCTTGCAGGTTTATTGCGAGGATTAAATAAGATAATATACAAATAATGCCACTCAGTATAGGCATTTACTATTGCCTCTTAGCTCTCACCCCTTTCTCTTAATGTAGTCTTCTTGCAATCAACATTGAGTGTCTTCCTTTTAACAATGTCATTAGAGTCCTTCCTATCGGAACAACTCTGATATGTTTGTTTTTTCGTGGAGCTCTACTTAGCTCACAGTATTTGGGTCTTACCGTGTAAAATGTTTGCTCTCTTCATGAACCTCCATCTCTGAACTTTTAAATTCATTTAACTCTTTTCTTATGGCAGCCTATGGAACAGAAATAAAAATGTTTCAGCATCGTCTGTCTGCTATAGTATAGCAATGAGATCTGCCATCTATTCTCTATTGTGCTTAACTTTGTGAGTCACTGCAACCCACAGTGGGCAACCCAGAGGGAAGAAAGAAGCTGGGTCAACATACTGGGCGAAGCTCTGAGCCTGATGCACAGCACCTTCCCTGACACCATTCATCTTACAATAAACCCAAGGTCTCCAGTTAAATCAAAACACTTGAAGACCTTAAAAGAGATGTTGTGGCTTATAGTTTCCACAGCATGTAAAAATGCTTTTCCTCTTATAAAAGTGAAACATGGGTAATTACTAATATATACCACCCAAACATAATTACTGTTAAAAATATGTTTTATTTCCTTCCAGATTTTTGTACTCTGTGATGTAGTATGGATTTCCATTTTTTTTCAGTTTTGGTGGGAGAGTCATTAGTATAAAGTTTTCGTTTGTATGTCTTGGCATTTTGTATCTTGATTAGAAATTTAACATTATATCAAAAGCAGAAATTTTGTTATGGTTTCCCCTTCTAGTTAGTGTCTTGCATCCTTCAAATAAAGACAGACAGACAACAGAGAGAAACCTTGTCAGCAGGGGTCAGTTTGGTCCAAGGCTTGTCGGCTCGTCGGTCGTAATCTTGAGCATCTGTTACCTCCACATATTCGTTAAACCTCAGAATCTTCCTGGCAAGCAGTTCAGCCACAGTTGGCCTTTGACTGAGCTGAAAGAAATGGAGTCTCTTAGTTCACAAGGCCAGGGATTAGGCATCAATCACGTGTTCAAACTGCTTCTAACCCAGGGCTTCAACTTTTGCTGCACAGTGGAATCACCTGGGGACCCTTAAACACCACTAATCCCTGAGTCCAACTCCTGAGATTCTGGGGGTCAGGATTTTCCCCCCAGTTTTATTGAGATATAACTGACATACAGTACTGTGTAAGTTTAAGATGTACAGCATAATGATTTGACTTACATATACTGTGAAATGAATACCACAATAAAGTTTAGTTAACATTCGTCATCTCATATAGATACAAAAAGAAAAAGGAGGTTTTTTTTTAAGTGCCTTAATGCATAGCTAAGATTGAGAACCACTGCTACAGACCAGTATAA
This sequence comes from Equus przewalskii, assembly GCF_037783145.1. Lineage (NCBI taxonomy): Eukaryota > Metazoa > Chordata > Mammalia > Perissodactyla > Equidae > Equus > Equus przewalskii. The sequence goes on from NC_091832.1 coordinate 27,390,063, forward strand.
CCAGTATGACCAGAGTGTCTCAAATTTTAACATGCATGCAAATCATTCGAGGATCTGGTTAAAATGCAGATTCTGATTAAGCAGGTCTGGGGTGGGGCCTGAGATTCTGCATCTCTTACAAGTTCCCAGGTGATGCCAATGCTGTTGGTCTGTGGACCACATTTTGAGTAGCCAAAGGGTTAGGGCTATAAATTCATATATAATACATTAGAAAGTGAATGCATTTAATATGAAAGCAGTATCTATTAGTGGGTAATACTAAGGGTGAATTTCAATATGAATCAATGCCCAAGACGGCGGATTCTCTAACAAATGATGACTTAAGGTTGCACAATCAGGTCACCTGCTGAACCTGAAGGCACTAAGTCCAGCCATGGCCTCTAGCTACCCTCAATCCATCAAAGATAATCCCTCTGTTCCTAGGGAAGAGGAAGAGTGGGAGAAATCACGAAGAAGATGTCTAAATGCTTCACTCTCCTGGGGATTCTTATAAGTTTTAAGAAATGTCTAGAGAACTCAGAGGCAATTACAGCACAAACCACTATGGTCAGAAGGAAAGGAAAAAGGATTAATCCCAGAGTTTAAAAGCTAACAAAGGTCTGGTACAGAAAAGAGTCTACCCTAACTGATCTGGGACCAAGGAGAAAATCCAAGTTGGTTTTTCGTATTCTTCAGGTATTACTGAGGGTCAGTTCAGTTCTTTCCCTGATTAGAAAACAACCAGTTTGCTTTGCAAAATTGAACGCCACACACTTCTCCTGTTACTGTCTCTATACTTCAACAGATTTTGGAGTCTACGGCAAAATCCCTGGTCTACCAAATAAAAGGTCAAAATTTATCCAGTCAAACATTTACTGAGAATCTTCTTGTGCCAGGCTTTCTTTAAATAGGACAAATGAAAAAAGAATGCTTTTCATAATGCAGTGTTGTTTTCTATATTTGTATTATGTATTATATTTTCATAGCAAGCTATGGCAATTCAAGTCAAATTCATTTCTTTCCAAACAGGTTATTCAAATATAAGACATGTAGCCACTAGATGGACTGAAACCAAACACTTGCACAGCGTACCTTCCTGGTGAGCCGACGTTTAATCTCTCGTTTTTCTGCTTGACGATCAGCTTCATTTTTAGCTACAGTAGAAAGTCAGAAAAAGTATCAAACTTTACAGTTATTATACCTAGACATTTCTTACAGGCCACAAGTCAGAATAAAATACTAACTTTGGGGATGGCTAATCAAGACAATTTTCTTCTCAACTGCTGTAGTCAAATACGTAGAGTAAGGGTCAGCAAACTACGGTACCAAATCTGGCCGCCGCCTGCATTTGTGCTGCCCGTGAGCTAAGAGTGCTCTTCACATTTTTAAATGGTTACATTCTGAATGCTCAGGAGTAACCACTAAGAAGGGAGATCACACTAGGTTTCCTGTGATGTGCCTGAAAAGGTTCCCACACTTTAAAATTCACTAAGTGACAAAGTTGTATATACTCAAATAGTGATGAGAGAACAGACGGATTGGTCAAACTGCGCATGCTCGCAAGTAACCTTACAAAGCCTAATCCTCTACAGTGTGGAGGTTTTTAAGGCCAATTTTTCCCCTGTAATCTGGAAAAAATCAAATCAAATCTGTACTAGATTAGAGTGCTATTTCAGGGAGTTAATTATGTACACAGAAAGCAAATTAAATACACAGTCCTATTTTGTGACTTTAGAGGTATAAAAGTCTTAAAAGACGAAAAAGAGGGGAAGTAAGCTGCACTTGGGACTTGCTTTGGGCCCAAGCCCTCAGATTCCACTAGAACAGGCAGGTCCCCTCCAACTGCACAGCCACCGTCCTACTTCCCTGAAGACAGAGGAAAGTTGGGCAGCAACTACCACCCACTGTCCAATCCCCTCAAATGCCCACGGTAATCTTGGGACACTGAGAGAACATCAGAACAAAACTTGTGGACTGTCCAGCACACTAAACAATGTCATGATATCTCGGAAAGCAAGCTTGGGGGATCTCTGTTCCTTCAGGAGAGAAAATACGAATAGTCCTTCCTTGGCTGGAATACTCTCTCCTTGGCTCCTGTAGAAAACGCTTCTCCTCTCTGTTATGCATATTAAAGTCAGAAATATACACAGAAAATCTGTACAACTTTATTTCCATAGCTGGACTCACGTTGTAGTATATTTCGTTGTTCTAATTCTTCTGGTGTTGGTCTTTGACTCAATCGTCTGAAAAGGAGATTTAAAAATAAGAGTACTTTCTATATTAAACCTCCCAATCCTGTTCATAAAGATTTGTTTTGGTCTTAGTTTATATTAGCCCCTACACTAGTAAGACATCAATAAATTTTAAGACTGTTTTGACATTTCATTTGTTTATATGATTCACTGTTTATGAAACAATTTTCACATTGAAAGTGTTAATAAAGATATTAACAATATAAAAAGGAATCATACATGCAAACAGGACGATTGTATTCTAGTTGTAGCTCTGATGTCAACAAGCCCTATTTCCACAAAAAAGGTCAGTTAGACCCTGAGTGTACTCATCTGTAAACGGACAAGTGGGTCCAAAACAGGTTTGCTCCTTAAGCAAATCTGTTAAAAACACAGATCCTCAAGGCAGGTTAACAGAAATTCTGATTCAGGAAGCCACGATGAGGAGTAAGATTTTATACATGTATTTTCACAGTGCTTCCCATAAGACTCTGAAGTCCTTCCTTTGTTTTTTAAACCAGTGGTTTAGGAACTACTGGAATTTAAAGTTGTCTCTTTTGGAGTAATATTCTGTAACTTTATGATTTTAATTTCTGTCCTCTCTCTGAAATATCTGATGAAGTTTCTCCCCTCATCCACAGTTCTGAGATGTTCGTCACCAATGACAGCTTGTCATTTCTGGAATCAGAAAGTTATTCACTTCTTGCCTGTAATTTATATTTCTCAGACAGTATTTGAAGTACATGAACTACAACTCTTTAGTTGTTTGCAAAGAGGACTCCAAGCCCCATTTTATACAAAACTTACAACTTTATCTATTTCAAAGTTTTTTTGTTCCTCTGAACAAGACATTCCTTTTAAAATGTTTATTAAAAAAGAAAACAGCTTTAGTAAGGTATAAATAAGCTGCATGATTTGATGTTCTGACACATATATACGCCCATGAACCCACCCCCACAATCACGATAATCAACACGTGCGTTGCCTTGTGCTGGCTTCCTAGGGCTGCTAGAACAAATTATCACAAACTGGGGGGCTTAAAGCAACACAAACTTATTCCATCACAGTTCGGGGGCCAGAAGTCCAAAATCGAGGTGTCGGCAAGGCTGCTGATTTGTGAAGGCTCTAAGAGAGAATTCATTCCATGTGTCTCTCCTACCTTCTGGTGGTGGCCAGCAATCCTTGGTGTCCTTTGGCTTGTAGATGCAGCACTCCAACCTTTGCCTCCCTTGTCACATAGTGTTCTGTGTCTGTGAGTCTGTGTCCAAATTTCCCTCCTCTTACCAGGACACCAGTCATTGGATTAGAGCCTACCCTAATCCAGTATGACCTCGTCTTAACTTGATTATATCTGCCCAGACCCTCCTTCCAGTCAGGTCATATTCAGAGGTACCAGAGGTTAAGACTATTTTGGGGGGACACAACTCTACCCACTACACCCTCCTCCACAAAATCTCCTCATTTCCTTTTGTAATTTCAACCTCCCTGCCCCTAGGCAAACACTGATCTGTTTTATGTATCCATAAATTAGTTTTCAATTTCTAAAATTTTATATAAAAATCATACAGTATGTACTTTTTGTCTAGCTTCTTTCACTCAACATAATTATTGAGATCCACCCAAGTTGTGGCACTATAAATAGTTCATTATTTTTTATTGCTATGTAGTATTCCATTGCATAACTATACCATGATTTGTTCATCCATTTGCCTTTGGATGGATCTTTGGGTTGCTTCTATTTTCTTTGGCTATTACAAATAATGGCTAATGGAATAGCTGGATCATATGTTTGATTTATTTTAAGAAACTTACAAGTTGTTTTCCAAAGTAGTTCTACTATTGTCACATCACCACCACCAGCGTACGAGGGTCCAGCTGATCCTCATCCTCAGCAACCCTTGGTGTTACCAGTCTTTTAAATTGTGTATCCTAGTGGTATGTCATTGGGTTTTAATTTGCATTTCCATAATGATTAATGATGTTGAGCATTTTTCCATATGCTTATTTGCTATCTGTGTATCTTCTCTGGTGGTGTGTCTATTGAAAGTTTGTGCTTTTTTCCCTTTAAAATTGGGGTGTCTGTTCTCTTACTTAGTTTGGACAGTTTTTCATATACGCTAGATATAAGCCCTTTAACAGATACATGATTTGCAAGTATTTTCTCCCAGTTTATGGCTTGTTTTTGCATTCTCTTCAGTGTCTTTCAAAGAGCAAAAATTTTAAATTTTGATGAAGTGCAATTTATCAATATTTTTCTCTTAAGAATCACGCTTTTGAAATTGTATCTGAGAAATCTTTGTCAAACCATATTCTTCCAGAAGTTTTAGCTCTCATATATAAGTCTATGATCCACTTTGAGTTAATTTTCGCATATGATGCAAAGCATGGACTGAAGTCATTTTTACACCAGCACCATTTGTTGAAGAGACTATCCTTTCTCCATGAAACTGTCTATACGCCTATGTCAAAAATAAGTTGTACATATATGGAAAGTCTACCTCTGGGCTCTCTTCTGTTCCACTGATTGATTTATCCATCTTTATGTCAATATCATACTGTTTAGGTTACTTCAGATTTATAATATGTCTTAAAGTAAGACTGTGTTAGTCCTCCAACCCTGTTCTTTTTCAAAATTCCTTTGTTTATTCTAAGTACTCTGTATTTCCATAAGAATTTCAGAATCAGTTTTTCAATTAAGAAAAAAAGCCTACTGGGGCATATTTTGATTGGAATTGCATTGAATCTATTGATATCTTAATAATACTGAGACTCCTGACCCATGAATACCATATTTCTCTCCATTTATTTAGGTCTTCTTTACTTTCTCCAGCAGTATTTTTTTTTTTAAGGATTTTATTTTTCCTTTTTCTCCCCAAAGCGCCCCTGGTACCTAGGTGTAAATTTTTAGTTATGGGTCCTTCTAGTTCTTGCATGTGGGATGCTGCCTGAGCATGGCTTGATGAGTGGTGCCATGTCTGCACCCAGGATCCGAACCGGCCAAACCCTGGGCTGCCGAAGTGGAGCGTGTGAACTTAACCACTCGGCCATGGGTCCCTTCCCTCTCCAGCAGCATTTTATACTTTTCACTGTATAGGTCTTACGCAATCTTTTGTCAGATTTATCCATAAACATTTACAGAATTTTTTATGGTATTGTAAATTGCTATTGTAAATGTTAATCTCTTGTATTTTTAGATTTCAATTTCAGATTGTTCATTGCTGGCATCCAAAAAGCTTTGCTAAGACTAGGACCTTTGGAACAACACTCAAAGATAAGCAACTAGCTCTCCAGTAAAGGAAAAAGAAACCTATTACCAGGGTGGCCCTGTGGCCTAGTGGTTAAGTTTGGCATGCTCTGCTTTAGGAGCCAAGGTTTGGTTCCCTGGCATGGAACTACACCACTTGTCAGTGGACATGCTGTGGCAGCAACTCACATACAAAATGAAGAAGACTGGCAAAGATGTTAGCTCAGGGCGAATCTTCCTCAGCAAAAAAAAAAAAAAAGAAAAGAAAAGAAAAAAAAGAAAAGAAAAAAGAAAAAGAAAGAAACCTATTATCAAAGATCCCCATTCTTAGCTAATTCCTAATCCCATTTTTTCCCCCTTTTCTCCCCAAAGCCCCCCAGTACATAGCTGTATATTCTAGTTGTAGGTCCTTCTAGTTCTGCTATGTGGGACGCTGCCTCAGCATGGCTTGATGAGCAGTACTAGGTCTGTGCCCAAGATCCAAACCAGTGAAACCCTGAGCTGCCGAAGCAGAGTGTTCAAACTTAACCACTCAGCCACGGGGCTGGCCCCACTAATTCCTAATCTTGATAGTCTCTTGCTGACACTCAGAAGGCCACAGTTCTGTGTTAAGACTGCCATCTTGCCAAGCCAGCCCTGATGGCCTAGAGGTTAAAGTTTGGTATCCTCAGTGGTTTGGCAGCCCAGGTTCAGTTCCCGGTCTTGGAACCACACCACTTGTCTGTCAGTTGCCAGGCTGTGGTGGAGGCTCACATAGAAGAACCAGAAGGACCAACAACTAGAATATACAACCATCCACTGGGGCTTTGGGGAAGAAAAGAGCAAGATTGGCAACAGATGTTAGCTCAGGGCGAATCTTTCCCAGCAAAAAAAAAAAGGATTGCCAACTTGCCAATAACAAAGCCAGGTGTCTGAGAGAGAAGAGGAGAATATATTTTAATTAAAGGACATCCTTAGTTAATTATTTTGTCAGGAATATACCAGGAGTTCCACCTCCTTTTCCTCACTCCACCAAGAGAAAGATATGATTTGGGCAAACATCTGTGTATATACCTGGACTCTATGTATATTATGTGCAGGAAGCTGGCCTGCATTCAGTTCTATGCTTTTGGTTCCAGCTGACTTGAAAAAGATACTAGCACTTTGAAAGGAGGCAGTTATATGGAACATGTGAAACAAATCTAATGAAAAATATGGGTTTAATCTTAATTGGGTTGGCACCTCATAGTTGAGCAACCAGATAAATGACAGAGAAGTCTTGTCCTGGGAACCACCTGGATTCTCCAGAAACTTTTAAAAAACCAGATTTATGTCCATCTTATGGTATAAAGCTGTGAGAGATGTCTATCTCATGCTTTAAAGCTCTCAGAGCCATCTAGTTTCTTAATTTCCAAATTCCTATAAGATACTCAACTGTGTAGAATATGTATTTTTAAAAATTATGCTATTTCTGGGGCTGGCCCAGTGGTATAGTGGTTAAGTTCGTGCGTTCCGCTTTGGTGGCCTGGGGTTCGCTGGTTCAGATCCTGGGCGTGGACCTATGCACCACCTGTCAAGCCATGCTGTAGCAGGCATCCCACATGTAAAGGAGAAGAAGATGGGCACGGATATTAGCTCAGGGCCACTCTTCCTTAGCAAAAAGAGGATTGGTGGCAGATGCTAGCCTAGGGCTAATCTTCCTCAAAATAACCCAAAAAACAAAAAAATCATGCTATTTCTAAAATTAGGAAAAAAAAAGATAAACGAATGCTCCACCACAAAGTAAGACTCTAACACACATAGTGGCATAATCAAATCAAATCAATCTATTCTAAGCAAAGGCCTACCTGATCAGTGTGTTCCCAATCTGGTGTCGTATTTCATTCCACTCCTCTTTGCTTTTTCGAGGCCAAGAATTCATGTTCAACTCTGGTTCACTGGGTCTGTGGTTCAACTTCATTGCCAATGTGTCCTTCCTCTTCACTTTGTTGGCCAGAGCACCTTTGCCCAAGGGAAAGAAAAAAACGTAGAAGCTTAAGGCTCAACCTCACCTGAAGCTAGGCAAGAGTCTGAACAAACAGTATCATAATTCCCAGCTTTCTACTTGGCCTCCAATGATCCAGCTAACATACAGGTGGTGGTACAGCTGAACACATCTAAAACTCCTTTCAGCCAGATGGACTCAGATGGGCTAAACATCTTTTCCCTTCTACCAGTCCTCTACATTTTTCTCCTTAGTAAGAGCTGCTTGAGGAGAGAGAAGTTAAGTACAGACAGTCTCTGGTTTACAATGTAAAGGCAGTCACACTAACACCCCTCATAAGATTCCTATTCTTTTTTTTTGAGGAAGACAGGCCCTGAGCTATCATCAGTGCTCATCTTCCTCTACTTTATATATGGGACGCCTGCCACAGCAAGGCTTGACAAGCAGTAAGTAGGTCCGCAACTGGGATCTGAACCAGTGAACCCTGGGCCACCGAAGCGGAGCACACAAACTTAACCGCCATGCCACTGGGCCGGCCCCAAGATTCCTATCCTTAAAGTGGCTTTCCCACTTCTGGGAACCAGGATTCCATTCTTTGCAGATTTGTGTACATGAACATGGTTTTCTTCCTTGCCCCACGAACACAGGACATTCATTAGACTGAAGGAGAGCATCACTTTTGTCTTTTCAACATTGCCCAAATATCAACTGTCCTCTACTCCACATTCTTTAATACCATCAAAGTAAATAATTTTTTAAATCAAAACAAACAGATAAAAACCTGAATGACTCAACCAACTTGGCTCCCTCTCACTGGCTTGTTCTAACAGCGGGAATAGCAAGGACAAGAGTCCTTCACAGTGGCTTCCAACATCAGTTAGCCAGAGGACTCGATGGGAGAGGGCGCCTACTTCCATTCATCTTACACTAGCTAAAACCAGCAAGCAGCTGTATCTGTAAGGGAACTTTCTCCTCTGCTTTTCCCTCCCTTTCTTACTATGATGGCTTTCATCTTCATCCTCTTCATCTCGGTACTGAATAGGACCTTCTGAATCAGAATCACTCTCCTTCTCTTCCTCCTCCTCCTGCAGACACTGCGGTAGCTTCGGGACCACTGAGGTAGATGCAGTGTCTTCACTGAACGCGGGTGGGTGGGTCTGCTCCTCCTCTTCTTCATCGTCTGGACTAACAAATTAACAGAATTATATTTTCCTTCTAGAAACTTAAAGGATAAATCATTCGCAAGGCACAGTACTGAATAACTTGGAAAATTCCATGAATGAAATAATTTATCATTTCTTCCCTTAACTTTTAACAACCTTGCCAAGAAACTTTTTAGCAGCCATTAGTCTAAAGGGCTCTGGGTTCAAAACCCAGCCCTACAAACTTATTTACTAGCTTGTGAGTTAGTTAACTTTTCTGTAAGTGGGAATGATACCTACCTCATTGGCTTGTTGGGAGAATGAAATAGACAAATTCTAGAATGCACTAGTGTCTGGCACACAGGGCCCTGATGATCTACATGTGAAATGCAAGTTTGCTTTGGTCTGATTAAAGAAGACTACACAGCATTTAACACTGTACTTGGCTCACGGAAGATATTAAATAAAAAAATTTAAGGCAGGGTTGGCCCCATGGCCAAGTGGTTGAGTTCGCACATTCCGCTTTGGCAGCCCAGGGTTTCACAGGTTTGGATCCTGGGCGTGGACATGGAACCGTTCATCAGGCCATTTTGAGGTGGTGTCCCACATGCCACAACTAGAAGGACCCACACCTAAGAATATACAACTACATACTGGGGGGATTTGGGGAGAAAAAGCCATTTTCCTTTGGTTTAACAATGGAGTAGGACAAAATGACAATCTAATCCAAGGAAGCAAAAATGAAAACTAACATTCCCTGTTTATTCTCCAGAGGCATAAAACTATGACTTAGTCTACTTCAAATTCCTAACCTGTCTTCTTTCAGGATGTGAAAGCAACAATACCAGCGAGTGCAAAGATTATGGCAAAACAACAAGTAGGATGCTGCAACAACTCTCTAACAATTGTTTTAGTCAGCAAGGCAAATCTCCAACTTGCCAAAAAGTGTTAATCTTCAGTCACAATTCGTCTGAATTTTTAAAAGACAGACAAAGTAGGTATAAGTACCAACGCTGGTGTGAACAGTTTCAGTGTCTGGGGACAGAGGAGGGAGAGAACAAGAGGACCGGTTCCAGTCTAGGGGACTGAAATATTGAGCTCTCTTTCAGAGCTCCCTTCTTTTTCTCTAGACTTCCCTCTGTCCCTCCTTACCAAGGTTATGTGCCAGGAACTAGTGCTTTCAGATTTGTCTAATTTCATTCTCACAAGCCTATGAGGTAGGTGTTATTCCTTTTTACAGATCAGACAACTAAAGAGCAGAAAAGGATAAGTAACATACACTGCTACAAGCTGGTAAATAAGAGGGAGAGCTGGGATTTGAACCCAGAGCTATCTTACTCCAAGGTCAATGCTCTTAAGCACCATGTTTACACTGCTTCCCTTGTATTACATAAAAAAAATAGTGGTTTTAAGTTTCAAGTACAAAAAATTAAAGTTTTGTATCATCATGGAAATTTCTGCCATGAAAACAATGTTAGAGAAATCGGGAGGGTAAACAAAGTCTAAATTCTAGAACATGTCCTATTTGTTGTGTATTCTTCTTACTTTAAATTTCTTCACATTTTCTTTATATAAGTAGTTTTTTCCAAGAAGGGCTACCAAGAGTAAAGATGAGGAAAAAAGAGGCAAGCTTTAAAGGCACTCACACTTTCAGCATTTCAATAGTGACAGGAAGTGACCTCGTCCGACCCAGGGTACTGTTGTCCTCAGAAAAGCTGTCACTGTTCTCGAAGAGCAAGGAGTGAGCTCTATGAGAGCCCTCCAAGGGAGGACTCATGGGAAGTGGGCTGGTGAGGGCCTGCTGGATTCGAATATGCAGTGGGACTGGGGGCAGTCTGGGGGGTACATGGGGCTCCCCAAAGCTGTGGTCCAACATCCTCTTAGGTACTTCCTTTTTCTGATCTTCCTGCTGGGGGACCTCTTGGGGTAGGTCCAAGGAAGGTGGAAACTCAATTTCTGGCACAACTTGAAAAGTCTTAGCAGGGAAGGGAGGGGACCGTGGGGGTTCTGGAGGTACATGAGTAGGCAGTGGGGGGGATGGAGAGGGAGGTGGGATTATCAGCAGTGGTTCGGAGCCCACAGAGCACGTGCTCTTCTCTCTCTGATCACTTGGTGCTTTTGTAGTGGCAGCAACAGCAGCAGACTCCGAGGTGGGTACCAAGGTTGATGGGATACCTCTCTTAGGTGGTAAGGGTGGGGATGGTTTGGATAACAATGTACCACTGTTTATTGCTTGGGACAGTTCAGCTGGAAAAGAGAGAGCGACATCTCAATTTAACATGGTTTTACAATGCTTTGAGGGACCGGCCCATGGCCTAGAATTAGAGCTGGGCTCAATCTGAATCTTTCAGGCAAATTATACCATTTCACGGCTTTGCCATTTCCTAGATATCTTGTCCTGAAACAAAATTTATACTTAAATATCTAGAATGCCTAATAAATGTAGAGGTGTAGAAACACCACTACCTTAATACTCTGATGAGAAATTTCTTATTTGCTGTGATAATAGATATGACAACTTTTTATGACTTGATCTTGGTCTAGATAAAGTTAATATGAATAAAGACAGAAAAAATGCAAATTTGTTCTTCTGTCTAACAGTACTCCATTAAAATTTAAATATGCAGCTAGCAATAAAAAAACAAACACTATCAGGCACTGCTACCATATGTTGACAAATATGATATCTAGATATCTGAACTCTGTATTATGAAACGATTAATAATGACATCTTGGCTTTTAACGGCAAATGTAAAGGCCTTTGAAGAAATCAAAGTGCATTTCTATCCCTGACTTCATATTCGCCTTACTTAAGAGATTATCTTTATTATTTCTTTAGGAGATTAGCCCTGAGATAAGATCTGCTGCCAATCCTCCCCTATTTGCTGAGGAAGATTGGCCCTGAGCTAACATCCGTGCCCACCTGCCTCTATTTTTTATATATGGGACACCTGCCACACATGCCTTGATAAGCAGTGCGTAGGTCTGCACCCAGGATACAAACCAGTGAACCCCTGGCCACTGAAGCAGAGTGCATGAACTCAACCACTACGCCACCGGGCTGGCCCCTATCTTTACTATTTTACAGAAGGAAAAACTGAGGCCACAAAAGTTAGGTGACTTTCCTAAGATCAGACTACAAACTGACAAGGGCTCAGCTAGGTCCCAGGTCTCATTATTAGGCTCTACTCTCTGGATCCCACTGTCATTGATTTTTATTAGTGTTCACACCACTTGTTGTCCCTTATGCCCAACCCCCCATTCGCCACTCCCCACCTACACTGTGGGCTCCCTGATGATGTGGCAACTCCTTCCTTGATCAGCGCAGCCAGAGTTGGGCACAGTGCCTGGGACATAGTGGGTCTTCAATACACGTTTATTAGATGAAAGGCCCCTATTCTATACCATGACAGTATATATCCCTATGTGATTCCCACAATGACTCAGGTGTTGATTCAGCAAAGTCCCTTTGGAGGGCTCCAAATGGCCTTTAAGAAGTGGATCATCACATCACGCAGGGGCCAACCTTGCAAAATAATTAAATACCAGTTCTCTTGATCACCAGCCTCTAACCCTCTACCCAAACCCCTTATTTTGGTCCCACCATTTTCAAATGGTTCTATATCTCTTACCTAGAGAGCAGAACCTCAAGGTTCTCTGAAATGAAATTTATTTGCCCTAAATCCCATTCCACTGACAGCAAAGTAAAAGGTTAGTTAGTCTGATAATGTTTTAATGTCACTCATCATTAGTAAATTTTTAAAAAGACTTTCTAGAAAAACACAGCATACACATACAAAAAAGATTTAAAAAATGTGAATTTGGGACCAATGAAAGAGATATTCTGGGGTAGAATGGACTTTTGCTGCCTCTCTAAAAATTGCAGTTAGCTATCTCATCTATAACAAAACCCACCCTTGACATGACCAAATTTGACTATTTTAATGTTTGAAGTGATTTGGTAATTTAAGGAAAACATACCCCTGAAGATGTCAAGGACATGAACTCTAGGACGTCTACCCTGACAATGGCGTCTGGCTGTAGTTCTATGGTAAAGATGGCAGAATGTTTGCGGAAGGGGTTACAAATTCCCTTCTTCTGTTTGGCTATTTATAGTGCTCCTTCCTTAGTCCTAATATTCCTAATTAGTCCTTAGTCCCAATACTGTTATGGCTGTTAGCAGACATAGCAATGTCTAAAGCAGTGATTTTCAGAGTCTGGATTTCATGGACCAATATGACTATAAAGAAATTCTCAACCAACCTCAGGTAGTCAATTTTTTTATCTTTGTGGCATGCCTACCACAGCATGGCATGCCAAGCCGTGCCATGACTGCACCTGGGATCCGAACTGGCGAACCCCAGGCCGCTGAAGCAGAACGTGTGCACTTAACCGCTGCGCCACAGGGCCAGCCCCTCTGGTTGTCAATTTTTAATATTTCCAAGTAAGGATTGATATTTAGTAAACTATTTATGAACATAATCCTTTCATGAAAGAAACAGCCTTTTAACACCAAAGAATTAGGAAGTTCATAATTTCAGAATAAGAGATAGTCCTTTAAATCAAATCTATTTAATTTTAATGAAAACTCTGTGAATGGTCCTATTTTTCTCCTTCTGCTAAGGACCTCTCATGGACTGATGGTGATCCCTCAGTCACAGGGCCTACTGCTTTGGGCTATTTACCTTAGGCCCTCTGTGGTTCAGCCCAGGGTGTAGTACACATATTACCATTTTTTATGTTGTCTTACCCTGAAAAGGGTGGAGTACAACTGGTTTAGAGCAGTGGTTCTCAATGTGTGGTCCCCACATATGCAGCATCAGCATCATCTGGGAACTTACTAGAAATGCAAATTCCCAGGCCCAACCCCAGACTTAGTGAATCGGAAACTCTAAGGGCAGGACCCAGCAATCTGTATTTTAACAACCCTCCAGGTGATCGTGATGAGAACACTTTCAGACAACAGTGTGAGAACACAGGTGTACAGGACAGAGGTCTGCACTTGAGAGTTGAAAAGCCTATGTGCAGATTCTCTCTCTCACGAACTACCACCCTGAGTGAGTCACAACTTCTTCATGTTCTAATTGCCCTCACTACATAACAGATAAAATCAGTTTCCTGCTTCACAAGGTGGCATTGAAAATAAGTATATGAAAGCTTCTGAAGTTCCTCAAGGTGAAGTCAACATGGCCACTAACCATCCAAGGGGGTGATAATAAGAACCTTCATCCTGTTTTTATCAAGCTACTCTAAGCTGTCACGCTCACGATGAATTCTCAGCCTGCTCTTCCAGGTTCTAGTCGCCCCACACGACTTGGTGGTATTAGCCATTTAACAAGCATATTTTATTCCTCCATTCAATCATTAACAAGAACTTTAAGCAGTACTAAGCCTAGTATCATTTTTTCCTGAAAAACTACCTTCCTTTCTCTCCTCCCCTTCTTGAAAATTCTCTAAGAAGGTATGTATCTATGTGAAGAAAATAGACCTAAATAGGACTTGAGGTAAATATGAAAATTTACTAAACCAATACAATGCACTGGTTATCTTCCCTGCTTTCCCTCTTCCACCACTTATTTTATTAAGAGTAGCATTCTTAGCTCACCTGAGATAAAACACGATTTTATCAGGACAATTTAATATCTTTTGCAGTTCCCGATGAAGATATTATGCCAGACACTGAATCACAAGTTACTCTGGCATCTATTCAATCATCTTTTTATCTATTGGGCTTATGCCGAAGGAAGGCACTGGCAGTTTAAAGTAGGTTTAAAAAAAACACAAAGCTTTCCTCCATGCAGGTCAAACCTGTTGTGGTCTTCACATGTCTAATCGCCTAACTATAAATAGTATTTTAGAAATATTGTATTTCAAATATTAATCCCCCCAAACTTGAACCTAACTTTCGTGATATCTGATCCCAGCCTGTTTCCATTCCTAGCCATATGCCTCATTTTCAAGACTTTTCTCTATATTGAGGGCATTCAAAGGGATGAGATATGACCTCGCTCACAGACCAAATCAATATTGTACCAGTTATCCAATAACACAACCATCCAAAACCAAACCAAACCAAACCAAATCCAATGGAAACCTAAAGACTTACTTACCAATGACAGGGTTGCTATTTCTGTGAGCTGGTTTAGGGGGAGGGATAGGGGGCTGCTTGGCAGGGACCGTATGAGTGAGGCTCGGGGTAGCAGTAGTGTTAGTGCTGGCAGGAGCAGCAGGCAGCGTCCTGGGTGCTGGGGAAGGGGGGACAGAGGAATGAACAGTTTTTGCTAGGTTTGAGGCAGCAGTGGTGGCAGCAGGTGCTGTGGTGGTGGCGGCGGTAGAGGTGGAGGAGATGGACCTTGCCGTGCTGCCAGAGGAAGTGGCATCCTTTGCTTGTCCTTCATTTGCTTCGTGAGAAGAGGACAAGGGTCTTTTAGGGGGAAGTAAAGGCTGTTTGGGTGCATTTTCAGGACCGGACTCTGCTTCAGAATTAGGTTGGCTTCCAGTTGAGCCTGTGTAATAACAGATGTGATTGAAAAGGGAAGAGAATAACCAGATAGACTGAAAAAGCTAACACATCTACAGATTTACGGTCAACTTCATCAATTATTTAATTTATAGATTAGTTTACAGGCAAAAGTTCCCCAGTCTCAACATACTTAAGGTATACGACACTTCCTCAATCAGTAAGAGAGGCTCGCTATGGTAGTGATTCTTCATACAAGAGCCAGGCAACTGGAGGAGGCACATCAGAACCCCTTGAGTGGAGGAGGGGGAATGGGTACCTTGAAAAAGTCCTACAGGTATCACATATTTAACATCTTCTGTCCTTAAGAATCACAAATTTAGGTATTTTCTGAATGCAAGAATGAGAGGGCAGAGATTCCACTTAAAGTTGACACTAGCTGAAAAAGTGCTAGAGGAGAAGAGAATTCCCTCTGAATTTTATTTCTCCCCTGACTCTCTTGCAAACCCTCGAGGTAAATGAGAATGTCTGATCCATGGCTCTTAAACTAAAAAATCCAGAGTTTCTTACCTAGTCGCTTCTTTGGGTCCTCTTCTGGAATAGGTTTCCTAAGACTTGTTATTCTTCCTGGCTCTTCCTCTCCTTCGTCTGGACTAGAAGATCTGGCACTCCCTATGGGGGTGGTATGGCCATTCTTTAACATGGCATGGCTCAACTTCCCTGGATCCTCACCACCTGCAGGATCACAATGGAAAGAGAAACTGATGGAACTGGCGCAGTTAGACAGGGAGAAGAGTTGGTGATTTCTAACCTCTTTCATCCCTTTCCCAATCTTCCTGTTTTAGCTTATTACTTATATTTAGATTATTTAGATCTTTATAGTAGTAATGGAAATAAGTAATTCCTTTTTCCAATAAACATTTGATTGCCTACTATTTGCCAGGTACCTTGTTACATGAATAAGAGAGCTTTATTATACATAAATAATTACAATGCTAAATGTTAAGAGCTAATGGATGAAGTGATGCGGCAGGAATAAAAAAGAAACAATTCTCTTGGGGTGGGAATGAAGTTAGGAAAGCCGTACAGAAAGTGGTACCTAAACTGGGTCTTAAAGAATGAGTGAGAGCCTACCACACCGATGACAAGATGAGGAAAGACAGTCTATCTGGGAAGGCAGAATAGCATGTGTGAAGGCGTGCGATTATTCTACATGTTTGGGAACTACCAACTAGTTTGGTCTGGCAGGAGAATAAATGCACATAAGAAATAGTTATGGATAGGACTGGAAAGGCAAGCAAGAGCGAGGCTATGAAGGATACCAAACACCACGTGAAAGAGCCTGGACTGAATCCTGTAGGTAACAGGAGCCAATGAATTAAAGTAGAAGAGAGAGCTGATCTGATCTGTCTTTTAGAAGGTTAACTCTGAGAGCTGTGAGGAGGATGGATTGTTGATGGGCAGTGATTGGAACAGGAAAACTAATAACGAGCTATTGTTAGAATAGAGGTGAGGAATTGCAGTGTGTGCCTGAAGAGCAAGGGGTAGAACTCATAGACAGATCAGAGATAAACATGATATACACGACAAATGCCCACAAACTAAGCTGCAGGAACGATCACCAGGCTGGAGGCTTTGGGAAGACCACTCATCACTATGAAGATTGTAGGTAAGATTCCTTCTTGGAGCAACTGGACAAACATTCCCCTTTACTGCTCTTTGGAGGAGAGGACTGAAACACTGAGGTTAGAGACTAAAAGCTCTGTCTCACCTCCTAGTGTCATGGGGACCGGAACCAGTTGTTCTCTAGATGGTGTCCTTCTTTGCTTTCCATAGTGAGACACAGTGGGTGGGGTCATTCTAGTGTCTTGAGTTAGGCCCTCCAGTTCTCACAGACCAGCGTCCCTCACCCCACCACTTCCTACTAGGAGATCAGACAGTATCATTCTTCCTGCAGTCTCAGTAAGAGCTGGAGCTAAAAGCAGCAAAGAATCTAACGCAAAGGAGCACTAAGGGAAAGAGTACTTCTAAAGTGAAAGGATTCTGACAACAACTTTTTTATTTTAAAACAGGGGAGGGGGCAGGAAGACAACAACTACGCAATCATAGTAAATTACTGCTTATGTTAACACGTCCAGCTTTAACAAAAACAGGACTTTGTAGAACATAAAGCAATGAATCATTTCAAAGCCAACAAAGACTGCTGCTTTTGAAAACTATATAGTGAAAGGTTAAGACACATTATTAACTGGTTTTTACTCAGCACATACTAGTAAAATATACACAAAAATGATCAGTTTTCTCTCAAGTCACTTAATCAGGATTGTCTACTTTGAAGTACCATTTCTTATATTTAATGCAAAGGGTTTCTGCAATGCTAGGAGTGGAGGAGAAGTAGTATCTGGCTTTAAAATCTATGAATGGCCCCCCAAAACTCAGAAAATCTATTAGATATTTTATAATACAGTCAAGTTAGAACCATAATCAAGCCAAAAGCGGTATGAAAAGGACTTCAAATCTCAAACACTGCTTTTGGCCTAAACTGGAGATATACAAACCAGGCCCTAAGGCCCATCTCTGAGTTTCTTCTTACAGAATAAAGCTTAGGTCAATTCTCTGGTTGGCAGAGTGGCATCTTGTCAAATGGCTATAGGTCCTTTATTAATCATGCCTTTGAGCTCGCAGGCTAAAAACAACTTGGATCAAGAGCCAACAGGAAGCACAAAGCAAAAGAGACTGAACAAAGGTGAAAAACAAGAAAGTAGTAATGTATGGGGTTTGTGGTGTGTGAGCAAGAAAGGTGAGAGGCAGGAGACGGCGTGGGGTGAGGAATGGCTATACCAAAAATGCAAGGGCCAGAGGTGCCGCAGCAGAGGCGTTATAATTGTAGTTAACCACCTAAATACCTAGAAGATTTTTTTTTTTTTTTTAAAGATTGGAACCTGAGCTAACATCTATTCCCAATCTTCTTCTTCTTCTTTTGCTTCTTCTTCTCCCCAAAGTGCCCCAGTACACAGTTGTATATTCTAGCTGTAGGTCTTTCTGGTTGTGCTATGTGGGAAGCGGCCTCAGCATGGCCTGATGAACAGTGCCATGTCCATGCCGAGGATGCGAACCAGCAACACCCTGGCCTGCCAAAGCGAAGAGCTTGAACTTAACCACTTGGCCATGGGGCTGGCCCCCTAGAAGGTTTTGTGTCCTACAGTACAAAACAGACTTACAAAAAAACAAAAGTTATATGTGCTCATAACTAATTATATAGAAAATTCAGAAAAATAGAAAGAAACCTTCCCCCATATTCCTATCCCAACATCCAGAGGTAACCAATGGTAATAATGTTTTAGTATTTTTCCTTCAAGTTTGTTTTCTGTGCTTAGTTTTTATACAGGTAAGATAATAAAGCTTCAATATACATAATTAAATTTTGCAAATAGACAATACATTCACATGATTCAAAATCTAAAAAGTATAACACTCCATTAGTTTGATTCCTTTCTCCCATTGTCCAAAGGATATGATGCATTTTCAAACCTTGGCTTTCAGATTTTGTCTCACACAAAAGTAACACTAATGGAGAGAAACAAAATATAACCAATATACTATAGTCTTACTCTTCTGATAAGCTGCTTCATAAAAGTCACACAGTGGAGAAAGTCCTGACATTACTAAACTGACAATGAATGTTGAAATACCAAAACATGATCTTTAGGACAGACAGATAGAAGATTAAGGCAGGAACATGGGCATGGAGACAAATTTGGTCAAAAAGGAGGAAATGATACACAGCACTGCAGCCAGCACAAAGCTGAGGACGTACAGAGGGGCTGATAATGTCTGCCCCATGGATCCTTCACCAACCACTCAATTTCAGAGTTAAAGACCACAGCCAGATACAGCAGACACTTGGAAGGAAGGGTAAATAGCTTTTCCCCCTCAGCAAGAAAATGGACTTTAATACAGGAAATTATTAGAAGAAATAAAATCGCTTCATATTTATACCCCTAAGTTTGAGATTCCTTAACGAAACAGTGATTTTCACTTATGTTTTAATATTTTTTCTTCATTAGATATTTTCAGTCCCACAAAAATATTTGCCTTCCTTAAATAAATCAAATATAGATGGTATGGCATTGAATTCCGTAAAAACATCTTATTATTACTTAGTTTTTTCATTGTCAAGTGCAACACAAGTAGAGAAAAATGTTCAAAACATAAATGTAAATTTCACTGAACTATTACAAGAACACTTGTGTGATCACGATGGACATTAAGAAATAAAAGGTTTCCAGACCCCTGAGGCTTCCCTCTCTCCTTAGTAACATACCTCTCCTTCCCCAACAAAGCAATTATTTTCCTAGCTCTTGTAATAGTTCTTTCTTTGTTTAATTACAGTTTAACCACTTAAGCATGCAGCTCCAAACACTGTAGTTTATTACTGCCTGTTTTTCCTTTACGTTTATAGAAATGATACAATATAATTCTTTCATGACTGACTTAAATTGCTTAATATTACTTATGAGATTCATATCATAGCAGGTAGGTGTAGTTTGTTTTCATTGCTGTATAATATTTCATTTTAGAAATGTATCACTAGGGATTTATATATTTTACTACTGATGAACATCTGGGCTATTTCCAGTTTTGCTCTATTGTTAGTAAATACTGCTGCTAGGAGTGTACTTGTACGTGTCTCTTGATACACATTTTTGTCAGGTATATACCAAGGATCGGACATACTTACAGCTAAGTTTCCATATCTCCAGCTTTCATAGATTATGATAAACTTTTTTCAAGAAGATGACTCCACTTTAACATTTTCACTAACAGTTTTATGTGAATTCCACTTATTTCACACCCTCACTAACTCTTGTTCTTGGTTGTTTGATTAATTTTAGTCTTTCTAGCTTGCATGTAGGGTTATCTTATCTTGGTTTTAATTTGTATTCCTTAATTACTAATTAAGTAAAAAACCCCACTTTTTAAATTTGTTGGGTATTTGTACTCTTTAGTGAACTGTCTGTTCAACACTTTTGCAGACTTTTCTATTGAGCTGTCTTTGTCTTTTTAAAATATATCCTAGATGCATGAACAGTTTTTTTAAAGCCTCGCCACCAAACAACAGCAATAAGAAAAGCAAGAAAGAAAATTCAAATACCTAGTCAGAACCAAAGATCAAGTGTACAGAGACAGGCATATGCTACTTATTTGCGAACTCACCCTGCTCAGGGTCTTCCAACAGAAGCCCTCTTTTAACCAGCTCTTCTCTCGGTTTTCGCATGGATATTTTTCGCTCTAAAACTAACATTAAATTGGAAAACAGCACTTAGAAATGTGGCAGTTAAAGGTCAACTTTAAGCATTCTAATTCCACAGGTAAAAAAATAAAGTGGTTCAATTTTCTATTCTGAGGAAAGAAAGAACAGGAAAATTAACTTCAAATTAAAACAATTTCTTTTATATCCTGTGCTATTGGGAAAGTATATTTTCCAAAAGGACCTAACCTTATAAATTTAGCTTTTTCTCTTTCCTTTTTTTATTTTGCTGAGGAAGATTAGCCCTGAGTTCACATCTGTGCCAATCTTCCTTCACTTTACATGTGGGTCGCTGCCACAGCATGGCTGACGAGTGGTGTAGGTCTGCACCTGGAACCTGAACCCGTGAACCTGGGCCCCCGAAGTGTAGCACACCAAACTTAACCACTTCGCCAAGGGGCTGGCCCCCAGCTGTTTCTTTTTTAACTGAAATTTCAATAATAAGGTATTTATGGATGAACTTCTGGAAGTAAGTGGCCAGAGTAGAAAAAAAGAAGCATCTTAGATTTACTACAGTTCAGGAACTCCATTCACCTCTCAATAACTAAACTTTAATCCCATCAAAATACCAACCTAGAAATGAGGCTACACAATATAAGGCTTAGTGAGTGACCACTTGGTTTTGTAATTCTAAAAGATTCAATTCCCTCTTCAAATAGGGGGTTATAGAAACTTGGGAAGAGAATGAAACAGGTACTTCAAAAATAGGGAACTCTTTAACTCAGAACATATATTTAAATCTTAATATCCCACCTTCTGATGTCTCTTTGAATTTATCACTACTTTTTTTTTTCCGCCATTTCCAGGGCTTAAAGATCTTGCCAAAGCCTGAGAACTTGCTCTTCCTTTTGGTGGGAGGTGTCGTGTCTCCTGCTTCCACACTGTCCATGACCATGCCTGGGTCTGCAGTGGGCTGGCCTGCTTCTTCTGTTGCTTGGTGAGAGAGAGAGAGGGAAGAGAACAGCCAATTTACTATTTCAGCATAATCTCGAAAAGGTCCCTTCCCCTCTCTTCCTGTGGTAGTTGGAAAGGATCAGAGCAATGATAAACGATCATGCAGACAGTCAGACTCCTTGACATCACATGGACACACCAAACATCGAAATCTATAACTGATAAACTACAAGGAGGAAAAGGAACCAAACCAAGCCAATATGATTTTAGGACAAAAATTCAACAAGATGATAATACCCAGCTCAAAATCTCTTAAAGGTACACACACACACAAATGTGGATGTTTTCCCAATGTGCATGAGATCTTGCCTCAATGTAGGTTCCTGCTGTTGCCATTTCCATCCTCTTGGCATGGGGGCAGGTCTTTCACAGCTAACACTACCATCTCCCGTGGCACTGAAGCAGGGAATTCCACCGTGAGTGAGTGAATCACTATTCTTTGTTAAACATTGCCTTCTCCTTGCCCTCCTCGTTCAGGACATAAATAATTTCAGGGAGGGGTAACACTTTAAGTGTTAATACCTTACTTGTATCTGTTTATCAATTATTTTCTCCCTTCACAAAAAAGACCCTAGGTAGTTTTGGAGCACTGGAAGGAGCTTGGGGTGGGGGTAATGGACTTTTGGAAAGGGAGTGCTTTAAAATGGAGGGAAATTTTTTTGGAAAGTAGAGGTGAGATTCCAGTGCCTATCATAATATTGCTTTAAGGACAATACTGATTTTAAGGATCTGACAAGAAACATAAGTGACATCATGATAAATGTGCAGGATTGGAATGAAAGGCCATGAGTCCTTCACAATGACCCAACATGCAGGGTTTAGTTAGCTTTAGTGGTAAAGAAAGGAGCAGCCAAGACTGGGCCAAGAATAATAACAATAAAAAAAAAGCAGGAAGGCAACAAAAAAAGCAGGAAGGCAACACAATACAGCTTTGCACTCCACCTACTGTCCCAGGGTTCTCTGGAGAAGTCTAGAGGAGAAGAAAAAAAGAGTCATGTGGAGTAACAGTCCTGGAATTAAAGTGGAACCCTTACTTTATAGAAATACATCAAGGACCACATACTGTATAATCACATGTAATAAGTTAACATGTTAATTGTAACAATTCTTTTTTTTTGTTTTGGGGGGGAAGATCAGCCCTGAGCTAACATCTACCAATCCTCCTCTTTTTGCTGAGGAAGACTGGCCCTGAGCTAACATCCGTGCCCATCTTCCTCTACATTATATGTGGGACGCCTGCCACAGCATGGCTTGACAAGTGGTGCCATGTCCGCACCCGGGATCCGAATCAGCAGACCCCAGGCCACCAAAGCGGAACATGCGCACTTAACCACTGCGCCACCGGGCCGGCCCTAACATGTTAATTGTAAACGATTCGCATCTGAAGCAAATAATGTCTTTTGGGGGCGTGGATAAAAGGGTATAACATATTCATTCAAAAAGTCTCCTTTTGCTATGGTGGATATTTTTCCATAAGAGAAAATATACAATCAACAAGCGTTTTCTTTTTTTTTTCTTTTTTTGGGAAACACTTGCCAAATTCAATCTTTTTCCAGTTTACAGACGTGAGTCTAGGAAGTCCGTTGATAAAGGTCAGATTTATACAATCGAAATTATCAGAGTGACTGCAGCAATGAATGCTGATGCATTATTTTGCTGGGCCCTGATGACTTGGGCAAAACAGGTTCCTGGTTACCCAAGTGCAACACATCGAGATGACAGAGGACAGTGACTCTTTTCTTTCTGGTTGCATGATTTACTTGTGGGCATCCTGGGTCTCAAGTGCTTTGATTCTTTACATGAAATGCACCAGAATCTGCTAACACTGGATCGTATTTGTAAAAGTTCAGTTGCCAGAAACATTAGAAGAACTCCTGTCATAACAATTTCCCCTCAGTGGTACCCTGGGATAGATCTCCAAGATGGCACTAAAGTGAATACATGGTATTGCTTTTAAGAGTTAGTGCTGTAAGACAGTATTCTCCCAATTATAGACTGTCAATGAGACCTGAAGACATTTCAGAGCATTTATAATATCCTAATATTTAACATGTGTTAGTGATAATGCTTTCAGAAATGGAGCTAAGTAACATAAGCTGTTCATTCTCCAATAGCAGCCTTACTTGCAGAGGCGGGGAGGGACTGAAACTTTAAATCTTCTGCTAACCCACCCACTGAGTGAACCTCATTCAGTTCCAAAAGAAACACAGGAAAATGCCTGTTTGGTTAAAAGGAATAGGGAAGATAATATCCAAAGAAAAAAAGAAAGAAAGAAAACCCAATGAAAAACAAAACCAGACTAACAATATGAAAGAAGAGGTGTTAGTGCTATGTGAAGCTTTTAAAGAAAAATAGCCAAAAAGCTTCAGGAATATCAGATGTTAACATATTCTCAGAAAAGTTCCTGTCTGTAAAGTTCTTAAATGAATAGCCAATCAAGGCTGCTTCCACTATCTTCTTGGATATCTAATCACTTTCTAAAGTAGGACTTAGTTCATCTCTTTTAATTCTTCATTATATTGAAAAACACATTTATATGTGCCCCCTTTTTCTTATACATTTAAAATAACAAAATCTTGATATCTTTTCAAACATTTACGCCTGCCAGCATATGAACTCAAAACAAGTTCAGTTTATACTAAAAAGTTGTGATAGATCACATTAACAAAATGAAGGATAAAAATCATATGATCATCTGAGTAGATGCAGATAAAGCATTTGACAAAATTCAACATCCATTTATGGTAAAAACTCTCGACAAAGTGCATATAGAGGGAATGTACCTCAACACAATAAAGGTCATATATGACAAGCCCAAAGCTAACATCATACTCAATGGTGAAAAGGTGAAAGCTTTTCCTCTAAGATCAAGAACAAGACAAGAATGCCCACTCTTGCCACTTGTATTCAACACAGTATTGGAAGTCCTACCCAGAACAATTAGGCAAGAAAAAGAAATAAGAGACATCCAAATTAGAAAGGAAGAAGTAAAACTGTCACTATTTGCAGATGACATGATATTATATACAGAAAACCGTAAAGACTCCATCAAAAAACTGTTAGAACTAGTAAACAAATTCAGCAATGTTGCAGGATACAAAATCAATACACAAAAATCTGCTGTGCTTCTATACATAATAATCAACTGTCAGAAAGACAAATTAAGAAAATAATCCCATTTACAATTACATCAAAAAGAATAAAATACCTAGGAATAAATTTAACCAATGAGGTGAAAGATTTGTATATTGAAAACTATAAGACATTAAGGAAAGAAATTAAGAAGATACAAATAAATGGAAACATATTCTGTGCTCATGGATTGGAAGAATCAATATTGTTAAAATGTTCATACTACCCAAAGCAATCTACAGATTCAATGCAATCCCTATCAAAATTTCAATGGCATTTTTCACAGAAATAGAACAAACAATTCTAAAGCTTGTATGGAACCACAAAAGACCCCGAATAGCCAAAGCAATCTTGAGAAAGAACAAAGCTGGAGGCATCATGCTCCCTGACTTCAAACTATACTACAAAGCTATGGTAATTAAAACAGTATGATATTGGCATAAAAACAGACACATAGATCAATGGAACAGAATAGAAAGCCCAGAAATAAACCCATTCATATATGGTCAATTAATTTATGACAAAGAAGCCAAGAATATACAGTGGGGAAAGGACAGTCTCTTCAATGAATGGTGCTGGGAAAACTGGACATGCAAAAGAATGAAACCAGACCACTATCTTACACCATACACAAAACTTAACTCAAAATAGATTAAAGACTTGAAGGTAAGACCTAAAACCATAAAACTCTTAGAAGAAAACATAAGCGATAAGCTCACTGACATAGGTCTTGGCAATGATTTTTTGAATCTGACACCGAAAGTAAAAGGAACAAAAGCAAATGTAAACAAGGTGGACTACATCAAACTAAAAAGCTTCTGCACAGCAAAGGAAACCATCAGCAAAATAAACAGGCAATCTACTGAATAGGAGAAAATATCTGCAAATCACGTATCTGATAAGGGGTTAATATCCAAAATATATAAAGAACTCAAACAACTCAATAGCAAAAAAACAATCTGATTAAAAATGGGCAGAAGATCTGAATAGACATTTTTCCAAAGAAGACATATAGATGCCCAACAGGTATATGAAAAGATGCTCAACATCATTAACCATCAGGGAAATGCAAATCAAAACCACAATGAGATAGAATCTCACATCTGTTAGAATGGCTATTATCAAAAATACATGAAATAACAAGTGTCGGCAAGGATGTGGAGAAAAGGGAACCCTTGTGCATGGCTGGTGGGAATGTAAATTGGTGCAGCCACTATGGAAAACATGGAGGTTCCTCAAAAAATTAAAAATAGATCTACCATAAGATCCAGCAATTCCATTTCTGGGCATTTATCTGAAGAAAACAAAAACACTAACTTGAAAAGATATATGCACACCCATGTTCACTGAGGCATTGTTTACAATAGCCAAGATACAGAAACAATCCAAGTGTCCCTCCGTAAATGAATGGATACAGAAATTGTGGTATACATATATACACAATGGAATATTATTCAGCCATAAAAAAAAATGAAATCTTGCCATTTGTGACAACATGGATGGACTCGGGGGCATTATGCTAACTGAAATAATTCAGACAGAGAAAGACAAATACCAAACAATCTTCCTTATATGTGGAATCTTAAAAAAACAAAAAAATAATAACCAAGCTCATAAATACAGAGAAGACTGGTAATTGCCAGAGGAAGGGGGTGGGGAGTGGGAGAAATGGGTGAAGGGGGTCAAAAGGTGAAAAAAAATTTTTTTTAAAAGATAACATGTGAATCATTTATTAAAAAAAAAAGTTACCGCACATGTGGAAAATACCAAGAGCTTATGATAAAAATGAATGCGTCTGCTGTCACATTTATTGCTAAGAATAGCCCTCCTCTTTCCTTATGTAAAGAAAGTAACTGAATACAAAAAGTAAACAGAGCAGCAATTTTTTTCTTTGATGCTTTATGCAAATGTGCTTAATTTTCACGTTTATAAAACTTTTAGAAGTGGATATGCCTCTTTCCTCAGGCAGTGGGGTTCAGCCACACCCAGCCCTGACCCAGTTATTATCCCAAATTTACTCATTCATATTCTTATATTCTCATATTCTCCCTCCCCCTGCCACCTCCCCTCCTCGCCTTCCATGACAAATAGAACATTATTTCAGTGACTCCCAAATCTGTTCATATCCTTGGAATCAGCCCAGTTGCCTTTTCAAAATACAGAATCTCCAGGAGGTGGGATGTAGGAATCTATTTTCAAAAATCTTCCCAGGTGATTGTTATGGTCAGGTTTGTTAAACTCGATCCCAGATTATTATCTGGAAATTTTATGCATGTTAAAAGACACAGAGGCAGACATTCTCTGCCTGTAACCTAATTCTTTGTTGAAGAAAGATAAGCTAGAAAATCTTGGCATCATTCCAGTGTTTCCTACTCAAGCAAAGTATTCCTAGAGAAGAACTGTGAGGATCTTGTCTGTGTTTCCTAACCTCAAATATAGCTTAAATTAAAAATAAACAATAAAAAAGCTTGCAGTTATGTTTTTTAGATTTGTAACATATTATGTTCCATTTGCACTTGGAAAGAAAGTGTATTGTGCAGTTATTGAGTGTAGTATTCTATACATACTAATTAGGACGAGTTGGTTAATCAAGGTGCACAAATCATTAACATCCTTTCTGATTTGTTGTCCGCTTCTTCTATCAGTTACTGAGAGAGGTATGTTAACATCTGTACCCGTGAAAGTGGATGTGTCTCTTTCTCTTCTTAGTTCTATTAATTTTTACTTTATATACTCTGAAGCTATGTTATTAAGTCTATACAAATCTAGTTACTGTAGCTTCCTGTTAAACTGATCCTTTTATTATAAAATTCCCTCTTATCACTCTAGTAACACTTCAGCCTTAATTTTGTTTTTCTATCTACTTTGACAATTGTTATAACTAGAGTGTTTAGTCCATTTATATTTAATGTTTTTATTGACACAGTTGGGTTGAAGTCTACCACTTTGCTATTTATTTTTTATTGGTCTCATTTGTTCCGTGCATCCTCATCTTGCTACAATCTACTTTAGTACTTTTACTACTTTCTGAACACTGAACAATGCAAGAATCTTACAACATTTTAACTCTATCTACTCTTTGAGTTATTGTCATATTTTCTTCTACATACATACAACAATAAACGAAAGAAAACACTATTGTTGTCAATATTTTTTTCTATTTCTGTAGGAAATATTTATTTTTTCAAGTATTCTTCATTTCTTCCTGCAATCCTGCACTTCCAACTAGGATAATTTTATTTCATCATTTTTGAAGGATATTTTCACTGGGTATTGTATTTTGTTTGCAGGTGAGTTGGTTTATTTAATTTCAGCACTTTATAAATATGATTTCATTGCTTTTATTTGTATGTTTCATTCTTTGGGTGCTATCTACTGGCCTGAAGCATAAGTGATATAACGGATTCAAATCCAAGTCTCGCCAACTTCAAAATCTGTGATCCTTTTCACCATGCTGCCTTCAGAATAAAGATTGAGCTGAAATCTTACAATATCCGGTTTCATTCACTAACAGGTTTTTAGAATGTAATTTATGAACCTGGCACATTATACGATTTAATTCTTACAACAACCTAGGTGATTGGTATTAATCTCTATATAATTCAACAGTTTGGTATTTATCTCAAATGCTCTTCAATATCAAAATTTATAAACAGTACCAATTCCAAAGTTAGGTTTCTTATTAAAGCCTCATTATAAACTAATTTTCCACCCAGTTATAATTACTTCAAATTTCAACACATACTTTATCAATCTTTTGTTCACTTCTCTTAGAAGTTATTACTTTGTATTTAAACTGGATGTAGCAATTAACTTTTATGATTTAGATCATTATTGTGAATAATTTTTGCATCAGATTATTAATTTTTCTTTAACTCGTTAAGTCATATCCTGTATTTGGAATCTTTCTTCTCTGACTGCTGTGCCCCTTATTTCTTTAGATCGGGCTTCAAGCTGAGGCAGATGCTTCATGCTGTTGATAAGATACATGGAAGAGACACATCGGACTCCAAAGTCATTACTCTTGGGCTCTTCTGGTGGAGACTAGACTGAGATTGCTCTGGAAACTCAACTTTTAGCCATTATTCAAGAGCAACACCTATAACTGATTAAAATAAAGTGTTGATACAGTTCTTCCCATATATTCTTTGCTCAGGTGCCTGCTGAAACAAAGAAATTCTGAATCAAGAGAGTGTTCTCATGGATGAAGATATCAGAAAAAGAAGAAAGAGGAAGCTGATTAATCATTCCTAATGAAAAGGGAAAAAAGTAAATCATCTTCTCTTTTCCCCCCAAACCGATGATTTGATATCACAGGGAAATCAGAAAAACCTGATTCCATCAAATGTCCTACATATGAAGGGTGGAATCTTCAAGTAATTAAATGATAGTGGCGAGGCAGCCAGTCAAGCCTTTCCTGTTTAACTCCAAGAGTATTTTCAGGAAGGGAAGGTGGCCCACTGAAGACCTACTCTCAGCATAATCCAACTTCAAGGAGTCTATGAAACAGGAACTGGTCTCCCATTATCAAATTTCATTTGTGCATATATTCTTTTATTATCTAACTAGGAATTATGTATAACTAGAATAGTGGCCAGGGCCATGCATATATTTTTTTCAAATTTTAATTCCAACTTTGCATAAGTTATATAAGACCATTTTCTCTAATAAAAGCATAACATTTACACAAAAGTCTGGAAAACTCAGCTTGAAAAGAAGTAAGCTCCTCAAAGATGTTACTTCTGATATGTTATTTAGCATGGTAAATAATCAGGAATGTGTTACATGTACAACAATAGGTATACGAAAAAAAACCCTGAAAAATTTATATAAAACTCGTACAATCATTAGAATTAAGTTTCTAGAGTAATTAATAATCCTAGGTTAAAAAGAGAATAAAATTTATATGTAAGTTATGCATATCACATTATCTAAACTATGCTAAAATATTTTAAGAAAAATAGAAGGAACTAAATCAAAATGTAAACATATTTTGATGGTAGGATTATGGGAAACTTGTGTTTCTTCTTTCTAGCTTCCTGTATTTTTTTTTTTTAGATTTTTAAATTTTTCCTTCTTCTCTCCAAAGCCCCCCAAGTACATAGTTGTACATTTTAGTTGTGGGTCCTTCTCGTTGTGGCATGTGGGACGCTGCCTCGGCACAGTCCAATGAGTGCTGCTAGGTCCATGCCCAGGATCCGAACCTGTGAAACCCCGGGCCACTGAAGCAGAGTGTGGGAACCCAACCACTCGGCCAGGGGGATGGCCTCCTACTTTTTTTTTTTTTTTAACAATGAACATGTCTGGCTTTTACAGTTGGAAAAAACCCAAATTTACCGTTTATAATGGAAAGTGGGAGCTTTCAAATCATGACAGTTAATAAATGAGGTCCAGCATATACATAAATGCACAAAAGAAAATAATTCGTCCTAAACATTAAATGAATTGAATAGCATAAATTGAATTGAAATAAATGAATTGAATAAAACGAATTGAAACATAAAAATGAATTATTCTCCACGTGAAAACCATAGTTTGAAATATTAAGCAAATTAAACCACTCAAGGATAGTTACTTTGGATCTGGAGTAGTAACACAAGTTGAAGTGAGGAGATCTGGATTACCCAAACATTTTCTACTCCTACACTTTTTTAAAGTATATCACCCTTGTTTGCCATGAGTACAATCTTGTGCTGAAGGAGCTAGAGACCAAACTTAATGGTGATCTATATTCACCAGGTATAAACTTTTCAGTTGTAGAATGAAGGATTTCGAAGTATGCATAAATCCTTGACAGCAGCAGCTGACTAGATCTAATTGAAGCCACTACTCTCTGTAGCATTCTTGGATCCATTAAAACTGGTACACTACTTCAGGCTTCCTACTATGAATTATTGTCTGATAGGAAGAAAATTCAATTGCATCACGTAGAAAACTGCAATAGAAAGAAAGAGAAACAGACAGACAGACAAATTATGTGACAAAAAGTATATTCAGACATCTAGAAATCATCCCTCTTTTTCATTTTTAATGATACAATTACACCTCAAATTTGTTCTATACTCATAAATAAAGGGCTGAAAGAGGTGAGCTTGAAACTGTTCACAGGCAAATTTGCACATCAAACATTTGTTCTCAATAATTCTGATTTTATAACCATCTCCCTTCCTTTTCCAATTTGACAGAAGAAATACAGGCTTGGAGTCACATTTGGATATCCCTTTGTTTCTGTTTAAACTAGTTACGGAATTTACAATGACTTTATGGGCCCATTCTGTTTTCCATGAGTGCCAAAACAAGGTAGTTTCCGTCCTTGTTTCCCTTTGTTTGCCAGAAAACAGGGTGTAGGACGCTGGCTATAGTTTTACAATTGTGTGTTCCAGCGAAAACACCTTTTTCTTTGAGTCATGCAGCTGCAGGCCACTAGGAAAGCACGTCACAGAGCTGGAGGTCTTGGTGTTTTTTGGAGGGAGCGGAGTTTGGGAGAGGAAGATAAGTAACCAAATTACAGTTTGGAGTTTCTGGTTTGAGTGGTACCCTGAAACTATGCCCTGATTTTTGAACTCCTTACTTCCTCATTCAAGTTGTAGCACCTCAAATTTCATAGGCTTGTTTCTTATATCATGTATTATGCAGAGTTCTAGCAGTTTCTTTCTTTTTCCTGGTCAACATTTAATTCAAGTTCTTTAGTTCAAGTTTAGTTGTTTCAGATGAATTTCTGGAGTGATTTTTAAATAAATATATAGTATTATTAAAAAATTACTTAGCATTTTTCATCTTTCAGAAAAAGTACTCATCAACTATTTGCTGTAGATACACATTATACCTACGTTACTTGCTAGA
Organism: Equus przewalskii; assembly: GCF_037783145.1. NCBI lineage: Eukaryota > Metazoa > Chordata > Mammalia > Perissodactyla > Equidae > Equus > Equus przewalskii. The sequence continues at coordinate 27,421,322 of NC_091832.1, forward strand.
GATAAGGGATAAAACAGGGTTTAACAATAAGCCCCAGGTCAAAGACAGAGTTTATTTTAGAATCCAATTTACAACCAAGTCTTAATCATCCATGTTGGAAAGCAACGTAAGACAGACAATAGGAGTCAATAGAAAACTTAGTTTTCAACACAGCCTTCACTGCTCTCACCCCTTCACTAGGCTTGGTAATAAGCAACAAAATTATTGGGTCTTTCTTAGTTCTAATTTTATTTCTTATATCTTATCGGGTTTTAAAAAATGTTTAGATTTAAAGTGTATAAAGTTCTCCCATTTTACCCATAAAATTTTTATAATAATCAGTTATTTGACCAAAAATTAAAATCCATCGTTTTGTATAACAAGATACACACTCCATTATCAAGAGGTGACAATTTTTTTTAAGTTTAAGGTGTACAGCATAACGACTTGACTTACATATCCTGTGACCAATCATCTTTATAACCTAATGGCTCTCTGCATCCTTTATGCCCATCTAGCTTGAAACAGATCTTGCTTGTATACAAGGATTCTAACAGCATCAGAACTTCATAAATGGAGAAACATTAATTTATGGTACTTACACTATTGTACTTACTCATTTTTGCCTTCCAAAGGAGGATTATGACGGGATTTAAAGAACTGTTTTAGAACCGCAACAAAATTACAGAAAGCAAAACTTGCCACTAATGAACAAAGCAGGCTTTGTCTAGAGCAGGCCCATAATTTCCCTTGGAAATATTGCATAGTTCTGACCTTTGGGAAATAGAAAGAATTGGGCAAAGCACTTAAGAAGATAGAGAGAAGTTTGTCTACTTCCTTCTAAGAAGAGAGAGGTTTGTCTCTATGTGCAGATACAAGTGAGGTCTGAAGCTTCTAACTTTGGGAAAATATAGTTTTCTGACCATGACTACATCAACAAGTGATGCTGCTTTACCCTTGGAAACTTGATGTGTACACTTTTTTGACAAAAACTTCAAGTTGAGAGTAAGTTTTTATAGTGAGGTACCAGAATATAATATATTCTCTCATGGGGAAAAAACCTTGAACTCTTCCAAGTATACCTTCAAGTAGAAAGAGAGGATACACTGTTGTGACAACAGGCTATTCAGAAAATCCACTGGAGCAGAGAGAGGGGACAATAATTTTTGAAAAGGGGAGTATTCTGCATTCAATAACAACCGAAAATCTTTTAAGAGGCCCACGACAGACCCCTATATGGTTACTTCCTCCTGATTCCTGGATTACATGCAAGAAAGTATGCCTTCCTTCTTTCTCTGAAGAAAGCATTTGTTGTGAGACCTAGACAGGTTTGAGAAATGTCTCTGATAATTCTGATGACCAAATAATGCCATGTGCTTTTCCTCAAAGTCCCATGAAGTAATTTATTTTTAATTAACCCATCTATTACTTATTCCTGTGTTAATACCATCATATAGCTACAATAAATTTTATTCATCTAGTAGTCTCCTTACTGATTTTGCCTCCAAATGATGATTTATTTCTAAATCGCCTTTCCCAAAACCACTCCCATTATCACGTGCATGAATGAGAACCCATAACTACAAATTTCAGAGCAAAATGAATCAAATGGTGATGGAAAAGGAATGTAAGAAAGAGGAAATACGACAATACAGTATCTTTTAAAGCAATATATGGCTATGCAAAGGAAAAGTGGATAAAAAGAGGCTAATTAGTGAATGAAAGGTATATGAAGGGGCAAAAAAGAAAAGAAAAAGCTAGAGTTGGAGAACAGAAAAGCAGAGAGAAGGAAAGTTCTACACTAAATGGCTGGGTGGAGTTTATTAAAATTCTTTGGTCTCATGCCTAATTTAAGGACACGCACTAATTAGCTGGTTGTTTTACTATGACACATAGTACAGGATTCTAGTGAACACAGGAACAGCTTTCATGTTGATCAAGAACTACAAAGTATTATTTGAAAGTTTTATCTGAGTAAACCTACAGGCCTCTCCTACAGACACATTTCACTTAAGGATAAGTTTTTTTAATATTAACTCCTGAGGATAATTGCTTATTTCCTTGAACGGACACCACAGCATAAATTCCTACTCTGCACTCAAATATTCGATTAGTTTACCAGTTGTTAGAAAGATCCTCTGGTAAAAACAATAGTTAGATACTGACACAACATCTTATAAATTTGCATATGTGTTCACGCAAAGGTTATTTATTTGAAAGCAGACTCTTCTTGGTTAACAGCTGTGGACTTCCATCACAAGCCAAGGGAGTCAAAAACCTTAAAAAAAGAAATACAGTGGCCCTCTGTATCCGCAATTCAACCAACTATGGATCGACAGGCTTAAGGTGGTTGTGTCTGCATTTTTTTCTCGTCATTATTCTCTAAACAATACAGTATAACAACTACTTATATAGCATTTACATTTTATTAGGTATTATAAGTAATGTAGAGACGATTTAAAGTATCTAAGATGACATCCCTTCGTTATGTGCAAACACTACACCATTTTATACAGGGACTTGAGCATCCACAGATTTTGGTATCTGCTGAGGTCCTGGGATCAATCCCCTGGGAATACCAAAGGAGAACTGTATGTCTTTTTTTAAACAAATTTATAAATATTTTGGATTTTTTCCTTTTAATATTTTAAATTTTCAACTAGAAAGTAAACTTCTTAAGGGCACAGACAGAATTATATCCATGAACAGGGTCTGCCAGGATATTCACAGTGCCTTGAAAAGAATAAGAAATCAATTCAATATATTCACTCATTCATTTTGTACCACTTGGCTTGCCAAACCTAGTACCATTAATTTTAAAGATTTTATTTTTCCTTTTTCTCCCCAAAGCCCCCCGATACACAGTTGTATATTTTTAGTTGTGGGTCCTTCTAGTTGTGGCATGTGGGATGCCGCCTGAGCGTGGCTTGATGAGTGGTGCTAGGTCTGCGCCCAGGATCTGAACTGGTGAAACCCTGGGCCGCTGAAGCAGAGCGCGCAAACTTAACCACTCGGCCACAGGGCCAGCCCCTACCATTAATTTTAAAGCTCAAAACTAACCACTATACTACAGGTTTAGAACTGTAAACAAATGATATGTCTTATTTTACTTCATACATTTATCCTTCCAAACAATCTGGTAAGACATTCTAGATACCTACTCATTGAAATGCTTTTTAAATGTCATTAAGAAACTTATGTCTGGGGCTGGACCCGTGGCCGAGTGGTTAAGTTTGCGCACTCGGCTGCAGGAGGCCCAGGGTTTTGTTGGTTCGAATCCTGGGCGCGGACATGGCACTGCTCATCAAACCACGCTGAGGCAGCGTCCCACATGCCACAACTAGAAGGACCCACAACGAAGAACATACAACTATGTACTGGGGGGCTTTGGGGAGAAAAAGGAAAAAAAAAAAACAACTTATGTCTGGTAAAAGCCTTTAAAGTAGCGGTATTAGTCCTCAAAGTTGTCAACGTTAAGCCTTCATGACTTGGTCCTGATTTGCTCAAAGAGAATACGTCCTGAATTATAAATAACATAATGGAGTTTGTCCATTAAAATAGCTGATAGTAACGTATGAATTATCTAGGTAATAGGAACTAAAACCCAAAAATTAAATCCAGAGAGAACATAACAATCTTAGTTAGGCACCTAAGTGACTTCTCTTTCTTTTTTCATAGGTTTCTTATTAGGGTAACTAGTAGGCAGAATAACTGATGAGTTTGATTCTCACTTCTTTTTTAGAAGTATAAAAAACATCATTAAACTTTATCTACTAAGATGAAGTTTTTTGTATAGTCTACAGATGTTAGATGTTCTTCATAAATATTACCACCGATCAGTAAATTGTACCTGCTTATCCATTTCTTGCTTTTCAAGTAGCCTTCATTCTGATCTCATAGAGAAATGCCTAGCATGATTTACATCTTTATTATACTTGTTAACAAATAACTACTCTTTGGAGGAGAAACCACAGGAGAATTTAGTGGCCCAAAGGAGAATTTACCAAATTCAGGAGTGGTTACCTCTGGGAGTAAAGCAGCAGAATATCATCAGAAGGGAATGTGGGCATAGAGAGAGGGTTGGGGTGGGATATATCTGGTTTTCTTGGGGGGAAGATTAGCCGTGAGCTAACATCTGCCAATCCTCCTCATTTTTGCTAAGACTGGCCCTGAGCTAACATCCGTGCCCCTCTTTCTCCATTTGATACGTGGGACGCCTGCTACAGCACGGCTTGCCAAGTGGTGCATAGGTCTGTACCCGGGGTTCCGAACTGGTGAACTGGGCTGCTAAAGCGGAATGTGTGAAAACTTAACTGCTGCGCCACTGGGCTGGCCCCAGGATATATCTGTTTTTAATTTCATTTCTTAAGCTGGGTAGTGGCCCCAGAGAGTCCTTAATATTTTTCTCTATAACTTTTTCTATTTAGAAAGCATTTCATTAAAAAACAGTGAGTTACTGAATTGATATGGACCTAGCACTGGTGATCAAGGTAAAGTGAGTAAAGTCCTGACTTCAGACCTAAAAATCTGCTGCTGAATGACTCACTTTGCAACTCCTGTGCCTCACTTTCAGTAAAACATGAAAAATACTTGGTAAGAATTTCATTTGAGAAGTTCTCAGGGGAAAACATACCTTTAGAAACTAAATCATATTAAATCATGAGAGACAGCTGGGAGTGTTACCTATGTTCCCAGGCTTTTATACTTTTTTTAAAAAAGTCACCAAATTTTTCATTTCTGAAAAAAAAGCAGCCTAGGACTGAACATGTTTCCTGCTGCTTCATAAATCCAAGAGAAGGTACAAACCTTCTTTATTTTTAATAGTATCATGTCAAGAAATGATTCACAGGCTTTCCCTCACTTTACTCATATTTAGCAACCCTTTAATGAACATCCACTTAAAACAATTTTTCCCACCTTTCCATCTTCATCATATACAAAACCCCACAAGGTCGGGGAAAGCGAGTCTTCAGTGACAATGGACTTCCATTTCACTTACAAGCTCTGAAACCCTAAGCTACACTTAGAGTTACCAGCTTGGTCTTCAGCTATCTCTGAGACAATAACACTTCAAACGTAGCGTATGGACTCCAGAAGTATTTACACCAAACTGTGGCTTTAAGAGAAACGGAAACAACAGTACAATGGAAGAAGCTTGAGACTTATCTGGAAAATGTACAACGGAGTCTAAAAAATTAAGTCAAATCTTAAAAATGGTCCTGTTTATAGAAGTCAACAGTACTAGTTCTATATGACATATATATATTAACTGCCCAAGTCCTGCAAAACACTATTAAAACACCACTGAATTCTAAATATGACCTCCCGTAGCACGCACTTATCTTCGGCAATGGCAAGAAATTAACAGATAGTTTCCTAGCACTATTATACAAGAAAAACTCCAAAGGAATCAAGTAAAACAAAACTATGAGTAGTAAATTAATATAACTGAATGAAAGATAACTTAGATGTTTTCATTCATTCTTCACAAAGGTATACACCTCCCAAAGTTATAAACATCAAAATCCCCATGTTCAAATTATTGTAAAATATTCGCCTTCACCTGTAGATCTGCCTTGCCCCTGTCAAGATTTTGTTTCTTTGCCTTCTATTACTCACCAACTGCATCTGGATTTACCGGTCTGGAGACGTCAGCTTGCCCCATGATTATATTGTCTGATGTGTCTCACAACAAGAAACTGTCCTGGACCAAACAAAATTTTCTTAAAAGATAAATCCACATAAGGAGGGAACACGCACTCCTCTCTCGGTGGCACTGCCAAACATCAGGAAATGGCATGAGGTCAGGCAATCTACTCGACTTTCTGTTTCCCTGTATCCCGGCCTGGGCACTTGTGGTTCTTACAAATATGTCTTCACGCTGGCTCTCTTCACATAGGAATGCCTGTCATTCCAGAGTGCACACTGTGAAGAGCTGAAATGCAGGAAGGGGAGGAGACTGCCAACCACATTCTAGCTGCTGAGAGGCACAGCCCTAAGAGTCCACACCCACTTTTCCTGACAGGGAGCTTGGTTCAACTTTCCAGACTCACAGCCACAGAAGAAACGGAGCCTGCTCAAGAGTCTACCAAAGAACTTAGAAATGTAACCACACAAAAAACATCAGGGCTCTGCGGAGCAGGCTAATAGGAGCAGAAGTCCACTCAAAGGTATGTTTTAGACACAGGCTTGCCTCAAAAGTATCAGACTGTTCTGGCATTTCACTGCTTGCTCTAAATTGTGTTTCCTACCTGTGACTGGCGCACGCAAAGCAGAATGAAATCTATGTACTGGGAATTAATAACATTAGGAACAACATTTTAGGACTGAATATACTTTTTCTAAAAATAGAAAATTTTCTGAAATTTTTACTTACTAAAATAGTAAACTTGAAATAAATATTTGGAAGGTATTATACAATATTTCTCTTTCTGTTGAAGCTTAATAACCACCATATGATCTTGGGGAATACAAAATTATAGGGAGTAGCCCTACATGCTGGGTATAATACACATGGAAATATTAGCTAACCACATGCAGCTTGTATACTAATTTTTCTTTTTTATTGAGACATAACTACTTCACATATAGCCAAACACATAAATTTAAGGATACAGCTTGATCAACTTTTATTTACATACATACCTGTGTATGCAAACACTATATTTTCTAAATGTAAAAAAGCCACACTTAACACAAACTTACCACAGTGTCCAGCCACATACTCTGGATTATTTCACTAACACCTGAAGGTAAAATGGGGAACTTTTTTTTTTTTTTTGGTGAGGAAGATTGGCCCTGAGCTAACATCTGTGCCCATCTTCCTCTATTTTGTATATGGGATGGCGCCACAGCATGGCCTGATGAGTGGTGTGTAGGTCCATGCCTGGGATCTGAACCCACAAAATCTGGGCCGCCAAAGCGGAGAGCATGAACTTAACCACTGTGCCACTGGGCCAACCGCAGGAACTAACAATTCTGAGCACTCTAGTAAGGAGTTTTACACACCAGTTATTTCATTTAATCATCACCACAACCAACTATGCATTGTGAAGGATATGCATATTATTTACCCTATTATTAGATAAGACAACTAAGGCCAGTGAGGTCAAATCCTGTGTCTTACATCACCAAGTCTGTAAGTACCAAAGCCCTAATAGTCCTTCAACAAATGACAGCTACCAAAAAAACCACCAGAACTTTCAGTGTCAATCTTTGTTCTCCAAACTGAGATCACAGAAAGATTTTTAGTATCTGGACTTTCCCTCTGTCTCTCCTGAGCACCTTCTCCTTTTTCCCCATTATCTGTTTTTGATATAGAAAAAAAAAGTGGTAATGGTAACAAGAAAATGACAACGCTAAAGTGTCAGTAAGAAAAAAAAAGTGTAGAAATACTCAGGCAACATTTAACTGTTAATACTGGCAGCAGTCAGAAAAACACTATGATGTTGACCATTAAAATATGAAAGAGAGTAAAAGGGAAAATTCATTGAAAGAATAAGCCAATGTAAGAATGTCCAACACCTTCAAACCCTGGCATTTATATTTATTAGCCTAAAAGCAGAACACGTGTGATGGCAGTTTCCACTACTGTAAAATGGAGAGGCAAAAGGTGGCAAATGCATGGCCTAGCACCTAGTAGGTGCGCAACATATTGTAGTTATCATCATGATCACCATGATCATCATGGAGATAACAGAGAGTATTGCTTAAGAGGATGAGCTTTGCAGGCAACTGAAATTTTAATTGCAGATCTATCATTAGGTGTTAATAGGCAAGTTACTTCACCTCTCTGAGCCTTGGTTTTCTAATTTGTACAATGGGCACAACAATGCTTACCAGTACACAGCACTTGTAAGAATTAAATGACATGAACGTAAATGAAGACCTTTGCAGTCCTTGGCACATAGAAAGCTCTCAATAAACACAAGCAACACTTAATGACAGTTGTTATAGTAAAAAAATGAGTCAAGAAAGGAGAGGCCAGGTTAGGAGCAGCCGGACAATAGTACATGGCAAAAAACTCAGTCATTACAAAGAGGTGAGTCAGAAACGGAAGAGGATGACATTTCTCTATCATGAATCCAGAGAGTAAATTGGAAGAAGCAGGCCAAGGAGGAAGTCTGTACACAATCAGGTTGGTGTACAGAAACATCAAGGAGACAGAAGACCGCAGACAAAAGTATTACTGTGCATAAGTTTAAACGAGGCACATTAAACACACACACGGCCCAGAAACAGTACCGCAGAATCTAGTTTATGACGACAGGACCATTCCAGAGTAGAACAGATATGGTTCCTGAGATAGCTGCTGTTTACCATCCGCCAAATGGCCCATCGTGGCTTGGCGTACTGCTGATTCTACGGGACTGTGAAGGTGGCAATAAAACTTAAAGGTAAAGGAATGACAGGATTCCAGGGATCATCTGGCTCAATCTCCTACTCCCAGAAAAAGGAAACTGAGGGTCAAAGAGGTTAAATGCCTTGCTTAGGTCCAGGACTAAACCCCAAGTCTCTTGATTCTAACTCCAGGACTCACTTTGGCTCTTGTATAAATGCTCAAGGAAATGTTTATTTTGTAACAATACCGTATTCATTTCCCAAGGAAATCCATTCTCTACAACAACAAATCTCTCAGAAATGCTAATTCTGTTGCCTATGTTCCAAGCCAATACATGTTTCCTGACCAGCATGTTTCAGTTTCATTCTAACAATCAGTATTTACTTTATGCCAACCGGTAAGCTGACAAGCAGAGAGAGCGGAAGATACTGGCCCATTTATGCCTTTAAAATTTAAGAGTCAGAGCCTTGAGTTAATTCTAGTTTACTATGCATTTTATTTTAGAAACGCAAGGGGAAGTCTCACTTTAACTTTATAAGAAGTAGACAACTATCTCTTAACTGTCACCTAATAAAAGATACTCTTTGTACAGTACTTTTCCTTCATAGCTTACTGCCTCAAGGAATGGGGGAAGTAACAGATTAAAATTTGTGAATCCCTTCCTATTTTATTTAGGGAAAGAGCAAGCAAGGCCTTATAAAAATAAAGTTTAATTAATAGGCAAAGGAATCTAAGCCACAGCTTAGATTCAGACAGCACTTGAAGCCCTCTAACCAGGGCCTTGTTTCATCAAAGAAATGTTTCTAAACACTGCATGTAATCTACAAAGAGCTGAGCATTCAAAACCTTTAGTGATATTTACAATTCCAAAACTTTTTGCTGGCAAGCATATCATACCATACACTAACATGAGAACATGCTTTATATTTTCAATAAACAGTTTACAAGATCAATCACGAGAGTATAATGTTTTCATTTAAATGTACTTTTACGCCTTATGCCAAAGTATAATATAAACTGGATTACCTAGGAGAGTAAGCTCCTGGCTCTTTTAATTACACCTCCCTCAGCTTAATTCAGCATACTACTTTCTTATGGCCTGAGATATCTCAAGGAGGTGAACCCTAGTGAGAGGTAAGGAAGAAAGTCACTTTCCTCTAGGAAATGTTGACCAAATGAAATTATTAATAGGTCACACAAATATACATTCAAGTAAAAGCCTAATTTTCAACTCCGGTTATATAATTGGGGGAGGGAGAGGCTTCCTATTCTCTACCCCATGATCTCTGATCTACTCTAGCCGGCTCTGAATAGTTACAGGAGATAACATCCTACAACTAATAACCTGTGCCTCAAAACTCCATGTGGAAATTAGAAAGCCTTGCTAGTCACTTGTAAACTCTTCATTGTCTAACCTATTTGTACAAACTGTTCCCTTGGCCTAGAATTTCTTTCTCAGATACATCTAGGGAACTCCTACTCATCCTTCAAAAACTGGCTCAAGGGGCCAGCCCCATGGCCGAATGGTTAAGTCTGCATGCTCCGCTTCAGTGGCCCAGGGTTTCACCAGTTCAAATCCTGGGCGTGGACATGGTACCGTTCATCAGGCCATGATGAGGTGGTGTCCCACATGCCACAACTAGAAGGACCCACAACTAAAAGTACACACCTACGTACTGGGGGGCTTTGGGGAGAAAAAGGAAAAATTTTAAAATCTTAAAAAAACTGGCTCAACTGTTGCTTCCACTATTAGCAGCCTTTCCTTAGTCACTCAAGCAGAATTCCAATAAAGACTTACTGATCACTGATCATGTGCCCAGCAGTGTGTTGGTACTAAAAACAAGCTTTTGCCCTTAAGGTGCTTATAGTTCAAGTAAATAGGATCTACAATAGAGGACGATGAGCATTTGGGTACCACACAAACACATATTGGTGAGGGGGGGTTGTCTAGCTTTGTCCTAAAATATCAGAGAAAATCTCTTGAAAAAAGTGACATCTAAAATCTGAAAGTCATAGAAAGGATGACAGAGCTAAGAAAAAGGTACAAGCATCAAGAGATAAGCTTGGAGAGGTAAAGAGCTGATCATGACTGATTGTGCTGGACATATCACCCTAAATTGCAACCATCTTCAGTCTTCTCTAATAGGCTGGAAACTTCTTCTGGGCAGGGACCATGAGGTATTTATCCTTAAACCCTCAACTCTCGGCACAACTTCGCACACAGTGGACATGCAACAAGTATTTATTAACCTTGAGTACAAGGGAAGAAACAGCATTCTTCAATTTTAAGCTTTGCTCACAGAATCTAGTAACAAAACGCAATTAAGGCGAAAAGTGATACAGACGGAGGCTGGCAGAAACATAGACACCACGGACTATTTTGTCATTCCAAACAATTCCTGAGAATTGCTATGAAACTTTTGCTTTTGTGAGAAAAAAATGGCATGTTCGTGACGGTTTTTGAGAATTTACTGCTTTGCAAGTAGTACCAACTTTCAAAGGAGACTGATCTGGGGACCAGCCCCGTGGCACAGGGGTGAAGTGCGCACGTTCTGCTTTTTGGTGGCCCAGGGTTCACTGGTTCGGATCACGGTTGCGGACATGGCACTACTTTGCAAAAGCCATGCTGTGGTAGGCATCCCATGTATAAAGTAGAGGAAGATGGGCATGGATGTTAGCTCGGGGCCAGTCTTCCTCAGCAAAAAGAGGAGGATTGGCAGTAGTTAGCTCAGAGCTAATCTTCCTCAAGAAAAAAAAAAAAAAAGAGAGAGACCAATCTGTCAGGTGAATGTTCACATAAAACCTCATATAATCACTACTGTTAGGATCGAGATCCTCAGCAGGAAGCATCTGTACTTCCTGTGAACTAGCCTGAAGAACAGGCTGAAAGAGACGGAGAAGGCTAAAGGTAAGGCAGGGCCACTAGTATCACCAGTTACTCATCCCATTTGCCCCAAATAAACCTGGTTTCTTGCTGTGGCTGGCTCACTGGACGTAAAAATCAAACACACCAGCCTCCTACTCTATACCAAATACTCTAACTCTTGTTCCCTGCCTACCCCCACTTCCAGAAGGCAGCACGGCTCACCAGGGAAGAAAGCAGAGGGTTTGGAATCACATATAACTAGGTAAAATTTCAGCTGTCACATTTACTGACTAGGTGACTGAACAAGTTACTTAACTTATACGAGCCTCAGTTACCACATCCGTAAATAGGAGATAATTATTCATAGGGTTGTTGTGAAGATTAAATAAAAAGAATCTCTAAAGAGTCTGATGACCGAAGGTGCTTAATCTATTTGACTCTCTTTCCCCAACTTAGATTCTTTATATAAATGACACCCTCCCCCCATGTTTAAATTTAAACACCATCGTTCTTTAGGAAAAACTGAGGCGATTCTGATATGCTTTTACGTCACAGCAGCCATTACTTCACGGCAGACATGAAGTAATGTATATGTTTACAAGCCTACAACATGTTGGACTATGTTTATGGGAGAAAGAAACAAATTATGCCAGCAGGACAGCTTTCCACTCCATGGAATGAAAGACCTCAGGATAGGAAACTGGCATTACAGAGATTCTTTTTTGCTTCCACTTGAAGTTTTTGTTTTAAAGACAATAAGTTCTCAAGGATGCCCTAGGGGTCAAGAGATGCTTCTAGAACTGAAGAGGAAAGTTATAAGAAATTATAGTAAACAGGAAAGTTTCAATTAAGAAAGATGAAAGAGTTTTTCTCTGGTTGGGTTAGGATTTGCGGAGTTCCTTAAGAGTACATTAGAGTCAGTGGGAAAGGTGGGCCCGGATAAAAGTGAGAGTTAGCTGAATGGAGATGAGAGGATGTGGAAAAAAATAACTGAGCAAAAAAGATTCATAGGTTGTGGAGATGAGGGAAAAAGGGAGGTGAGAGGAGGATATAAATGACATTGATGGAACTTTAAACCACTATGTGACACTGGCAGTTGAATCAGATTATTGCCAAGTTCCCTCCCAGTTCTGAAATTCTGCAGCACAGACAAACCAAGGATTTAAACAATTCAATGTTCTGGTCAAATAATGGCTCCAAGAAACATTTTATTATCGAAAAGAGCAGTGGCCATGGTGCGCTTTATATAACTAATCTAACTCAAGGCTTGCCATGTGATGCAAAATAGATGTTTAATGAATTGGATTATTATTATTGGGAAACCAGAAGCCTCATTTATTCACTCCACAAATATTTCCTAAGCACCTCTAAAGCATCAGGTATTGTTCCACGTGTTGGGGACACAGTACTGAATACAATGGGGGAAAAAATTCATGCCTCTTTCTAGTATGTTACACGGTGATAAGCGCTATAGAGTAAAATTATTCAGGAAAGGGAAAGAGGGTGGGCTGAGAGAGAGTGCTAAACTATACACTATGTGAGCAGACTATGTAAACTACGTAAACTTCCCTCCTTGGGAAGATGACATATAAAGACCTAAAGTAAATTTAACTCCTCAATTAACTCTCTCCGTCATTCCTAATACTATAGTTCCTTCAGTTCTAACAGAAGCAAAGTAAAGGTAACATTTCCAAATGTGCTAAAAATAAATATTAGTTACAGTATATTTTAGTGACTGGTCACTGAAGTAATGGTTATCGAATGTGCTGCTCAGTTCTCAAATATCCAAAGATGCGCTCTCAAATACTGTAGTCACTAGCTACCGATGGTTATTTATATTTATATTAATATTTAATGTTTATATGCAATTCAGTTTCTCAGCTGTGCTAGCCACATTTCAGGTACTCAACAGGCACATAGGGCTACTACCCTGGACAGTATAGACACAGAACATTTCCATCAGTGCAGAAAGTCCCATTGGACACGCTAAACCTAAAGGACTTTCAAAGCACCCTTCGGAATCTTCCAGCAATAACAAACAGGGGAAACATAACTCCATGTTTCATCAGCATGTGGTGTCTATTTTCCATGGCACCAAGAACTAAACACCAACTACTAAAGGCGGTATACACAGTATACTCTGAAGGAACCTTGACAGTTAAAAAAAAAAAAATGCTTCCTTTTATTCAGTACAAACTACTGAGCTATTTATACTCTTTCTTTAGCAACTGAATAACTACTTCTTTTTCTAGTAACACTGTTAAGTCTTTGACTATTAATAACAATTCAAAGCCTAAGGAAGAAGAATGGTTTTATTTCCATTTAAAGACCTAGTGAGAATTATACCCATTTGTTATCAATCGAAAATAAACAACCTCCATCTTACTAACCACCCACTTAATATTTCTTCTACTCCAAACAGTACTTTTCCATGAGCTGAAGGTAGATTTTATGTAGTTACAGTGAAAGTGATTGAGGAGTCTTACTCTTAAAGAAAAAAGTACATAATAAAACCACATGATGTTCATAAGAGTTCCAACTAGCCTCTATTAAAGAACTAGAAGGTATCAATGATGTATAAAAACTAACCAGTCAGAAATCAAGAAGCTGCCCATCACAGGATTTTGAAACATGTGAAATGTTCCCCAGTAAAGTGGCATTCATTGCTAGTGACTCAGAGAGATGACTATTAGCTTCTGCCACTTCCCTACTTGCTTCTCTCTCTTTCATAACTCTTTAACTCATCTGGCCCTCAATTTCACTTTGAGTGAGAAAGAAATCTAAATATTATCCACACTCAGCCACAAATCCAGTACGAATACAATATATGTCTGATGATAGCTATAATGTTTGTAAAAGTTATTCAGAAATTTCTAACAAGGAATTTCCTTAAACATTCTTTGCCAGTATATGTATGGGAGAGCACGTATAGCCTTCATTTTCTACTAAATAAAAATTCTGAGTAATGAACACCTGGTTACATTATGAGTCAACAGTAATTCCCGCCAAAAAAAAAAAAAAGGATGACTATGTAAATGGTGTTTCTATCAAACTTGCTCCAGTCAGTGATTCAAATGCACTTTATTCTTTGTTTTCCATGTATGGGAAAAGAAACAACAACATAAAGGGCTGAAATGATTCTTCTGGGATGTATTCACTTGGGGCAAAAAGTCTTCTGTATCTTTTTTTTTTTGAGGAAGATTAGCCCTAAGCTAATACCCACCACCAATCTTCCTCTTTTTGCTGAGGAAGACTGGCCCTGAGCTAACAACTGTGCCCATCTTCCTCTAGTTTACATGTGGGATGCCGCCACAGCATGGCTTGATAAGCAGTGCAGAGGTCTGCACTCAGGATCCAAACCAGTGAACCTGGGCCGCTGAAATGGAGCACTCGAACTTAACCACTACACCACTGGGCCGGCCCCATCTTCTGTATCTTTAAACAAGTTTATAAATCTTCCCAGTCTGACAGAATGTTTGTGGAACCCAGCTTTCAAATTTGATATCCTCCTATATGTGTTTGAGGCAGTAATAATTTCTCCTTACCTGCCTCCAGCTTTGTCTCTTTCTAATCTATTCTCAACAGTGGTGCCACGGTGATCTTTATAACAACACAAATTTAATAGTGTTCCTCAAAGCTTACAAAAAATCCTTCAAGACCTGAGGCAATGCCTATCTTTCTATCTAGCCGCTTCTCTTGCCACTCTCCCATACCTGTTCGTCTTTAGTCCTATCGAACCACTTGGAGCTCCTAAACTATGACGTATTCTCCCAGGTCTGTCTACCCTTACATTCGCCATTCTAGCTGCCTGAATGCCCTCTCTCTCTCCACATTCCCTACTCTGGTTAACTCCTGCTCCTTCAAAATTCAGTTTATGTGTCACTTCCTTTGGGAAGCCTTCCTTGAACATCTTCCTTTCTACACTTAAGACTGAGTTAGGCACCCCTCTTCTGTGCTCCAAAGTCACCTTAAATATACTTCCATTTATAGGGGTACATATCACTTTTATTGTAATTATCTATTTACTTACTGTCTCTCCTACATTCTTTGAAAACAGAATATCCTCAGCAATTAACATACTGCTCAGCACACAGTAGCCATTCAATAAATATTTGGCAAAAATGGAGAGAGGCAAAAGGAGAATAGGATTTTTCACTAGTTTAGCTTCTCTGTGTCCCTCTCAGGTCATGGTGTATTTATGTTGGGAAACGTGCCAGGCCTGCAGGTAATGAACATATAATAAATCACTGAACAGTTTCATGACAAAAAGGAGAGAAAAAGACAGACATAACTGAAATTACTTTGCAAGTTATGGGTTACACGTTATTATAAACTCACTTCCATGGATGCTTACAGCAAACACAATCCTTTAATTATAGTTCCTTTTAGATTTATAAAAAAGTGCTTTAAAAAAATAGCTCTGCTTTTTTTGCTAGTTCTTAAGAGGGACCCTTACAAGGACTAAAGTAGCGTCACTAGTTTTTAATCACTCAAAGCTGATTTCTGGTCTCTGTCTGTTCTCCCTTTCATTCCTGTTTCCTGGTTTCTGATCATTTCACTAAATGGGGAAAGTTTACATCAGCAAAATCAGAACATAAAGAAGTAAAATAATACTAAATTCAAAATGATCTACTCTGTTACATATGAACATCTCTAACAAAAAATGTGATGAAAAAGTTAAAACTTAGAAAAAATAAACTCAGTTCAATTTCCCTTGTATTCCTTCTCCCCATTCTCTATGAATAATAATAGCTAACATTAATTGAGCATGTATTATAACGCCAGGGACTACTCTAAGCATTTTACATATATTAACTTGTCTAATTCCTACAACAAGCCTCTAAGAAGGATACTATTTATCATCCCCATTTCACGGATGAGGAACCTGACTCGCACACAGGGGTAAACTTGTTCAAGGAGTTCAGAGCTAGTAAATGGCAAAGGTTGGGCTCATACCTAAGTCACCTGGATGTGAACCTCCACTCCTAACTACCACCCTATAGATCCAAATATACTTTGAATTCACACAATACTTCCTAGATGTTTAAACAAGGACATTTATTTTCAACCTTATAAAAACTCTAGGAAGTATTTACTTTTAATAAAAGTAAAATTCAGGCACAGAGCAGTTATGTGAATTGCCCCAAATGACAATGTTATAATAAAAAAACAAAAATTTCTTCTCCTAGCTCATCCCTGATATTTCCAGTATGACTACCAACAACAAGAATGATGTTTCTTATCTCAAAATAAATTCTAAAAGGAATTTCTTAGAAAATAAATGAAAGGTCTTTAGTCAAGAAAAGTTGGCTATTTGGGACAGAAACATTTCTACTACACCTCAAACTAAATTTACAACAAAAATATTCCAGCCCCAGTGTTTCATGAGAAAACCAAAGGACTGAAACACAGGTTTACCACATCTTTAACCCACATTTATGCTACTGGGGGCCTTATTATTAGCAACATACATGTATGTTTCATTGCTATGTTTTGTCAATCTATACTCTTTCAGGTAGATAGGAAGCTGCTAGTTTTCCCTATTTCCCCACATTCACCAAATTCTCCTGTTAGAAACAAGACAAAAACAGTAAAACAAAAAACTCTCCTTAAAGAAATCACTATTAAACTGTTCAAAGACCACAGATTTAGAAAAGGAAAGACAGACGCTATGCAAGCAAGCTTTGTTACAATAATTGTCTTAAGTACAAGTTATACTGAATAACATGGCGTGAAATTCCAATAACACAACTATTTTTAACCATATAAAAACACTTATTCATTCGGCCTCGCATTAATAGTTCTTAATCTCCTTTTTTTTTTTTTTTGAGGAAGATTAGCCCTGAGCAAACATCTGCTGCTAATCCTCCTCTTTTTGCTGAGGAAGACTGGCCCTGAGCTAACATCCGTGCCCGTCTTCCTCTACTTGATATGTGGGACGCCTACCACAGCATGGCTTGCCAAGCGGTGCCATGTCCACACCCGGGATCCGAACCAGCAAACCCGAGGCCGCCAAAGTGGAACCTGTGCATTTACCCGCTGAGCCACTGGGCTGGACCCTTAATCTCCTTTTTGAGAGCTGAAACTTTATCGTATTCATTTGTTTTCCTCATGGCAGGTAGGGCAGTATGTCAATAAAAATCTATTGAACGAATTAATGAATCAGTCAGCCAGCTGATCCTCCATCTGCCCAGCTTTTCACACTTTGGTTGCAGTTAGAGTAGGTAGAGATACGACAATAAATTATGAAGCAAAACTAACTGAACTTCACTGTAACCAATGTTAAGTCATCGGGCCTGGATACACTGGGAGATTATAACCAGAACTAAACAAGCACCCACTTTCAGTATTAAGCCAAGCTCCTCATCCTGGCAAGAATGTCTTTTTTTTTGGTGCCACTTTTTTCTTTCACTGTTTAAGACATAATTCCTAAGCATTCTTGCTATTCAAGCCCTTTGATTATTGAGCACTAAATTGAAGAGGGAAAAGACTGACCCCTGGGGGATCAGTGGACAAAATAAAGCAGCCAGACCCACCTGTTTACAGCATTTAAATTCTTTTGGGAACTCAAAGAAACGGAAGATATAAAAATAGAATCATCAAAAGAAATTTAAAAATGAAATTTTAAAATGTCCTAACAGTCAGGTCAAATGTAGTATTTAATCTTTCTATGCAGTGGTAAAAAGGAAAGCTGTGGTTACAGACTACAATCTGATCTGATGTCCTTCTGGCTACCAACAGATAAACACTGTTTTAATGAGGAAAAAAACCCCACCAATCTTAAGCGAGGAACTGAAGGCCATCAGTATCATTCAATAGGTTGGTCCATTATACTACTATCACCTTCCTTTAATGGAAGCCTCCATTAGGGGGGAGGGGTGGATGTGCACATGCCTGCCTGTATTTTGGACTCCAGTGATGTTTCAAATTGCACTCTTGTAAAAACTATCCTGCCTTTGAGTCAAGTCAAAGCTCTATCATGAAAGGTCATTTTTTTTTTTTTAAGATTTTATTTTTTTCCTTTTTCTCCCCAAAGCCCCCCAGTACATAGTTGTATATTCTTCATTGTGGGTCCTTCTAGTTGTGGCACTGGAACGCTGCCTCAGCGTGGTTTGATGAGCAGTGCCATGTCCGCGCCCAGGATTCGAACCAACGAAACACTGGGCCGCCTGCAGCGGAGCGCACGAACTTAACCACTTGGCCACGGGGCCAGCCCCAAGAAAGGTCATTTTTAACATGAGAGAACCCTGAGCAGGCACAAGAAGTTAACCAGTGACATTGTTTTTAAACAAATGGTTCCCTGCTGAAGGGAAACGTTCCTACTAGTTTCATTACCAATTTTTAAATTCCATTGACTATATTTAACTTGAATTTTGAAACAAAGTTGAGGAAAAACATTTTTTAATTAAAGAAACTTACTTTTCACTTAATATTAAAAAATAAAAATTTTAAGAACTTTGAAGTTTTTTTAAATAAAAATAATACACGCTTTTAAATGGGAATATGCCATAATCACTGTCCTGTCCACACTGCTCTTTATCAAGGTTATTTTTTTAGGTAAGTAGCCAAGAAAAGTTTGAAAAAGTAGAATAATGAAGGGATGTTATTTTAGATCTTAAAATATGACTATAATAACAAACAGTGTAGAACTGGTGCAAAAATCGACAGATGTTTCCAGAGAACAGAATACACAGACCAAAAACACACTTGAGACCTTATGAAACTAGCTTGACCAAAATGGCATCGGAAATCCACAAAAAAGGGCAGTCTGTTAACTACTTAACTTTAATTTTTTTCTAAGTTATATTTTATAATAATTTTGTCAAATATCAAAAGCAAATATAAACTCATTTGAATTATTAAAACTGTATTAAATCTATACAGTAAATTTAGTAATAAATGACACTAATAATTTTTCCCATTTCTTGACACATCTACTTACTCATCCACAGCAAATTTCTAGTTTTATCATCATTCCTAGGTATTTTATAATTTTGGTTCTTATTGTAAATGACTTTTAATCCCTTTAGCTTTTTGATAATTTATTATACTTGTATATATACATTTTTAATGATTGATTTTTGAACATTTACTTTGCATCTACTCAGTCATTTTATTGAACTCTTTCCAGTTAATTCTCTTGGGAGTATTTTTCCGAAGAGAGACTAATACTGGCCAACAGATATAAAATTGTCTTGTTCTTTATTGGAACCATACTTCTAATTAGCGTTTGTCTTATTGCACTACGAAAACTCCCAAAATAACGTTAAATAAGGGTAACAGTGGGCATTCTTGTCTTGTTCTTGCTCTAGTGGACATTTCTTCTGATATTCCACTGTATTTCTTCTGTATTTCACTGATAAGAGTGGCAGTGTCTGTTGGTTTCAGAAAGCTATTCTTTATCAAATTAAGGAGCATACAAGCATGTTGTAAAAGAAAAAAAATGAACTAAAAGGATATACGCAACATTTATGCTATGAGTTGTCAACAGGCAGTGGTTGCCAAAGAAGACTGTATCTAACTTTTACAAAATAAGTCAATGTTACCAATTTTTAAATCAATTTAGTAGAAATGTAGGTGCCTGATATTATTTAAAAATAAAAATGAATTATCTTACTCTTAGTATAATAAATGCTTGTAGCTTGAACAGTTGAATTTTATCAAAAATATCTGTCATCTACAGAGACTAGCATATCATTTTCCTACTTTTTGATTTATTGATGTATTAACCTGTTATTATTTATAGATTCCTTAATATAATATCCTTAGATCCTGAAAGAAATCCTCTTGGTCTTATTCTTTTAATATACTCAGAGATTTGACATATCAAATGGGGAAAAAAGCAGTTCTAAATCAGCATGTTAAAAATGTGTAACTACATGTATAGGCAACTGCTCTGGAAAAAATCATGGAAGTAGATATGTCAAAATGTTATCAGCACCATGGGTAGAAAGATCAAGTGTGGACTTAAAAGTTTCTTTTTTATACCATTTTATATTTTCTAATTTTTCTGGAAGAAATATGTATTGTTTTTGTAATCAGAAAAAATATACTAACGATCTGTTGGATTTAATCTGCAAGTACTTTATATAGGTTTTTTACAACTATATTAATTAAGTGAGATACAACAAATGTCAATTTTATTTTTGAACTATCCTTCCAGCTTTTAGTCATCAAGATTTTGCTAATTTTATAAAACAGATGGATATACTTTCTATCTTTTTCTCTACTCTATTTCTTTTCTCTGTGGTTGACACAGCACAATTATCTAGTTCTTCAAACCATGAATGAAATTACCCATAAAACCCACTAGGCTGAGACATATTTTAACATTTCTTCTATGACTATTAGTCTATATGGGATTTTCATTTCTTGAGTCACTTTGTTAAATTGTACTTTCCTATAAAATTACCCATTTCATCAGGAATTCAACAAAGGTGCCAAAGTAATTCAGGGGACAACAGAGAATATTTTCAACTTCATACCATATCCAAAAATTAACTCAAAAAGAATCACTGACCTAAATGGAAAATCTAAAACTATAAAAAATCCTGAAGAAAAAACAGAGAAAAATCTTTGTGACCTTGGGTTAAGTAGATTTCTTAGAAGACAAAGAGCATTAACCATAAAAGAAAAAATAGGATTTCATCAAACTAAAAACTATGTGAATGAAAAATGCCACAAGCTGGGAGAAAATATTTGCATAACACACATCTCATAAAGAACTTATATGTAGACTATGTAAAGAATTTTCACAACTCAATAAGAAAATAAGCCAATTTTTATTTTTTTAATTTTATTTATTTATTCTTTTTGAGGAAGATTAGCCCTGAACTAACATCTGCTGCCAATCCTCCTTTTTTTTTTGCTGAGGAAGGCTGGCCCTGAGCTAACACCCGTGCCCATCTTCCTCTACTTTATATGTGAGACACCTACTACAGCACAGCTTGTCAAGTGGTGCCATGTCTGCACTGGGATCCAAACTGGTGGACCCCAGGCCACCGAAGTGGAATGTGTGCACTTAACCATCGTGCCACCGGGCCAACCTCTAAGCCAATTTTTAAAAACAGCAAAAGATTTGAACAGACATTTCATCAAAGAAAAGATATGGATGGCACATAAACACATGAAAAGTTACTCAACATTGTTAGTCATGAGGGAACTGCACATTAAAACCACAATGAGATACCACCACATACCTATTAGAATGGCCAAAATCCAAAACACTGACAACACCAAATGCTAGTGAGGATATGGAGGAACAGGAACTCTCATTCATTGCTGGTGGGAACGCAAATTGGTATACCCACTTTGGAAGATAATCTGGAAGTTTCTTACAAAACTAAATACAGTCTTACCATACGTTCCAACAACTGCACTCCTTAGTATTTACCCAAATAATTGGAAATTTATGTCCACACAAAAACCTGCACATACACATATATAGCAGCTTTATTCATAATTGCCATAACTTGGAAACAACCAAGATGCCCTTCAGTAGGTGAATGAATAAATAAACTGCAGTACATCCAAACAATGGAATATTATTCAGCACTAAAAAGGAGCTATCAAGTCATGAAAAGACAGGAGGAACCTTAAATGCATATTACTAAGTGCAAGAAGCCAATCTCAAAAGGCTACATACTGTATAATTCCAACTCTGTGACATCTGGAAAAGCCATGAAAGGAATGAACTACTAATACAGGCAACAACATGAATGAATCTCAAGAGCATTATACTAAGTGAAAAGCCAGACACAAAAGGCTACCTAACGCACTATTCTGTTTATAAACATTATGGAAAAAGGGACAGAACTCAGATCTGAGTAACTGCCAAAGGCTGGGGGAGGAGGGAGGAGACTGATTATAAAAGGTAAGCAGGGAACTTTTTAGCGTAAAGGAAACACTCTTCATTTGATTGTAGCGGTGGTTACATGACCTTATATGTTTGTCAAAAAACAGAATTATATACTTAGGATAAGTTTCATTGTATACAAATCGTATCTCATTTAACCTGACTTATTAAAAAAAAAAAACAAACGAATCCTAGGGAGCACCTTGGAATCCAGACTGAAAGCTCCATAAGAACAGGGATCATGTCTTATTCATGTTTATACCCTTAGTGCCTAGGATATTACAGCTGTTATGTTTACTATGTGCTTGGCACCAGGCTAAGCACATAACAAGCATTAATTCATTTAGTTCTTATAGAAATCTTGTGGGAAAGGCAAAATTCATATCCTTATTTTACAAATAAAGTGAAGATCAGAGAGTAATTGTTTTGCCCAAAAGGACATAGCCAAGAAATGGCAGAAGTGGGATGTGAACTCGTTAGTCTGACTCCAGAGCCTGCGAGCTTAACTGTTATGATGTGCTGCATTACTGACTTCGCTTAGTGTTTATTGAACAAATGAATGGATGAGGAACGAGAAAACTGTGCTGGAGTTTGGAAGGGTTGGCTGAATCTAGCTCCTAAGAAAAATAAAATGTGTTATATGTTAAAAGGCCATATCATGTAGAAACGTAATGTGGTTATTCTAGGTATAACAGTTAAGCTGTGCATGTAGAATGACCATTATTTAATTCCTTTAACAATGGTTTTTAATTTTCTTTGGCCTCTTTTAAGAAATTAGTTTTACATATTTTATTTTTAACAGTGAGAAATATAAAGAAAAAACAAATATGTCCTTAACCCTACAACCCAGATAAAATCTCCGTTTACATTTTGAAAAGTAAAAGTAATACATGTACATACTTAGAAAACGCAAACTATACAGGCAGATATAAAATGATACGTGAAAGCCATCTATCCCTCCATTGCTCCCCTTTAATTTTCATTTTTATAATTTTATAAGTTTCATTGATGATGAAGTGATTCATGACACTGATAAGGGCTCAGCAGGCAGAAATAAATTTAGATGGAAATCCTTCCACAGATTTAGTCAACTTATCACACTTGCTGTGATTTTCTAGGGAGTCAGCAGTAGTGAGGAGTGATGAAAAGTGGCGAGTGGACATGGGAGATAATCCAGAACGGCAGCATTACTACATTTCGGTCTTACATTGCTACTACGGCTCACCTTTTTCTATTGACAAAAAAAATAATTACATGACATCCGTGTTATCAAAGTTTACAGAAACTAGTATTCTGGATACTCTCTTTTCCTTAAGATTGGTAATTCTATCCTATGCAGAAAATTTTAAACCACTGTAAGAAACACATACGAGTGTGAATTGTGTGCTTACTATTGGGCAGTGGGATATAACAGTAAAAAGATCTTGCCCTCCATAAGGTTATAGTCTTACCAAGAAATAAGACGATAGGGGCTGGCCCCGGGGTGTGGTGGTTAAGGTTGTGTGCTCCACTTTGGTGGCCTGGGGTTCACAAGTTTGGATCCTGGGCACAGATCTACACACCATTTATCAAGCCGTGCTGTGGCAGCATCCCACATGCAAAATAGAGGGAGACTGGCACAGACGTTAGCTCAGCAAAAATCTTCTTCAAGCAAAAAGAGGAAGATTGGCAACAGATGTTAGCTCAGGGCCAATCTTATACACACACACACACACACACACACACACAAGATAGAAGATATTTAATATATATTTCTAATAAAGCCATGTTACATTTCTACTCAAAATCACAGGAAAAAAACAGAACTAATAGCATTTTTGGCATTGTTTAATTCCAGAGGAATTTATCTCCTACACACTAAGGATCTCAAAACTAATTAAGTTCATATTCTGTCCTTCATTCTTAAAGAGGAAGGAGGGAAGGGCTATGCTATTAGCACATTTTGAGCTTTGAGTGGTAACAACATAAGAAAACATCACAAAATTTTTTCCCATGAACTTGGAAGTGCATTAGCTTTGAGCATGGCTCCTTAAGAAATGTCCCTGAACAGCTTGGGAAAATCCCTTAAGAACATAGTAATGGTTTACAAATTCAGATACAGAGTAGGAAGAAAATAATTGATTTTGTTTAGGATACAGCTTCAGTTTTCTACTTCAACAAACTGCTTCTCATATTTCCTATATGATACAAATTATAATCTAAAGGAGATACTACCTTGTAAATTTGTTGCCAGAATACCATGCATCTGAATAAAGCCTTTGCCACTAGCTTCAAATTCAGGATGCACACTAATAATCCATCTCATTAAACAACTATTTCATCAAATACACGCCAAAAAATATTTTTCAACAAATTACATTTACTTCTGTAGAAGGGAGGGTATACAGACTCTTAATCAAGTAGTGAGAAGATTTAAAACATTTTGGGAAGGCAATTTAGTATTCAGATTGTCTCCTACACCCCAACAAACCTGAAGAAGTTTCATAGGCCAGGGTCTCAGTCCCTTAAAGCAGGGGTACGCAGCATCGCAGCAGCATAAACTGTGCACACATCTTCTCTGCACCCTTCCCTTCCCAGCACTTGTGTAAGTGTAGCAACTACTTTTTTTAAACTGGTAGCATACACCAATGTAGATTACTAATACTTGCGCTGTATTCTACCAGGTCCCTTTGAAACGGGGGGTGAAAGGGAAAGGAATAAAATAAGGAAAAGCAAGGTAAAAGCTGTTTGATTACTTTATCACTTTCCCCACTCCATGACCTTGAATGTCTGTCCCACACCAATCCCAGCAGAATTCTGGAGGTCTGTTTTCTGGAAAGGATAAAACAAATGGTCTCTGGACTGGGGGACACAAAAGGCAGTTGATTGTGGGAATATAGTACTAAAAAGTGAGGGGAATTAAGTGAATATATGCACAATTAAGGCTGAATGCAGCCCCCCTCCCCCCAGCCCTCTCCACCCCTCACCATCTAAACAATGATGGGAAGACTCTGCTCCCTAGACCCTGAGACTGACACGGGGATGCTCCTCACGAATAGGGACAGGAAGCTCAGCCTACAAGAAGACCCAAAGGCAACCCGCTTATGCATTTACAGCTTCCCACTCCTCATCACGAGCAGACAGCTAACTATTACTAGACATCGGAGGAATATTCTAACATAAAAGAGATCTAGACAAACAGAAAAAAACAACTTCAGGGGAACAGAGACTATGCAGGGCAAAGAAAATTTGTTGCAGCAATAAAAGAATATTTTGAAAGAAACATTCAGAGAATAAAAAAGACCTCCTAGAAACTAAAAACCTAATAGTAGAAAAGAAAATTATAATTGAAGATAAAGATGAAGAAATGTTCTGGGAAGTAGAGCTAAAGGAAAAAAGGTAAAAATTAAAGAACTATCCAAGGAGGCCCAACATTAAGAAGCTACTGGCAGTCAAGAAAGAGGAAGACATGGGATTTCGGAAATAAAGAGTCACCATGGAGAGAAGCAGAGTCCCCAGGAGAACAGCAATATCCCAGGACAACAGCAGTGTACCACACATAGACATCTGTCGAGACTGGAGCAGTGTGACTCCAGAAACATGCTGAAGGCTGTCATCACCAAGGTCTCTGCTACGGTTTATCCTCTTTTTAAAGATAAGAACACAGTGCCCAGGTGAGCCTGGCCCTCAGCTTGTCTTGACTAAATGCTGATGAATTTCTTCTCAAAATACTCAGCTGCTTAATGAACTCAGAACACTCAGTTCACCCCAAAGAAGTGTTCTTTAATCTGCTCCTTACTCCTTCTAACCATATTTCTGCCAGATGTTGTCTAAGACCTGGTCCACGCTGGAGCTCTGCCCAACACAATTTCCAGGACTAAGGCCTGACTCTGCCCAAAGTTGCTTCTCTTCCATAGAAGAGACTGTGAACCTCAGGAAACTGAAGCAAGTATGGTCCAGCAGTCCCTGGGGATTGCTGAGATCCTTTCAGGAGTCCAAGAGGTGCAACTATATACTTAGTAATACTAAGGAATTGTCTTTTTTTGTGTGTGTGAGGAAGATTAGCCCTGAGCTAACATCTGCTGCCAATCCTCCTCTTTCTGCTGAGGAAGACTGGCCCTGAGCTCACATCTGTGCCCATCTTCCTCTACTTTATATGTGGGATGCCTACCACAGCATGGCTTGCCAAGCAGTGCCATGTCCGCACCTGGGATCCGAACTGGCGAAGCCCAGGCCTCCAAAGTGGAACATGGGCCCTTAACCGCTGTGCCACGGGGCCGGCCCTGAATTATTTGTCTTTTTCACTGTGTTGACACTTGTGTTGATGGTACAAAAGCAATGGTGAGCAAAACTGCTGGTTCCCTAACATAAATCAAGGCAGTGGCACAGAACTGTAATAGGACTCATGTTCTTCACCACTACATAACTGTAGTTAAAAACAATGCCAGTTTTAATTTAAGAATGTCCTTGATAAAGCAGTAAAAATAACTAGTTTTACTAAATCTCAACCCTTTGGTACTTGTCTTTTATTATTCTGTGTGAGGAAATGATAAGTAGGCATAAAACATATACTTAAACACAATGATTACCTTCAGGAAAGGCACTTGTGTGATTGAGTTGCAAGCCGAATTAGCCAGATTTTTTTCATGAAATATCATTTTCACTTGAAAGACTGAATGACAAACTATGTTATTCAAGCTTAGATAGCTGACAGATAATTTTCTCAGAATTGAATGAAGTAAGCCTGTCACTAGAAAGAAAACCGAGGGGCCAGTGGGGCGTAGCAGTTAAGTTCCCGCGCTCTGCTTCAGCAGCCAGGGGTTCGCCGGTTCTGATCCCTACGCACTGCTTATCAAGCCATGCTGTGGCAGGCATTCCACATATAAAATAGAAAAAGATGGGTACAGATGTTAGCTCAGGGCTAATCTTCCTCAAAAAAGAAAAGAAAACTGATAGTACTTATTGCTAGTGCTATAAGTTAGGCTTTCAAGAGAAAATGAGAATTTTGGAAAAGATATCAACCAGAGTGAGCTTGACAGCTTCTCAATATTTAAAGACTTTTCTGATAAGACCACTGGTAGTATTAACAAATATGATTTTTAAATACTAGACAATGAAACGTGTAAACATCTGTCTATGTAGGAAAGGTCCTAAAGGCCTTATGTCTGTCCCACTAGAATTTGATGGGTAAAAATCTCTCACTTTTATTTTCAGGATGAAACAAATAATTTTTTTTCAACATATCTACATAACTGTTAGCTAACCTAATTGTAATAAAATTCTCACCCCATCTTATAGGAGTTCTATCTTCTTAGAAACAAACTCACCTTACATTTAGAATTCTTTTGTCAAATGACACTGAGCGGACCATAATTCAGTAAACCAAAGTCTTATCATATGTATGTTTTGTAAGCAATTAAGGAAAAAATCAGAAAAACATTTAAAAGAAAGAATGCAGGAGACAGAAAAGGAGGCTAGTGGTTAAATATATAACTATGAATCATTTCCATTTTTCTCTAAAATCCATATTATGATATAAATGTTAATCAGGTTAAAAATTCCAAGATCTAAAGTATAAGAGGAAAAAATTCTCACTAGCACAGAACCTGAACTTTTTCTCATATTAGTGATAAAAAGCTCATTTCAATTTATGTTTCAATTGACTACTGGCCAACTATAACTTCCATAACAACTATTCCTTTGGTATTCTCTAGTAAATTGAAAATACATTTACATTTAAGTTAAATGTAATTAGTTTAATGATAAATTTAATCAGATTAAATTAAATTTAAAGACGCTTCAGTTAGGTGAGGCAAGGAAGTCGGTCAGAGAGAAAAAATGGGTTCCCAGTAAAAACCTTTGGAGTTGTCACATGTTACTCTAGTTTGTCATAGGAACATGTTCTTTAGGATTTGTCACCAGGCAACCAAAACCAACTCGATTTACCAAATTGTTCATAAATAATCCCCTCAAGAATTAACTTGGTAATGAAACCACAAGTTTATGAATAAAGTACTGACTGCCCCCTAGTGTTCAAACTAAAGATTTCACTGATGAACTGGATGTAAAGCACCGTTCAGGGAAAAAAAGCCAGGTCCTAAAGGTCGCTAAAATCAGAGGAGAAATTCGGATCTTGCAAGGTTTTCAACAGCAGTCTTCTCAAAGCGAGACAACAGCTATTAATCTGAGCTTTCTGGTTACTTGTACCAGTAGCCCCAAGAGCCTAACTTAGTCATCTATGATAACTGGGCATGAGTAGAATATAACCTTGGTGACATTTCTACTTCCTCAAGTTATGCTGGCATAAAACAAGATTCAGACTTCTCATTTGGTAAAGAATCACAAAATGCTTGAATTGAAATCTTCCTCCAGCACACTGAGGTTAAACAAGGAAAACTGTTTCTGGTTCCTTTTTTTGCTGAGGCATATTTTAAATGGTAAGTTACTTCCTAACTAGTCTTCCTAATCTATAATATAATTTTGTTTTTTTAAATTGGCTATCCTAGACTGTATTTCATTTTGAACCTAGAGTCAATAGGAAAATAGGGTTCAATACACTGTAACCAACTTTTCTTCCTCTTTTTGCTTGAGGAAGGTCATTTCTGAGCTAACATCTGTACCAATCTTCCTCTATTTTGTATGTGGGATGCTGCCACAGCACGGCTTGATGAGAGGTGTGTAGGTGCACGCCCAGGATCTGAACCAGCAAACCCCGCGACGCGAAAGCAGAGCATGCGAACTTAACCACTACACCACCCAGTGGTCCCAGTGACCAACTTTTTAGTCAAAAAGGTAGACACTAATCTTCTGTGTCTCTCGATTTCTATTCCCTTAACCACGTTGTTAGATAAAATATGAGAGACAGGCAAACTTCGCTGGAAACAGTGTACGTCCCTGCTATGATGTTTACTTCTATGGTACCTTTCATTAGCCAAGTACTAATGAAGCACCACAAAACACAACTGTTTGGGAAATATTAGAAAAACTAAATTTCCAATCAAATAGAAGTATACAAAAATTGCTAAGCGTTCAAGATAGAGAATTTAAAATTTCTTATTTTAACTTGCCAAGTGATTCTCTGTTTTATTTGAAGTAATTAACATTCTAGAGGAGCAAGCAGGAGTCAAAGAGCGGTCTGGGACCACTGGGGATCCCTAAATAGCAAGGTTAGGGTTATTTTTTACAATAATACAAAGATGTTTTTTGCCTTTTCACTCTTGTTACAGTCAATTTTCCAGCGATTACACGATATGTGATAACAACAGGTTGAGTGCAGAGGCACATATACAAATCCAGCTGTCTTCTATTAAACCAGATACTAAAGAGATTTGCAAAAAACGTAAATGCCATTCTTCTAAATTTTTTTATTTAGGGATTTATTTTTCATTAAAAATGTTATTTATAGGGGCTGGGCCCGTGGCCGAGTGGTTAAGTCTGTGCGCTCCGCTACAGGCGGCCCAGTGTTTCGTTGGTTCGAATCCTGGGCGCGGACGTGGCACTGCTCATCAGACCACGCTGAGGCAGCGTCCCACATGCCACAACTAGAAGGACCCACAACAAAGAATATACAACGATGTACTGGGGGGCTTTGGGGAGAAAAAGGAAAAAATAAAATCTTTAAAAAAAAAAAATGTTATTTATATAACATAACGGGTTTATTGTTATTTTTAAATGAATATTTTATAAAATTTCTCAGTTTTAATTTGTAATACAGTAAATATCAATAGATATAAGTCATACAAACAAAGATCTTTGGGGCCCTCAATTATACTTAAGAGTATAAAGGGATTCTGAGAACAAAAAGTTTGAGAACCACTAACCTAGAGAGTGGCATACTGAACATGAAAAAAATTAATTTACTCTCAAAGCTTTAACGGAGGTGAGGATAAAACAAATTATCATTTACTAAGAAAAACGTAGGTGATACTCACCAAATGGATCTTCCATGCCACTATGAACCAGTTTAGGGAGGTGGGGTATAGTTTCTAAAAAGAGAAAAAGGTAAACGATATACTTAAAACATAAAATCCATCACCTTTTATGTTTTTTAAAAAATAAACCCAATTCAGTAACAGTGATTATACTTTAAACTCGAACATTATAGAAATGTACAACTTATTAAGTGAGAATATTGCCAACTGGGATTTATTTTAAGGGGGTTAAGATATAGAAATATAATATAAAAATATCATAAAACATTTAAGGGTAATTTTCATTTTAAAATATCATTTCACTTAAAATATCATTCTCAGTTTCCCCAAATAAGTTCCCTTTCTAATCCCCATCTTGAATTTACTAGAGGGTAAGGAAAAAGCCAAGTTTTTATGTAAAAAACAAAACAAAAACCCCCACAAAACTCACAAAAACACCTGAGAAAGAACATGAGGAATATCTTAGAAGGAAAGAATTGGCTTTGCCTAAAGAAAGCAGATGTTACTTTAGATACAAGAGGATGGTTCAGTGAGTTGTAAGTTTAGAATGCTCAAGTATGAAAATTAAGAAATGTTCTGAAAATAATTTGACTACATATAAACAGCCAACCTCCCTGACCCCCAATCAAGACAAAGATCAAATCTGCCCAATCTCGCTTCCTATCTCGTTCGTGGTTTTGATCCCAAGGGCATTCCCTTATAAACAGTCTGAATACTAAATTCCAATTTAGAGTTTGCTTTACAGAGAACACAATCTACTAACAGTTGGCGCCAGGAATGATCTGAGAAAACTGGGAGTATGAAAGGGTTTTGGAGTTGAATCGTTCACAGACTAGGGCGATGAGGACCCCATCACTGGTGGTAGGTGTAACACAGATAATCCCGGGCACAAGGTGCTAGTCCAGTTCTTAAACTTTCACCAGTGGTGAACAGTGATGGTGGATCTTTAGAAGGGAATGCTCTAGCTGACTGGATATATCAGGCACTTGAAGAGCAAGAGGAAAACAATAACTATGATGACAATGGAACTGAATGGCTATTGCTAAATTTAACTGATGCTCTAGAAAAAGATAACAAAAAGCTTAGAGTGATTAACAGTCAACTGAAAGTCAAATATGAAAGCCACAGGACTCCTTGGTAACATACAAAGGCGCTCTTTTCAGTGGCAGCAGGAGGACAGAAAAAGCTGAAGACCAGGCCCACGAGTTAATCATCAGAGTAGGCCAGCTCCAAAGGTTAAAGCTAGCCAAAGGAGGGATGCTATGCAACATCAGGTCTGTGATTGGGAAAGAATGAGACGCTAATACATGAGATGGAGACAACTGAATTTGATGGTCCTCCAAAATCTCAAATGCCCAAATCCTCCTTGAGTCCCTGAGATGACAAAAGTGGCCCACTCTCCCACTCTCCTCTCACTTGAAAAAACTGCAGAGGCCTCCACTCTCTGCTCAACAACAATCCCCCTCAGGATGCGCCATCTCCATGCTTCCTTTAACTTGTAGTAGGTCACAGCACAACCCAGCCCAGATGTGCCATACCTGACAGGTCAGAAAGGTATTCTAACCCAAGGGAGCTGCAAGACTTAGCCAGCAGGCACTGGCAGGGGCCAGGGGAGTACAAATGGACTCAATTCTGAGGATGCCTGAATATGAGGACCAAAATATGAAAAGGGAGAGGTTATCGATTACTCTCCAGAGATACAGGATCTAATACCCTGGCAAAAACCTCAAGATACAATGTGAACTTACCATAGGAAGATTCCTAAAAGCTGAAAAGTGATGCCCATGTCAAGTAAAGTAGCAATGCCAAACTGCAGTAGCAGACAGTAGAGGAAGGGATTAAAAGGCTCAGGGAAGTAGGCTTGCTGAAGTGGTCAGAATTATTACGTTCCTTGGAATGGCCAGGAGGCTGCCATAAGGAATGTGCTGGTGAGAGGGGTACCAGAGTTATTAAGAAGTTTAATAGCTGTTCTCCTCCATAGGAGAGGTTGTTAAAAAACTAACCTCACTGATGGCAATGGTGATGACATGACCCTGAAACAAAGGAGACCAGGCCATGGTACTTAACTGTCAGAAGCCAGATGGACACAATTACCATAAAGACCAGCAAAGTCAGAGTGGCAGTCAAAAAGACCTGACTCAGATTTATGGAGATGGTTAACGGGACATGACGTCACTAGAAGCAAAACAGACAAGCAGCCAATAAGAGCACTTCTCTATCTATAATGAAAAGAAATCAAGGATGGAAGCTCAGGATGCTGAAGGCAGTCACCTCAATAAAAAATCAGAATCCCATGCCCAGTTTCTGGACCTGAGCCAGTTTCAGTTCCTGAACCTACTGACTGATGGAGGCCAGGTACCCAGGAGAAAGGAACCTGCAACACCAAATGAGTAAAACAATTCCCTGAGAAACCTTATGGCTCTAAAAGACCCGTATGCTATAGGTCTCCACACTCAGAAGGTCCTTGCACTTGAAGTTTAACGCTCTGTAGTTGCTGTCTTGAAATGCTTATTAGTAATTTTATCTACAAATTTGTGTTCTGTAAGTGAACTCTGATGGGGAAAACGAAGCACGTGTCAGGGACTTGAAACCTCAGCTCACCAGCAATCCATCTCCTCCTGTCTTCTCAGGAGGGGGCTCTTGGCCACACCCTCTGGCCCCACCTGGCCATCCTTTCCCTGCCTGGGCTGGCAGTGCCATAGTGCTTTTGGTGGGCACTTTCCCTCGCCCTACCTCAATCCAGGTGTACTAGGCATGCAAATTATGTAGTCGGCCCTACTTATGGCCATTCACTCAGATAACTATAAACTGGGGAAATGGAAATAATGTTTTGAGGACAGACTGACATTGACACCTGGAGTCTGGAAGTGTCATCATGGACTTATGAGGATCAAGAATTAAATTGAGTCCTGGCCAAGATCCAGCACACAATGGGCCTGCTGGGTCTGTGGACCCTCCTGGTGGTCATTTCCCTGGTACCTGAATGTATAATTGAAATAGACATACTTGGAAATTAGTGCAACCCCCATTTTGAGTCCTTGGCCTGTGGGATAAGTTATCATACTGCAGAAGGCCAAGTGGAAGGCAATCTCTAAAGCTGCCCCACCTGCCAAGATAATAAATACAAAACAAAACGATACTGAACCCTGGGGGCGAGAGAGTGGAGACGGCAGAAATTAGTGCTATGCTCCCAGAGGATGCAGGATTCACCACTGCAGCCCCTGATGGAACAAGACAGATCCTGGAGGAGGGCAGCAGATTACCACAACCTCAACCTAACAACAGACACAACTGCAGCTGCCACACCAGATGTGGCATCTCTGCTAGGGCAGATTAACACAGCCCCAGGAGCACAGTGTGCAGCCAATGACTGGAAGAATAAGCCTGCCCTCTCTCTTTTTTTTATCCCTATAAGAAAACAGGATCAAAAACAATTAACATTTACATGGAATGAATTTCTGCATACACTTACAGGACTATGTCAATTTTGCTACCCTCTTGTCTAACACAGTCCTAAAAGATATGAATCATCTGGACTTCACATTGCCCAGCACAATAACAACATCATGCTAACTGGGCCAAATGAGCAAAAGGTGGATAGCACACTGAAGGTCCTGACAGGACTTATGCACTCCAGGGGGTGAGAGAGAAATCTACAAAGATTCAGGTCCCTATTAGATTAGTAATGTTTTTATAGGTCCAGTAGTCAGGGGCTTGATAAGGCATGCCATTCAAGTAAAAGCATCCAAGTAAATAACTGTATCTTGCATCTCCCACTAAGAGGGAAGCATAACACCTGAGAATACTGCTCTGACTTCTGCACTGGGTGACACAAAAAGCTGCCAGTTTCCAGAGTAGCCGTGAACAGGAAAAAACTCTGCAGGTCGAGGTGGTGATGCAAACAACCTGGCAGATCCTATGGTATCATGGCAAGCCCAGTGGGTGAATCAGTACATAGACCCTGGTGGTTTTGGAGCAAGGCCATGCCATTTGCAATGGAAAGTTGTATGTCTTTTGCAAAACATCTCTTGGCATGCTACTGGGTTCTAGTAGATATGGAGCACTGACCATGGGACACCAAGTGCCCATTCATCCAGAATCATCCATCACGACCTGGGTTCTGTGAGACATACGAAGTCATAAGTTTGGGTGGATCCAGCAACAATCCAGCATAAGATGAAAGTGATATATCCAGGATCAAGCACAAGTAGAATCAGAAGTCACAAGCATGAGCAGACAGCCCAAACCCTCATATCATCCGCCACTGTTGCACAAGCGCCCCTCCCTCAGCATATTCCCTTGGCCATATGAGAGGCCCTTATAGAAAGCTGACAAAGAAAAAACCCTCACCTTTTTCACAGATGGCTGCATGTGGGTACAAGTCGAAAATGGACAGTGGCTGCAGTACAGCCTCACTCAGAGTGTGGCACTAAAAGACAGTGGTAAAGGAAGACCCTCCCAGTGGGAAGAGCTTTAAGCAATAGACCTGATTATCTACTTTCTGTAGTGGTTTGAGGTTAGAATATACGCAGACTCATAGGAAAATGTCCTGACATGCTGGTCAGGGGGCATAAAAAGAGAAAGACTAGAAAATTGGGTCAAGGAGGTCTTAGGGTAGAGGCATGTAAGAAGACAGAGTAGACACAACGTTTGATGATCTTTATATCACATGTTAACAGTCATCAGAGAACACCTACCATGAAAGAGGCACTAAACAACCAAGTAGACATTGACTCAACCAGTTTAAGTCAGCCATCCTTTGTCATGGCCTCCCGAGTGCTGACAAAACAGGCACACGGAAGAAGGTGGTCATGGTGACAGAGATATACACTATGCATAGACAACAGCACGAACTCCCACTTACGAAGGATGCTACAGCCTGAAGTTGCCAAAAATCCAAACGGCCAGCAACAAACACTAAGCTCCCGATATGACACCATCTTTTAAGGAAATCAACAGGCCACTTGATGGCAAGTTGACTATATTTGGCCCCTTCCATCCTGAAGAGGTGAAAAATTTATTCTGAAAGGAATAAGGACATATACTGAGTGTAGATTTGCCTTTTCTGCCCTCAGGGCTGCAGAGAACACTACATGAAAGTTTAGGAGATGTTTAATCTACCAGCATCATCCCACAAAACATCATCTCATGAGAGGGGACCTATTCTGTGGTAAAGTAAGTGCAGAAGAGGGCCCAGGACCATGGGATCTACTGGTGGTATCATATATAGAATCTCCTAGAAGCTACTAACCTAAAAGAACACTAGGATGGCCTGATGAAGGCACAGCTGAAGCACCAACTCAATGTAATATTTTATGACAAGAGAGTGCCATCCTGGGGCCGACCCCATGGCCAACTGGTTAAGTTCATTTGCTCTGCTTTGGTGGCCCAGGGCTTGGCCAGTTTGGATACTAGGCGCGGACCTAGCACCGCTCATAACGCCATGCTGAGGCGGTGTCTCACATAGTACAACCAGAAGAAAAAAAGAAGACTGGCAACAGATGTTAGTTCAGGTGCCAGTCTTTAAAAAAAAAAGAGTGCCATCCTCCAGGATGCAATATATACTCCAAATCAAAGACGTTCATATGCTGCTATGTCTTCAACAGGAAGATTACACGGATCTGGGAAACAGAGGGCAGAAACAGCATACCCTGTTTATCATCATCCCAAAGACTCACTGGGGAATTTGTGCTTCTTGTCCCTGCAACTCTGGGTCCTGCACAGTTAAAGATCTTGGTTACCAAAAGAGGAGACCACAGGAGACAAAAGAGTCCCAAGAGATTACAAGCTATGGCTGTCACCTGGGAATTCTGGAGTCCTTGTATCCAGGGATTAGCAGGCAAGAAGATGAATTATCATCTTGGCAGGAGTAACTGATCCTCATTATCAGAAAAAAGTAGGGTTGCTGTTCCACAATGGGGACAGTAACAACATATTTAGAACCCAGATGATCCACTTGGGTGCCTATCAACATCCCTCTCCCCAATTCTGACAGCACAGTAAATAGACAAGTTGGACACTCTGGCCTGAGAAAAGCATGGTAACCACTGGTTAAGATCCCTCAGAAATGAGGGTTTGGGTCACCCCAAGTAAGCCATCAAGACTGGCAGAGATGGTAGCTGAGGACAAGAGGAATCTGAAATGGAAAGCGGAGAGAGGTAATTATTATCAGTTGTACCCTTGAGACCAGTTCCAGCAGCAGGACATAAAATTCACTACACTAATCTTTCTCTTCCAAGTATTCCCCAGGAATAGACGCCCACCAGAATCCTGAAGAAGCTGCTCTCTCGACATATATAAAAAAGCAGATGAGATGAAGGAAAATGAAGACATAAAATACCAAAACATGGGATACAGCTAAGGCAGTGCTTAGAGGGAAATTTATAGCTGTAAATGCCTACATTAAAAGAGAAGATGTCCAATCAACAACCTAACCTTTTACCATAAGACAGTGGGGGAAAAAAAGTAAATCAAAAGGAAGGAAATAGTAAGGATTAGAGTGGTACTTAACGAAATAGAAAATACAAAAATTAACTCAAAATAGATAAAACACCTGAATGTAAGAGGTAAAACTATAGAATTTTTAGAAGAAAACATAGGTGTAAATTTATGACTTTGGATTAGGCAGTGGTTTCTTAGATATGACACCAAAAGCACAAGCAACAAAAGAAAAAATAACAACGTTATTGAAATTAAAAAGAGAAAATAAGTGTTGGGAAGAGGTGGAGAAATTGGAACCCTTGTGCACTGCTCATAGGAATATAAAATGGTGCAGTGGCTGTGAAAACAGTATGGTACTTCCTCAAAAAATGTGAAAGTTAAAAACATAATTATCACTTGATCCAGAAATTCTACTTCTGGATACACATCCAACAGAATTGAAAGGTGAAACTCAAACAGATATTTGTACGCCCATGTTCATAGCAGCATTACCGACAACAGCCAAAAGGTGGAAATAACCAAATATCCACTGACAGATGAATGGATAAACAAAATGTAGTATGTATTATTCAGCCTTAATAAGGAACTAAATTATGACATATGCTACAACATAGATGAATCTTCAGACGTTATTTTATTTTTATTTAAGATTTTTTAGTTTTCCTTTTTCTCCCCAAAGCCCCCCAGTACATAGTTGTGTATTTTTAGTTGTGGGTCCTTTTAGTTGTGGCATGTGGGACACCGCCTCAGCATGGCCTGTTGAGTGGAACCATGTCCATGCCCAGGATCCAAACTGGTGAAACCCTGGGTAGCCGCAGCAGAGCACATGAACTTAACCACTCGGCCACAGGGCCAGCCCCTTGAGACATTATTTTAAGTGAAATAAGCAAGACACAAAAGAACAAATGTTGTAAGATTCCACTTATACGAAGTATCTAGAGCAGTCAAATTCAGAGACAGAAAATAAAATGGTGATTGCCAGAGGCTAGGGGGAGGGGTGAATGAGGAGTTATTGTTTAATGGGTACAGTGTTTCAGTTTGGGAAGATGAAAAAGTTCTGGAGATGGACAGTGGTAATGGTTGTACAATAATGTGAATGTACTTAATGCCACAGAACTGTACCCTTAAAAATATTAAAATGGTAAACTTCACATAATGTACATTAAATAATGTTATACATATACACTATGTATATGTATAAGTTAAAAAAAGAAAAAAAGGAAAACGGCTGAATCTTGGTAAGAACAGTGAGTTTTACAGCATTTTAACTTGCCTGATTCTCATTTCCCTCTCCCCAGCTTTGGGGTAGCCTTGAAAACCAGGAGCCTCACAACTACAGTAGGTATGAAAAACAGCAGCCTAGCAGCCATAGGGAGGGCAGAACAAAGCTGGAGCTCCCTAAAAGCCTCATCCCCAAAGATCTGTCACTATTGGATCTGACAGCACCAAGAAGTTCCACTCTCAGAGTTATCTTTATTTGACCTGACTCAGCTTGTTCTGTGTGAACAACCCTATCCTTAGGTTATTTTTCAAAACAATCAGTGGCAATTGTTTAATGCTCCAACTGCCTAAGGCAGTGATATCAGTTGGGGGCTAACAGGACACTGACCAGAAAAATTTAAATGTTCATGAATGAGATGTCTATAAGGGGCTTTGGAAAGCTCTGACATATTCCTGGATATCTACAAGGACATATGCATTTATAGGCTGTAAAAATATGCATTTACAGGTTCAGGGAAAGGCCTGAGAAGACTGACCTTGAGGCTCTGTGCAAGCAGGAAGTGATGGCTAAGGCAAAGTTGTAAACTGCCTGCAGGAACGTTGACGGTATACTCCAACATGTATACAGAGCACCCTCAGCAAAGGCTGGAAAACTTACTGGTTCAAGGCTTTTAAGGAAATCTCTGTCTAATTATTAGCTAACCACGAAATCAATCAAGCAGAGACTTCAATGGCACATACAACAAAGAATACAGGCTCTATGGCTTTAGTCCAGGAAACTCACTAAACAAATAGCAACAAGAAACCCACAGGAGGGAGGGGAATTTGATCTGTGGACTTGCCACGTTATTATTATTATTTTTTTATTAAATTTTTTCTTTTAAATCTTTTTTTTAAAGATTGGCACCTGAGCTAACGTCTGTTGCCAATCTTTTTTTTCTTCTTCTTCTCCTCCCCAAAGCCCCCCAGTACATAGTTCTATATTCTAGTTGTAGGTTCTTCTAGTTGTGCTATGTGGAACGCCGCCTGAGCATGGCATGATGAGCGGTGCCATGTCTGCACCCAAGATCCAAACCAGTGAGACCCTAGGCCACTGAAGTAGAGCACACAAACTTAACCACTCAGCCATGGGGCCAGCCCCTGCCACATTATCTTAAATGCTCAGTTTTGCAAAGAAATTATGAGACACACAAATAAACAGTAAAGTATGATGCACCTAAAGGGAAAAAAAAGCAGTTAAAAAACTGTACCTGAGGCAGTCTAGATGCTGGACTTACTAGACAAAGACTTTAAATAAACTATTATAAATATTTCACAGAACTAAAGGAAACCATGTCTAAAGAATCAAAGTAAAGTCTGAGAACAATACCTCATCTAATAGAGAATATCAATAGAGACAAATTATAAAAAGGAAAAAAATAAAGAAAACTAGATTTTCTGGAGTTGAAAAGTACAATAACTGAAAGGAAAAATTCACTAGATAGGCTCAACAGCAGCTCTGAGCTGACAGAAGAAAGAACCAGCAAACTCAAAGAGAGGCTAATTAAGATTATTCAATCTGAGGAACAGAAAGAAAAAAAGAATGAAGAAAATGGAATAGAGCCTCAGAGAACAGAGCATCAAGTATAAAAACATATGCATAACGAGCGATTGATGAAATAATGGCCAAAAATTGCCCAAACATCATGAAAAAAAATCCAAGAAAAATCAACAAAATCTAAGTAGAACAAACACAAAGAGATCCACACTTAATACTCAAAGTGCTGAAAGAAAAAGACTGTCAACCAAGAATCCAATATCCAGCAAAACTATCCTTCTGAAACAAAGAAGAAATTAAGACATTCCCAAATAAACGAAAACGGAGAGCATTCATCACTAGCAGACCTGTCCCATAAGAAATACTAAAGGGGGACTCATGCTGACTTGAAAGGAAAATAGATGGTAACTAGAATCCACATGAAGAAATACAGAGCTCAGTAAAGTAACTACACAGATAAATACAAAAATATAAAAGACAGGAGCCAGCCTCATGGCCAAGTGGTTAACTTTGTGAGCTCTGCTTCAGCAGCCTGGGGTTTTGCTGGTTCAGATCCTGGGCACAGACATGACACCGCTCCCACATATCAGCATCCCACACAGCACAGCCAGAAGGACCTATAACTAGAATATACAACTACATACTGGGGGGCTTTGGAGAGAAGAAGAAGAAGAAGAAGAAGAAAAAATGATTGGCAATAGACGTTAGCTCAGGTGCCAATCTTTAAAAAAAAAAAAACAGTATAAATGTAATTTTTATTTCTTCTCCTATCTAATTTAAAAGACAATGCATAAAGCAATAATTATAAAACCATGTTAATAGGCTTACAATATATAAATACATATTTATATGAGAATAACAGCACCAACAAGGGGAGAAGGAATAGAGCCATACTGGAGAAAAGTTTTTGTACATGTACTACTGAAATTAAGTTGGTATTAATCTGAACTGGCTTGTTTTAAGGTAAAATGTGAATTGTAATCCCCAGAGCAACCACTAAAAAAACAGACTAGCTGACAAGTCAAATCAGTCGAGAGTCAACCTTCCAAGAAAAAGTATAAAAGGAATTAGAGAAAATAAGGAATTAACATGGGCTATGGTCATTAGAAGCCTAAATGCAATGTGTTCATTTGTGTAAACAAAGCTCCATGCCATCTCTCATGCTAACAGATCTGAGCATGGCATGATGAGCAGTGCCATGTCTGTATCCAAGATCCAAACCAGTCTCTCATGCTAACAGATCTGAGGTCAGCACTTTGTTTCACACACAAGTGGCACTGAATAAATGTCTGGCAAGTAAGTGAAATGGCAATAATCATTAACGAAGAATTGAAAACCTGAAAATGGTTAATAAAAATAACAGGATTTAGGGGCTGGTCCCGTGGCCGAGTGGTTGGGTTCGTGCGCTCCACTGCAGGTGGACCAGTGTTTCGTTGGTTCGGATCCTAGGCGAGGACATGGCACTGCTCGTCGGGCCACACTGGGGCGGCGTCCCACATGCCACAACTAGAAGGACCCACAACGAAGAATATACAACTATGTACTGGGGGGCTTTGGGGAGAAAAAGGAAAAAATAAAATCTAAAAAAATAAAAAATAAAAAAAATAAAAAAATAACAGGATTTACTGGCAGATTGAGGCAAAATCAAGAGTACCTCAAATGTTAATCACATTATCAGTAGATAATCAGGGTAATGATCTTGGGTTAGCCGACGGAAAGTTTCAATTAAAACACTTCTGTCCTTAGAGAATCACAAACAGAAGGGTATCTTGCTTAAAGAATCCTCTGTAGTCTTTGCAGAAGAGGAGACTGCTTTGTGGCTCTACATAACTGAATGCCTGTACGGGACAGAAATACTCCCATGGCTTCCATGACCACCTATGTGCAGAAGATGTCCAAACCTATGCATACATTGAGTCCAAATCCCTCTCAGAAGCCCAGGGTAGAAGCCAAAGTACGTTCACAAAATAGTGCCGTCTGCAACAACATGGATGTGAACTGAGGGTATTATGCTAAGCAAGATAAGTCAGACAGAGAAAGACAAACACCGTATGAGTTCATTCATGTTGAAGATAAACAAATGCATGGATAAGGAGAACAGATTAGTGGTTACCACAGGGGAAGGGGGTGGGGAGGAAAGTGACAGGGGTAAAGGGGCACATATGAATGGTGACGGATAAAAACTAGACTACTGGTGGTGAACACGACACAGCCTATACAGAAACTGATATACAACAACGTACACTTGAAATTACATAATGTTATAAGCCAATATGACCTCAATAAAATAATTACACAATAATTTTAAAAAGCCAACGTACTTTCAACAGCTTATAAGGCCCTATGACCATGCTCACATACCCCCATTACATTCAGCTACTCTCCCTTGCCTTCCCTAACCTTCAGCAGGTCAGCCTCCTTGCCGTTCCTTGAAGCCGCCAGGCATTCTCAGGACCTTTGCTATTTACTCGCCTGGAATGCTCATCTTCCAGATATTCATTTCTCACTTTCTCCAGTCTTTGCTCAAATGTTGTCTTTTCAGTGAAGACTTCTTTCATCACCCTACTTTAAACTGCTATCACCAGCACCACCCCATCCCACCCCTGCTTTAGCTCTTTTCCCAGCTTTATATTTCAAACAACACTTATCTTCTACCATGCTACACAAATTTACTTTTTTTTTTTTTTCCTTTTTCTCCCCAAAGCCCCCCGGTACAAGTGTATTCTTCGTTGTGGGTCCTTCTAGTTGTGGCATGTGGGACGCTGCCTCAGCGTGGTCTGATGAGCAGTGCCATGTCTGCGCCCAGGATTCGAACTGACGAAACACTGGGCCGCCTGCAGCGGAGCGCGTGAACTTAACCACTCGGCCACGGGGCCAGCCCCCACAAATTTACTTTTTAAATTGGGTTTATCATCTTCTCTTACTAGAATATAAACTCTTTCAGGACAAGCATTTTGCCTATTTTTGCTCACTGCTATATCTCCAATATCTAGACTGGTGCCTGGAAAATAGCAAGTGCTCAGTAACAAATATTTTTTGAATGAATGAGCTCAGAGTTCACATGTCCAACTCACTAAACATCTCCACTTAGATAGCCAAAACCTCCATTCAACACGCACAGAACGATTCATTATCCACCTCCCCTTCATCCTTATTCCTTCCTCTTCCTGCAATTTCCTAGCTTACCACCATCCACCTAGTTGTCAAACCATAAATTTCATCTTCCACATCATATGAGTTATGTACAAAACATATCTCACATCCGTCTCTTCATCTTCGTTGCCTAAAGACACAACAGAATCCAAAATATTCTACTGCCTCTGGACTTATTTCCCTCTAATCTATGTACCATGGCCCCCGTAACTGTTAAATGTTCCCTAAACTGGGGTCTATGGGACTCTTAAGTCTTTGTTTTCCTCCTACTTCAATTGAAGTAGTCTCTTGCAGGAACATCCTCTTCTTGACCTCTAAATGTGGTAAAGCCCCAGGACATGGCCCTTGAATCTTGTCTCTTCACTCTGCATTCCCTCCCTCCCTCTAACATCACAGGCATCTTGGCTGGGACAATTCTTCATTGAGTACGTCCTGTACACTGCAGGACATTTAGCAACCCTCACTTAGTATCCCTCACCTCAGCCCATTAAATGCCGCAGCCTCCCCAGTTATTATGACATCCAAAATCAGCCCCTTAAGTCTCTAAAGCCTCCTAGAGAAGCAGCAAATATGAACCCTAACTAGCCATCTCATCCAGTTCGATAGCTATAAATACCATGTATACACTGATGACTCTCAAATTTTTATTTCCAGACTGAATCTCTCCCTTGAACTTCAGACTGGTATATCCACAGTCTACACAATACCTTTACTTGAATCTAGTAAGTTTCTCAAACATACTATGTTTTAAAAAACAAACTCTTGATTCCCTCCTCCAACCTGTTCCTCCCCCAGCCTTCTCTATTTAATAATTAGGGCAATAGTGTGCCCGCCCCATGGCTGAGTGGCTAGGTTCATGCACACTGCTTCAGTGGCCAGGGGTTCACTGGTTCGGATCTTGGGAGCAAACCCACATACTGCGCATCAAGCCATGATGTGGCAGCATCCCACATAGAAGAACTAGAATGATTTACAACTAAGATATACAACTATTTACTGGGGCTTTGAGGAGAAAAAAAAAGAGGAAGATTGGCAACAGATGTTAGCTCAGGCCAATCATCCTCACTAAAAAGCAAAAAAAAAAAAAAAATTGAGGGCAATAGGTGTAGCAAACTTAACAAAAAGAGCTAATGTATGTTAGTTGCTATTTTGTATCATCATCACTTCAGTAAAATAGCATCTTAAGTTTTCCAATTGCTTAGGACAAAAACCTTGGTGTCATCCCTGACTCTTCTTTCTCTCACACCCACATCTAAATTATTACCAAACTTTATTGCCTCTGCCTCCCAAATATATCCATAATCTAACCACTTCTCCCCACCCTACCACTACATCTGGCCTAGACTCGCACAATCGACTTCCTAATTGGCCTCCCTTTTCCACTCAGGCTCCTGAGTGTTATCCTCAGAGCGGCCTGAGCGATCCTTCTAAAAAGTAAAGCAGATTGTGTCTCCCTATTACATCTGAAATTAATTCCAAATTTCTTACCACAGGCTATGAGATCCTACAGGATCTGGCCCTGTCTCCATACTAACTTTCTTTCCTACCACTCTTGCTCTTGCTCACTCTGTGCCTGCCACACTGACCCTACTGCTGTTCCTGTAACTCAACAAGCCCATTTTTATCCCAGGGCTTTGCAGTTGCTATTCAGTCAGCCTGCAATGCTCTTTTCCCAAAAACTGCATGATGTGCTCCTTCATTTCAGATGACAGCTGAAATGTGATTCTGTCAGAGAAGCCTTTCCCTGACTACCCTGTCTAAAACGGCACACTCCATTCCATCACATTCTATCCCTTTACTCTATTTTTATTTTTAACTTATCACCACTTATAACTTATTACCTATATCTATAGATATATTTATCTAATTTTATATTCTTTCCCAATGTCAAAAGTATCATTAGAGTAGTGATTTTGTCTGTTTTGTTCAACACTGTATCCCTGTGCTCAAAAAATACTTAATGAATAAATGAACACTAGCACTAAATTGTACGACTCTGCCAGGACCAACTAGAAATGAACAGAGGAGCTGGCCCCATGGCTGAGTGGTTAAGTTCGTGTGCTCCACTCGGGTGGCCGAGGGTTTCACTGGTTCAGATCCTGGGCACAGACACGGCACCGCTCATCAAGCCATGCTGAGGCAGTGTCCCACATAGCACAACCAGAGGCGCTCACAACTAGAACACACAACTATGTAGAGGGGGGCTTTGAGGAGAAGAAGAAGAA
Source organism: Equus przewalskii (assembly GCF_037783145.1). Classification (NCBI taxonomy): domain Eukaryota; kingdom Metazoa; phylum Chordata; class Mammalia; order Perissodactyla; family Equidae; genus Equus; species Equus przewalskii. The sequence continues at coordinate 27,465,850 of NC_091832.1, forward strand.
AAAAAGGAAGATTAGCAACAGATGTAAGCTCAGGTGCCAATCTTTAAAGAAAAAAATGATGGTTATTCAAAGAAAAGAAAAGAAATGAATAGAAATGGACTTAGGTAAGTATCCATGATGCATCTGAGCTAAGAGAAAACCATATGACCTCAAAGGACTAAAAGTCCCTGGGCAATGCGAATATTGCAAAGTGGTGGAAGAAATAAATCATCTCATATCACTTCATAGTAGAGAAGCGCTAAGCTCAAAAGGAATTACACACGGCAGAAATTTCATTTCAACACAAAATTATCCATCCTATTAGGTTAACAGTAATAATCTTAATAGCTTTTACTCATCGTATTTAAATTGGAAACTTTCTTAGTTTTATAGTCAAAAGCTGCAAGTTGATACCTACTTTTACGTTTGTAATATTAATTTAACAATGAAAAAATTTTAAGTCAATATTAGGGATTAACAATAAAACATTTCCTTGTAAAAGCATTACTTGAGTTTAGGAACTGTCCTAGAACAAAAAGCTTATCACAACATTGCCCTGCTTTATAACCTTTCATTGCCAAGATAAAGTCCAAACTCCCTAACTTGACTGACATGATCCTGTGTGACCTAGCCTGTTCACTTTCCTGATCTCAGCCCCTCCCGTTCCTTTCCTTTGCCTAGTATATTTTACCCAAACCAAACTATGTTCCATTTCCTGAATAAATCATACTCCCTCTCACCTGAAGCTTTGCACACACGGTTCCCTCTACCTTAAAAACTCTTTCTCTTATCTCTTTATATAGCTAGTTTTAATACATCCTTCTGGTCTCAAGCTTACCTAATACATCCTCCAGGATACCTCCTATAATAGTCAGAGTTCTTCAGAGAAACAACCAGTAGGATAGATGCAAATATACCTACATGGATATATGTATATAAAAAGACTGGGGCCGGCCCGGTGGCGCAGCGGTTAAGTTCGCACGTTCTGCTTTGGCGGCCCGGGGTTCACCGGTTCGGATCCCGGGTGCGGACATGGCACTGCGTGGCACACCATGATGTGGCAGGCGACCCGCATATAAAGTAGAGGAAGATGGGCACGGATGTTAGCTCAGGGCCAGCCTTCCTCAGCAAAAAGAGGAGGATTGGCAGTAGTTAGCTCAGGGCTAATCTTCCTCAAAAAAAAAACAAAAACAACAACTTATTTCAAGGAATTGGCTTATGTGATTGTGCGGACAGGCAGATCAGAAACCTGTAGGGCAGGCCACCAGCCTGGAAACTCTCAGGTAGGAACTAATATTGTGGTTTTCAGGCAGGGAAGACTTCTACCCCAGGGAAACCTCAGTTTTGCTCTTAAAGCCTTTAAATTGATTGGATGAGGCCCACTCAGATCATTAAAGATAATCTCCTTTACTTAAAAGTCAACTGACTGTAGAGGTTAACCACACTTACAAAATACCTTCACAGCAACACTCAGTATTTGACTGAATAACTGGGTACCACAGCAGAGCCAATCTGACACATTAAACTAACCATCATACCTTTACTGTACAAATAAATACAATCACTAGGCAGATCCCTTGAAGCTGCACCAAAGATCTATAATTTGTGGTTAATGCCACGGAGTCGACTCTGACTCCTGGCACCCTGTGTACAGCAGAGCTGAACTCTGCACAGTCTTTTGCGTTATCCTCTCACCTTCTGGCGCTATGCTCCATTGCTATTCATAGGGTTTTCACAGCCAATTTTTTCAGAAGTGGGTGGCCAGGTCCTTCTTCCTAGTCTGTCTTAGTCTGCAAGCTCCAGTGAAACCTGTCCCCTGCTGGTATTTGAAATCCTGATGGCATAGCTTTCAGTATCTCAGCAACACGCAGACACCCCAGTATGACAACGAACAGATGGGTGGTGTGGTTCCCTGACATGGAAACGAACCTGGGCAGCAGTGGTGAGAGCACAGAATCTTAACCACTAGAACAGGGCTAGCTTAATGCTGCACCAAAGAGCTATAAAGCGGCACCTAAAAAGAATCCCTTTTGAAGCAAAAGTTTTATCATCCCAGCAAATGCAAAAATAAATTCTATGTTTCTAATTAGAAGAAAATGGCAACCTTTCTAGCTCTCATACTCCTTGTATGCCCAGTAAAGTCAAACACTATAAAGTCGGAAATGCTTCTCAAATCTATCCCTTCCTATCCAGCCCCCCAGCCATTCTGCCTTCATCCAGACCCTTACCGCATCTCATCATTTGGAGCCCTTGCTACTAACGTGATAACGGCTAACCCTTATTTAGTGCTTACTACACAACAGGTACTGTTTTTAATATAACTCATTTGATCTTTTAAAAAATAATTTCATGAAGCAGGTACTATTCTTATCCTCATTCACAGACAAGGTATCTGAAGCAGAGAGATAGTAAATAATTCGACCACTATACTCACATTACCTCTATCCCGGAGCCACTGCAATCTGCCTCACACGGGCTTGGATTATACAACAGAATGATGCAGATCACGAATGGAACATTGTGCTTGGCTTATCGTGCATCTGATAAATGTTTACTGAATCAATGATACACACTTACTTCTTCACCCCTTGAGAGCAAGAACTGAACTAAAGAAACAAACAGCTTCACATTCACAGTTTCATTAGTGTTGTTAGTTCCAAGACATGATAAAGACATTTGTTAAAAAACTTAAAACGTGTCACTATTTTGTGCAGATGCAAATACTGCAGAGAACCCTGAGAGAACAGGGCAGATTCTATTACTTTTAATATCATAAATGAAACTTGACATAAAACAAGGGCCTTTGGGGATTGTCTAAGGAAGTTATCTAACCACATCCGTCTAAGCCAGACAAGGTATCCGTTTCAGTAACTCCTGACTTTTTAACTTCTGATCCCAACATCAGAGTCTCACCTACTCCTTTGCTCTTAACTGATGGTGTTCTCTCCATGTGTTTCTATTAAATCTACCTGAAGCCACAGATATCCTTTACCAATCTGAAGAGGACCTTGTATTTATCACTTCTGAAACACTTTGCATTTAAAACTCCTGATATGAATAAATAAAGGCTAAATACTATACAACAGTAAAAATGAACTACAGACACCCACATTAACATGGATGAACACACCAATACAACGTTGAGTAAATTATGTAGAATTCATGTAGCATGAGATCATTTATATAAAGTTTGAAACATGCAAAACAACATACAGCGTTCAGGGATACATACATATGTAAAAAAAGTAGAAAGACATACACTTGAATGATAAACATCAATTTTAGGAGTGTGATTTAATCTGGTCAGGGGAAAGGAAATGCAATCATCCACGAGAACAGGCGGCTTCAACTCTACTGGTAACGTTTTTAGTCTTACTCTGAGTGCTTGGAACACAAGTTACTTGTTTCAGTACTGTTTTTTATTTAGATCTTAGAAATTTAATAAAAGAGTACATCTAGGGCTGGCCAGGTGGTGCAGTGGTCAGGTGCACACAGTCCGCTTCGGTGGCCCAGGGTTCGCCTGGGTGCAAACAGGGCACTGCTCGGCAAGCCATGCTGTGGCAGGCATCCTACATGTAAAGTGGAGGAAGATGGGTGAGGATGTTGGCTCAGGGCCAGTCTTCCTCAGCCAAAAAAAAAAAAAAAAAGAGGAGGCGGACTGGTAGCAGTTAGCTCAGGGCTAATCTTCCTCAAAAAAAACAAAAAAAGTTAAAAAAAAAGAAGAGATCTAAAACGTGTGTATAGTCTAAAAAATAAAAATTAAATCAAAATTCATTAAATAAAAATTGTTTAACTTAGTCAAAATTTCCAATCTTTTCCTTTGAAGTCTAGCTTTTTCTGTTTCAAAAACTCTTTACAAAACCTGAGATAAGACAGATATTTTCTTCTAAAGATTTTAAAGTTTTTCCTTTCACATTTAGGTCATTAATGCAACTGGAATTGACTTTTGTGTATTAGATAGTGATCTTTTTTTTTTTTTTGATGAAAGCCCTGAGCTAACATCCACTGCCAATCCTCCTCTTTTTTTGCTGAGGAAGACTGGCCCTGAGCTAACATCCATGCCCATCTTCCTCTATTTTATATGTGGGATGCCTACCACAGCATGGCTTGACAAGCAGTGTGTAGGTATGCACACGGGATCCGAACTAGCGAACTCCAGGCCAAAGCGGAATGTGTGAACTTAATTGCTGTGCCACCGGACTGGCCTCTCCATTTTTTTCTTATGGCTAACAAATGATTCCAGTCCATTACTGAATAATTTATCCTTTCTCCACTGACATATAATGCCAACTTTGTCACATATCCAAGTTTTCCCATATTCACAGGTCTCTTTCCCAGAGCTCTATACTATTCTACAGGTCTATTTCTCAATCCTGGGGCCAAAACCACTGTCTAATAATTACAATTTTACAGTAAGTCTTATCAGGTAGGACAAGTTTTCCCATCTTGTCTTCAGAAGTGTCTTGGCTGCTTCATATACCTTTCAGAATCAACTTGTCAAGTTCCATGAAAAAAATGCTGGAATTTTGATTAGAATTACTTTCGATCTGAAACTCAAAACTGCAGAGAACTGTCATCTTTATAATACTGAGTCTTCCAATCCATGAAGACTGCATGTCTATTTAGGTCTTCCTTATTACTTCTCTACTTAGACCATCTTGGTCTTTCAAATAGAGTTTTTGGGGAAAACTTGATCTAACATATTTTTATTGTAATTAAGAGATATTTGTATTCATTTCTACCATCTTATTTTCCATTTTTTATTTCTTCCACTTTTCAGTTTTTTTCTTTTTTGCCTTGTTAGATATTTTGTTCTCATTCCTTCTTCTACTGATTTCTATTTACCTTATTTTTATTCTTTCTATCCTTTTATTTTTACTCTTGAAAGCTAACGTGAATATTTTACCTAAAGTCTAAAGTTAATCCCTTTACTCTCTTTAATTATACAAGAACTCCTGGAATGCTTTTATTTCAAACCCCTTCCCTATTTATACTTGTTTGAGTACTTTCCATTTTTACATCCGCAAATAAGACATTGCCTTATTAAGTCGATCCTTTTGAAGATTTTCCCCAATGTACACTACGTATGTTCTTTGAGCATCATTCCTCTTTGTATCTCAGATCTTGTTTCCAAGAAGCATTTTCCTTCTTCCTGAAATACACCCTTTAGAAGTTCTTCTGGTGAGGTTCTGTGGGAATATATTCTCTGTTTCTTTGTTTGAAATTTTCTTTCTTTTAGACTTATTTTTGAAAGGTGGTTTTACTGGGTATACAATTCTAGGTTGGCAGGTACTTTCTTTTAGCATTTTGAAAATATTGTTCCAGTGTCTTGTTGCTTCCAGTACTGACTTAACTGGAACACCAAACAGTCTCTCAAAAAGTATATATCCGGGACTGGCCCCATGGCCAAGTGGTTAAGCTCACGTGCTCTGCTTCCGTGGCCCAGGGTTTTGCTGGTTCGGATCCTGGGCACGGACATGGCACTGCTCCTCAGGCCATGTTGAGGCAGCATCCCACGTGCCACAACTAGAAGGACCCACAACCATAGATATACAACTATGTACCAGGGGCTTTGGGGAAAAAAACGAAAAATAAAATCTTTAAAAAAAAAAAAAAGTATATATCCTGCCAGGAGAAATTATGTACTCTTGGTACCCATTACAAGACTTTATTCCCGATAATCTGTTGTTCAAAGAAAAAAAAGGAAATAAAGAGAAGCAGTACAGTCTAACAACCTGGAAAAAGCATTTTAAAGTCAAACTGAAGTGGCTCTCAGACCTTGAATAAGTGACTTGCCTGCTCTTTAATCTTCAAAACAAACATAAGGTAGGTATTATTATCCACATCTTATGATGAATTTAGGGTATATGAGAGGTTAAGTAGCCTATCCAAGGTCAATCACCTAATAAATAGTGGAACCAGGATTTCTTAATCCAGGCAGCCTGACTTCTGAGTTTGCATTTAAACCACAATACTATGTTGCCTGATACTAAATCGAGGAATTTTAACTGCTTTAAGATTTGTAAGAGGTTCATCCCTCTGTTTAATCAAAGAACTAAGGAATTCCCTTGTTCAAGAGATTCACATGTTCTAAGCACTGATAATATAGGTTTCCTCTAACTAAAATTATAAGATAATTAGAATTATTTAAAGCAACAAAAAAAGTAGAGCCACTAGTCTAATATGTTCTTAGAAGATTCTCCACCAGCTAAATTGTCAAGTGGTTTTTAAGACCACACAAAAATTCACTTAGGAAATTACAAACAAATGGATGCTGACTGCAGGATATTTTTTTTAAAGTGGCAACCTGCTAGATGAAAGGGTACGTCTCAGTTTGCAAAAACTAGAAAGTTGCTGCCACCATAAAAAGTGGCAGGACAAGGGCTGGCCCCGTGGCAATAGTTGTTAAGTCTGGTGCACTCCGCTTCAGCAGCCTGGGTTCACAGGTTCGGATCCTGGGTGCAGACCTACACCACTTGCGAAGCCATGCTGTGGCAGCAGCCCACATACAAAGTGGAGGAAGACTGGCACAGACATTAGCTCAGAGCGAATCTTCCTCATGAAAAAAAAAAAAAAGGCAAGACAAGAAAGGAGAAAAGGCAGTCAAGACACCACCCCTCTTTCCACTAATTCTTGTACGCTCTGCAGCCTATTCCCAATACTGCTCCATGCTCCACCACCACCACTTCCAAATTCTTCTAACAAATCCCTCCAAAATTCCCTTCTGGCTCTGTAAATTCAGAAAACAGAAAGGAAATATATTGGTGATTTTCTTATTCCATGAAAGCACTAATTACAAATGAAACCAGCCAAACAACAAATCAGCTAAGTTACCTATCAAATGCTGAAAGTCTTGTTTTGCATAAAAATTGCTTTTTTTCCCCCCTGCTTCTTCTCCCCAAATCCCCCCAGTACCTAGTTGTATATTTCAGTTGTGGGTCCTCCTAGCTGTGGCATGTGGGACGCCGCCTCAGCATGGCCTACTGAGCGGTGCCATGTCCACGCCCAGGATTCAAACCCGCAAAACCCTGGGCCACTGAAGCAGGGTGCGCAAACTTAACCACTAGGCCATGGGGCCGGCCCCTAAAAAAATTGCTTTTAACTAGACATCAGACATTCATCAATAAAAGGATGTGCTGGGCCACACAACATAAACAAAAGTGGATTGACAAAGCACAACTGACTATAATGTTTCTACTTCCTAACCAAAAGCATCTGTTTGTCTGTTTTTTTAATATCAAGTAGATAAGTAGATTTAAAAATAAAATTTTAGAGGCATATGAAACATTTGCCAGTCTGGTTCATATTTAACTGGTAGCTCTGACAATGTCCATAAAATCTACGGCAAACAATAAGGAAAATCACTTCAGTTTTATTTTATATGTACAATACTAAAAGCCCTGGTCTACAGCTTACCTAACACACATTTAATGTTGCTGATGGCAGCCATAGTCCTGGTGGTATTAATATTAGTGTATGAGAAGTGTGAAACGTATCTATCCCCTTCCCAGCTTTAGCAAAATCCTTCAGATGTATCAGTTCCTCAACTTTAATAACTGTGGTTAGATCAATCCAGTGAAAGAAATGCAGAAGCATACACTACAGGCTAGTAACTTCTGATATGAAAAGCAAAAAGGGTTCTTTTGTCTCGATCATCCTAGTAATAGCCTTCATTTTTTGTTTCACTTTGAGTGAAATACAGATGTAAATGAATCTACCAAGATGTAAACCATCAAGAATGAAAAGATTATCCATCTGCCTTTTATATTCCTTTCTATGCTCCTTCTATAACACTGGACCTGTGTTCTTCAAAGTAACCTTCTCTCCTGAGAAAACTCAACAAGTGAATATATTTACTCAGGCAAAAACTAAAGAACAAAAAATTTACCAGTAGATGATTAAGAGAACTCAGATTATCTTTCATCGGACAAATCAACAGAAGTTAGTTTCAAATATCAATCACTCACAGAAACCTGGTTAGTCATTTTGGTCACAAAAGATAACCTTGCAGAATAATTCAATCTCCTTATCCTTGTGGCTTCAAGTGGGATTAATAATATCCACCCTCAAAGAGTTCTGAGAATGTCATGAAATAATATTTGTTAAAAAATAATATAGTAAAAAACGGGCTGTGCCTGCACATATTTAATAACCGTTCAGCTAAGCAAGTAGTTATTAACAGCCAATTACATGTCAAACACCATGTTAGGTGGCACACAAAGATGAGTAAGTTTATGGTCTTCACCCTTAAGAAGCAATACTTGTAGAGAAGAGAGGATCATGTTAATGAATAGGCATTAATACAATATGATATGTGCAATAATGGCAACACAGGTATCAAAGGGAAGGGTTCTCCTTTCCTCTTTAACCACATGAGAAGTTGGGCTGGACTTCTAGGTAATGCTAAAACTCACCCAACTCCTTCTTGATTTTAGCTCCGAAACAAAACTCAAAGTGGATATTGGCCCTTTCATGATTCTAAGCTTGATCAAAATACATATTGTCTAAAAACATTATCAAGATAATGAGACCTATTACATTGGCAAAGAGGGGACAATTAAAGTATTATTTCGTGGCCAGCCCGGTGGCACAGTGGTTAAGTTTGCACACTCTGCTTCGGATCCCGGGCACATACCTAGCACTGCTCGTCCAGCTACGCTGTGGCAGCATCCCATATAAAGTAGAGGAAGATTGGCACAGATGTTAGCTCAGCAACCATCTTCCTCAAGCAAAAAGAGGAAGACTGACAACAGATGTTAGCTCAGGAGCAATCTTCCTCATCAAAAAGAAGTATTACTTCCATTTACTCCCTGGACTTAACTTAAAAACACATCATGACAGAAACAAACAAAATTAAGAAACAAAGACTATATCTTCTGCTCTTCTAGAGTGACCTCCAATTGTTCAGACAGATGCTACTAGCTTAATGTAAGGAGTGAACACTGTAATCTACATGTATCTTTATTATCTGTCACTAGGGAATCTACTCTTTTGACTGGAAATTGGAAAGCCTTAGAAAACCTCTACAGTTCTCTAAAATAACTTTTTTTGCTATTTATGAACTACTTTTGTTAATACTCTGCACAGAAATTTGGTAGCTACAAGTAATCAGTTCATTAAGAACTTGATTTGTTTTTGCCTTATCACAAAGAAAATAAAATTCAAAAAGATATATAATCATGCTCTCAGTAAAGATGGCGTTTTACAAATGTCTTTTAAAAGTCTGTTCGAAAAAGTTACACTTAAGAAAAGTTTACTTTCAGGCACAAATAATCAACAATCTAACATATTACTTAAGGGCAAAGACATAAAAACAGGACTAATGTCCCCTTTCAAGAAAAATTGTGACCTCCTCCTCCTAGTTAAACGTGGTCCTGTTACCACTAACAGGCATGAATCAGCTCTTTAAAACAGAGGTGTGGCTCAGTGATAAGCAAAAGGACTCAAGAAACATCATTAGTGAGTTATAAAGGACATTACTTTCAGTGAAAATACTTAGAGAACTTAGCAACAGCAATTCACAATCACAGAGCACGACAAAATCTACACTGAGAAAAATGGAGCACTGTTTCTTTCTGGCATTATATACATCACATTTTGAGAGAAAAACCCCCAAACAAAACATACTTTTTTTTTTTTGAGGAAGATTAGCCCTGAGCTAACTGCTACCAATCCTCCTCTTTTTGCTGAGGAAGACTGGCCCTGAGCTAACATCCATGCCCATCTTCCTCTACTTTATATGTGGGACGCCTACCACAGCATGGCTTTTGCCAAGCGATGCCATGTCCGCACCTGGGATCCGAACCAGCGAACCCCAGGCCGCTGAAGAGCAACATGCACACTTGACCGCTGCACCACCAGGCTGGCCCCAAAACATACTTTTAAAAGCTGCAGGATGCAGTGATATCACATATGAAATCTTTTTAAAAAAAATTTTGGCAACAAACATTAACTATGTTTGAGCTGAGAACAGCTGAGAGTCTTTTTTATAAAATCTCCAAATATAATTCTATTCCAAAATTTAAAATGTAAAGAAATGAAATTCATATTTGTTGTCAACTTGACCTTTTACAATAATTATGTGATGAAGACACACGAACTGATAAATGGGAATGATAACAGGGAATTCACTGAAGAAATAGAAATGGCTAATAAACAAGAAAATATGTTCAATCTGATTACTAATAAGGAAAATGCCAAAGTAAAACAAGTTTTGTTTTGACTTTTCTTGCCTATTAGAACGGCCAGAAATTTGAAGATTTAAAATATCCAGTGTGGAGGGAGAGGCAGGGTAAAAGGAGAGATATTGATCAAAGGTTATAAGATGAATAAGTTCTAGAGACCTGATGCACAGCACAGTGACTATAGTTAATAACAACGTATTACATACTTGAAATTTGCTAAGAGTAGACCTCAAGTGATCTCACCATACACACACACACAATGGTAACTGTGAGGTGATGGATATGTTCATCAGCTTGATTGTGGTAATCATTTCACAATGTACACGCACATCAAAACACACATTGTACAACTTAAATACATACAATTTTTATTTGTTAAGCATATCTCAATAAAGCTGGGAAAAAAATATCCAGTATTGGTGGTATTCAATAGATGAATACATGATGCTAATGCACGGAAAAGTACACTCTCATGAAGTGAGTCCAAAGGTAATTTGGTAGACCTTTTTGGAGGGCATTTTGGCAGTACGAATCAAATGGAAAATCTGTAAGCCTTCAACCCAGCAATTCCACTTCTAAACTAGATCTACTCGCAAAGATATTGTGGGAGTATTATTTATAATGACAAAAATTGGGCATACCTGAAATGTCTGTCAATAGGAAAATGGTTAAATATGAAACCTTCATACACAGAATACTATGCAGACATTAAAAAGAATGAAGGATATCTACTTTGTTCTGATGAAAAACTATATACTCAACCTAGTGTCAAATAAAAAATGAAACAAGTTGCATAACAAAAGGTAGGAATAGAAGGATACTAACCAAAATTGTTAATCAGTGGTAACTCTGTGGAAGTCTGGAAGGGACAGGAGTGGGAATAAGAGAGAGTACGGTGACAGAAAGGACTTTAGGTTTTTATCATTTCTATGCTACCTGAATTTCTTACTGTACATTTCCTTTACAGTTAAAAACTATTTTCAATAATTGCAGATCAGAATTAATTATCATATTTCTCTCCTGGAACACTTGAAACTAAAGTTGGACTTCAGGTAAGAAAAGTTTCTTTTTAGTAGATGAAATTTGGTTACAAATATTTACATGATGTTAGAAATCAAGTAAAAATGATCAGTGGAAAGACTGACTTAGACTTTGAAAAAAAACAGTTTCATGTACGCCTAGATCATACTGATAGCAAGCATAAAGATTTCTTCATGAAATGATACTTAGGTTCATTCTTTACAGGAATTTAATATGGCATAATTGATGTTTGGGAGGTTAACCCTTTTGATCTCTTTTAGTTAAAAGAAGGAAGTTGCTCAAAAATTGCTCTTTAATATTTTCTTTTCTGTTGTGCCCTCCAAAACACTAGCACATACTAAAATACTTTATTTACCAAATCCTCTAAACCTTTTGTTATTAATTGCTTAACATAAGTGCCCTGAAGAGAGGCAAATGCTTGCTTTTCTACCTCATTAAAATGGTGCCTTTCCTCCGGAGAGTGAAGACACTTGAAGGGAGCTTCTGATTTTCTACAAAATAAAACAAATGTAAGCACAAAGAGGAGACAGTTTAAAAAACATAAAGAAATAAGCCAGACACAAAACGACAAATATTATATGACTGATTCCACTTATAGGAGGCACCTAGAAAGGCAAATTCACAGACAGAAAGCAGAACAGAGGTTACCAGAGGCTGAGAGGGGAGGGCAATGGGAGTTGTTATTTAGTGGGTACAGAGTTTCTGTTTGAGATGACAAAAAGGTTATGGAAATGGATAGTGGTGATGGTTGTACAACGTTGTAAATGTACTTAATGTCACTGAATTGTACACTTAAAAAAGGTTAAAATGGTAAATATTACTACAATTAAAAAACAGTGTGCAATGTTTAATGCAGTTGCAAAGAAACAGACTGCTCATTCATCTCATGCCACAGTACGCAGAGATATATTCACTTAACAGAACGGTCCTCAGTGGTCTGTGGCTACAGCGGAAGGATGAAGCCCCTCTCCCAATTACACAAAGATGCTGTCCCAGAAGCCAGTTCTCTCTTACCTAATTGTATGTAAGCATGTAGAATACGTAAAAGACTGTGAGTAAAATTTCCAGTCTTACTGGCATCACCAATAGGTAACAGGTATTGTGTCATCTTTTAACACATCCAGGAAACATGCATCCATATCCTAAACTGTAATGCTCCCCCTCAAATGTAAATTCAGAGGAGAGAACAGGAAGCAAAGTTGGGCAGGTGCAAGTAAAGGGAACTCGAAAGTATTCTTCACACCTTAGGACTGCTATTTGGTTCCTCCTTGGTATCTACTGGCAGTATTTTTAACAGGGATTTATCCATGACAGAGGGGAAGAAGAGGTGAGGTTATTCTCCCTTAGGAATCTTCTCCCTTTCTACTTGTCACTCACTGGAGGGGGCGGGGAATCGCTTCAGGGCTCCACTTTCTTACCTTGTTTAAAAAACAACCGACCCACCCAAGCTTTCCCAAAGGACAAACATTTCTCTAAGAACAGTATGCTGAGGTAAAGAAGAATGAAATACATCATCAACACTAGCGTGAGAAAGATACTTTTCTTTTTTTAATATTCTTGATCCCTTACAGGGAGGATTTTTAAATTTTTTTTTTGAGGAAGATTAGCCCTGAGCTAACTACTGCCAATCCTCCTCTTTTTGCTGAGGAAGACTGGCCCTGAGTTAACATCCATGCCCATCTTCCTCTACTTTATATGTGGGATGCCTACCACAGCATGGCTTTTTGCCAAGCGGTGCCATGTCTGCACCCAGGATCCGAACCGGCGAACCCTGGGCCGCCAAGAATTGGAACGTGCAAACTTAACCGCTGTGCCACCGGGCCAGCCGTGGATTTTTAATTTCTAATGACCTAGGTGGATATCAGTATCTCAAGATGAATAAGAACACTTTAATATAGTGTCTTCCAAAGCTCAAAATGTCTTCACAAAACAATGGCCACTAGGAATACTGGGTAGCATTCTGAAAAAAATTAATTCAGAATAACATTTTTATCCCACATATCACAATTAATTTTTCCAAAAGTTAAAAAAAAATTATAGAAACAGAAGTTGAGAAATTAACAAAGTACTCCTCTTATGGAGAAATAATTTTCTAATGACGGAAGAAATACAAGAAATTACAGAGGAAACAGTGAATAGCTATGGCATGACATATGTAGGTTTCTGTACAAAACAAAATTAAAATAAAAATAAATGCCATGGACTGGGGAAAATCTTTCAATAAACTTGAAAATAAATTAATATCCACAATAAAAGGCTTACAAAAGTATCTAAGATCACAGAGAGCTAAATAGATAATAAGCAAGAGACAAGAACAGAATTTGCAGTCATATGAAAAAATGTTTGACTTTCTTAATAATTAAAATGTTAAAACAATAATTATGTACCATTTATAACTATTAAACTGGAAATATATTTATTTTATCCTTTATTTTTTTATTGAAGTAACACTGGTTTATAGCATTATATAAGTTTCAGGTGTTCATCACTATATTTCAACTTCTGTAGAGACTATATTACGTTCACCACCGAAAGTCTAGCTGCCGTTCATCACCGTACAAATGTTCCCCTTTACCTCTTTTGCAACCCCCCCACCACCCTGCCTGGGTAACCACCAAGCTATTTTCTGTATCTATGTGTTTGTTGTTTGTTGGTGTTGTTTTAAATTCCTCATATGAGTGAAATCATATGGTATTTGGCTTTCTCCATCTGACTTATTTCACTTAGCATAATACTCTCAAGGTCCATCCACATTGTCACAAACAGCAAGATCTCCTCTTTTTTTATGGTTGAGTAGTATTCCATTATATATATATATATAGTATAATATATATATATGTATACATACACACACACACGCCCCATATCTTCTTTATCCATTCATCCGTTGATGAGCACTTAGATTTAGACTGTTTCCAAGTTTTGGCTACTTGAATAATGTTGCAATGAACATAGGGGTGCACATATCTTTTCAAATTAGTGTTTTCAGGTTTTTGGATAAATAAACCAAAAGTGGAATAGCTGGATGATATAGTAGTTCTATTTTTAATTTTCTGAGAAATCTCCATGCTGTTTTCCATAGTGGCTGCACCAGTTTACATTCCTACCAGGAATGTACGAGGGTTCCCTTTTCTCCACATCCTCTCCAACACCTGTTACTTCCTTTCTTTTTAATAGCCATTCTGACAGGCATGAGGTGGTGTCTCATTGTGGTTTTGATTTGTTTGATTTGCATAGAAATATATTTATTTTAAAATATTAAAATCCATTATTAGTAAGATTGGTTGTGAATAAACAAGCACCGTAACAGTTTAGTTAGTAATGCTGCAAATTAGAACACTGATGTTGGCAAACAATTTGGTAATACCAATAAACACTATACAAATGTTCATACCTACTGATTCAGTAATCTCATTTTAAAAGAAAAAAGTTACACATACAAAAACCTATGTGGCAACATTATTTGTAATGGTTCCATCAACTGAAACCAACAACACAGGAATTCTTAATCCAGTTTATTTTCACAAACAGGTACTGTGGTGGGGAGAAAGAATGAGGAGGTATACACACTGCAAGAGGCAAAGGTGCCCTGCAGAGAGGCGGACAAATCTCCGACCTTTGGGATCACTCAAGGTAAGGATGAATCATTAATCTTTTTTGTCAACTTTTGACACTGTATTTCCAACCAAAGTGCAAAGGGAGAGTAAGCTGCTGGGTAGGGAGAATCAAGTACCCTGGTTATCAACTCGATGGCATATGCAGGGCAAGGCAGGGTGAGAGAGTTCTCTGTAACAGATTAAATATCTTGAGTTCCATCAGAACCAGCCACCCATAAGGGAAATAAACCAAGCAATGCACTCAAGTTCTGTGAGACAATCATAAAATTGTTATCTAGGGGTCAGCCCCATGGCCGAGTGGTTAAGTTCACGCGCTCCGCTTCGGCAGCCCAGGATTTCACCGGTTCAAATCCTGGGCGCAGACATGGCACTGCTCACCAGGCCATGCTGAGGCAGCATCCCACATGCCACAACTACAAGGACCCACAACTACAAATACACAACTATGTACTGGGGGGCTTTGGAGAGAAAAAGGAAAAATAAGATCTTTAAAAAAAGAAAATTATCTACCCTTACATAAAATACAGTCAACATCTATCTAAAAAATACTCCTAGGAATTTGGCTAACAAGTCCACCACATTTGAGAGAATAAATGTAGAGAATCTTTAACAATTAAGTTTTTTTAAGTCACAGATTTGATTCAAGATTAGATTTTATTTTTATTTTTTAATTTTTTTTTGAGGAAGATTAGCCGTGAGCTAACATCTGCTGCCAATCCTCCTCTTTTTGCTGAGGAAGGCTGGCCCTGAGCTAACATCCATGTCCATCTTCCTCTACTTTATATGTGGCATGCCTACCACAGCATGGCGTGCCAAGTGGTGCCATGTCCGCACCCAGGATCTGAAGTGGCAAACCCTGGGCCGCCAAAGCGGAACGCGCGAACTTAACCACTGTGCCACCGGGCAGGCCCCTAGATTTGATTTTAAATGTATACCTGAAAGAACACCTAGCAACATCATATACTACAAATAAATTTCTAAATTCAAAGCACTGACAGTTCACACCCTGAGAGGCTTCCCTTACCACTCAGTACTCCAGAATTGAAGGATCTATTTTAAACCAGTGCTCCCTCCCTCGTACAGCACTGATCACAGTACTACCCCCCTTTCCTTTGCCAGATATAACAGTATCTTTTCTCATATTTATTAAACATTATACAGTTTACAAAGACTTCTCACATACATTATCTCATCTGATACCTCTGAAGAAATGGTTACTACCTCTTTTTTATAAATGAAGAAACTAAAGTTTAACAAGGTTAGCTGACTTGGATAGTCACAGCTAGTAAGTGACAGAACTGGAACTAGAACCCAGGTCTTCAGACTCCAAAGGCAGTAAATGCACTACATTAAGCAAATATGTCAGAACTTTCAGATGGTCAAAACAAACAACTGGTGCTTTCAACATAAAAGAGAAGTTAAACTGAAAACCAAGCTTGAATCTGGAAGCTGTATAGTTTCAACCATCTCTTCCCTAAAAATCAAACAGCCACTAAACACACTTCCTCTCCTAAAACCCCTTGGAATGTTTTTGGTTATAAATCATAAAATCCTAGAATTTGAGAGATCAACTAATCCACACCCTTTGAGAGATGAGAAAATTGAAGCACAAGCTTTGTGACTTGCTCAGAGACAGTGGCACCAGCTCCTACCATTACAATATAGTGTGTCTCCCTCTAAGGCCCACGTCAACAGTATTCAAAAAATGTTATCTAACTGAGAATGTAGGAGATAGAATGGATGGACTATCGCATAATGTGTGTCTGACTCGGCCGGGGCCTAACTGCTGTTCAGCAGTCCTTTTGCTCATCTCTGGTTGGCTCCCTTACCTGTTCCATGACAGCTATTCCAAACTTTAACACTCTCTCGAGTGGGCTGGCCCACTCCATCCTTTTATCATTATGCAGATAACTTATCCGATTCCTTCAGAAAGGAAGATTTAAAAAAAGAGGTCGTCAGATATTAACAGACCCTCTAAGGCAGAAATTACGATCCTGAGCTTTGGAGTTGAAATATATTTGGGTCCCAGATCTCTTCCCTAATTTACATGGTGCCTTTGGGAAATTTAGTTAATCTCTCTGAGCTATAATTTCTTCAACTGTCAAATAAGAATGCTCATCCATCCTATACAATTTTTGTAAAGTGAAATCACACATTTAAAAGTACCTAGATCAAAGTGTGGGTACAGAATAAGCAGTTGGTAACTACTCCAATTTCAACTTCCATCTCCATCACTTCCAAAAATGTCTTCTCCCATCCTTCCTTCATGCCTCCTTTTCAGGGCTCCCCTCTCTATGAGCTGTGGATTAATCTCCTCCCAAGCCTCCTCCATCACCTCCCTTTTCTCTCGTGCAGATCGTCAATATCTGCCTCTCTGCTAGCTTCTTTTCCTCTTCCTTTCAACACGTCAAACCTATTCCATCCTTTAAAATCAGAACAAAAAAAGGCCCTCTATCCTGCCTCCTTTTAGCACTTGCTCTAAATCTCTCTCCTAGACCCTCTAACCTCCCCTGAAGACAGCAAGCAATTACGTTTCAACACAGATTAGATTATATCAACTACCTGCCTGAAATCCTGAGATGGTTTAGCATTTCCCCAATCGTAATCTTTAGCAAAGCATTTTGAATGCTCAGCACCCAGCCATCAATCTTTCCTTTCACCAGCCATTGTACTCTTCAATTCCTCAACCCCAGGGGTCCAGAGACCCCCTAAGTATTCCACAACTTTCTAAAACTATATGCATATGTTTGCTTATGTGCAGTTTTCTGGAGTGAAAATCTTCTGCTCTTCTCAAATTTTCTAGAGGGGGTATCTGAACCAAAAAACGTTAAAAACCAACTGCAATACCCTCTAGCCATACCAGACTACTCACTCCTTCCCAGACACACACCTTATACTTTCCCATCTCCATTCCTATGCTCAAGCTGCCCCATCTGGCTGGAATAACCTTAATTGTAACTGGTCTCCCTGGTGAATTCTTATTTATCCCTCAAGAACAAGCTCCAAAATCACTTCCTCTATAATGCCATCCTTCACTGTCTACCAAAACAGCCATTCAGTCCCTTACCAATATTATAACATGCCTCTATTTAACACTCACCACGCTGTTAGGTGTTGTAATGTAAGCTTTTCAAGGCAGAGACTATACACCTTCACATCTTTGTGCCGCCAGAACACAACCCAGATCCTAGCACACAATGGGCAAAACAGAAAATCTGCTGACGAAAAGAACTATTTTGGCTTTGCATTTGTGTTCTGGTATTCTCTACAATCGTCCCTGAACACTTTGTTATTCATTCACTCATTCAACAAACATTTACAAAGTTCCAATGAAATACCTGGAGCCGTGTGCTGCGCAGTAAGGATGTAGACTAGGACCTAGTCCCTGCCATTAAGACAGTCAACTGTGACAAGGTAGAACAAATAATAATGGTCTTATTTGACAAGTGCCATAAAAGCGGTCCACATAAAAGGTTACAGTAGCCCATGTAAGGATGCGACTAACAGTCACAGAGGCGCTGGCCTGGTGGCGCAGTGGTTAAGTTCCTACATTCCACTGCAGCGGCCCAGCGTTCGCCAGATCGGATCCCAGCTGTGGATCTACACACAGCTTGTCAAGCCATGCTGTGGCAGGAGTCCCACATATAAAGTAGAGGAAGATGGGCACAGAAGTTAGCTCAGGGCCAGTCTTCCTCAGCAAAAAGAGGGGGACTGGCAGCAGATGTTAGCTCAGGGCTAATTCTTCTCCTCAAAAAAAAAAAGTCACAGAAGTTAACATCAGACTCTCTTAGACCAGAGAATCCATCCATTCTCTTTGTCTCTTTCTAAACAATCTTCTTCCAGTGGTCCTTTTCCTTTTCTCATAGTAGTAACAATCATTTACTACAGGAATTTGAAGGGTATAATGCAACCAAATTCTTACCCTACTCGCTTCTGGAAACAATTCCACAAGCTAGGTAGAACAGGAATCATTACCCTCAAGTTAAAGGTGAGAAAACTAAAGTTCAAAGAGGTTACTGCTCAAGGTTGCACAGGAAATAAGGGGATTTTATTTATTTAGTACTTGCTTACTCTACGACTCCTCCCTCCACTCCTCTCCCCCGCATCCCCAATCAGTCTGTAAGCCCCAAGAGGGAAAAGACTTGTTCTCATTGTTTTGTCCTCAGAGTCTACAACAGTGCTCAGAACACAACAGCCTTTCAATAAACATGAGTTGATTGAACGAATGGATGTATTTGAAAATAAAGTAGACCAACAGCAAAATGCACAAAAGAAAAAAGTTCCTTCCCATTACGGCGGCATAATAAGAGATTTCTAACAGGCTTCTACTAGTTAGAAAGGCTAGACTAATTGTATTGACTCAATTCCATTGGCATGTTATGCATTTTACCTAAGAAGAATTTAAGTAAGGGAAGTGAAGTGGGTTTCTATTTCTGATGTTATATTCTTGGCATGTACTGACATAAATCCAAGACTTAAACTGCAGGTTTGAAACTGATTAAAAGTTTTTATTAAAAGCAAAAACTAAAGAAAGCATTTTCTTGATGAATCTTGACTCTGGCTAGGAAAGCATCTGAATTTCAGTTCTTTCTTCAATGTTAGCTGAAGCAACCAAAGCTACTGTATGTATATATGTTCTCCAACATATTTCTTAATAAAACTTTAAGCAAAGATTAGTCAAAACCTTTTAGTAAAAACCTTTTACTAATGATTAGTCAAAACCACAGCACAGGGGGCTGGCTCGGTGGCACAGCGGTTAAATGCACACGTTCCGCTTCAGTGGCCCGGGGTTTGCTGGTTGGAATCCCCGGTGTGGACACGGCACCACTTGTCAACCCATGCTGTGGCAGGCGTCCCACATATAAAGTAGAGGAAGATGGGCACGGATGTTAGCTCAGGGCCAGTATTCCTCAGCAAAAAGAGGAGGATTGGCAGCAGTTAGCTCAGGGCTAATCCTCCTCAAAAAAAAAAAAAAAAAAAAAAACCCACAGCACAGTAATTCACCATCCTTCCACCCCAGGGCTTCATACCATTGCCATTCTGCCTAGGCACAAGCAGTCAGGGCAAACCATAACACAAGGTGGTGAGACCAACGTTCAGTGTGACGTATGGTTCAGTATGACAGTGTTTATAGTTCTAGAAACTCCAGTTCCCTATAAATCAATTTGTGCTCTGATTGGAAAATATTTCCATTATTTTCCCCCAATATTTAAATTTTAGCAAGTCACAAACTGTGGGTAGTATAATAAGTAACTGCAATAGGTGTAAGGCAGTGGAAAGAGGACTGGACTTGAAGTATGGTTTACCCTACAATTCCCTATCTAGGTTAACTGTGTGACCTTGGGCAAGTCATTTAACATTTCCGAGGGTGTAAATTTAACATTTATCACCTGTAAAATGAGAGAACAATCACCTCACAGAAGTGTAGTGAGAATTAATTACATAATGTATATCAGCTATTTTCAAAAAATAACACTGATAGCATCCTCATGTTTGAACAAATAAGTAACAAATAAGTAAATTAGCAACTGCTGTTCCTTATTTTTAAAACGTCTACAGCAATTCTGTGGATGCTTCTTCAAAACACAGCGAGGAAAATACAAATAATCCCCGCTCGCTGCTGGATTAAAAACTGAAGAACAACTGCTTTGAAGACCTCCATCCCTATAAAATATCACCAACAATCTGGGATTCTCAGAGTAAATCACTTCCATTGTGAGATCTCTAATCAAGTACAAAAGCCTTTATTTGCCTCCCTATTAACCTATATAACTTCAATAACCTTTCCTGATTCAGGTAAAGGGGCCCTGGTTGTCTTGAAACACTAATGAATCTTTTTTTCAAAAGAAGTATCTGCAATGGCCCTCAGAAAGCTTTATCTTAAGCCGAATCTAGCAATGCACTCGTCCACCGGGACATGAAGTTACCCCTATCTAACAGAATGTGATCAAATTCACACGATTCATCGGTTGCAATAAGTAGCAACTAGGTCTTTTCCCTCAAACTGGCTTCATTTCTTTTAACTTCGAGTGCTTTCTAGAAGCCACTAGGTTTCTGGTTTCTCTACAAAGTAGATCTTTCTATTAAGGGAGGTTTGCTTTCAACTTTTTGTTTTAAGCAGAGGAAATAGGAAAGGGATCGGGGGGTTCGGGGACGAGGAACCGGGGGGCTGGATGAAGTACTGTAGTCCTTTTCTGCATGCAATGAATGGAAAGGCTGCTCGCTGCCCTATAAATCACTTTCTCTCCTCGGAGATCCGAGAGGTGTGTGAACTACCATTATGCCCATCCGCATTGGTTCTTCGGTTCCCCGATCACAGCTGCGACCTACACAGACAACGCAGCAAATTCGGTCCCCTCCCAGTTTCCCGAGAGGGGGTCTCACTTCTTTTCCACAGACTCATCCCCCTACCGAGAAGAACGCCTGCAGGAGATCCGTGCCCCGACGCCGCGGGGCTGACGTTTAGGAGTTGGACAATAACCTCGAGGTGTTCAACAGAAACTCCGTCTGCCTAGAGCCTCCGCTCTGCCCAGCCGGGATGCGGAGGTCTAAGAGAGCGCGGTTTTGAAAAATGGACTTTGACCCGATCCAGTTACTGTAACCGGATCCCCAGGGATCGGTCCCCGTCTGGAACTGGACGGGCGGGCTCCTCCGAGGAGGCGACTCCACGCACGGGCACAAAGGGGCACAAAGCAGCCCAGACAAAAGGGCCCCGCCAAGTCGCGGGGGCGGAGAGGGCGAGCCTGCTCTGGGCGCGCCGCGGGCGGAGAAGCCCCAACGGGACCGGAGTGGGAGGGCGGCGGCGGAGGAGGAGGCGGCGGCCCGGTCCGTCCCGCCCTGGCCCGACGCGACCGCGGCCCGGGCCGTTACCCTCGCTGGACCGAGACCCCCTCGCGGAGCCAAGAACGCGGTCCGAGCCTATGAGACGCCCGAAGCCCGACTTCGCGCACTTCCCGCTCACTTTCTCTAGCTAGCTGAACTCACCTGGGTCGCCGCCGCCGCCGCCGCCTCCTCAGACTCCACTGTAGTTTCCCCCGGAAATCCTACCTGGCCCGCTGGCCGCCAGAGCCTTCGGCCCCCAGGACTGGGGGGAACAGGGAGCGGGCCGGACAGTGAGGGGGTAGGAAGTGCCGCTGCGGGGGCTCACGGGACTTGTAGTCTCCAGCAAAGGCCAGTTGTATCGCCGGCTGGACAAAATGGCGGGAACCCCTCGCTCTTTGCTCTCCGGGCGGTCGGCCCCACATGGCCTCTCTGGGCATGCGCCACCCGCTGCCGGCGTCCTGCGTGGAAAAAAACTTGGGCGTCTTTCCTGGTACCGACGAGAGCAAAGGTCTCTGGACTTGAGAGAACAAAGTTCAGTACTGGGCTCCAGGCAGTGCCTAAGGAGGGAGCTGATGTAAGTGTGTTGTTTTAGAAAACTGTGTCCAGTCCCTGTCTGGCTAAATTTCAATTATAATCTCCCCAAAAGGAAAACTATTGAGGGCCAATCTGAAGTGCAAAAAACTTAGAAGCAAGTTACCCTCAATTTTGTGCATAAGGAAGAAACTCAGGAATCGTTCTTGACACCTCTTTCAGCCGATTAAGTCCAGTTATTCTGCTTCTCAAATATCTCAGTTCTTTCCACTTTCTCCACTACCATAGCTGTGAGGAAGCTACTGTCACCTCTCTCAGTCTGGCTAGTTTCAGGCCTCCAGGCTATCAGCCTCCAAACACCTTCCTTGATGCTGCCGAGGATCTTTCTAAATGCCAAACCATTGTGTCACAACCTAAATTAGACCTAAGTGTACAACCTAAAGCTACAAAACTTCTAGAGGAAAGCACAAAAGAAAAATCTATGTGACCTTTAGAAACACAATCCATAAAAGAAGAAAACTGATCAATTGCACATCATCAAAATTAAAACTTTTGCTGTTTAGGACCCTTATGAAATGAAAAGGCAAGCCACAGACTTGGATGAAACAGCAGCAAAACCTATATCCAACAAAGGACTAGTATCTAGAATATACAAAGAACTCTTTCAACTCAATAAGACAAACAAATAAGACAAGTTTAAAAAATGATTTAAACAGACACTTTTCCAAAGGAGATAAACAGATGGCAAATAAAAACATGAAAGATGTTAGGGAAATGCCAGTTAAAACCACAATGAGATAACACTGCACACCACAGCTGGCACTATCAAGTGTTAGCAAGAAAGCAGAGCGACAAGAATTCTCATTCACTGCTGGTAGGATTGTAAAATGATACAACCACTTTGGAAAACAGTTTGATAGTTTTTTAAAACTTAAATATACACCTACTGTATGTCACAACCATTACACTATACGTATTTACCCAAGACAAATGAAAGCATACATTTACACAAAGACTTGAACATGAATGTTCATAGCAACTTTATTGGTAATAGCCGAAGTCTAGAAACAAATGTCCTTCAAGAGGTGAATGAATATTTATGAAATGGAATACTCTTCAGTAATAAAAGGAATGGGCTGTTGATACACACAACAACATGATGAATCTTAACTATGCTGAGTGAAAGAAGCCAGACATAAAAAGAGTACTTTCTGTATGACTCCATTTGAATAAAATTCTAGAAATGCAAACTATAGTGACAGAAAGCAGATTGGTGGTTACCTGGGGACCAAGGAGGCAGAGACATGGCGGGGAGGGATGGTAAAAGGGAGGAGGAAACTTTTGGGGGTGATGGGTATGTTAGTTATCTTGGCTATGGTTATGGTTTCAAGGGTGTATGATGAGTTTTAAATATATCAAAACTCATCAAACTGCACACTTTAAATATGTGCAATTTATCGTTTGTTAATCATACTTTACTAAAGCTAAAAAATAATATATTTGAAAAACTGGTTTAAAAAAGAAAGAAAATCCTTCAATGGTTTCCCAGTACTCTTAGGACCAAAACAGAAATGATTGCCATGGATGCTCTAATTGTGGAGCTTCGCTATCTTCCATTGGGAAGGGGACTGAAAGAGATGGCAATTGTGAAACCCCAGGTCACTAATACTGATGGTAACAATAGCAGTGGTAGTAATAATAAAACTGCTACTTTTTCTTGAGTATCTATCATGTACTAGATATTTTACATATGTCTTAATTAGTATTCCCCCCAGAAAGCAGAACCCGAGACAAGTACTAGTTGCAGGTAATTTACTTGGAAGATGATCCCAGGGATTTAAAGTGAAAGTCCAGAGTGAAATAGGAAAGGAGGAGAAGCCAAAACAAGGATGCGTTACCAAGGTGATCACTGCTGTAGGCACCTGGGTCCAGATCCTACCAAAACCATCTGAGGATTATCTAGAATGTGTCTCAGCATGGTCCACCTAAGGACTGCCATGGAGAAGCATTTACCCATGGGCTTCCATCCACCATTGGTTAGGATTACCCCAGGGAGCATCACCTCCTCTTGCACGTCTGAGCAGGCTCCCACCAGTGTCTTATATCCTGGTTTAGGAAAAGCTCCAGGACAGAAGGCAGAAAGACTCGAGGAGAGTGGAAGCCCTCATTGAACTGTTTTCTGCAGCTTCAACTAGAATCTAAGGTAAGGCTGAGAGGCTGTGAGGTAAGGCAGCAGAGGTCCCAGGCCATCCCTTGCAATGCTCAGATTCACCCATGCTGTACATTAGATCCAATCTATCACCTAGTCTTCAACGTAATTGCTGGCAATAATCTTGACAAAAGACTCAGGGGCATTCATAATTCTTTGCAAAATGTATGTTGTCCCATATGTCCTTTGTGCCCTATAACACACTATACTCAACCATATGGATGACTCTCACAAATAATATTAAGTGAAAGAAGCCAGGAAAAGAGTATATACTGTATGATTTCACATATATAAACTAAAAACAGGCAAAAATATTCTGTTGAAAGCTAGGATTGCAGCTACCCTTCAGAGTGGAAGAGTGGTGTCTGGAAGAAGGTGAGAGGAGGTTTGCTGGGTGCTGGTAATGTTCTGTTTTTGAGCTGGATCTGGGTGCTGGCTATTGGTTCTCTTCAATTTGTAAAAATTCATCCATTGGGATAGATATACTTTTCGGCATATTTATCATTCTCCCGATATAATTGTTTTAATGAGAAGTGGCCTGGGCAGGTCTCTCATCTTCTGAGAGACCAATTAACAATAAAGACTATTTCTAACCATGAATGTTTCTGGATTTGGAGCTTATGGGCATTATTGGAGCATAATGTTAAGAGCGTGGGCTTTGGTACTAAAGAACTGTTCTGCCACTTCCTGTGTGCCATTGGCTAAGTTATTTAAAGTCAAGATTCAGTTTCTTCATTGTGCAATGGGAAGCATAAAAGTACCTAATATATAGGTTGGTGTGAGAAGTAAATAAAGTAACATACATAAAGTGCCCAGCACTGTACCTGATATATGTTAAATGCTCAATAAACAATAACCGTTTGGGTGGGTAATATTAGTTTATGTCTTTCTATTTTTCTTAAGCTTCCGAGTTTTCAACAATGAACATGGACACAGGCTGCAGGTGCAAGAATGTTCATTGTAGCACTGTTTGAAATTGCAAACAAACAAAAAATTGGGGACAGTCTTAATATCTGTCTACTGGAGAATGGGCAAATCAGCTGTGATATATTCATAACATAGAATATTACAAAATAGAGTGAATAAAACTGTGGAGATCAACATGGATAAAGCAAAATGTTGGGGCCAGCCCAGTGGCATAGCGGTTAAGTTCACGGACTCTGCTTTGGCGGCCCAGGGTTTGCCTGTTTGGATCCCGGGCATGGACCTACACACTGCTTTCAAGCCATGCTGTGGTGGCATCCCACATATAAAATAGAGGAAGATGGGCACGGATGTTAGCTCAAGGCTAATATTCCTCAAATTATTATAATATTATATAATATTCCTTTAATTATAGAATTAAATGAAAAATTAGATCAGATGGACCTAATAGATATATATAGGACACTTCATCCAAAAACAGCAGGTTACACATTCTTCTCAAGCACACATGGAACAGTCTCAAGGATAGACCATTTCTTGGGAAACAAAGCAAGCATCAATCAGTTCAAGAGAGTTGAAATAATATCAAGCATCTTTTCTGATCATAATGCTATGAAACTAGAAATCAACTACAAGAATAAAGCTGGGAAAGGGCCAAAAATGTGGAGACTAAACAACATGCTACTGAACAAACAATGGATTATTGAAGAAATTAAAGAAGAAATCAAATATCATCTGGAGACAAATGAAAATGAAAACACACCGTACCAAATTATTTGGGACGCAGCAAAGGCAGTCCTAAGAGGGGAATTCATTGCAATACAGGCTCACCTCAATAAGCAAGAAAAATCTTACATAAACAAACTCAAACAACACCTAATAGAATTAGAAAAAGAAGAACAAACAAAGCCCAAAGTCAGTAGAAGGAGGGAAATAATAAAAATAAGAGCAGAAATAAATGATATTGAAACAAAAAAGACAGTAGAAAGGATCAATGAAACAAAGAGTTGGTTCTTTGAAAAAATTAACAAAATCGACAAACCCTTAGCCAGACTCACTGAAAAAAAAAAGAGAGAAGTCTCAAATAAATAAAATTAGAAACGAGAGAGGAGAAATCACAACAGATACTGAAGAAATACAAAGGATCATAAGAGAATACTATGAAAAACTATATGCCAACAAATTGAACAACCTAGAAGAAATGGATAAATTCCTAGACTCATACAACCTACCCAAACTGAATCAGGAAGAAATAGAGAATCTGAATAGACCAATCACAAGTAAAGAAATAGAAACAGTAATCAAAAACTTCCCCAAAAATAAGAGTCCAGGACCAGACGGCTTCTCTGGAGAATTCTACCAAACATTCAAAGAAGATTTAATACGTATCCTTCTCAAACTATTCCAGAAAATAGAGGAAGATGGAGCACTCCCTAATACATTCTATGAAGCCAACATCACCCTGATCCCCAAACCTGACAAGGACAACACAAAGAAGGAAAACTACAGGCCAATATCACTGATGAACATAGATGCAAAAATCCTCAACAAAATTTTGGCAAACCGATTACAGCAATACATCAAAAAGATTATACACCATGATCAAGTGGGATTTATACCAGGGACACAGAGATGGTTCAACATCTGCAAGTCAATCAACGTGATTCACTACATTAACAAAATGAGAAACAAAAACCACATGATCATCTCAATAGATGCAGAGAAAGCATTTGACAAGATCCAACATCCATTTATGATAAAAACCCTCAATAAAATAGGTATAGAAGGTAAGTACCTCAACATAATAAAGGCCATATATGACAAACCCACAGCCAACATCATACTCAACGGACAAAAACTGAAACCCATCCCTCTCAGAACAGGAACAAGACAAGGGTGCCCACTTTCATCACTCTTATTCAACATAGTACTGGAGGTTTTGGCCAGAGCAATTTGGCAGGAAAAAGAAATAAAAGGAATCCAAATAGGCAACGAAGAAGTAAAACTCTCGTTGTTTGCAGACGACATGATCTTATATATAGAAAACCCCAAAGACTCCATAGAAAAACTATTAGAAACAATCAACAACTACAGCAAAGTTGCAGGGTATAAAATCAACATACATAAATCAGTAGCATTTCTATATGCTAACAATGAACTAACAGAAAAAGATCTCAAAAACTCAATCCCATTCATGATCGCAACAAAAAGAATAAAATACCTTGGGATAAATTTAACCAAGGAAGTGAAAGAACTATACAACGAAAACTACAAGACCTTCTTGAAAGAAATCGACGACGACATAAAGAGATGGAAAGACATTCCATGCACATGGGTTGGAAGAATAAACATAGTTAAAATGTCCATACTGCCTAAAGCAATCTACAGATTCAACGCTATCCCAATCAGAATTCCAATGTCATTCTTTACAGAAATTGAACAAAGAATCCTAAAATTCATATGGGGCAACAAAAGACCCCGAATTGCTAAAGCAATCCTGAGAAAGAAGAACAAAGCTGGAGGCATCACAATCCCTGACTTCAAAGCATACTACAAAGCTACAGTAATCAAAACAGCATGGTACTGGTACAAAAACAGATGCACAGATCAATGGAACAGAATTGAAAGCCCAGAAATAAAACCATACATCAATGGACAGCTAATCTTTGACAAAGGAGCTGAGGGCCTACAATGGAGGAAAGAAAGTCTCTTCAACAAATGGTGTTGGGAAAACTGGACAGCCACATGTAAAAGAATGAAAATAAACCATTCTTTTTCACCATTTACTAAAATAAACTCAAAATGAATCAAAGACCTAAAGATTAGGCCTGAAACAATAAGTCTTCTAGAAGAAAATATCGGCAGTACACTCTTTGACATCAGCTTCAAAAGAATCTTTTCGGACACCATAACCCCTCACATGAGGGAAACAATAGAAAGAATAAACAAATGGGACTTCATCAGACTAAAGAGCTTCTTCAAGGCAAGGGAAAACAGGATTGAAACAAAAAAACAGCCCACTAATTGGGAAAAAATATTTACAAGTTATTTATCCGACAAAGGGTTAATCTCCATAATATACAAAGAACTCACACAACTCAACAATAAAAAATCAAACAACCCAATTACAAAATGGGCAGGGGACATGAACAGACATTTCTCCAAAGAAGATATACGGATGGCCAATAGACACATGAAAAGATGCTCATCATCACTAATCATCAGGGAAATGCAAATCAAAACTACACTAAGATACCACCTTACGCCTGTTAGAATGGCAAAAATATCCAAAACCAAGAGTGACAAATGTTGGAGAGGCTGTGGAGAAAAAGGAACCCTCATACACTGCTGGTGGGAACCAAACTGGTGCAGCCACTATGGAAAACAGTATGGAGATTCCTCAAAAAGTTAAGAATAGAAATACCTTATGACCCAGCCATCCCACTACTGGGTATCTATCCTAAGAACCTGAAATCAGCAATTCCAAAAGTCCCATGCACCCCTATGTTCATTGCAGCATTATTCACAATAGCCAAGTCATGGAACCAATCTAAGTGCCCAGCAACTGATGATTGGATAAAGAAGATATGGTATATATATACAATGGAATACTACTCAGCCATAAAAAAGGACAAAGTTGTCCCATTCACAACAACATGGATAGACCTTGAGGGTATTATGCTGAGTGAAATAAGCCAGACAGAGAAAGACGAACTCTGTATGACTCCACTCATAGGTGGTAGTTAACATATGGACAAAGAGAACTGATCGGTGGTTACCAGGGGAAAGGGGGGTTGGGGGAGGGCACTAGGGGTGAAGTGGTGTACCTACAACATGACTAATAATGATGTACAACTGTAATTTCACAAGGTTGTTAACTATCATAACCTTAACAAAAAATAATAAATAAATAAATAAATAAATAAAAATGTTGAGGGAAAAAAACAAGTTGCAGAAGGTTAAATATATAGCTTGATACCATGTATATAAAACTTTAAAACATGCCAAACAATACTACATACTGTTTAAGAATTCATGTATGTGTAGTAAAAATATAAAATCATGTGTGGAAATAAAATATTCAGGCAAGTGATTACATCTTGAGGAGAGAGGAAAGGAATGGGTGAAAGGAGGGATGCATTGAGGCTTAAAACATATCTCTGGGGGCCAGCCCCGTGGCCAAGTGGTTAAGTTCCCATGCTCTGCTTCGGCGGCCCAGGGTTTCGCCAGTTTGAATCCTGGGTGAGGACATGGCACCACTCATCAAGCCATGCTGAGGCGGTGTCCCACATGCCACAACTAGAAGGACCCACAACTAAAAGTACACAACTATGGGGCTGGCCCGGTGGTGCAGCGGTTAAGTGTGCATGTTCTGCTTTGGCGGCCTAGGGTTTGCCGGTTCGGATCCCGGCTGCGGACATGGCACCACTTGATAAGCCATGCTGTGGTAGGCGTCCCACATATAAAGTGGAGAAAGATGGGCACAGATGTTAGCTCAGGGCCAGTCTTCCTCAGCAAAAAAGAGGAGGATTAGCAGATGTTAGCTCAGGGCTAGTCTTCCTAAAAAAAAATTAAAAATTCACAACTATGTACCTGGGGGCTTTGGGAGAAAAAGGAAAAATGAAATCTTTCAAAAAAAAAATATCTCTGATATTTTCTTTCTTGAAAAAAATTGTAAGAAAATAAGGCAAAACGTTAGGATTTGACAAAGTTGGTGAAAGGTACTTAGGTGTTTATCATATAAACCTCTCTATTTTTCGATATGCTTGAAAAATGGTTTTCTATTTTTTTTAAAAGCACGGAGCAGAGCAGTTTGCAAAATATTCTGCTTTTTTTTTTTTTTTTGGAAGGAAAAACTGTAATTTATTTATATCAACAACTCTTGTTATACCAACCTGAAATCAATGGCTTTGGTGGTGGTGGCCAGGTGGAAGTATTGGGTTTTGTTTTGTAAACAATTTTTTTTTACATATAGTAAATTTCATTCTTTTTGGTGTTCAGTTCTATGAGTCAAATGCATACACCTGTATAACCACCACCGTGATTCTAGGTAAGAACTGTTCCATCAGCCCAAAATAGTCCCTCGTGCTTTTTGGTTGTCAGTCACTCTCCCCACATCCAGCCCATGGCATCCACTGATCTGTTTTCTGTTCCTATAATTTGGCTTATTCCAGAAAGTCATATAAGTGGAATAAAAAAATATGTAGCTTTTCGAGTCTGACTACTTTCACTTAGAATATCCATATGGGATACATCCATGTTGTTGCATGTATCAGTAGTTTGTTTCTTCTTATTGCTGAGAAATATTCCATTGTATCGATATACCATAGTTTGTTTCTCCAGTCACCAGTTTTAGGACATTGGGATTGTTTCCACTTTTTTCAACTGTGAATGAAGCTACTATAAACATTCATGTACAGATTTTTGTGTAAACAAAAGTTTTATTTATCTTGGGTGAATACCTAGGAATGGGATTGCCAAGTTATGTGGTAAGTGTACAATCCAACATTATTTGTTTAAAAAAACCAAACTCTTTCCCAAAATAGCTGCACTGTTTTGCATTTCCACCAGCAAGAATGAGAGCTCCAATCCAGTTGCTCTGCCTGCTTATCAGCATTTGGTATTGTCAGTTTTTTAAAATTAGTTGTTTTTAGCCATTCCAATATGTGTGTAGCGGTATCCCAATGAAATCTGCATCTCCCTCATGACTGATGATATTCAGACTCTTCTCACGTGCTGATTTGCCATCTGTCTATCTTCTTTAGTGAAGTATCTACACTCATGTTATGCCCATTCTTTTACTGGATTGTTTGTTTTCTTTATTATTGAGTTGTGAGAGTTCTTTACATATTCTAGGTACAAGACCTTTATCAGATATGTAATTTGCAAATGTTTTCTCTTAGTCTGTGGTTTGTCTTTCATTCTCTGAACAGAATCTTTCACAAAGGAAAATTTTAAAATTTTTATTTAAGTCCAATTTGTCTATTTTTTTCTCCTGTGAATCATGTTATATCTAAGAAACCTCTGCCTAACCAAAGATCACAAAAATTTCTCCCTAAGTTTTCTTCTAGAAGTTTATAGTTTTAGGTTATCATTTTTTTAAAGGATATATGCATGTCAATTATACCTCAGTAAACCTGGGGGAAGGGAGGTTATATGCATCTACTTTTATATCCGTGGTCTATACCTGGAAGGATACACAAGCTTTCCTCTAGGGTGGGAACATAGTCGGGCTTGGGGTAAGCGTGATAGAGACTAACTTTACATTATGTATCCTTTTGTGCTATTGAATTTTTCCTTAAATGTATACATTATGCTACCTTAAAAACAACAACAACAAAAAGAAATAGGAATTTTTTTCTTAAAAGCTAAGAACTCAAAAAGCGTCAGGGGGCTACTGAAACACAGGTCCACCGAATAGTTTAAAATCACGTCGATGGTTGTACTGGATGACTTCTCTGTAGTTTCAAACCCTGATGGCTCTCTCTTTTCGCACCTGTGAAGGGCTCTACAAGCCTGGCAGTTCTCACTGGGCTGAGAACCAACTCCAGTTAATTCGCAAAGAATTAATTGGGCCAATCAGAGAACAATATGCAAATGAGTGAATCTGACTGTATAAAATTTCCTTATTATAGCTTTGAACATTGCAGAATTGAGAGACTGTTCATGTTGCTGCCACCTGCAGGTCACATCTCTCAATAGCAGGTTCATGGAACTAACGTAGGGGAATTCCTCTCTCAGTTGAGTCCTCTGTAGGGCTCTGGATTGGAGAAAGAGTGACTTGTAAATTTTTCCCTTTCCCCTTCAGCCCGCTACTCTGCCACAAACCCAAATGGGTGTTAGGAGTTACTAAGAGTGGGGACTGTGGCATCAGACCGTCTGGGTTTGAATCTTGACTTGACTTTGGTAAATCAGATATCTGTTCTATACCTCAGTTTCCTCATCTATAAAATGGGGATGATACCAGTAGCTCCTTTACATAGAAGTTGTGAGGACTAAGTCAGATCACGTAAAGTGCTTAGTACAATGCCTGGCACATAGTGAGCACACAACAAATATTAATAGTTGTTGTTAGGCAGAGCTTCAGAAGCTTCTCCCTTCTCCCATTCTAAACCGACAAATTGTACCTTGACACACAGTAGTCCAGTGGAGAGACCGTTAGCACCTGGCTCGACCACTTATGGCTTGTGACCTTGGGCAAGTGTCTTAACCTCTCTGAACCTTACTTGACCTCACAGGTGGTTTTGGATAGTACATGAAATCATCTACGTAAAGCACCAACCACAGTGCCTGGCATGGAGTAGACAGTTAATAAATGGAGTGATGATTAACACAGAAATAGTTACCAAGTATAGCCAAAGGTTGAACAGCTCAGGCTGCAAATAGGCAGGTCACAAGTGGTCACTAACCTACAGTGTTTTGTTTCGGCCCTCAGTATTTTACAATTTTTAAATCACTTGCCAGCATTAAAAACAGAAATTTCACATTTAAGTCCAGATTCTTCTCTTTTAAAATGTGAAGCTATGACAATGTATCACATCCAATCTACAAGGAAGATGACATGCAATAGGGAAACCTAATTTCTTCCAAGGGAGCCAATTAATGCTCCCTGAAGAAGAGATGTTAAAGCTGACACTTGACGGTTGAGTAGGGGTTAGTCTCATAAAGAGAGTGGGGACAATACTCTAAGCAGGGAGACTGGCAGGTCCAAAGGCCTTGAATCAAGGAGATTAGGGCCTCCAGGAACTTCAGAAAAGCCCAGTGGCTAGAGAACAGTGAGCAAGGGGAAGGTGGGAAGAAAATGAGGCTTCAGCTGGCACTTTAAGGATTTTGGACTTTATTGTGAGGATGAGTGTAGTTCAAGGTTGGAAGCTGGGAGGTAGCCAATTGGTGTTACAAACTGAGGGGCTAGACAGGGTCAGAATGGAGAAGGGTCAGGGTTCAACAACTAGCAGCTGAGAAAGCAGAGGAGTACGAGTATAGGATCTCTATCAGGAAACTCTGGGCATCCGCAGGGATAGCCTGTCAGGTGTGGTCTGGCAAAGGGCAGACCCTACAAGATCCAAGCTAAGTTGGACACCAGGGTGAATGTCTTGTGTTCCTTTTAATAGTGGAAAAATGAAAAGAATAAGGTGTTGCCCAAGGACATATAACAAATGAAGATACAGAGCTAGGTTCACAATACCTCTCTCTAATTTGTTGCTCCTCTCACTATATTGGTTTTCTCAAGGTGAATAAACTCAGCACCAATACTATGTTGTTAATAATAATATATCCCATTTATTGAGAGCTTGCTAAAGGTTACGCTCTGTGTATATTTGCCTTATTATCTCATTATTTCACTCAGGGAAAAAATATAGTCCACCCCAAATATGTGCCATGGGACTGTTAGGCACTGGGGACACAGGAATGAATGAGACAGACATCATCCCTATCCTGTGGGAGTTCACAATCCAGAAAGGAAGTGAGTAGTTGAAGAAGTAATTACAAAGGTAACTGGCAGGTAATATAGGGAGAATACAACAGTGAACCCACCATGGGTGGCAGGGAAGGCGTTCTGGAAGAAGTGACAGTCAAGCTGAAAAAAGCAGCAGTGAAACATGGGGAAGACTGTTCTGGGAAAAGAGAACAGCGTATGGAAGGCACTATTCTCACCATGACCTGGTGACATTTTCACAGGTGGGAGAACTGAGGTTCTCAGAGAGATTAAGTAACTGACCCACTGACAGTGGTGGAGCCAGGATGTAAGCCTGGATCTACCTGGACCCAAGCTCATTCTCCTAGCTGCTAAGCTAGATGTTTCTATTAATTTGTCCTTTCTTTCTAAGGGTCATGTGAGTGGAATGGAATATTAACCGAGATGTCTGTAATGCAGGAAGTTGAAATCATGGCTTACAGACAGTGCAAGCATGTCTGTGTCAGGGTTGGCTGTCAGTTTTGGAATGACAGCTATTTAGTGACACAGCTTTTGTGCTAATGTCTGAATGATGTTTAGTTCAGTTGAATATGATTCAACAACTATGTACTGAGTGCCTACTATGTGCCAGGAATGGTGCCAGGCACAGTCAGAGTTACAGAGACAATGGGACAAATTCCTAAGGACTAGGCCAAAGATCATGTTAATTGCTAACAAATTAAAAAATTGAATAACAAAGCCATAATCCTGGCAGTTAGGAACTGTAGGTAATTTATGGTAATGGCTACCAGGTTTTGAGCATCAGCCATGTGCCAAGCACTGCATGAGGCACCTTAATGAAAATAAAAATGATCATGATCATGACTGAAAATTAAGAGCATGTACCGTGAGACTGTGTTGAGCTATTTACATGTATTATCTCTTTCAACCCCATTCTTTTAACCCATGTTCATTCTATAATGCTAATATCATAGTATTAATGATACTAATATTGTCCATGTTGGGCAGATGAGGAAACGGAGCTTCAGAGATTTTTGCCTGAGATTCCAGAGCTGGTAAACAGAAGAGCTAGAATTCAAACTCAAGACTGCTTGATGCCAAAA
The DNA here is from genome assembly GCF_037783145.1 of Equus przewalskii. NCBI lineage: Eukaryota > Metazoa > Chordata > Mammalia > Perissodactyla > Equidae > Equus > Equus przewalskii. Next base: position 27,500,676 of record NC_091832.1, read on the forward strand.
CTTGGGCTCTAGGCTACTGCACCACACTGTCTCTACAAGGAGAATCAACTTGTAAAAACCCAGGGGAATGTGGTATGATCTGCAGAGCCAGGCACACATCCAGACAGCAGAAATAAATATCAGTGCTTTTAAAACCCTCCAGGGAAGTAAATAAACAGAGGGGAAAGAAATGTGTCCAGTAATTAGACACTAGTTAATCCCTAAAATAGAGAGCTCATCCCAAATATTTATACGATTCTTTTCTTTTTGTTTTTGGTGAGGAAGATTGGCACTGGGCTAACATCTGTGGCAGTCTTCCTCTATTTTGTATGTGGGATAACACCACAGCATGGCTTGATGAGTGGTGTGTAGGTCCACACCTGGGATCCAAACAGGTGAACCCCAGGCCACCAAAGTGGAACATGCCAACTTAATCACTATGCCGTGGGGCCAGCCCTATACTATTCTTTTTATCACTTAATTCTGCTTACATTTGCCTCTAGAATTATCTTTAAACTTAATTAGTAACTAAAGCTCAGAATTTTTGGTATCAAAGTACACTTCCTTTAATTCTTGTTTTTATATCCATGTGGGAAAGAAAGAAAACTATTTCACAAGAGTCAATGTCAAGGAAATAAGTGACCCCATTAAGGATGGAGTGAAGGGGTGCTGAGTAAACTGGGAGAAAAAACATCCCCTGCAGGAGGCAGCCATCAGCCCTGGGCCATATGAACATCCTGTCTCCATGATTACTTGTGGCTGTGGGCAGGCAGGTATGCAGCCTCATTCCAGATGTTCAGATACGGCCAGGGGTGAAATCTGTGTAGCTGAAGAAGTGCCCAGATTTGGCTCTGTGACCCACGGACCAGGAAGATTCCTACTGTGTTCAAACATATGGATGTTTTCATTTCCATCTGCTTATTCACCCTTTGTCTCAATATAAAAAGACAAGAAAAGAGCCTAATATTTATTGAGTGCCACTTGCATTTGCTGTCTTGTTATCTCAACAATTCCTTTGCTACTATAGAGACGAGTGCAGAGAGGTGGAACTTCTATCACAGCAGCTACAGCGAACTGCTTGTTATGATTATCCTGTTACTGAAACAATAATGAGAGCTTCCATTTATTGAGTGCGTACTATGTGCCAGGCACTGTGCAGGGCACTTCTCAGACATTATTTCATTTCATATTCACGACAATCCTTTAGCATAAGGACTATTTCTCATTTTACAGAAAAATGAATCGACCTTCAGGAGGTGAAGCAACTTCCCAAAGTCACACAGTGAGCAACTGCCATCTGTTTACGTGTCTGTCTCCACACCAACTAGTGGCAATTTCTTGAGGGCAAGGACCCTTCTTATTCATCTTTGCTTTCCTAGTCTCTAACACTGGGCCTGGCACAGAGTAGGCAGAATTCAGTACATCTTTTTGAACAAATGAAAGCACAAACAGTGTCTTCCAAGATAAGTGAGAGAGCGACCACTGGGATTTGGGTCTTCTGTCTTCAAGTCTAGTGTGCTTTCCATAATTACATATTGTCTGCCTAAATCAGGATCCTGATTACTCATTCACACGCCTCTTTTAATCTGGAAATTTCTTTTAGACATTTTCCATATGAGTGTGATAGAGTGATTCCACTTCTCAGTCTTTATCTTACAGAAATATGAGCACAAGGGTATAAGGATGTATTATTACGGCATCCACTATTGGTATTTCAAAAAAGAAATGTAAAAATAAATATCCAACAGTGGAGGAATGACTAAATGGTACGTCTACTCTATAGAATATCATATAACTTTAACAAGAGTGAGGTAGATCTATTCATGTAGAATGAACACAGGGTTGTATTAACTAGAATCAGCAGGTTTCAGAACGTTCAGTATGGTTTAGCATGCATAAGAATAATCCTGTCTTCAATATTTATTGCACATCTTGTTTCGGATGCTCTTCAAAGTGCGTTATATGTATTACCATATTTCACTAAACCTGTGATGTTGTTTATTGAATGCTTACAACATACTTGGACATGTGCTAAACTTTCTGATTTCAGAGATAGAAAAATGCGGGAAAAAACTGTTCTTTAAAAACAATTAGGGGCCGGCTCCATGGCCGAGTGGTTAAGTTCGCGCGCTCTGCTGCAGCGGCCCAGGGTTCATCAGGCCACGTTGAGGCGGTGTCCCACATCCCACAACTAGAAGGATGTGCAACTAAGATATACAACTGTGTACAGGGGGGGTTTGGGGAGATAAAGCAGAAAAAAAAAATTGGCAACAGTTGTTAGCCCAGGTGCCAATCTTTGAAAACAAAAAACAATTAAATATGATACTTTGCTTAATCTTCACAATAGTATAAAGTTGGTACCATTGTTTCTCCCATTTTGCTGATGAGAAAGTTGAGGCACAGAGAAATCCAAGTAATTTGCCTGTCTGTAAGTAGTAGAATGTAGTGTGATCCCATAAAAAACAACTAAAGAGTTCTGGATAAAGACAATGACTGTAATTTCTCATTCATCTAATTTTCCTATCCACTCCCTCCCCTCCCAATCTCCAGTAAAAGGATTGATTTAAAGCATAAGGAAAGGGGGAGGGGCAGTAGATACAACAGAATTTTGCAGGAGGGGAAGCAGATGAATGAGCAGTTACAGACCTGGCAGACCAAAGAATGCTGAATCCTGGACCAGAAACTGGAGAAAGCTGAGAAGCAGCCTGATATGTTCAGGAATGAACATACTCCTGGTATCCCTGGAAGTAGGGTGAAGAGCAGCTGAAACAAGAAGAACTGGTTGAAGGCATAGTTCCCTTCTCTCACTCTACCCTCTAGGTGACTGCCCCTCCTCCACCTCAGCAGAAGTATGGAGGTTTATTCTCTTGACAGAGTAAAACAGACAATCTCTGGAATAAGGGTCACTGAGCACAGTTACAGGCATTATACTGAATAAAGGGGAATCAGCAGACATTTCCCACACTGTTCCCAGAATACCAGGAGCCAAGCTTTACCCCCTGGGCAGATGAGTCTTTTTCTTTGAGGAAAATGAAGCCCAATATGAAAGATCTATAGATAACCGTATTGAGGTCTCCCAGCTGAGGGTTCCTCATGGTCGTTGGCTCAGGGGCAAATGATCTCATGGTCAATGGCTCTCATCTTCATGCACAGAGCTTCCAAACAGCTCTTAGTTCCCCACTTTTATTCATGAGCAGAAAGGCAAAGATTACCAGACACGAGGCTCTCCTCTCACAGGAAAGAAAGAGATCAAAACAAACTGAAGAAAGACACTTGGACGAAATTGAGACAATGCAGAAAGAAGAAAACTTTAAAAACTATCATGCATATCCTCAAAGATAAGAAAAGATACCTGAATGTATGGAACAATAATTGAGAATATTCAGAAGGGACAAAAGTTCCCTGAAAGGAAAAAACATGAAAGCAGGGCCAGCCCTGGTGGCCTGGTGGTTAAGTTCAGCGTGTTCCACTTCAGTGGCCTGGGTTCAGTTCCTGGACATGGACCTACACCACTTGCCTGTTGGTGGCCGTGCTGTGGAGGTAGCTCACATACAAAAAGAGGAAGATTGGCAACAGATGTTAGCTCAGGGTGAATCTTCCACAGCAAACCAAAAAAAAAAAAGAAAAAACATGAAAGCAGAAGTCATAGCCAATAGAAAGACTGGAAGATAAAGTTGAGGGATGTTGCTATACTCCTAGAAAGTACAGCAAAAAGACACAGATATGAAAAATAGGAGAAAAAAAGATAAGAGAATTAAAGGGCCAGTCAAAGAAGTGCAACAGCTGAATAGAAGTTCCATAAAGAGACAATATATAAAAAAGAGTTGAGTAAATCATAAAATAATTCAAGAACATTTTCCATGAGTTTCCACATTGAAAAGGTCCATTGTGTGCCCAGCACAATGAATGAGCATGGACCCACATCAAGACTTAGCAGTGTGAAATGTCAGAACACTGAAGACAAAGACAAGATTCCATAAGCTTCTAAGGAGAAAAGAAACTGGTCCCATATCAGGGATCCAAATGGCTTCAGAATTCTCAACAGCAACATTACAAATAGAAAAGAAGAGAGGAATGCCTTTGAAATTCTGAAAGATGATTTTTCAACCTAGGATCTATACCCTGTTAAACCATCAACACCATCATTAAAACATGTGGAGGGGCCACCTGGTGGCATAGTGGTTAAGTTTGCACGCTCCACTTCGGCAGCTTGGGGTTTTCAGGTTCGGATCCTGGGTGTGGACCTAGCACCACTCATCAAGCCACACTGTGGTGGCATGCCACATAAAATAGAGGAAGATTGGCACAGATGTTAGCTCAGTGACAATCTTCCTCACAAAAAACCCCCAAAAAACAAACAAACAAAAATTATGTGGATAAGACATAATCAGAAATGCAAGTATACAAGGTGTTAAAAATTTTAGCTCTAATGCATCTTTTCATAAGACACTACTGGCAGATATGGTCCACCAAAACTAGAGGGCAACAAAGATAAAAAGTTATGTGGTCGATCTTAAAAGTTCTCATCACAAGGAAAAAAAATGTATAACTTTGTGTGGTGAGGGATATTAACTAGAATTATTGTGGTGATCATTTTGCACTGTTTACATATATCAAATCATGATGTTGTACACCTCAAATTAATATAATGTTATATGTCAATTAAATCTAAATTTTTTTTAAAAGAGAGAAATAAAGATATGGGATTCAGGAAACAGGAGAGCCAAAACAGGAGAGAAGCAAAAGGAATTCCCCAGAGGCTGGAAGGAACATTCTAGGATGACAACTGTGTTCCATACATGGCCACCTATCCAGATTGGAGCAGTATGACTCCAGAGAGAGACAGACTGAAGGCTGTTGCATTCAAGAACTTGGCTGTTGGGACTGGCCCCGTGGCTGAGTGGTTAAGTTTGCGCTCTCTGCTTCGGCGGCCCAGAGTTTCACCGGTTCGGATCCTGGGTGCAGACATGGCACTGCTTATCAAGCCACACTGAGGCGGCATCCCACATGCCACAACTAGAAAGACCCACAACTAAAATATACAACTATGTACCAGGGGGCTTTGGGGAGAAAAAGGAAAAATAAAATCTTCAAAAAAAAAAAAAAAAAAGAACTCAGCTGCTTTTGTATCCTCTTTTTAAAGTTAAGACTATAGACCCAGGTGAGCCTGGCCCTGATTGTTACCTTCCTTCAGGTTGTCTTGACCAGGTTTGTGATGAAGTTCCTGTTCTCCTTGAATTGGGAAATAGGGCAAGCAAAAAAGAGATAGTGACACCATAGCTTTGGGGCTAAAGCCACCATTGCCAGCCCCTGGCCACACCAGTGTCCTCCTGCCCCGAGGATCATCCTGAGACTAGGGTAGGTCAGGGTCTCCGAAAGGGGATGGGCTTCTTGGCGTCAATCATCAGAGACCTCAGACAGGAAACAGAGTCCAAAGGAACTGGGACTGGTTTATGTAACTGTCGAGGGAGTGGTAGTCACCTTTCAGGGCTCCTTCTCTTAAGTTAGCTCTTTTCAGTTGAATCTGAAGGTCCTTGTGGAAGGTCCTGTGGGGTAGGAATTAACTAGCCCCTCTGCCACATGGAGGGATGATCAGAGTAGGCAGGGAGACCTCCCTGCCGGGGAGCACCAACTGGAGATGACTGGGCTGCATATTGTAAAGCAGATGATCTGGATTCTTGTGTTACTTGATACCATGGCATGAAAAAAAAGGGAGGAGGGAAATGTTATAGAATAAACAACTAAAAGACATAACAACCAGATGTAACATGTAGACCTTTTTTGGATCCTGACTCAAACACACCAACCATAAAAAGACATTTTTGAGACAATTAGGAAAATGTGAACAATAATTGCATATCATGTGATATCAAGAAACTGTTGTTAATTCTGTTAGATATAATAATGGCATATTTTTGTTTAAATCTTTATAAGTTAGAGATGTATACCAAAGTATTTAAGCATGCAATGACATGATATCTGAGATCTGCTTTATTTATTTATTTATTTTTTGAGGAAGATTAGCCCTGAGCTAACTGCCAGTCCTCCTCTTTTTGCTGAGGAAGCCTGGCCCTGAGCTAACATCCATGCCCATCTTCCTCTACTTTATATGTGGGACGCCTACCACAGTATGGCGTGCCAAGCGGTTCCATGTCCGCACCCGGGATCCGAACAAGCGACCCCCGGGCTGCCGAGAAGCGGAACGTGCGAACTTAACCGCTGTGCCACCGGGCCGGCCCCTGAGATTTGTTTTAAAATACTCGAGAAAAAAAAAAGTATGAAAGGGTAGAGAGATGAAACAACATTGGCAAAGTACCGGTAATTGTTGAAGCTGAGTGATGGGTATATGGGGGTTTATTATATGCTCCTTTCTACTTTTGGGTGTGTTTGAAAATTTCCATAATACCATGTTCAAAAAAAGGGGATCACAATCAGTGCAGAAAACTCATAAATACAGATAAGCAAAAAGGAAAACATATTATGTATAATCCTACCATCCAGTAACATTTTGTATCTCTTTCCAGTATACACATACGCACATACACACAAACATAAAGATTTTAAAATTGGGATCATACCAGATATATTGTTTTACATCCTTTTTTTCTTATTTTACATATCATGAACGGTTTCCATGCATTATTTTTTTCTGCAACAGCACTCTACATAGTTGCATGGTATTTCACCTTATAAATTGTTTTCTATCGTTACCATAGGATACGTTGATTCTTTTCTTTGTTTCATTTATTTGTGATTATGAATGATACAGCAAAGGGTATCAGCCTTAATAGTTTTCCTGGAATAAGTTCCTAAAAGAGGACTAGTTGTGTCAAATCTTAGTTTATTTCTGCAAACTAAAGTTGAATGATTCTCTGTCCTCTCAGCTGCCTTCTGCTTTCATTCATCCGTGTCCTTAATTCATCTCTTTCTTTGTTTTGAAATTGTACTTGTCTTTCAAGACCCACTTCCAACCCTGAAGTCCTTCTGAGATCTGTCCTCGACTTCTCTAATTAGATTGCCAGTTCCTAGAAAGTACTAAAGAGGGGTCCAGTTTTGCTTCCAACCATAAGATCTAATTTCTGAATGCCTCGAAATGATTTGCAGTTCTGGTGAACAGAGTTGCCTGAAACGATGATTCCTAAATCAAAGATCTTCACATTCACCTAGAGAGATTAAAAAGGGAAAAATACAGACCCCTGGGTCCACACGCCAAAGATTCTAACTGGGTTCGTTGGGGAGACTCTGATGATCATCAGATTTGGCCAATGCTGTTTTAGAAACACTTTCCCCGCTTAATGTTACTTCTACGGTCTCTTTATTGGATTATTATTTCTTCCCGTTTCTTCAAGTGCTATTTATTAGAGTTTCTCCAGTATTTACATTTCAGGTAACCCATGTCCATAAGGGTCTGCAAATGGTGCCCAAACCCTTTTTCTGTACAAAGCAGGACTGTAAATTCTCAGCACTTGAGTTTCCTCAGGACTAAGGGAATAAATTATTCCTTTGCTCCTACCTGCCAAGTCTTATCTGGTTAACTGATAGGGTTCTTGGAGGTATTTCATAAGACTCCAGATATAGACGAAGAGTATCCATCACACTCATCTGTTCCCACTTTGGCTGCGAATGTCACTGCCCAACGAGCCTCTTGGGATTCCTGGCCTGAGTGGAACTCACCAACACTGATGTTCTTGCCAGCTTACGTTCACCTCAAAGTAACAGAGCAATTCCTCAAAAGCCATGTTGTAGCAAAGTGGAGCATACCTCAAAAAAGGGTGGAAGAGACCCTTCTCCTATTTTGTTGTTACTGCCATTGAGTCAATTCCAACTCCTAGAGCTGAACCCTGCCTGGTGTTTTTTGTGCCATCCTCTCATCTTCCAGCACTTTATCAGACAACGCTCCACTGCTACTCACAGGGTTTTCATGGCCAATTTTTTCGGAAATGGGTGGTCAGGTCCTTCTCCCTACCTTCTCTTCTACCTTACCACATTTTGTCACCCGGGCCCCAGAGTAACTCTGCTTGAAACTTGGAATCAAACAGGAAAACAGCTTTAACCTGCAGCACCTCTCTCTACAAGACTCAGCCACAGACTGGTCCTCAAGGCTGGGCAGTAGGACGTGAGGCTGTCTTCCCATGAAAGCTTCTCTCTTCTTCCTCATCAATATAAGCCCTGCACATAAACTTATGCAAATAGCAAGAGCAGTACAGCACAGCAGTTGAGTCTTGAGAGGACCTGTCTCAAGTCAGCCTACGTTAAAAACCAGTTCTGCCTCTCACAGCTGTGACATTGGCCACATTTCTCCAAGAGCCTCAGTTTCCTTACCAGTAAAATGAGGATGATAATATCAGTCTCAAAAGATTGTTGTAAGAGTTGAAAATGTAATAGTTTTTGCAAAGTTTTTTTAGCACAGTGCCCAGAGGATAGTAAGTGCTTAATAAATATAACAGTGATTATTACCTGTACTGTACCTGTACCTCATCAGGCACACCTAATAAGGACTGAATTTCAGGAGTGGGCCCAATTTAAGGCCAGTCTGGGGCCCACAACAATATTATGACTGATTCTTTAAAAAGAGGACACATCTTATACATACAAATAAATATTGTTTACTTCAAGTTGTCATCACCTTGGAAGCAATGCATTTAGTCCAGGGATGTTTCCACTTTCCAAAACATTTTTGGGATACCCAATTCAGAAATGTCTACAGGGTCTGTGATACATTCTTTTGAACATCCTCATAGGTAGCAAATCTTCATCTTCTATAAAGATAAATTCAATTTTTGAAATAATCAGAAGTTGGTGATAAATAAGGTACAGGGGAAAATGAGATGGGCTTTTTTTCCCCCCCGAGGAAGATTTGCCTGAGCTAACATCTGTTGACAATCTTCTTCTTTTTGTATGGGGGTTGCCACCATAGCATGGCCACTGACAGATGAGTGGTGTCAGTCCACACCTGGGAACCGAACCCAGGTCGCCAAAGTGGAGCACACCAAATTTAACCACTAGGCCACCAGGCCCAGGACTGATTTTCTTTTATGGCTCCACATAGATTTTATCCTTTTAAAATAAATTAATTTTTAAAGATAAAAACAAAATCTGTTTAAATGAAAAGAAAAAAGAAAATTACCCATAAGCCTACCTCTTTAATACAACCACTGTTGTTTTGGTGTCTTTTTGCTTATCTTTTTTTAATATACAGTTTTAAAAATAGTAGTAATAATGTACAAATAATTTGTAACATGCTAACTTAATTTAACATTATATCATCAGCATATTTTCGTTTTGCTGTAGAGTCCTCATAATAGTAATTTTAATGGCTGCATAATATTTCATTAGATGGATGTGCCAGAATTTACTTAACTGCTTCTCTTTTGCTGAACATTTAGATTGTTTCAACATTTTTATTATTATGAAATATATGTAGCTTTTTCCATACTTTTGCTTATTTCCTCAGCATGGATTACCAGAAATGGGAATATTGGATCAAAGGGTATGAGGATTTGGTGGGGGTTTTTTTCTTTTCTTTTTTTTTTGAGGAAGATTAGCCCTGAGCTAACTACTGCCAATCCTCCTCTTTTCACTGAGGAAGACTGGCCCTGAGCTCACATCCATGCCCATCTTCCTCTACTTTATATGTGGGACGCCTACCACAGCATGGCTTTTGCCAGTCGTTGCCATGTCCGCACCTGAGATCCGAACCAGTGAACCCTGGGCCACTGAGAAGCAGAACGTGAGAACTTAACCACTGAGCCACCAGGCCGGCCCCAATTTGGTGGTTCTTGATATTCACTTTCAAATTGTTTTCCAGTAGGTTTTCACTAATTTATAATGCCACTAAAAACATTAGAATCCATTTCACTACATCTAAAAAAAGCACTTGGTATCACAATTTTAATATATTAGGAACTAGAAAAATATTTTACATAAACCAATTTTTTTAATTGCAAGTTACAAAGGCAATCTGACCTCAATTTGGCTGTTCTCATTCACCACAAACTTTGCCTTTTAAGTACTATGAAATCCTTGAAAGAAAAAGGGGCCCATTTTTCCTTCTTTTAATAAGTTTGGAGCTCTTTTTATTTATATTTTTTTTTGCTGAGGAAGATTCACCCTGAGCTAACATCCACTGCCAACCTTCCTCTCTTTTTGTATATGAACCGCCACCACAGCATGGCCACTGACAGACGAGTGGTGTCGGTCGGCACCAGGAACTGAACCAGGCGGCCAAAGCAGAGCGCTCCAAACTTAACCACTAGGCCCCTGGGGCTGGTCCTGGAGCTCTTTTTATCTAAACCAATTTTGAAGTCAATCAGTTTGACGTCCCCTTCCACCCAAAAAATCCAGAAAATTATTTGAACAATGGGGAAAATTTGTAAATAAGTGTGTGATTTCTCAAAATGAGTATTTTGAAGGGAGTCACTTATTTAGATGTTTATCTTCTGATATATATATATATTTTAATTAATCTCATCACTTCAAGGACACCTCCAAGGAAAAACATAGAAACAATCAGAGTCAATTTGACAGAACGCCAGTGTGATGACTCACATCCTGTCCACCTCTAGGGTTCAGTGTCGCTTCTCTGTCGTTGGGCCCCAGCTGCTCAGATCCTGCCACTGCCTAAGGGCATCCTGGGTGTGGGCTCCTCTCTCTTTTGAGAAGAGAGGAGATCACCTTTTAAAGTGACCTCAATAAAATAAGAAAAAAAAATTTCTTTTTGCTAAAAAATGCTAAAAAAAAATAAATAAATAAAGTGAATGGGGAAGACTGACCCCTCCTTCACACCCTCGAACTAGCCACACCAGCTAAGAAGCAGACAGGTGGAAATGCCTGACACCCTTACTCTCTTACTAACGCAATGATCTTCTTCTGTTATGTTTTGTTTTTAATTGTTGTTTTTAAGTGACACAAGAAATACACACTCATCATAAAAAGAAAGATAAGTAAAAACAATAAAAAGTACAGCACATTTCCAACACCAAACCATAACTGTTAACATTTTGAATTATTTACTTTCATATCATTTTCTCTATGTACATGTCTTATAAAAAATATCATAGCATACATGCTTTTAAACTTTTTTTCACATAATAATAATTACTGCTTATATCTATAAATGTTTACTATGAGACAGGTATGATTCCAACTAGTCTTACATGTAACTCATTTAATCCTCATTATAATTCCATCACGAAGGCAATATTCATATTCCCATTTAATGATAAGGAGACTGAGGCAGAGAAGTTAAGTAATTTGCCTAAGGTCACAAAGTTAATAACTATCTGGAATATTTTTCCACGTCATTAAATTCATTTCTACAAAATTTTTTGAATGGCTGCAAGATATGTCATTGCACGGATGAAGAATCATTTAATTATTCCATTTCCTTTTAGGAGACCTCTAGATTACTTCCATTTCTTGCTTTTATATACATCACTAAGATAACCAGCCTTCTCCTACATCCTTCTTGTACATATCCTTAATTATTTCCTTAGGCTACATGCCCTCAAGAACAGTTGCACTGGTTTTTATTTTCTCCAAAAATGTGTTCCTTTCTCCATGACAATACATGTTGTAAATTTTAACACTTTCACCTACAGCAACTTTTTAAAATTCATTTTACCAGTTCTGAGAAATAAATTAGAGCACTAAAGGATGAGTGATTTCTCTAGAGTAAAAAAGCCAGGATCTCAAAGTCCCCCTTTCCATAAACTCCTACTGCTTTTGACAGATGCTGAACCTCATGGCTTACACGCTAACTCATTGCAGAGGAATGAGGAGTGTTAACCTAGGACAAACCAGCTTACACAGGCAAGATTCTTGTGGTCTACAACTCAGCATTCACTAATTCACTCATTCATTCAATAAATATTTGAAAGGTTATTATATGAGTAGTACTAAGCTAGGCACAGGGGTTATAGAGTTCACAGAAATAAAATAAGATAAAATAGAATAATGCTAAATAAAACAGCACATTACCTGGCACATAATAATTGATCAATAAATCAATATTTATGCCAGGCACTGTGCTAAATGAGAGGATTATCTCATTTAATCCCTACAACAACCTCAATGAACTAGGTTCTATTATCATCCCCATTGTGTGGATAAGAAAACTAAGGCCTAGGGAGGTTTACCCAGGTTGAACAACATACTTGTGGCAGAGTTCACATTTGAACTCAAGATTCCAGAGTCTGTGCTCTTAACCATCACGCTATACAACAAAACACAATTCCTCCCTTTAAGAAGCATACAGTCTCAGGGGCCGGCCTGGTGGTATAGTGGTTAAGTTCACATGCTCCACTTCGGCATCCCAGGGTTTGCAAGTTCAGATCCTGGGCACAGACCTACACACCACTCGTCAAGCCCTGCTGTGGTGGCATCCCACATAGAAGAACTAGAATGACTTACAAGTAGGATCTACAACTATCTACTGGGGCTTTGGGGACAAATTTAAAAAAAAGAGAGAAAGATTGGCAATAGATGGTAGCTCAAGGCCAATCTTCCTCACACATACTCACACAAATAATAATAATAATAAAATTTAAAAAAAGAAACAGTCTTGTTAATAACACTAAAGTTGAAGACAGCTAACAAGTATTAAGCACTCATGTGCCAGACTTCTGCTAGGTGTTTATGCATATTCATCATTTAATTCATAGGACAAGTCTATGAAGTAGGTATTATAATTATGCTTGTTTTACAGATGAGAAAATAGACATTCTGAGAGTTTAAATAACTTGCCCAAGACATAAAAAGCTATTAAATGGTAGCACTAGAGGGGCCAGCTGGGTGGCGCAGCAGTTAAGTGCGCACGTTCCGCTTCGGTGGCCCAGGGTTCGCCATTTCGGATCCTGGGTGCAGACATGGCCCTGCTGGGCACGCCATGCTGTGGTAGGCGTCCCACATATGAAGTAGAGGAAGATGGGCATGGATGTTAGCTCAGGGCCAGTCTTCCTCAGCGAAAAGAGGAGGATTGGCAGCTGTTAGCTCAGAGCTAATCTTCCTCAAAAAAAAAAAGGTAGCAGTAGAAGCCAAGATAAACAGACAAAGAATTATTGTATAGGGAACATGATGGAATGTGGAATGAGCGATGCTACTTAGCTGCAATCAAATGTCAGAGGTCAGAGGAAAGAGACTTCATGAACTTCTTGTGGTCCAAGAATGATGGCAGAAGGACAGAAAGGGAAAATCCTGGTGACGTGTCAGGTCATGTTGAAAGCCTTCACACCGGTTAGTTCTTCCTATCCTCTATGTAATAAAGGTATTATTTTTCTCAGTTTGACAGATGAGGAAGTGGATTCTCTGGGAGGTGATGTAATATGTTCAAGGTCACATAGCTAGTAAATGGCATGGCTAGAATCAGAATCTATATTTATCTCTCGAGCCTGAGCCCTTAACTACTATGCTTTCTCTTACATGCTGTCTATTGTGTGATCTTGCTTTTTGGTTGTGTAGGAGTCACAGAGGCGGAGATAAGTGGAAAAGGCAAAGATGAAAGGGTATAAGAAGATAACACGTAAGCAAAAGCACTGAGGTATATCCAAGGAAAAGGAAGCAGACCTGCTTGATCAGGGCTAAAGATTCATTCGTTTTGGGAAGGAGCCTGTTGTTCACATAACTTTTATGACTATACAGACCATATAAATGTCTGTTTCTGCCATTATAATGGGAGATATTAAAGACAGGGATTGTATCTTAGCTATTGCTGTAACCGAGAGCCCAGCACAGTGTTTAGATTGTAGTTCCAGCACACAGGTTGGAAAAATAGGGAGTACTCACATTGCATAGATCTCTGGATGGGGCAATTAAGGTAGTCCACAGTGCAAATATCCTAAGCAAAATAATAGGTACTCAGGGCTGGCAGGTGGCCCAGTGGTTTAGTTTTCTTGCTCTGCTTGAGTGGCCTGGGATTCACCAGCCCGGATCCCGGGTGTGGACCTACACACCGCTTATTAAGCCATGCTGTGGCAGGCGTCCCACATATAAAGTAGAGGAAGATGGGCACGGATGTTAACTCAGGGCCAATCTTCCTTAGCAAAAAGAGGAGGATTGGCAGCGGATGTTAGCTCAGGGTTAATCTTCCTCAAAAAATAAAAAAACAATAGGTACTCAAATCCAACAGTGTATTTAAAAGATAATATCATGATGCCTAGGAGTTATCCCAGGAGTACAAGGATGGCCCGATAACAGAAAATGTATCAATATAATTCATCACATTAATGGAGCAAAGGGTAAAAATCACGATTTTTTTTTTACACTTAATAGAGAAACTTGATACAATAGCATTAAGATCAGGACTAAGTGGTGGATGCTCATTATTACCACTGGACTAGTGTTCCTAGAGTACTGGAGAGTCTGTCCAATTCTAGACAAGAAAAAGGTGGAAGAGGTATGTACTCTTTCTGCTTGGCACGCTTGCCAATGATTTCACAGTCTGTATGAAAAACACAACATAATCAGCAGGCAAACCATCAGAACTATAAAAGACTTATTAATCAAGTTTGTAGGAATAGAAGCCATCTTACAAAAATCAGTAGTGTTCTTCTATAATCACCTTAAAAATGTAGTAAAAAATATAACACCATCTACAATAGCAACTGAAATATAATCTATAGCAAGAATCAGCAAACTTTTTCTGTAAAGGGCCTGACAGTAAATAGTTTCAGCTTTGCAGGCCACGTAGCCTCTGTTGAAGCCACTGAACTTCGTCACTGTAGTACAAAAGCAGCCATAGACAATATTTCGATGAATGAATGTGGCTGTTCCAGTAGAACAGACAGCAGGCTGATGTGCATGGGTGTAATTTGCGGACTCCTGGCCTATAGAATTTGGCCTAAAAGCAATGCCTAAGAAGTTTATCAAGAAAAAATTTAAACTCTTTTCAGGGACATAAGAAAACCTGAATAAAGGTCATAATTGGGATAACCCCAGTAGTGTAAAGATTGTATTCACTTTTTTAACAAATATTCAGAGTGACTACCATAGGCCAGGTATTGTTTTGGGTGCTGGGGATACGACAGAGAACAAAACAAAGCAGCTGTCCTCATGAATCTTACATTCTGGTAGAGAGGCAGTGAATAAATAACCTAAAGTCAGATAGTAATAAATCCACAAAAAAGATTAAATAAGGTAAAGAGAATGATGGATAGTGAGTGTGTTACTTCATTTGGGATGGTCAGGGAAGGCCTCTCTGACATTTTAGCAGAGACCTCCAAGAGTGAAGGAAGGCTGCCACACTGAATTCTGGGGAGGGAGTGTTCCATGCAAAGATATCAGGTCTCCCCCAAATTAATCTATACCTATTCAATGAAATTCCAATAAAAATTCCATTAGTAATGTTGAGAAACTAAAACTTACTCCAAAGTGAATATGAAAGACTAAAGGTCTATGAAAGCTAAGTCTGTTTTGAGGGGGAAATAAAAGTGGGGATACCTGCCCTGCTGGTAGAACTGGCTCTACCACAAGACACAGTAATAAAGATACTGTGTTGCTGCCACTGAAACAAGGAAAAAAACCAGTGAGATAGAATGGAGAGCTCAGAGATAAAGGATGTACATGGGAACCTTGTGATAAAGGTGGCATCACAAAGCACTGGAAAGATCGTTTTTCAGATGGTGATAGAAAAACAAATTCACCATATGGAGAAAAAAGCTGAATTTTTACTGGAGACTGTTAAAGGTGGACTCCAGATGGATTAAAGACCTAAATGTGAAAGTTAAAACTATAAGACCAATATTAGAAAATTTAGGAAAATCTATGTCACCTAGGGGTAAAGAGTTCCTAATCAAGACTCCAAATCATAAGGTCAAAATTTAAGACACCTGCTTAATTAATGACATCACAGACAAAGTTAAGAGGAAGGTGACATACCAGGAGAAGGTATTTGAAATTTTTAAAACAAACAATGAATCATGTCTAGAATATACACATAATTCTTAAAAACTAATACAACAGGAAATCAAGTAGAAAAAATAGGCAAAGGATATAAGTGGATACTGGGAGAAGGTATTTGCAGTGTTTAAAACAAACAAAGGATTAATGTCTAGAATATATGAAGAATTCCTACAAATAAACAAGACAAGAAATCAAATAGAAAAATAGGTGAAGGATATAGAGGCCTTAGTTTCATATATTAAGACATCTATACAACTTCTTATACAAAAAAGCACATTAGAAAAAGGCTCAAGGGGCCAGCCCCGCGGCCAAGTGGTTATGTTCTCGCACTCCGCTGCAGGCGGCCCAGTGTTTCGTTGGTTGGAATCCTGGGCGCGGACATGGCACTACTCACCAAACCACGCTGAGGCAGCGTCCCACATACCACAACTAGAAGGACCCACAACGAAGAATATACAACTATGTACTGGTGGGCTTTGGGGAGAAAAAGGAAACAAATAAAATCTTTAAAAAAAAAAAAAACAAAAGAAATGAGGGGGTCGGCCGGGTGGTGTAGTGGTTAAGTTCACATGCTCTGCTTCCTTGGCCCATGGTTCACGGGTTCAGATCCTGGGCACGGACCTACATGCAGCTCACCAAGCCACAGGGTGGTGGCATCCAATGTACAAAATAGAGGAAGACTGGCACAGATGTTAGCTCAGGGACAATCTTCCTCAAGAGAAAAGAGGAAAATTGGCAACAGATGTTAGCTGAAGGCCAATCTTCCTCACCAAACCCCCCCCCTCACAAAACTCTACAACTATTAAAATGATCAATGTTTATCCCACTAACAACTGCTATTTTTAAAAAATCCATTAAAAGTCAAACAATAAATGGGAAAAATTATATAAAAGCGGATCAATGAAGAAATTCACATAAAAATGTCAATATATAAAAAACTTAAACCACACTGACGAATATATTTTTTTTGAGATTGGCACCTGAGCTAACAACTGTTGCCAATCTTTTTTTTCCTGCTTTTTCTCCCCAAATCCCCCCAGCACATAGTTGTAGATCCTTCTAGTTGTGGCATGTGGGACATTGCCTCAGCATGGCTTGATAAGTGGTGCCATGTCTGCGCCCAGGATCTGAACCAGGATCCCCTGGGCCGCCGAAGGAGAGCACACAAACTTACCCACTCAGCCAGGGGCCGGCCCCCGCAATGAATATTTTGTAAATGAAAATTAAAACGTCACCATTTATCATCAAATGGGAAAAAAAATGTTTTCATCATACCTAGTTTTGGCAACAATGTTGGAAATCTCATGTACAGCTGGTGGGAGTGAAAACTGGGACATTTCTGGAAGGCATTTGGCAATGCATGGCGGAAGTCTTAAAACAGTGCACACTCTTTGACTCAGCAGTTCCCCAGAATTTATCCTAAAGAATAATCATAGATGTCAACAAAGATTTAATTAAAAGCACTAGCATTACAGATCGTCTATAAAAGCAAAAAGTTGGGATCAAATTAAAAATCTCAAAGCAGGGGTATCAATTAAGTTATGGAAAATCCATATGATGGGATACAAATAGCAATTATAATTACCAATATTTAAATAACAGGTCTGCTGATTAGTAGCTGAAAAGCCTAGAGAAAGCTAATTAATCTCTCTGGACCTCAGTTTCCCTATTTATGAAAGGGGTCTGTTGTGAAGATTAAATTAATTGACATGCCTAAAGCACTTAGGATAGCCCTGACACATAATAAGAACTCAGTAAATGGGTTTTTTCGTTTGTTTTCGTTTTTTTACTGAAGGACACTGTAGGCTAATGTCTTGGAAAGATGTTAATGATAACAAAAAAGGAGTTTACAAACCAGTATATACAGAATATTTTTATAAAATAAATATAGCTCATTAATATATAAATTTACAAAACTAACAACTAGAAGGATATATACCAAAATAGAAATAGTAGGGGCTGGCCCTGTGGCCCAGTGGTTAAGTTCAAGCGCTCCACTTCCATGGCCCAGGGTTTCGCCGGTTCAGATCCTGGTTGCTGACCTAGCACCACTCATCAAGCCATGCTGAGACGGCGTCCCCCATGCCACAACTAGAAGGACTCACAACTAAAACATACAACTATGTACTAGGGGGCTTTGGGGAGAAGGAAAAAAATAAAAATAAAAAAATAAATAAAATCTTAAAAGAAGAATAGCACACAGATACAAGAGAAAAAGGTTACGAACAAAGTTTAAAAAAAACAAAACAAAAACAAAATAGAAATAGTACATCTCTTTGAATAATAGGATTACAGAGTTTTTTTATTTTTGTATTTAAAAATTTTTCAATAACAAATGTGCTACTTTTATGTAAGATAAAAACTATCATCTTTATCAAAATTAAAACTAAAAACTCATTTTTTTGCTCCAACTGGTAGTGAATTCACCCCAAATTAGCAGGTAATACAGAATTAGTTACAGACATTTCTCTTCATAGCCTTTATTACCACACAATACAAGCTCCCAGTCTCTATTTCACAAACCTTATACGCAAACGGCTAAACAATTAAGAGATTTTTCTTTCTAAAAACCAATTTATTCCAGTTTCCCCTCTTTATGCACAGGGATCAGACACATTCTCCATGTTATCCCGAGCCTTTAATTTAGAAAGGCTGTCACAAAAGTGAACCTGCCACATGAGTAAAACAGCGCAAGGAACCAACCAAATTCTCACTGTCCTCCTTCCTGAGGGAAGAATGCCTGGCTGGCAGTGGTGAAATGGGGCATTTATAACATCTTACTTTTTGTAACAAGTGAGGACAGGCCCCAATGGTGGACAGACTGTCTTAGTCACATAAGCCTTTTGGGGTCTATTTTCTCTAGGTGAACCAGAGGTTTCAGCTGCTCGGCAAAGTTCCTCATGTCATCAGAGACCATG
This sequence comes from Equus przewalskii, assembly GCF_037783145.1. NCBI lineage: Eukaryota > Metazoa > Chordata > Mammalia > Perissodactyla > Equidae > Equus > Equus przewalskii. Next base: position 27,519,470 of record NC_091832.1, read on the forward strand.
TCCTGCCCAGCTGGTGCAACAACACTTAGTTCCACAAGATAGGAGAGTGACAAGGCTTCAGTGCTCTCTGTGTTCCCTGGCACCAGGATGCGGAAGATCTTGTACACCATAATCTTCATGATGCCCTTCCGGAACAAGTGTCCCTTGGCGACAAACTCATGGTCCATGCGGAAGCCCATTTCCATCAGGAAGTCTGTGAGGTTCTCAGATGTTGCAATGTCCACACAGTTTCGCACCAGGGCATGACGATTCTTGTCTCCCATTTCCGGCTGTCCCAGGTAGCGCAAATGCCAGGGTGCCCCTGCCCTATCCATAGAGCGCCGGGCCCTCAGAACAAATGGACTGGCCTGCTGGCCCTTAAGGAGGAACACCATCTCATGGTCAAGGAAGGTCTCAGGTTCCATGTTGTCACACAAACCACGAAGGCGGTGGATAAGGCTTTCCAAGCTGTGATCTAAAACACTTCCTGAAGAACGAAAAAGCACTATTGAGTCTCATCTTTCACTTTGGGTAATGGAATTAGTAAAAGATAGAAAAAACTTAAATGAAAAACCAAAACATTTTAGTGCAGTGTTTTATAAAGCCTAATGTGTGAGATTTTAGAGGGGTCATCCTGCCAGGGTACTGAATAACATTATGAGAAAATTAATCCCTTTTCAATGTTTTGCATTGCCTTATTTGGTACTACGAAGTCTTTAGGCCTTCTCTAACAATGCCAATCTCCAGCAGGCTTTGGGCTCAGAGCCTTTAACAGGCCACAGTATCTATCTAGAATAATAATACTGTTTTATTGTCATTTATTTTAAAAATTATCTCCTAGGGCCAGCCCTGGTGGCCTAGTGGTTAAGTTCAGCATGCTCCGCTTTGGTGGCTCGGGTTTGGTTTCCAGGCGCAGACCTACACCACTCGTCAGTGGCCATGCTGTGGCAGTGGCTCAAATGTGAAAAAAAAAAGAGGAAGATTTGCAACAGATGTTAGTTTAGGGTGAATCTTCCTCAACAAAAAAGAGGAAGATTGGCAACAGATGTTAGCTCAGGGCGAATCTTCCTCAGGAAAAAAAAATTATCTTCTATTTCCAGCAAACAAAAGTTTTCCATTTATAAAGGAAATATAACATTTCATTGTTTTGTTTTTTTTTTGAGGAAGATTAGCCCTGAGCTAACATCTACTGCCAATCCTCCTCTTTTTGCTGAGGAAGATTAGCCCTGAGCTAACATCTGTGCCCATCTTACTCTACTTTATATGTGGGACGCCTGCCACAGCATGGCTTGATAAGTGGTGCATAGGTCCATGCCTGGGATACAAACCAGCAAACCCCAGGCTGCCACAGCAGAGTGCGCAAACTTCACCACTGGACCTCCAGGCCAGCCCCATAACATTTCATTTTTATGTAATATATTTAAGTAAAAGAGAATGAACTGCTTCATAGAAATATACTAATATTTCATAGAAATATACTAATCTTTGTTCTCACCTTATTCAACCTCCCGGCAGCATTTGACATTATTATAGATTATGCCCACTTTGAAATCTATTCTTCCTTTGGCCTCTCGGACACAACTCTCAGTTCTTCACCTAATTTGCTGACCAGTCCTTTTATGTCTTCTTTGCTGGTTCTTGCTCATCTTCTCTAAATAGTGGAACACCCTAGGACTCAGTCCTGGTCCTCTTCTCTATCAACCATCTCTTCCTCTCTAGGTGACCTAATTCAGTCCTATGGCTTTAATATCATTTATGCCCTGAGGACTCCCACATTTATATCTCATGAACCACAGATGCATACATCCAACTGTCTACTCAACTTCTCCACTTGGATGCCTAACAGACATCTTCATCTTAACGTGTTCGGTTTCAAACTGTTGATTTTTCCGCCACAATCTTATTCCTCCTGCAGTCTTCCCCATCACAGTAAACGACAACTCTCTGCTTTCAGTTTCCCACACCAAAAACTATGGAATCATCCTCGACTCCCTTCTTTCTCTCACATCCTACATACAATCCATATTTTTAAAATATATGCAGAATCCAACCACTTCTCACTCCCTCAATCGCTTCCAACTAGTCCAAGTCCCCTTCATTTCAATACCCTGCTTCTACCCTTGCCTTCCTCTCTTCTCCACGCAACAGCCAAGTGGTCTTTTCAGAATATAAGGCAGATAATGACACTCCTCTGCTTGGAATCCTCCAATGGCTTCCCATGTCATTCAGGCCCCAAACTGTCTACAAGGCTCCAAATATTGTGATCTCTGCTACCCATCCAACATCATTTCCTTCCACTATCCCTCTAGATCACTCTCTTCAGCCACAGTGATCTTCTTGCTATTTCCAGAAAATGTCAATTATCTGACAAGTTATTTCTCTTCAGAGCCCCTTCCCTCAGTCCCCTCTCTCAGATATCTACATGTCTCACCCTATCGCCTTCTTCAGATCTTTGCTCAAGTGTCACTTTATCAGAGACGTCTTGTCTGATCACCCTAAATAAAATAGCGTATCTCCGTCCAATCTCTTTCCACTTTCCTGCTTTATTATTCTTTAGCATTATCACCTTGATTTTTTAGTCATCTTTCAATATATCAATTATGTATTGATTTTTTTTGGTCATCTTTTTTCCTCCACTGCTAGGAACATATTCAAATATTTATTGAATAAATCTGTTAAAGTAAATAAGAGTATATCATTGTCACTATGGCAAAAATTGACAGTGGGACTTAAATGACTAAATTTTTGGTAAGGGGTAGCACTGTAGGAAAAGCAACAGATCAGGTCCCAGTAATCACAGGATAGAAGATCAGGGGAGCGAGGAACAGCTCACTATTGTATCCTGCATTCAGGGCAGTGGCAGACATGTGTTTATTCATTCCTCAAACACTTGAGGAGCTTTGTAAGTGTTGGTTCATTCAACATATATTTACTGCGTGCTGTGCCAGGCACTCTGCTACAAAGCAGGGGGCCCTGCTCTCATGGAGATTACAGTTTAGTAGAGGAAACAAAAATAAATAAGTAAAGAGACAGAAATACAAGACAATAAAAGGGAGATGGGACAGAAAGCAATTGGTGGGGGTGGAGGAGGCCTCTTGGAGGGGTTGTAGGAGTCACAGAAGGTCTCTTGAGAGGGATGACAACTAAGCTGAGACCTGAAGGAGGAAAACCAGAGAGTTATGTGAAAAGCTGGAAAAAAGTGCTGAGGCAGAGAGATCAGCAAGTGCAAAAGCACGGAGGCAGGAAAAGGGCCTGGGGAATTCAAGGAAATGAAAGGCTATCAGTGTGGCTGAAGGGTAGTGAGCACAATGGAAGATGGGAACGCAAGGAGGATTTGACATGGGCCAAAGCATGCAGGCCTTGTATAGTCTGTGGTAAAGGTTATATTTTATTCTAAGGTCATCGGGCAGCTATTAGCTCCACACTTTATTCTCCAAGCAACGGGGAAAGACAGGACTGGATTTACATTTTTAAAAAGATCATTCCAGAAAAACTGGTATGGACTCTTCAATAAGACATGGTCATGGGGAGAGGAAAAAAAGCAGAGGCGAGGGGAGACTGGTCCAATTTAAAACAGACTTCAGGAAAAAAAAAAAGAGACTTAAGAGATACAATTATCAAATGTAACATATGAAACTTGATTGGATCCTAGTTACAAAACATTTTTGCAACAACTGGGAGGAAACTTTTGAATATGGACTAGATATTAGATGATATTAAAAATGTAAGGGCCGGCCCCATGGCCAACTGGTTAAGTTCGCACGCTCCGCTTCAGGGCCCAGGGTTTCACCGGTTCGGATCCTGGGCGCGGACATGGCACTGCTCATCAGGCCATGCTGAGGCAGCGTCCCACATGCCACAACTAGAAGGACCCACAACTAGAATACACAACTATGTACTGGGGGACTTTGGGGAGAAGAAGAAAAAAAAAAAGTGTTATTGGGGCCGGTCTGGTGGTATAGTGGTTAAGTTCGTGTGCTCTGTTTCGTCGGCCGGGGGTTTGCAAGTTCAGATCATAGGCACAGACCTTGCACCGCTCTTCAAGCTGTGGCGGCATCCCACATGAAACAGACGAAGATCGGCACAGATGTTAGCTCAGCGACAATCTTCCTCAAGCAAAAAGAGAAAGACTGGCAATAGATGTTAGCTCAAGGCCAATCTTCCTCACAGACACACACACACCCAAAGTATTATTCATTTTTTTAGATAATAATGAAGCATTGGGGTTATGAAGGAAAATATCCTTTTTTTAAGAGATGTATCCTGAAGTGTTTAGGGATAAAATGTTCTGAGGTCTGAAATTTTCTTCAAAACAACAAAAGAAAAAAGATGAAGCAGATATGGCAAAATGATAGAAATTGGTAAGTCTAGATGATGGATATGGAGTGTTCACTATATTAGTCTCTATTTTAAGTTTAAATTGTTTAATAATAAAACAATTTTTTAAAAAGATGACTAGCTGTTGTGTGAGAAGAGACAGATGATCAAAAATGGAAGCAATGTCATGAGTAACAGATTAGTAAAGTAATTCAGGCAAGGGATGATAAACCAAGGTGTGGTACTGCAGGTGGAGAAAAGACGTTGAAAATATATTTTGGGAGTAAAATGAATGGTACTTAGAGAGGGACTGGATCTGGGAGTAAAGTAAAAAATGGAGTCTGACTCCTGAATGCTTGGCTCAAGCAACTGGTGAATGACAGTGGCACTTTCATTTCATTTCATTTCATTCTGAGATGGGAAAGACGAGGACAGGCAGCTTGAGGAGTGAAAATTAATAAACCTATTTTGTTCATACTGAGTTCCTGAATGAATAATCTGAATTAAAGTCTAAACTCTTCCACTAAACATTATATGACCTTTTGAAAATCATTGTCCTCTCTGGGTTTCGAGTTTTTTCATCTAGGCAAGTTACTTTACCTCTTCCTGATCTATACGTTGGAGCTAATAATAATATCACAGAATTACCACATGATCCAGTAACTCACTTTTGGGTATATGTCCAAAAGAGTCCAAGGCAGGATCTTGAAGAGATATTTGCACACCCATGTTCACTGTAGCACTATTCCCAATAACCAAGAGGTAGAATCAACCCACTGCCCACTGACAGATGAATAGATAACGAAATGTGGTATGCACATACAACGGAATGTTATTCAGCCTTTCAAAAGGGGAGCCTGCTACATGCTACAATATGGATGAACCTTGAGGACATTATGCTAAGTGATATAAGCCAGTCATAAAAAGACAAATACTGTACAATTCCACTCACATAAGGTATCTAAAATAGTCAAAATCAGAAACAGAAAGTGGCAAAGTGGTTGCCAAGGGCTGGGGGGAGGGGTTGGGGGTATTCGTGTTTAATGGTTAAGTTGTTGTCTGTTGGGTGCTAGAAGCTATGCAGGCTGCCTTTGTATAACTGCCTCTCATCTCCACAGAAGCTGAATAGAAAAGACGAAAAACAGGTAATCCAAGCCCCTTGGTTCACTTACCCTGAAGCAGGTACTCCATCATGTTAATGGTGCCCCCGGTGACAGGCATCATGGTGACTGGAGGTGCCTCCATGGTGTCTGATTAAGTTGAAGACAGTACAACTGGATTCAGAGTCCTCAGTCAAGTAAAGCAGAGGATCTACCGGAAGAAGAGTTACACTTGTTAATACATCAAAGTGAAGAGACATCAGATGTGCTTGTGTCATTGGCCTTAACATCAAAAGATTTACTCATCCATTCAAAACTTTCTGTGTAACTGCTATATGGCCAGTTTCAGGAACTGATCATACCGAAATATACAAAGGAGAACTGGTCATCGAGTTACAGCATAACCTGCTAATCTCAAGGTCTGAAACTTCTAAAAGTTCTCTTGAAAAAAGTGCAATCTTGAGAAAGTCATCAAATCTCTCACTGTCTTCCATATAAGATGGGGTCAACGATATTAACTCCCACGGCTTTGTGGCTCAGGTGACACAATCGACATGCAATAACATTCAGAAGAACTGAAAGGTGACTTAAGGGACTTTGTCTACCCTTCAAATTTATCGATGAGGATATCGAGACTCGGAGAGGGGCCCAAGGACACACAGCAAGTCGGTGGCAGAGCTTGGACCAGACTAAAAGCTAGGCGTTCCGCCTCTCTGAAAATGCCTTTTAAAGCGAGCTAGACGGAAGCGCCAAATTCTTTTAAGATGTTTTAGGTCTTCCTAAGCCAGGATCGAGGACACGTGCCCACCACTTACATGAGAAACACACCTCCGCGCGCGCTCTAGTCTCTTCTCGCAAAATGGAGAATTATATCCACCCAAGCACCTCGGAGCTTTTGAGCTTCAATAAGCTCCCAGTCCTAAAATTAACGCCCCCTGGGAAACACAAGCACACCGCCTTCTCCTCTTCCCACTTCCGGCAAGAAGCCGACGTCGCGCAAACTTCTACACCGCCGCCCCGCAACGTAAGGGTGCCGAGAGGGCATGAAATCGCCCTCTTTGGCGCTGGCAACCAGAAGCGCGTGCGCAAGAGGCGTTGCCGCAGTGTGCAGGAGGGCGGCTTCGTTTGCAGCGTCTTTCTGGGAGCAACGGGGCCGACAGACGCTTGACGTCATGGGCCGTACTCCAGGAGAACATTTTATTTTTTTTCAAGTTCGACGACCTGGAGATGTTTTTTTTTAGGAAATCTCTTGGGCTGGCAGGGGAAAAGAGAGCCTGGGAATGGGAACTGCAGAAAAAAAAGAGGAGAGACTGTTAGAAAAGACTTCTTTTTTTGGGTCCCTGAGGGTTAAAAGGAAAGACCCTTTAGTGCTTAGCATAATATTCTGAACAGTTACGGAACTCAGTAATACACTTAATATTTGTCCACTTTACTGAGTATATTTTACTCCAATTAAAAAATATAGGGAGACAAGTGAATACAACAAATATTTGTTAAACTCTCTTCTTGTGTCAGGCATATAAGGTGCAGACTAAGTGGGAACAAGAGTGAGGTGAATGAGGCACTCTCCTGGAGCGAAAAATATGGCGACATAAAAAAATCTCAGTGACTGAGATGAGTAATATTTTAATGCAATATTTTACAAATTTAGTGCAAAAAATCCTTCATCAACAAAATATTAAATTTTAAAATTTGATTCCCACAGCAGCCCTATGAGCCACGTACACTTGTTACTGTAGTTTTACAGATGGGGAAATTTAGGCAATGAGATGTTAAATAATATTCAAGGGAGTGGAGAGGCTGGGATACCAATCTAAGCGGCTGACTTCAGCACCCACCCTCTTAATTATACTGTGTTTTCAAGTTATAGTTCCCCTGCTATAACCTACACTGCCTCCCATTCTTCTTTTTTTTTAATTGAACATTTCTTGAAAGTCTTTGTGTTCTAGACATTCTGTAAGCTGTTGACTTGATTCTGTTTGTGCCCTCAGAAGAGTTTATAGGCAAGTTGTGGGAATCAGAGAGTAAATTAAGGAGATAGTACCCTGTGATTTGATTCAATAGGATAATGAGATATAAACTGCTCAACTGCTTGGGAAGTGAGCAGGATACTTATCCATCATGGGGGCATCAGAGGAGTCCTGGAAAAAGTTATTAATGCCACAAATAACTTGAAGGATCAGCAGATGTTAGCCAGATAAAGAAGGAAGGAAAGGGAATCCCAGGTAATGAGAACAGCATGTACAAAAGGACATTGAGTTTCGTAGAATTAGGATATAGAATCTGAGGTTAGGAAGGGTAAGAAATGAGTACAGAGAAGGGATAAGACCCAGATCCTGCAGGACTTTGCGTGCCAGACCCAAGAACAGATGTGCACTTTAAAAAGAGCACTGGTGGGCCAGCCCTGTGGCTGAGAGGTTACGTTTGTGTGCTCTGCTTCAGTAGCCTGGGGTTCACTGGTTTGGATCCTGGGTGCAGACCACACACTGCTCATCAGGCCTTGCTGTAGCAGTGTCCCACATAGAAGAACTAGAATGACTTATAACTAGGATGTACAACTATGTACTGGGGCTTTGGGGAGAAAAAAAAAAAAAGAGGAAGATTGGCAACAGATGTTAGCTAAGGGTTGGTCTTCCTCACCACAAAAAAAAGCACTGGTAGGGCTGGCCTGGTGGTATAGTGATTAGGTTCGCACACTTGGCTTTGGCAGCCCGGGGTTTGCAGGTTTGGATCCCAGTGCAGACCGGGATCCCAGCTGCTCATCAAACCATGCTGTGGTGGAGTCCCATATACACAATAGAAGAAGATGGGAATAAGGAAGATGGGCACAGATGTTAGCTCAGGGCCAATCTTCCTCACAAAATAAATAAATAAATAAATACAAAGAGCACTGGTTACAATGTGGAGAAAAGCTTGGGGAAGGAGGGCCTGGAGAAAGAAGACCAGTTAGGAGCTTTGGCATGACTCCAGCTGAGAGAGAATTTTTGGAGAAAAAACAGATTTAAAAAATATTAAAGAGAATGCTTTGATGATTAGCCAGAGGTAAAGACAGAGAGAGGGAGTCACGATTGTCTAGATTTTTACCTTAGGTGACCATGGTAGTGCGTTTTTCCGAGCTAGGAAATACAAAGCAGTGTGGGGGAAGCAGGAAAGATGAGTTCATGTGTACTAAATATATTGAGCATGAGGTGTTTATGAAACACCCAAGTGACGGTGCCGAGCCAGGGTTCAGGGGAGAGAGAGCTAGGCTGGAGGCAGAAATTTCAGAGTCAGAGCCTCCTAGATGGTAGCTGAAAGCATGAGAGTAAATAAGATCACCCTGAAAGAGTGTATAGCATGGGAAGAGAAGATGGCTAAGGACTGGAGTTTGCACAGGACTCTGACAGTTATTAGAGCTGCATATACCCCGGGGCTTAGGATGTGTCTCCTGATCAGCCTGGTGATTCACAATTTTGGGCAGAGTGACAAGCTTTTAGTGCTGTAATGATTGGAGGAGGTTGTCAAATTGCTGGGCTTCTCTTTTCCTATACAGACACTAACTTCAGAATGGAAAGTCCAGTGAATTATCGGTCTTTTGAGGTACCATATTATTTACCCAAATTTTAGCTGGCATTTTGAAGTAGGATTAAATTTTTTTAAAAAAAGGAAGACAGGAAATGAGTGAACAATATGGTAAAACTTGGACAAGGCCTAGGAGTTATAGGGGTGGGTTTCTCTGATAAGGATGGGAGGCCTGGAGCTTAGAATGGGGCTCACTTCTGTCCTCTGCCACTACCCAGCTGTGCAACCTTGGGCAATTCACTTCCCCTCTCTCAGCCTCAGCTTCCTTTTTTGTAAAATAGAGATAAAAACAGTACTTTCTAAAACAGAGGTTGCAAAAATAAAATGAGCTGTTTATGAAACACTTAGCATAGTGCCTGGCTTATTGTAAGCAATCAATACACGGTAGGTATTATTATTATATTTTAAATCTCTCATTTGAGCAAGCACATTCGGTCTTACTGAATATATTTTATGCATGTCTCATCTCCTTGGATAGACTGTAAACATCTGGAAGGGAAGAATCATGTATTTTCTTTATGTATAGATGTGTCTTAGTCAGCTCGAGCTGCCAGAACAAAATACCATAAACTGGGTGGCTTATAAACCACAGAAGTTTCTTTTTCACAGTGCTGGAGGCTGGCAGTCTGGGATCAGGGTGCTGGTGTGGTTGGGTTCTGCTGAGAGCCGTCTTTTGAGCTGCAGATTGCCGATTTCTTGTATCCTCACACAGTGAAGAGCAGAGCAAAGCAAACTCTCTCAGGATTCTTATAAGAACACTGATCCATTCATGAGGGCACCTCCCTCGTGACCTCATCTAATCCTAATCACTTCCCAAAGGCCCTGCCTCCTACTGGCATCACACTGGGGAGCAGGGTTTCAGCATATGAATTTCGGGGCGGGGCAGGGGGGGACACCAACATTCGGTCCATAACAATGTGCTTTACGTGTAGTGGGTGTTCAGAAATTTTGTTGAACGCATTGCAATAGCTACCAATTATTGGACAGTTGCTACATACCAACAACTTTACACTGTATGTGTGTAAATATGCCAAATACTGCTAAAAGGTAGATATTACCATCTCCACTTTACAGAGGAAGAAAAAGAGGCTCAGAGAGGTAAAGTGACTTGCCCAAAGCCAAATGGCCAGCAAATGGCAGAAGCAGATTCGAATTCAGTTCCTTCTGACACCACACCTGTCTTTTTGCCATATTTCCTTCTGAATTCCTGGACTCTTTCTCTGCGGTGAATTTCCCAAATTATTACAATTAGTGGTAGCAAAGGAGGAGAAAAGTTCATACGTTGATGCTTCCCAGACAGTCACTAGATTGGGCTCAAAGAAGTAGGACCAGTTCTTGGCCAGTTTTCATCAGAACAGAAGACCATAAGCATGGACTGCAAATCACACGTACCCACACACAATTCCCTCTTCAGCTTTCTAGAATGACCTGGTGGGAATTAAGATGGATCTTCCCCCCGTTATATGCAACGCTAGGCTCTCAACCTTAGTGTTACGAACTAGTATTTCCCCAGGAATGAGCTGACGTTTATTGGCTGCTTCCTATATGCATAGCCCTGTGGAAAAGGTATAACCATTGCATTTCAGCTGACTTATCTCCAGCGTTGTCATCAGTTCGGGGCTTGCATCTACTCAGAGTAAAAGCCAAAGTCCTCATTATGCCTACGTGATCTGCCCTCATCACCTCTTACCTCTCTGACCATATTCCAACCATCACCATCTGTGTCTGCCCCCATCCCATCTACTCAGCTCCAGCCACACTGTTCTCATTGCCCTTACTTGAACATGTCAAGGATGCTCCTATCTTAAGTCTCTTGTAATTGTTGTACAGTCTACCCGGAACTCTCCTTTTCCGTTGCACTGCAGGCTTCACTCCCTTGCTTCCTTCTGATCTCTGCTTAAACCTTTGTTAGAGAGGTCTTCACTGACCGCTTCTTTCAAACTGCCATCCCCCAGCTGCCCTGCCCACCCCCACCCCCCACCCCCTGCTGTATTTTTCTTCCTAGCACATTTGACTAGGTGACACCCTGCCTATTTACCGATTTGTTTATCTCCTCCCTCCCCCCAAAAAATCATAAGCTCCATGAGAGCAGGGACTTTGTTTTATTCACTACAGTACCCCCAGCCCTTGGAATGATGCCTGACAGTGCAGACACTTGCTAAATATTGTTTTCGTTGAGAGAATGATTGGTAGAGAACAGAGGTTAGCAGAAGGGTTATTAAGTGATTTTCTTGGTCTCCTATATTTAGTCATCACTGGATTCTACGGGGACCCTAAAGTCCTTAAATTCCAAGCTGAGGACACTGAAACTTTTCTCTAGGTATGTGCAGCCCAATATGGCAGCCATGAGCTACATGTTGTTATTAACCACTTGAAATGTGGGCTAGGTCAAATTGAGATATGCTATAAGTGTAAGACACATGCTGGATTTTGAGGACATACTTCAAAAAAAGAATATGAAATATCTCCGTAATTTTTTATATTGATTACATGTTGAAATGATATTTGGGTATTTAGAGTTTAATAAAATATTATTAAGTTCAATTTCACCTGTTTCTTGTTACTTTTTTTCATTGTCACTACTAGAATATTTAAAATTACGTATGTGGCTCACATTTTTTTTTTTTTTTTGAGGAAGATTAGCCCTGAGCTAACATCTGCTGCCAATCCTCCTCTTTTTGCTGAGGAAGACCTGCCCTAAGCCAACATCTGTGCCCATCTTCCTCTACTTTATATGTGGGACACCTACCACAGCATGGCCCATCGAGCCATGCCATGTCTGCACCCCGGATCTGAACTGGCGAACCCCAGGCCGCCGAATCGGACCGTGTGAATTTAACTGCTGTGTCACTGGGCTGGCCCCCTCACATTGTATTTCTATTGGACAGCACTGCTGTAGGATCTAGATTGGAAGGTGGTGCTTTAGAGCCAGACAGATCGAGGTTTGAATCCCGGCCACTGCTTACGTGGCCCTAGGCAAGTTATTTAACTTAGGCCTTCGGCAGTGCCTGGCGCATGCTGTATGTTGTAGGTATGCATGAATCAGAGTTATTATTAGGAGAAGGGTTTAGGAAGTGGGGAATGTTTAATTTGGAAAAGTCTTGAGAAGGGTGGAACATAACATGTACCTGCAAGTCTATAAAATTATGACAAAGCCAGCAAGGAGAGAGAGGAAGAGGAGGGCAGTATCTTACATCTGTTGAGAATCAGGTGCCAGATACTTTATACATATGTATCTCATTTAAATCTCACAACAATGGGTACTTTAACCCACTTAATAGACGAGAGAACAAAAGTTAAGTTACTTGCTAATAATTGGTAGAGTCGAGATTTCCGTATCTGTCTGCCTCCAGAGATTTTGCTTACTGTCTTAAGTCACGCTGTTTCCTAAGGAAAATTTGAGTTATTTTGTGTAGTTCCAGGGGACAGGACTAGAAATGCTGCGTGGAAATTACAGGGAGACAGGTTTCAGCTTCATATAAGGGACTGCTGATCGCGGTGACAGAGATGGAAAGGACTGCCTGGATGAGAAGAAAACTCTCTTCCAGTGAAAATATTGAAGCAGAGATTATGGTAGGAAGGATTCTTGCCTGGAGTGGAAGATTGAGCTATGATGTTGCCTTGATTCCTAGACGCTATCTCCTTTAAGTCAGAGCATTTACTTAATAAGAGTTTCGGGCAGTTGAGAAACACCTCCACGTACATGCACATGTGTATTATAAGACAAAGCTTGATAAAAATGGACACAAAGTACATCTTAGAGTTGAAAAACTATGGTCATTGAAGCTTATGATTTCATAATTTGTCAAGAAACCTAGCCTTAGTAATTCTTCACCTTTGGATTTTTTTTCCTGTTGTGAAAACAACAGCATCATTGTTAATAATGACCACCAACAGCAAACACCCGATGACAAATGATAAATGAGACGATTCTTGCTCTTAAGGAGTTTGGTTTACTGACAGACAGGTAAAACACCCCAGGTTATTTTGGGCCTTGTAGTCTTCATTGGCTGCTGACTCAAGAGTTCACCTCCCTACCCCACCCCTTGTAGACAGGCAGCATCAGCCACTTCACCCTCTTAATCTCAAGACAGGGGCCTGAGAAAGTCTGCTGCAGAAGGGTAATTGGCCTATTGGTTTGCCTCTTTCTACTTAGCCCCGCTAACCCAACCCCAGCCTCTGGTTGACCAGGTGTGCCTCGAGGGGACAGGCTATAATAGTTAATGTATTACACATATCCATAAAAGATTAAAGATTAGCTCTGTTTTAGCTGAACTGTAACTGTCTGTTTGGGTTTCTCCCCTCCTGGGTCTGTCTGGGGAAGTCAGTGTTGTTTTCAATCTGACGATAATTAACCCACTGGGTCTCGAATTTCCTAGATGGAGGCCCTTTGACAGCTCCTCTTTAGTGCATGCTTACTGGGTACTGTACCAAGCCCTGGAGTAAGCACTTTCTGCGAATCTGGATCACTCATTTAATCCTCATCCCAGCCTTCTGATGCAGGTGGTGTTCTTCCAGTCTCAGAGCTGCAAGAATCATGTGTCTGCCATATAGTATCTTTGGAAGTAAAAGGGTTTGTTTCTTGTCCCCTAAGATTTCATCATCATTAACCCCTTCCTTGGCTCAGAGGATCATATGCCATCATCTACACTATCAATTCAAACATTTCCTGAGAGAGCCTCTGTGTACAGCCCAGAGGAGATAAAGAAGCCCAAGGAGACCGCATGGAGAAGCAGAAGGGTGTGGGTTAACATAACACACTAGTGCTTAGAGTTTAAGATGGGCCCTGGAGTCAGGCTGTTTGAGTTAAAATTCGATCACTGTCTGGCCGTGTAAGCTTGGGCAAGTTACTTTGCCTGTGAACTTCACGTCCTCATCTCTCCAGTGAGAATACTAGTACTTTCCTCTAAGGTTGTTATGAGGATTAACTGATGCACTTGGCGCATAATGAGTATGAATAAAAATTTTGACTATTCCCAATATTATTTGGGATTTGAACTCTATTAAACATGGGTTAAAAACAAACAAACATGGTTCACATCTGGACTTGGCTACATACTGGTGTGTGGCCTTGAGCTAGTCACTTAATTTCTCTGAATCTGCTTCTTAATCTGTAAATGAGGGAGATTATCTACTTGACAGGACTGCTGTGAAGAGTATAGATGACACATACAAAGTGCTTAGCATGTGATGAGTGTTTTCAGACGCTGCCTTCAAGTAGGTTGGTTGAGAAGGCAGGACATAAACATTAAAAACAGAACTAAGGAAAAGAAAACTTTAAGGAGAACTGGCATGTCCTTATAGACAAAGCAAGGCAAACTGTGGCATATAATTGAGTCAACACTTATTGTGTGCCTGCTGTAGGCCAGACATTGTTCTGGGCTCTTGGAATATAAGAATAAGCAAGACAGGTACAGCCACTATGGAAAACAGTATGGAGATTTCTCAAAAAGTTAAAAATAGAAATACCCTATGACCCAGCCATCCCATTACTGGGTATCTATCCTAAGAACCTGATATCAGATATCTCAAGAGTCCGTTGCACCCCTATGTTCATCGCAGCATTATTTACAATAGCCAAGACGTGGAACCAGCCTACATGCCCAGAAACTGATGATTGGATAAAGAAGATGTGGTATATATACACAATGGAATACTACTCAGCCATAAAAAAAGACGAAATTGGCCCATTCACAACAACGTGGATGGACCTCGAGGGCATTATGTTAAGCGAAATAAGTCAGTCAGAGAAAGACGAACTCTATATGACTCCACTCATAGGTGGAAATTAGTATATTGAGAAGGAGATCTGATCGGTGGTTACCAGGGAAAAGGGGGGGTGGGAGGGAGGGTACGGAGGGGGAAGTGGTGTACCCACAACATGACTAACAAAAATGTACAACTGAAATCTCACAAGGTTGTAATCTATCATAACATTAATAAAAAAAAAAAAAAAAAAGAATAAGCAAGACAACCTAAATCTCTCCCCTGACAGAGCCTACATTTTAGTAATAAGATATTATGTGCCATTAAAAATGGTTACAAAGGGGCTGGCCCAATGGTGCAGCGGTTAAGTGCGCACGTTCTACTTCGGTTGCCTGGGGTTTGCCGGTTTGGATCCCGGGTGCGGACGTGGCACCGCTTGGCAAGCCATGCTGTGGTAGGCATCCCACATATAAAGTAGAGGAAGATGGGCATAGATGTTAGCTCAGGGCTAGTCTTCTTCAGCGAAAAGAGGAGGGTTGGCAGCAGTTAGCTCAGGGCTAATCTTCCTCAAAAAAAAAAAAAGGTTACAAAAGAAATAGTGTGAGAAATACTTATAATATCAACTAAGAAAGCTAGTTAGAAAGTCATATGTGCAATATGATTCTAACTATATAGTCTCCAAAACATCTGTGCACAGAGGAAAAAACTAAAACTTTTTAATGCTAGCAATAACTTTTTGGTTAATGAGACTGGAGATTATTTTTCCTCCACTTGTGTCTGTTTTCTAAATTTTTGATGAGTGTGTGTTACTTAAAGAGAAAAAAAGAAAAACTTAAACAAACCAAATGTCCATCAACAAGTAAATGGACAAAAAAACTGTGATATGTACAATGGAATACTACTCATCAATAAAAAAGAACAAACTACTAATATATGCCACAAGATAGATGAATCTAAAAATATTCTAGGTGAAAGAAGCCAGACACAAAAGAATACATAATGCATGATTCCGTTTATATGATATTCTAGAACAGACAAAACTAATCTCACTTGAAAGAAATCAAATTTCTGCTTGGCTGGAGTGAGGAATGAGAAGGATTGATTGCAAAGAGATACAGGGGAACTTTTGGGAAAACAGAAATATTCTAAATCTCGATTGTGGCAATAGTTACTCAGGTGTATCTATTTGTCAAAACTCATCAAGCTGTACATTTAAATGGGTGCATTTTAATTGTATGTAAATGTATGTTGATAAAATTGATTAAAATAATGCAAAATACTTTATAAGTTTTTTCTGGTTACAAGAACATTATATGCTCATTGGAAGAAATTCTAGTGTTTTACAAAAAATTCTAATATTTAGGAAAAATTGCTTTCTCCGTTTTGAAAAATTGGAAAGTCACTGCAATTCTAAGCACAGGATTTGATACACGATAAATATTGATAAATCAAAAAACAGAGTCAGAGAGAGAATTAACCCCGTTAGGAAGCAGAGAAGAGTGAATAGATTGGAGCACCCGCAAGAACTACAGAAATCTAGGAGAAACCCTGCTGGAGGATGAAGCTGTCAGGGGTGACAGGACAGGTGTATGGCCTCTGTGAGACTCCAGCAGGTGGGAAAGAAGTGAAAATGGAGGTCAGGATAGGTGAACTGACAAGGAGTTGTGTTTGGCTTTTCTGCTTGCTTTTCTTTTCCTTGGAGAAAGAGTGAGAATGTGGCAATGACAAAAATCATAATGGCAGAGAAAAACCAAGAATAAACGAAGGTGAAAGCGGGCACAGGGTCCTCAGTAATGACCAAGTCAAACAGGGAGCTAATTCCCGACGTTGTTGTCCTTCCTGCTTGGCCAAGGTATTGTTGACTGATCCTACTTGCTTTTCTTTAGTGAATAGAATTAGATCAGTTGGCAATTATGTACCAAGAACCCATGGAAAGTCCCACCTTGGCGTTATTTGTGGGTGCAAAAATGGTTGAAGACTCAGGTCCTGGCTCCCACTCCAGTGGGAAAAAGAGTGCTAGTAGTAACTCCTGATAGCTCACATGTGCACAGCAATCTACAGTTCACCAAGTGCTTTTCATTGGTTTCAGTCCATTTTCCCACCATCAGGAATGAGAGATAAGAGGAGAGAGGACAGGCAGTGCGGCAAAGGACAAAGAAGCAGACACACCTCACCCAGGCTGAGATGCCAACTCCACATCCTATAAGCTGGATGACCTCAAGCAGTGACATCCGCTCCTATGGCCATTATGAAGATAAAAGGAAATGTCTATGACACACCTAGCGCAGTGCTATGTGCTGTGACTGGGTTGCAGCTATTATGGTCATCCCCATTTTATGGATGTGGACACGGCTCAATGGAAGTCATGAAAAAATTGTAAATAAGAGCTGAGACTTTTTGACAAATCTCCAAGTTGGACGAATTCTTCATCACTGTTGTCCGTTCTTCCCCCAGAAGAGGCAAGCACGGGCTGTGCAGGGAATAGAAACCATGACTAAGGGAAAGACCTTCTCACATGAAATCAGAGGATCATAGACTTAAAAGTGAGCTTTTTGATTTATTAGTCCAGCTCCTTCTCCTCTACCCCACAGAACAGATGACGAAACCAAGACCCAAGGAGCAGAAGAGACTTTCCCAAATGACTCAGAATAGAATGGCAAGCGCTGAACAGTGGCCAGACTTTTCTCTTGCTATTCCTTTCTGAACCCAAACCCTTAAGTCATACAGACTCGGGGTCGATTCTTGACCCTGCCCTAACTAGCTGTGTGATATAACATCTCTGATGCTCAGTATCTGCATTTGTAATATGAAATAATAGCTCTACCTCACTGGTTTGCTGTAAATATTAAATTATATAGTGCATGTAAAGTGCACAATCATTTAAATAGGTATACATTTCCCATTTTACAGATGAGGAACTGAGGCTTGTTGAAACTTCACTTGGTTCAGGATTGTACCTAAGGTCAAAGAAAGAGCCTAGAAGAAATTGAAGAAACCTCTGGGTGAGAACTGGGCGGGTACGAGGTGAGCCAAGCTCTCCTTGCACCTGTCACTGGGAGCCACCTTTCTGTCTGGGAGCTCAAGAAGACACTAGCCACGCAGAGTGACCTTCCTTGCCTCTGCCACCTTAATGCACAAACAGGTTGTGAAACAACATAGGCAGTGACTCAGCCTGGGGGCCTGTTCTGCTGGTCAGAGCAGGCAGACTGGGGCTGTTTGATTGAGCCTTGAAAGGACATTGTGTCTTACAAACACATTGCTTGTCAAAGCCCTGACGGAGGTGCCAAGCACAGTCTGTAAACTCTGGTCCCTGAGGCATCATGGATGACTAAACTGGGGTGCCTAAGTTGTATACAACATCTCCTGATTGTTATTCTGGTCTAACAACCATCCAGGGCCAATGTCAGGAAGAGAGGGAATGTCTTAGAGGCTGGGAAGCTCCTATTTCTCAAGAGGCAACTTGATGTGGCAACCAGGGCCTGCGCTTCTGGAGTCCACATTATGCAGACTTTAGTTCAGATCCTGGCTCTGCTGCTCATTGTCCTTGTGACCTGGGGCAGGTGGCTTACCCTTGCTAGGGTTCAATTTCCTTATTCTATAAAACTCCCACTTTGCAAAATTGTCTTTTAGAGATAAAAGATGTAAATTTCCTGGAACATAGAAAACTCTCCATAAATTATTATTAGGATGCTGTGCCAAAGTCTGCCTCTTCCTCCCTTCCAAACCAGAATCGCCCCTCCTGAGCAGAGGGTTTATCACTCTGCCAGAAATGGTGAAAAGCAACCAGTACCACTGTCACAGACACGTGCCCCAGGCCCGTTGTATCATTGCTATTCTACTGATTACTGGATTCATTTCCTAATATTAGAAGAGAAAAAGATATTTTTAATCAAGGGTGTGGTAGGCCAAAAATTGGTCCCCAAAGATGTCCAGTTCCTAATCTCTGGAACCTATGAATGTTGCCTCATCTGGCAAAAGAGACTCTGTAGATGTGATTAAGTTAAAGATATTGAGATGGAGACGTTATCCAAGCGTGCCATAAATGTAATCATCAGCATCCTTATAAGACGGAGATAGAGGAAGATTTGATGACAAAAGAGGAGTAGGCAATGTGATGACAAAAGCAGAGATTGGGGTGATGTGATTCCAAGCCAGGGAACGAGAGCAGCCGCCAGAAGCTGGAGGAGACAAGGAATGAATTCTCCCCTGGAGACTCCAGAAGAAACCAGCTCTGCCAACACCTTGATTTTAGCCCCATTTTTTAAGACTCACTTCTGACTTCTGGCCTTCAGAACTGTAAGAGAATACAGTTCTGTTGTCTTAAGCCACTAAATTTGCGGTAATTTGTTACAGCAATAGAAACTAATCCAGGGCTGTGGTTCTTAAACTTCTCAATGAGAAGTTTAAGTGCCTTCTGGAATAATAATAATGTGATCACAACTAACCGTAGCGCTTGCTGCATGTCAGGCACCATTTTAAAGCATCTTACATATATTAATTCCTTTAATCCCCATATCAACCCTATAATGTAGATACTACTATTACCTATTTTAAGGTAAGAGAACTCAGGTACTGAGAGGTCTCTCCAGAGCCTATGCAGAACTCCCTAGAATGACATTTGAGACCCCTCATAATTATATTAGAACTCTTCTAGTTCCAAATGATTAAAAAGCCAACCTCTTGTAATTGAAGAGGATGGGTAAAGACTTCAGGCACATCTGGATCTAGAGACTCAAAAAGAATCATAAAGAAATTGGTCTCTCTCTCTCTAACTCTGTCTCGTCTCTGTCTGTCTCTCTGTCTCTCTCTTTAATCTCTAAACTTGACTTTCCTTTCTCTTAGCTTCCCTGGTGACACAGAGCTGCTTTTTTCCCAAGAGTCCCAACAAATGTGCTGGAGAGGATTCTCACTGGCCCAGCTTGGGTTCTATGTCCGTCTTTGTATACAGCACTGTTGTATTCTAATTGGCTAGACCAGACTCAATCACGTGCCCACATCGGGAGATATAAAGGTGGGGTCAGGCCCACCAGAACTATACAGAATGAGAGTAGGATAAGTGGATCTCTAAAGCAAAATAGGAGCATGCTGTTTCCAAAAGGTGTAAAGGAGGCTGGGTGGGTATTGACATCCTTTCCAGAATGTTCAGCCTGGTATTCAGTTTGTCCCCAACTTCATGACCATGGAGGTTGTTTATAACTCAGTATCCATTCTGATCAGTTGGTGCCTATGCCCTTCCGGTGTTTAACTATTTTGAACGTTACCCCTGCCCATTTCCACCAAACAAATAGTCTTGCCCCAATTTATTAACTTTTTCAGCCAAATCGTCTGTTCCTGCCCCCATAGGCACAGATCCTATGGCCCAACCCAGTGGTCTACTTCTCAGGACCTCACTCTGAAGGAAGAGTCTCACTGTCTACTTTCAAGCCTACCCAGCTTCAAAGACCACCAGTTCAACTGCCATTTCTTCCATGAAGCCTTCCTGATTGCCCCCATCTGGAATTGACCTCCTAACGCCCTGCTCCACTTGAATGCTCTTTATTGGCACCTCTCTCATTGTCTCTTTGCTTGGAATTAGATTTTTACCTGTCTTCACCTCCCCTATGAGACTAAGCTTGTTGAAGACAAGGACTGCATCTTATTCGCCTTCTATTTCCCAAAAGTCTGTCACAGTGATCCTCTGCCACTTAATTTGACATTGAACAAACCCTTTCACCTCTTTGAGCCTTGGTTTCTTCTATTGTAAAATAGGGATGATAATAGCCCTTACCTCACAATTTTTTGTGAAGACTGAAACACACACATACGTAATTTATTGAGCATACACTATGTGTGTCAGAGATGTGACATGCCTTTCAAAGGGCAAATACCTAGTGCTGGCAGACCTGGACTCAAATATCGTCTTCTAAATAGACTATGCTCCTAACCAGTGTTCCACACTGCCTCCCACATAAGAGAGGGACACAGCCAGACAGCGCCCAGCACACAGTAGGAGCACAGTGACTGTTGCGAAATGCTTGACTCTGTTGAACTGAATCAAACACCTCTTTGACTTCACTTTCCCCTGGACTGTGGTTTGCCCGTCTCCAGTTTATCCTGCCTGTGTCATCAGACCACGTGACACACACACCCCCTGGGGGCCCACTTAATTCTTGCTGACTTGGAATGTGTCTTCCCAGCACTCCTGTAAACTGGGAGGAGGCTTTGGGCTGTAAATCTTGGATCTGGGACAGCCCAAAGGTCTTTGTTTGCACTAACCCAGACAACAGCTGGAACTCCAACCAAAGGAGACGCTGCCTGGTGGGGGAGGGGGAATGTGTGAGCCTTCCCATCCTCCCCACACAGAGGAGTCCAAGGTCCAAGGCTGCAGGTCTCCTGTGTTGAACATACTCCTCACCCTTTGGTTGCGAAGGAATTTGTGGTGATAAAACCAGTTCTTCATTGCGAGCCCCCTCACCTCATAACAGCCTTACGGCTGGATATTTGGGAAAAGGACCATGGGGATCTGGATGCATCGAACCCATATTCCCGCTCCTGGAAACATTTTTCTCCAAAGTTATTTGTTTTCCATTTACCAAGAAGTTGATATGTGCCAAGTGTTCTACTGAACACATTATATGCATTATTTAATTCAGGATTTCTCAACCTCGGGACTATTAACTTTTTGGACTGGATAATTCTTTGCAGTAAGGTACTGTCCTGTGCACTGTAGGATGTTTAGCAGCATCTCTGGCCTCTACCCACTAGATGCCAGTAGCACCCTCCCATTTGTGACAACCAAAAAATGTCTCCAGACTTTGCCAAGTGTCCTGTGGCATAAAGTCATCCTAGAGTGAGAACCGCTGATTTAATTGAATATACTCCACAATATACTGTGGAGGCAGAAAACAGATTGTAAGATAGACTGTAGTTGACAGTCTAATATGTTGCCATTTTTTAGCATATTTAATCATAGAAGGAAGATCTAGAAGATAAATTCTACAAAAAAAAAAGCAGTACTTTCTTTTTTTTTTTTTGAGGAAGATTAGCCCTGAGCTAACATCTGCTGCCAATCCTCCTCTTTTTGCTGAGGAAGACTGGCCCTGAGCTAACATCCGTGCCCATCTTCCTCTAATTTATATGTGGAACGCCTGCCACAGCACGGCTTGGTGAGTGGTGCATAGGTCTGCACCCAGGATCTGAACCAGTGAACCCCAGGCTGCTGAAGTGGAATGTGGGAATGTAATCGCTGTGCCACAGGGCTGGCCCAGCAATACTTTCTAGGGTTGAATTATTAGCAATTTTTATTTTCTTATTTATGCTTATCTGTATTTTCTGATTTTTCTGTAGTGAATAGAAAATATCTCTTTATTTTTTCCTGTCTGGTTCCACAAAAGAGTGGAGTTTATTTACAGGAAATACATGTAATAAAATAGTGAAAAATACATTAAAAATTTAAATATCAGGGCCAGGATAGACATATAAATCAATGGAACAGATTAAAGAAATCAGAACTAGACTCACGTGTGTTCAGTCAATTGATTTTCAACAAACGTAATAAAATAATTAAATGGAGAAAGGATAATCTTTTCAACAGATGGTGCTGGAACAACTAGATATTTGAAGGAAAAAAATGAACCTCTACCATTACCTCACACTATAAACAAAAATAAACATGAAATGAATCATAGATCTAAATGTTAAAGATAAAATTTCTGGGGAAAAAACCCACAAGAGAACGTATCTGTGATCTTGGGTTTGGCAAAGATTCCTTAGGTAGATCACAAAAAACCCAAGTCATAAAAGAAAAAAAAATTGGTATATTGAACTCTATCACAATTAAATTCTGCTCTTCTAAAGAATGGAAAGGTAAGCCACAGTCTGGTAGAAAACATTTGCAATTCATACATCTAACAAAGAACCAATCTAGAATATCAAGAATATATAAAGAACTCTTACTACTTAATCATAAAGAAACAAATAACCCAATAAAGAAAATCAGCCAAAGATTTAAAAAGACACTTCAACAGATATATAAAATATACAAATGGCCAATAAGTACAAGAAAAGATGCTCAACATCATTAGTCATCACAGAAATACAAATTAAAAATCTTGAGATACCACACACATCTGTGAAAATGGCTGAAGTTTAAAAGCCTGACAATACCAAGTGTCAACAAGGATGCAGAGCAAGTGGAACTCTTATATGTTGCTGGTGGGACTACAAAATGGTACAGCCACTTTGGAAAATGATTTGGAAATTTCTTATAAAATTGAATATATGCTTACTATGTGTCCCAAAAATTTCAGTCCTATGTTTTTACCCAAGAGAAATGAAAACCTATGCCCACACTAATAGCAGCTTTATGTGTAAGAGCCAAAATTGCAAACTCAAATGTCCCTCAACTGTTGAATGGCTAAACAAATTGTGATACATCCATACAATAGTATTCTACTCGGTGACAAAGAGGAATGAACTACTGATATACACAACAACATGGTGAATCTCAAAAGCATTAGGCTAACTGAAAGAAGCCAGCCACAAAAGATTACACAATGAATACTTCCATTTATATGAAATACTAGAAAAGTCATAACTATAGTGACAAAGCAGATCTGTGGTTGCTATGGGTTGGGGTTGGGGGATAGGACAGATAGTAAAGGAACCCAAAGAAATTTTGAGGGGAGATTAAAATATCTCATATGGTCATGTGGTGATGGTTACATGACTATAGACATTGGTCAAAATTCAATGAACTGTACACTTAAAATGGGTAAATTTTGCTAACGCACAAAATGAGGTTCTTTTGCCCAATGCACATAAATAAGCCAATTAATTACAGCATGAGCCTTTGGGAAAGAAAACAGCTTTATTCTGTCAGATCAATCTTCAGGGAGACAGGGGGCATATGCCCTCAGATCTGTCTCCTCAATTCAGGATTTGGGGTGTAATTTAAGAGGTTAGGGAGAACAGGCCAGCATGCAGAAATGCTAGCGGGAGAGGTTTTGCTTGGTGGGTTTCAAGCATTTATGGTAAGCTTCTAAACTTTCAAGATAAGGTCGGGAAGGATTTTGACACAGATCTTCCTGAATGATGGACCCCTTGCTTCTGATAAGAGTCTGACTTTTTAAGTTCCAGTCATGTCCTGGTCCTTTTGTTCCATTTGGGGGGAGAATCCTTGGTTCTGCGGTCATTTCAGGTCAAGATTTCTTCTTCCATGCATGCTCTGGCTATGTGACAATGCAAATTTTCTGAAAGACAATTTCTTAATCACTCTTTTGATAAAATAGCGTCAGTGAAACTGGTCCTGGAGGACCAGCAGTTATAATTTTATTGTATGCAAATTATACCTCAATTAGGCTCACTTTAAAAATTTTGAGGCCATGACCTATTCAAATGGCTAAAATGAAAAAGACCGACTATACCAAGTGTTGAAGAGGCTGTGGAGCAACTGATAGTCTTGAACATTGTTGGTAAGTGTGTAAAATGGTACAACCAGTTTAGAAAACGTATTGGTAGTTTTTGTGAAGTTAAACATATATTTGCCATATAAACCAGCAATTCTACCCCTGTTTACCCAAGAGAAAGCAAATATGTGTCCACAAAATGACTTATGACTGAATATTCATAGCAGCTTAATTTAAATAGTTCCAAACTGGAAACAAGCCAAATGTTCACTAACTGGTGAAAAGAGGAGTGGCTTGTGATATATTCATACACTGAAATAGCACCCAGCTATAAAAAAGGAATGACCTACTGATATAGGAAACTCATGAATAAACCTTAAAAACATCATGCTAAGCCAAAGAAACCATATACACTGTATAATTCCATTTATGTGAAACTATGTAAACCAGTACATACTGTATAATTCCATTTATGTGAAATTATAGAACAGGCAAAACTAATCTGTACTTGAATGCAAAACTAAAAAGATGTCAAAATGGATCCATCGAAGATATTTATGCAGGAGAGTTATATATATAAGGCTGTTTTTCAGGAGATGACTACAAACTTGTTTGACATGGTTAGAACAATGAGAAGATAATTTTGTTTTCTTTTTCTTTTTCTTTTTAAATTTATTTATTTTTTAATTTTTATTTTTTTCAGTTGTACCTCATATTTCAAATTCTGGATACATTACATCATGTTCACCACCTGAACACTAATTATAGTGCATCCCCTCACATGTGACCCTAATCACCCCTTTTGCCTTCCCCCTTCCCCCAATTTTGTTTTCCTTCTCATATAATTTGTTGATTTTTCACATTTTAAAAAGTAATAAAAAAAAGAGTTGCTATAATTTAACCAAATAACATGGTCCAGGTATTAAGTTTCACCATTAACTATCTTAAGTTTAGATTAAACACTTCTCTTACTTATTTACTTTTTCTCTGTTTGACATAATGATTGTCTGCCTAGTCAGCAAGAGATCCCAAAATAGAACTTTACCATTTCTTCCTTAAGTCGACATCTCTTTGAAATTTCAGAATCATTCTTAATTTCTGTATTACAGAATAAAAGGAAGAAATCAGAAAAATTGTATAATGACTATTGATCCGTCATTCTTTTAAAATGCCTTTTTCAAAGAAATATTTAAATTAAATTTCAAATATTGCCTTATAGGTAAGCCATCATCTCTCAAGAAGCAATCGGGTTATCCACATACCTTTTTTAGCTGTAGTATAGTTTTTATCAGCGGTTAAACTGTCTTCACTGAATGGACAAACTATGATTATTATTAATCCCTTTCTCCCATTAGTTATTGTCAGTTCATCTAATGACTGCTAAATCCATTAGCAAATGCCCTAGAATGAAAATATTGTCTTAAGCCGAGTGAAATAATACATTTTGTTGCATTTATATTTTTGTTCTAATTTTTGAATGCAAAACTTTGTGATTTGCTAATAACAAAATGAGTGATTAAGAACAACAAACCTGTAGTGACAGAAAGCAGAAGGTGGTTGTCTGAGGGACACAAGAAAGGGGGTTTGGGGATTCACCGCAAAGGGCCACAAGGGAATTTCATTTGGGTGGTAGTTGTACGAGTGTGTACTTTCGTCAAAACTCATGGAACTGTGTGCATTTAAAACGTGTGCATTTTATTGGATGCAAATTATACTTCCATAAGTTTGATTTGAAAGGAAAAACAAATCAGGGTAGGGAAATGCAAATTAGAGGAGAATATCAACCTCTGGGGGGAAAAGTAAAACTCAGAGGCTGGAGGGTCTTGCTTTGGTTGGTCTGTGACTTTGGCACTGAGTTTTGTTTCCCCAAAATCTTACCTATCTTCAAGGCCTAGCTGAAATGCCATGGCTTCTAGGAAATTTCCATGGTTTCCCCAGCCCACAGCGATTTGTCTTTGAAGTCAATGTTGATTCTGTATATTAGTATAAAAAGATCCTCCATAAACACGTATAGTGCTTTTATTTTATTAAATGCTTCCAGCCCATTATGTCAGCTGATTCTCGCTTTAACTACTAGTCAGGGCAAGGATTATTCTGGCCATTTTAGAGATAGGCTAAGGCTCAGGGAAGTACCTTACAAGCCACAAGTTGGAACAGAGCCTGGACTAGTACTTGGGCCTCCGGTGCTCCTTTCCTTGGAAGGCGGTAGAGTGATGGGTGGAAAGAGCATTGGCCAAGGAATCTAGAACTCTGGCTAATTTGTTTGGGAAGTCCCTGGGCAATATTAATATTGCTAGACCTCAGCTTCCACAGCTGTAAGATGGGTAAAATCCCTGCTCCGCCTGTGTCCCAGGGTTGTGATTAGGGTGGTGTAGAGCAGTCCCTGATGATAAATAAGTGATCAGTAAATATTTATGCAATTAACAAACATTTATTGAACACTTACTCTAGCACTATGGTAGACATTGGGGATGCAACAGTGAACAGGGAGACAGGCAAGAAACAACAAAGATTATGAAAGGTTCAAAGGGAAAAGAAATGAGAGGGAGTGGAGTGAGGCTGAGAAAAAGAAATGAGAGAGAGTGAGTTAGGAATCAGATCAGAACTCTGATGAAATGATATTGAAGGTGAGAACTGAAGGTTTAGGAGCTAGACCCACACAGGTCTGGGAGAAGGGCACTCTAGGTCGTGGGAACTCTATATTACCTTGCATCTCACAGCTCCATTTCACAGATGAGGAAACTGAGGCTATGAGTTTAAGAAAATGACATTGGCCCAATCTCTGACTTTCACTGAAGGAAGGAATGAAATTACACAGGCATTCTATAAACATTTTCTCATTTGATCCTGACAACAATAAACTTTTGATGGTAACGTTCTCATTTTACAGACGAGGAAATTAAAGAAAGTTATCAAAGGTCATAGAGGTACTTCGGTCTGTTTATTTATACTCTGCCTCATTCCAGATGAACTTGCACTCAGATTTGAGCCTCATCTGTCTGGTTCCAAAGTCCAAGCTCTTTGCCCGCCACACTAGACTGATGCTGAACGTCTGAGAGCTGGCGATGTAACAGCCAGACAGACAGACAGAGACACCCAGAGCAGAGGCCGAGTCTGAAGCGTGGGGAGGCTATTATTTCTGGAACACCCCCTCCTGGGCCTAGCACCAGACCAGGATCCTCATGGATACAAACATACATTCCACATCTATTTTATTTTATTTATTCAGTTCTGGAGATAGAGCAGTGAGCTTGCAGACAAAAGCCTCTTCCTGCACGGGGCTGGCAATTAAATGGGGAATTGAGTGAGCCACACAAATGATTATAATAGTAGACAGAAAACAAAATGGAAAAATAGAAGCTCTTGGTAAGCTTGGGTCAAAGAAGGAAGATGTGTACTTGGGGTGGGGATGGGAGCCAGAGAAACCTTTTCACATGAGGGAACTTTTGAGTCTAGTTTCAGTTGTGCCCATCTGTAAAATGGAGATAATGATAGGCTCTACTATATAGGGCTGTTGTGAGGATTAAATGAGGTCATGCCTGTGAACTATTTAGGGGAGTACCTGGTACCTAGGAAGTCCTAAATAAGTCTTACTACCTTCTCCACGCCTTCTTGTAATAAATATTATCTAGTGTCTTAGTTTGGGCTGCTATAATAAAAAGACCTTAGACGGAGTGGCTTAAACAGTGGACATTTCTTTCTCACAGTTCTGGAGGCTGGGAAGTCCAAGATCGTTACCAGCCAGTTGGGTTCCTGATGAGAGCCTCGTCCTGGTTGTCTCACATGGTGGGGAGAGAGAGAGAGGAAAGCAAGCTGTCCCGTCTCTTCTTATAAGGGCACTAATCCCAACATGAGGGATCCACACTCCTGACCTAATCACCTCCCAAAGGCCCCACCTCCAAACACCAAGACACTGGGGATTAGGCTTTCAACATATGAATTTGAGGAAGACACAAACATTCAGTCCATAGCATATAGTTTGTAATAAACAACAAAATCTCCTTTGAAGACTTCCCATTGCCCATGGTATAAAGTCCAAAATTCTCAACATGCCCTGTAAGGCCATGCCAGACCTCCCCTGGGCTTCCTTCTTGGCCTCACCCTTCCTCACGTTCTCTCCGCTCCCTCTGGCCCTACCAGGCTGCCTTCCCTGTCCTGCTTCAAAGCTTCTCCCATGCTGTCTCCTTTGCCAGAAATCTTTGTTCACACTCCTTTCTCCCCTCCCATCCTTGGCCAGTCCTTTCTCATCCTTCAGGTCCAGGGTGTTCCTCTGGGAACTCCCACATTGAGAGGGAGGACTGTCTGAGTCCTGGACTGTCTGTCTCATTCATTGCTGCAGTGCCAGCATCCAACAGTGTCTGGGACAGAGTAAGCACTTGATAATGTTGACACAGACAGAAAAAAAGAGGTTCCTCCTTGAAATGTGAGTTTAGATCCCCAGAATTGGGACAGAAGCTCAAGGCTCCCCGCAACAGGAACCACTAGTGAGGTCAGAGGTGATTCAGACATGAGGGGAAAGAATTTCTGCTGCTATAACCAGCTGCGACATGGTTTTTCTCAGGACAGGGGCATCACACACAAGCAGACTTGAGAAAAGACAGAGCACTCAGGCAGTGAACTTACTCTTCTCCCCAGAGAGGTGGAGTGACTTGCCCAAGGTCTCCAGCCACGGGAGAGGGGATGGGAGTGAGAACCTCTTCTGCTCCTTCCAGCATGGCAGCTGTTGCCTCCCACCTCAGGAAGAGAAAGTCGAGACAGGAAATTGTAAGACTGACACAGGATGGTGACAGACTATGAAGAGGACCTAAAGGTTCAGGCTTGTGAGACCTCAAGCAAGTCATTTCCCATCTCTGGTCTTTATTTTCACCATCTGTGATAAGAGAGTGTCTTGGGTCACATACCTTCGCAAGCAGACTCTGGGATGGAAATTTGAATACAGGAGGTTTAGTGGGGATCAATATCATAGGAGAGTGAGAAGCAGCAGGACTGGGCAGAAGAAATTGGGCTGCAGTGCTGGCCTCGGGTGATCCTAAAGGGAGCGCTATATGAGATAATCCTTCAGAGTTGTTTCCAATGGAGGCAAAGGGGCCAGGCCTTTGTATGCTCCTCTCCCATTAACCAGTTGTTGGAGGCAGACTGCCTGGAGGGGGCATAACCGTGAGCTAGGTAACTCCCTTCCACCCAGGGCCATTCCCAGAGAGGGACTCAGTTGAGATCCCTCCCAGTGGAGTGGGGTGTGTGGCAGGAATGCATGCCACAGTCTGGGTTGCACACCACAACATCCTTTATAGAGGAATGTAGATTAGCAGTTTTCTAACTCCGTTCCACGGCTTCCTCAGGTTCGAAGAAGGTGCTTCAGTGGGTGAGAAACTGCTTGTCTTGGATGTGTTTTAGCTTCTGCAAAAGTCCGACATATTCCTTGGAAGAATAAGCTTTGCTGCTAGGTTATAAATGCTCTTATAGCCCTTCATGTTTCTCCTTTGAGGTGCCAATCACAATTATAATTTAAATAATTAGTTGTGTAACGATCTAATGTTGTCTCCTCCATTAGACAATAAACTCCAAGAGGACAGGAACCATGCCTGTCTTGTTCACTGCCCTGCGTCCAGGGCATGTTACATATGAGGTGCACAACACCTGTGGAATGAATGATCTTGCCATCAGAACACCAGAGAAGCTGCGAAAGATGCAAATTTCTCACCTCTACCTCCAACCACTGGTCCTCTAGGCACAAAAAGTTCATGAACCACTTCTCCATTCCACCTGTCCTAGGGCTCGAGTGAATGTTTGAAACCTGCTGGAGAGGACTCACTCAGCCCGTTTCTACCCACTCAAACCAAGCATGTCCTCAAAGCATGGCTTCAAAAGCCAAAGAAAAGAATCAAGCCACCAGCAACCTTCTGTAAACTCCTGCCCGGGTCCTGGAATGCAGGCTGCAGACGTCTAGAAAATAGATTCGCCAGACTCTGTCTCGAGCCAAGAGTTTTCAATTCCACATACAAATGGACTTGAACATGATGAGAGAAAAAAAAACCAGACTGAGGGCAAAGGGACTTTGGAGAGAAAAGTAATGTGATACAAGAGCTCTAGAATCAGACTGACAAGGATTCAAGTCCTACCTCAGTTGCGTGGCCTTGGGCAGGTATCTCAATACTGAATGGCTCCCTAGTGCTAGGTGCCAGGTACCTGAACGGTGCTAGGTGGTTGTCATGCATTATTTAATCCACACAACCCTCCTGTGGCCCTTGCATTATGAATTATTGTTTTAATTCCACTTCATGGATAAGGAAGTTGAGGAGGGAGAACTGAAATAACTTCCTGGTGGTCAGACATTAAACGTCAAAGCTGGAATTTGATCCCACATCTGTCCAACTGTTAAGTTGGTGTTCCCTCAACTCTCACTTTAAGTTCCTTTTCCACGTCTGTAAAATGGGAACACCACTCCTTTCTCACGGGGTTGTTGTAAATATAGATAAAATTTGAAAACATCTGGCAGTGGTCACTCAGTGCTACCTGGGAAAGAAATGAGAATGTTTTGCTCCCGTTTTTATGGCAGAGGAAACTTGAGGCACAGTGAAATTAATCACAGCCACTGCCCTCGGATAATGAGTGACTAAGTCAGAACCAGAATCCAAGTTCTATACTCCAAGTCTGATTTGCTTCCTCTCACGCTCTCTCAAAGGACTCTAGTGAAGATCAAGTGGATAGGACACTGCAAAAATGAAGAGGGTAAAGGGAAAAGAGGACATGGAGTCAATCAAGGGAGGCTTCCTGGAAGAGACAGATTTCACTTAATGACGGCAATGTTTAGAGGAAGTGGGAAGCCAGCAAGAGAGATCTTAGCTCTTAGTCATGATGTGGTTTTTCTGATAAGCTTGCTCGAGTTCCTGTGCCCAGAGAAGCTAAGAAGCTTGACCAAGGTCACACAGCTACTAAATGGCCCTGGCACAACTTGGGGGTCACAGCTAATTCCTTATGCCTTGTTCTGTCTCCTTGGTACTGGAGAGGGAAGGATAAGAAGCAGGTAAGCATAACGTCGTGGGGCAGGGGACACAAGGGATCCACCCAGAGATTCTCAGCCTCCCTCTGCCACAGGGGGAGCACTGTAATGCGAAAAACAGTAAGGTGAAAAGCCAAGGCCTCAGGGTCAGACAGACCCTGCTTGGAATCCTGGCTTCCCCGCTGACCACCTATGTGGCCTCAGCAATGTCACTTTACCTCTGAGTCTCACCTCTCTCCCAGGATTGTTGCAGATTCAGAGAAATGGCCTCCCAGAACCCAGCCTAGGGCCCGGCTTAGTGAGAAAAATAACATGGGTATTATTATTCCACAATGCCAGGCCAGCCACAGATGGGTTGGCAGGGCTGGACCCCCAAGGGACAGAAGTAAACTTTCAGTGCCAGCCACTCCCAACACTGCAGTCACCGAGCGCAGGTGCCCAGCAGGGGAGGGACTAGCAGGTCAGGTCCATGATGCAATTATAGCTCCCTGCTTTTGCTAAGTGGTGAACCATGACCCTTAGGAAATGGAAAAACAGACCACGAACGAGAAGTACAAAACCAAACCTCGGTGAACTTTTATTTCTCATCATACGGAACTGGGAGCAAAGCCAAGATTTCTGTCCTTGAACACTGGATACCCCCCCCACCCACAGGGGGACACTTACAGAGTCATCATGTCCCCTCGAATCTAAACCCCAGTGCTGGGGCCTCTCCAGTCCCACCCAGCATCGCTGCAGGGAGGGCTGAGGCCTGCAGGGGCCAGGCGCTTCCCCATGCCTGCACGGGCGTGAAATGTGGTGCACTGACTCGGCTCCTTTCCTGGCCGCTCCGCAGAGCAGGGTCAGAAGCAGCAGCATCCTAGCCCTTGCCCTTCTCCGGTCACCTCCGAACTGGTCAGAGAGGAGGCACGTTCTGCCAGAGGAAGGGCAAGAGAAGTCATAATTCACAGCTTATTTGCTACAGAAAGTGCCTGGGATCAGTCCTTGGCTGCTTCTGCCTCCAAGCAATCCACCGAAAATTGAGGTGAGGCGAGAGAAAGTGGGATGGGAGGGAGGGGTCCTTGGAAGGTCACAAGGGCAGATCTGGCTGCAGGAGTGGGGGTCCCCAGAGGCCTCAATGATCCTGCAAAATTCGCAGTTTGTTGCTGGCAGGATGGCCTGGGAATCCCAGAGTGAAGACTCAGACGTCATAGAAACGTAGTCCTGCCCTCAGTCTGCGACTGTGGAAACGGAGATCAAAGAGGTTTGGCAACATAGCCGTGGTCACTTGGCTAGTGGCAGGGCCCAAACAAGAACCCTGGGCTCTCCTGCCTCTCTTCCTGGGCCACGTGCCACCAACAGAGGCTCAACTTTTTGGCAAACGTCTGCAGCAGAGCCACAGGAGACAGGAGAGCCTGGGCCAGCCTCGGCAGGGCAGGCACAGCTCTGGGGAGAGCACGTTTCTCCCTGTCCTCTTCCTCTCAGGCATTGACTGTGGCTCCAGGGGTGGGGCCCTGAAGAACATTCCCCATAAAGAAGCAAAATACAGAGAATTTATAATATAATACTCGCTCCTCTTCCGAAGGCAAAGTGACCAACAGAGACCAAACTCTAGAGAGAATCTGTCTTTTTGATGTGCTTGGTCTCTCTCCTGGGGCCTCGCACCACCAGGCACAGGAGAAAAGGGTGAGAGGGCAAAGGAGGTCAAAGGAACTGAACTAGGACTGGGGTAACCAGGGAACAAAGGGCCTCGGGCTGCCTGACAACAGACTTTTAGGGAGTCGGACGCACAGACCAGCTGTGACCCCGACTTTCACATTGACAGGTGAATGGCAGGTGGGAGGTAATGCAATCTGGGAATGAGGGAGGAGGAGGAAAGGCCAAGCTGATTGGAGTGTCAGTCCCTGGAGCTGTTTGCCCCTCTCCCTTGGGGGCCAGCCAGGGACTTCCCAGTCTAGGAAGGCCACAGTGCTTGTGGTGCCTGGTCACACAAGCCCAAGCCTGCTGGCACACAAGTCCAAGCTCAGCCCATTTTTCCTTCCTGTGCTCTCTGTCTCTGTGGTCAGGGGCAGGAAGAAGGGCATGCCCCCTGGGGATCTGCTAGTCCTCTTCCAGCTCCCAGGGGCAGAGCTGAGATCCCAGAGTCAGTACAATGATCCTGTCCATCCCAGTGAGAAAAAGTGGGTATGGCTTGGGGGCTGCACATCACACACAAGCCAAGCCCCAGAGAGGGGTGGGGAGCATGGAACAGAAAGGGATCGGGGTCTGTTTCCAGACAGAAGTCCTTGCAGGGAGGAGGATGCGCCCAGGGTCAGCGGCTCTGGACCCAGGCCCTGGCGGGAGTCAGGTCATGTAGCGAGTGATGGCACGGAGGGCGTAGAGCAGGGCAGCTTGCATGCGGGCCTCCAGGAGCAGCAAGTTCACGTGGACCTGGGGCACAGAGGAGGGCTTGTGGGTAACTGATGTCACTCCTTGCCATCCCCATCCCTCCCCGATTGCCACTATCCCTGACCACTCACTGCATCCTGCCCTTTACTAGAGAGATGCCCTGACCTTTCCCAAGGTTCTGAGCGGTTCAGTGCAATGACTGCTGAAGAATTTCAAGCACATTCATCCCTATCATGACTCATCTCTTTATCCCTCCAAGCTAAAAACAAGAGCTACCACTGAGTACCTATTTGGGACCAGAGGTTTACATTCATTTTCTCATTTCATCCTCCCAGGAACCTTGAAATGCAGGCAGTGTTTATTCCCATTGTAAAGATAAAAAGCTCAGAGAGGCAAAGTGAGTTGTCCAAGGTCACACTGCTACCAAGCGGTAGTGTTATGATTTGAACCCAGGTCTTCCTCACTGCCACTGAGGACCCTGTGAAGCACATTCCCATTTTACAGGTGAGTAAATGGAGTCTGAAATCACACAGTGGAGTAGGTCTTGAGCCTAGAACAATACACCCAGGTGTCCCACCTGGCAGGACAGACTCAGTCTGGGGTACCTCATTGGGCCCTGACCCCTTGCACCCTCCACAGGCCGGGCTTGTCTACTTCTACTCTGCTCCTCCCCCACGGGTTGTACCTTCTCTGAGTGGCGGAAGTGCCTCCAGAAGAGGTTGTACATTCTCCGGGTGGTCTTCTCTGGGTAGCAGGCCACCGTCTTGATGTAGACCTTGAGGTTCCGCTCCAGGAGCTGGTTCACCTCCCCATAGTCATAGTCATCGTATCTGGATGGAAAGCCCCCAGAGCATCACTCAACCTCCGCTCCCAAAAGTGGCTCCTCTCCCTACCCCCACCCTACAGAAGGAGGAACAGAGAGAGGCAAGAAAAGGCAGAAGGTAGGAGGCAACTAGAAGCTTGGTTCCTCTTAGAAAAACAGCTGACGTCATATATCACAGGCCACCAGACTCGCAAGGGACCATCCCAAGCAATGCACAGAGAATGAGCATGTATTGAGTACCAACTACATGCCATGTGAACACGTGCTCATGGAATCCTCAAAACTGTACACTACTGTGTACAAAACTATTGTATAGTATTGTATAGTATTCATCGGGCTCATTTTATAGATCAAAGTGAGATTCAGAGAACTGAAGTCACTTGCCCTAGGTCACACAGCTGGGAATGGGATTCAAACCCAGCTCTCCTTGGCTCCAAGGTCATTTTCACTACTTTATAGTAAAGACCACGGAAGAGGGGGCAGGGGGTGAGTGCAAATATTTACCCTGGAGAAGGAAAAGAGAAAGAGCAAAAAGGAGCTGGTGCTCATTTTACGGATGAGCAAACTAAGGCCTGGAGAAGGCAATTAACTTGTTCAAAGTCAAAGAGCAAGTCAGTGATGACAAGTCTAGAAGCCACTTTGTCATTCCCCAGTCCAGTGAGCCAGTGAGTCATCACAGATCAGTGTGGATGGGAGAGAGAGGTTGAAAACCGGAGGACAGAGTTGGTAGATGAAGATACAGGAGCAAGGACCGTGACAGAGAGTGGAGGAGGCTGGACTTGAGAGCTGGGCAAGAACTAGCTTGTGCCACACTCCGAGATGCCCATCCATCCTTGGCCTCCTCTGGGTTAGAAACCTGCCAATGACCAGCAAGAGGCTGGCCAATTAAGTGCAGCTCAACCCGCTGAGTGAAATATGATTTACAGCTAGTAATATACAGAAATACACATTTTCTACAGGGAACATGTACCTTTTTAAAAATTGGGGGATGTTTTTTGATGCTTCGAATAAATAGATGAGAAAAGCAAGAAGAAAAATCATGTGTTCATTAAAATATGTTCACATTTGATTAAATGAGTAAAATAAGTGAAATAAGTAGGCAAGAAAATCTTTTTTTTTTTTGTAAAATTATCTATGTTCTAGTTATTTGTGTATGGAAAAAAGACAGGAAGAAAAAACAATAATAATAGCAGGTGGGATGACGGATAATTTTTATTTTCTTAACTTTTTGTTATCTGTTTTCTAAACTTACTAAAAACCTGTCTCTTTTTACAAACATCAAATACATATAGGGGCCGGCCCGATGGCGCAGGGGTTAAGTGTACATGTTCCGCTTCGGCGGCTCGGGGTTGGCTGGTTTGGATCTCGGGTGTGGACGTGGCACCACTTGGCAAGCCATGCTGTGGCAGGCGTCCCACATATAAAGTAGAGGAAGATGGGCACAGACGTTAGCTCAGGGCCAGTCTTCCTCAGCAAAAAGAGGAGGGTTGGCAGCAGATGTTAGCTCAAGGCTAATCTTCCTCAAATAAATAAATAAATAATATATATATATATATAAAAATAACCATTATAATTTCAACTGTACAAAAGCAACTATGTAAGAAAGAAAAAATGCAATAGAGAAAAATGTCACAGGATGTGGACATGGTTGTGGAGTAGTAGAATTTTAGGAAATCGTTTTTTTCCTTGATTCTTCGAATTTCCCACAATGTTATCAGAGTGAGATTTTTTAAAATAAAAAAATAATTGTTCTGTGTATATCCTTGACAAGAAATTTCACATCTAGGGTTTATCTACAAGGACTTGGGTCTAACACTATTCAGTGTACGTGGTGTTCGTTAATAGTGAAAAAACTGCAAACGACCTAAATATCCAACAATAGTGAAATGGTTGAATAATTATGCTTCATCCATACAGACACCATGCAGTGCTTAAAAAGCATAAAAGGTCTATTCATACTGACAAGGAAGGTGATTCACAAGAGACTGTTAGGTGAACAAAGCAAGTTGCGGAATATATTGAGTATGATCTCAGCACTGAAAAAGAAAAACCTACTCAAAAAAAATCAGAAAATACTTCGGTAACAAGATGAAAATGTAATTCATCCCAGTCTACACAGAGACAACCATTATTAAATAACATCTTAGTGTACAGCCTTCCACACATTTTCCATGAATGCATCCGCTTTTTTGTTTCCTTAGGAAAATTAGCCCTGAGCTAACATCTGCTGCCAATCCTCCTCTTTTTGCTAAGGAAGACTGGCCCTGAGCTAACATCCATGTCCATCTTCCTCTACTTTATATGTGGGACACCTTCCACAGCATGGTGTGCCAAGCGGTGCCATGTCTGCACCCGGGATCCGAACCGGCGAACCCCGGGCCGCTGAAGTGGAACAAGTGAACTTAACTGCTGCACCACCAGGCCAGCCCCAAATACATCCGCTTTTAGAAAAGAAAAAAAAAGGGAACAAAAAGAAGATCCTAGTTGGTAACCAGCTTTCTTGTCTCTCAATACATTTTGAACACTTTCCCAAGGCAATATAAAGAGATCACTATTATAATTTTTAATAGCTGCATAATATTTCACTGAATGGATACATCGTTATTTAAAGCTCCCTGTGGACAGGCATTTATGTTGCCCTTATTTACTGTGAGAGAAGAACTGCTATGTAGAATGGAAATACAAATATAACTATATCTATATCTACATAGTTATATATCTCGATAGTTATCTTCAGGGAGTGGAATTAAAGGGTTTCATTTACAAAGTTCAAATAGTCAGCACGTCTATTATTTTTTATAACCAGCAAAGAAATATATTTGCTTTGAAAAACAGTATAGGTAGGAAGAAAGGGAA
This sequence comes from Equus przewalskii, assembly GCF_037783145.1. Taxonomy (NCBI): domain Eukaryota; kingdom Metazoa; phylum Chordata; class Mammalia; order Perissodactyla; family Equidae; genus Equus; species Equus przewalskii. The sequence goes on from NC_091832.1 coordinate 27,556,565, forward strand.
AGAAAAACAAAGAGAAAAACAAACAACTGTGAGCTCAGACTGAGAACTTACAGGGCACACACACCCTGGATAAGGGGACAGGTGCTCACCTGATGCCAAAGACACAGTGGATGTAATTCCAGATGGCCCTGCGGAGCATGGAGGTGTCCACTCCAGTGTGCATGGCCATGGTGTTGTAGGTGAGGCTGTAGGCTGCCTGGAACTTCTCATCCAGCAGCTGCCCACCCTCGGGGTAGAGCCGCTGGATCAGTGAATAGCCATGGTCTTCCCAGGTATAATCCTGAGAAGCATGAGAAGGGGTCAGTGAGTAGAATCTTTGGGGCCTGAGGCTGGCCAGAGAGACTCTCTCCTCTGGAGCACGACCTGGCTCTCCATAATGCTGCCTCCCTACTGCAAATCTAAGCCGCTGCTTGGCCTGGGCCTGAGAGGCCGAGGAAGATGCACCTTGTTGATGACCTTCTCCCTGTGATCAGGATCCCCTGAGCTTAGGGCACAGATAGGACCCTTCATGATCCAGGGTTCCCCATTTCCCTCCTGGAATCTTCAGGGAGAGAAGGTGCCCACCCCTGCTTGTTTGTAAACCCGGAGCAATGCCAAGACTAGCAGGGAGAGCCTACCTGGGCGCGGAAGGTGGGGGGTGCCTCAGCCCCTCGCCGGGTGAAGTCCTCATACCCAAAAGTGGGGTCTTCCACAAAGCACAGCATGTCTGGGTGTGGAGAGGGCTCCAGAATGTCAGCTGAGGATGTCAGAGAGAGATCACAGTGAGGCCAAGGCATGGAGCACAGAGGCCTCCACTCCTGATTAATCATCAATAGGGTGCCAGGGAATGCAGAGCAGAGGGCCAGAGCAGGCAAAGCCCCTTGGGACACTGAGTGGAACCAGGACTTCAGCTGGAGCCAGGCCTGGGGGAGAAGGTAGACCAGGCCCACGCACCTGGGGATAAGGCCCCCAGTGATAACAACAGCAATCACAGCAGTAGTAATTTATGGAGCTGCCTACCCTGAGCCAGGCTCCATGCTAAGAGCTTTGTTTCACTGTCCCATTTACCCTACACACCAATCTTTCATGTGGGAGCAGACTGAGACCCTGAGATAGGAAGTGACGTGTCAGTGATCACACTGCCAGAAAAGTTAAAAGGCCAGGACTCAAACCCAGGTCTGACCCCAAAGCTCATGCTCAGAACCTCTTGGAAGGGGTGGTTGAGACATGGCTGCCTCCAAAATACAAGAGGTGCAGTGCATGGCGGTGCCTACTCCCCAGCACAGACGGTGTGGGAAGAGGACAGTCCCTGGAACTGGGACACCTGTGATCCTGTACCTGAGGGGGTCACCAGCAGGCTCTCTGACTTCTCCAGCTCAAAGCGGCTCTCCATCTCCTCCTGGGATGCTCCCTCGTCCCGCAGCAGGCTTTCCTGCAGCTGCCTCATGCGTTCCATCAGAGCTTCCACATCCCGGGCCGCCTCAAAGCCCTGGAGCAGGGACCCAGTAGTGACCATCTACTCTTCCCTCGGCCCCAGGAAACCGCACATCTTTCCCACACGCCAGGCCTTGCCAAATGATCATAAAGGCCTAGTGTCTCCTCTGAGCCAGCCACTGTGCTGGGCAGCTCACATGGTCTGTGTTCCCCAGAGTGAAGTGTAAAAAGCTACAGAATAGACATGTTTTCTCTGAGCATCCACTTCCCTCACAGGTAAGGGATTTTTAAAGTATCTATGTTATTATATTAAAATAAGCAAGGCCACCTTATAGAATAAGAGGCAAACTTTGTATTTTTAAAGGTGCCAAAAACCTGGAGACTTTAAGCCTATGGGGCTACATGCCGAGAAGCCAGTCACATAGTTATTTCATTTAATCCTCACAACCCGCTATGAAGTAGAGGTCTTTCTCCTCATTTCACAGATGAGGAAATTGAGCTTCAAAGTCAAATAACTTTTCTAAGGCCTCCCCCTGTGAGATAAGGAAGCAGTGGCTTCTACCGAAGGACCAGAGGCCACACCAGCTTCCTCTCCCACCAAGACCCAACCCATGACTTACCCCAGAGTTGTTCAATGGGTCCCTGCTGGGGGGGCTGCTCTGCTCACTGGGGGGTGAAGGTGCCTGGGGGGCAGGGCTGCCCTCCGGGTCCCCCTCAGGGAGGATGCCACAGCCAAACACGAAGGAGGCCAGCGAGTGGCAGTGGGTGAGCAGGACCAGAGCCTGGATGAGCTCCGCCAGGGACCAGCTGTGCTCGCCTGTCTTCAGCAAGGCCTGGAGAGGAAAGAAGGCCAGACTTGCTCAGTGCCTGCCCCTGGGCTGCCTGCCAGGCCCCAGCCCAACCCCTGTGCTCCCTCGGGGACCTGCCTCTCTGCCCACTGCACCTGGATGTGCTCCTTGGTGATGAGCCATGGCCGATGTGCCAGCAACTTGTTGATCTCACTGAGCTTGCGCAGCTTCTCAGGAGCACGGTGGAGCCCAAGCAGCCACTCAGGGTCACCTCCGGTCTGCAGAAACTCGGCCATGTGGGAGCCCACCAGGTAGGAACACTGGTGGCGGGCGGCAGCCTGTGGAGGTGGTAGACAGAGCCTAGGTCACCGTCTTCTTTCTGTGCCCTGCTCGGGGTGGGCACCCCATGGAGGGAGACATCCCAGGACTCGCTGTTGCCTGAGAGGCAGGAAACTTAGGTTCTAACCCCAGCTCTGACACTGATTTGTTGTCCTACCTTGGCAGGTCACCCGACTCCATTATGCCTCAGTTTCCCAACCTGTAAAGCAGGCACTGAAGAGGCCTCTCTTCAAAATCTAAGGTTCTAGGGATGATCAGGTAAAACCTGGGCTTTCTCCTGCTCTATGCTGCCTCTCTTCCTCATCTATGGATCAATTCAGCAGGCCCACAGCAAAGAGATCTGAGGATAGAACCCCCACCATGTGGTCACCCCTCTAAGAGCCAGGCTCAGACAGGCTCACCATTATGGCAATGTAGTGGCGCCAGGAGCTGGCCAGGGGCCCATCTGTGTGTAGCAGCAGGTAGTGCAGGCGCCAAAAGCTGCTAAGGTAGTCGGGGTGCAGGCCCATCACCACTGCCAGGTTGTCCGCCCGCCCCGAGGACATCAGCGCCTCCAGCCGCAGGTGCTGCTCCAGGCTCTCAGCTCCCTCCTGAAGGACCTGCCAAGCAAAGGTGAGGAGAGCACGGGTCCCCCTCCTACCCACCCCACCAGAGACCAACATAGTCATTGCAGTGGGATTATAATAGCAAGGAGCCGAAAACAACCACCATGTCCAAAAAAAGGAGAAGAGGGGAGGAAAAGATATTTCATTAAGTGACTGAATAAATAGATTATATTAGTATATAGTATAGATAGTATATTAAAGTACAGTTTCTGCTGCCTTCCTGAAGCTTCTCTTCTAACAGTGCAAATCCATGCAACCATGGGAGGGGGGTAGAAAATAGTTCACATTTCCTGAGGGCTTTCTCCGTACCAGGTCCGAGCTTGGAGCTTTCCTTGCATTAGCTCATTGAATCTTCCCAGTTCTCCTGTGAGGTGAATACTATTATTTTCCCCCACTGACAGCTGAGGAAATTGGGGCCCAGAGAGGTTTCATTCTTTGCTCAAGGTTACAGATCTAGTAAATGCCAGAACCAGGATTCAAATCCAGATTAACCCCAAAGCCTCTTTCTTTCCTTTATTATAAAGGAGGAGTGGTTATTTATAAGAGATAAAATATAAGAACGCTACTTGAGCTTCAAATTCTGGGCTCCAGACATAAAAAACCAGGTGGTTGTTTGCTTTGCATTTACAAAGGGTGGAGGGAGCTAGGGGGTTTAGACATTTGTTAACAGCTCATTAACTACTTGGCCTGCACGTTTAGGAAAGGAAAGAGGACAAGGAAACAAAACATTTGTCTTTGTTCATTGAAAGCCAAAGAAAAAGAAGGAAACTGTTGTTTTTTAATTTTTCTCTGCATGTGTTTAGAAGGTACCCCCCCACTACCAACCCCACTTTAGAATGTCAGCTGCATGGTGGCAAGGATTTTTGTCTTGTTCCCTGCTGCATGCTCAGCACCTAGGACAGTGCCTGATACAGCTTAATCCTTCAAAAGGTATCTGCTAAGTAAATGAATGGGTGATCTGATTCAACAGATGAAAGATGTCTTTGTTGTATTAAGTGAAAAAACAAAACGAAACATAAAAACAACCAAAAAGAAAAATATGTTGTAAACTATGACCTTGGTTCTGTATGGAAAAAAGTCTGGAAAACAGTAGCAAATAGTTAACTAGCAGTGATTATCTCTGTAGGAGGTGGGATTACAAGAGATTAGAGCTTTCTGAAACATTGGAAATTTTTTAAATAATCAACATATATTACTTTTGAAGTCGAAAAAAACTTTAATATATATGCACAAAGAAGAGAAGATAAACATAGATAGTTCTATCTTCTTAAGGAAAAACAGGCCTTGTTCTGGGAATCAAAAGTTTGTTCAGGGGCCGGCCCCATGGCCGAGTGGTTAAGTTCACGTGCTCTGCTTCAGTGGCCCAGAGTTTTGCTGGTTCGGATCCTGGGCGTGGACATGGCACTGCTCATCAGGCCACATTGAGGTGGCATCCCACATGCCACAGCTAGAAGGACCCACAACTAAAATATACAACTATGTACCAGGGAGCTTTGGGGAGAAAAAGGAAAAATAAAATCTTTAAAAGAAAAAAAAAAGTTTGTTCAATACCTAGCTGTGTGACTAACACTTCATCTCTTTGAGCCTGTTTCTTCCCAGCAAAATGAGGCTAATACTCCTGCTTTGCAGATTAAATGAGTCAGGAATCTGAAGGGGTGGTTTCAAAGCTGCTATTTCAAGAGATAGGAAAAGACCCTCACCCACCCAATGCCCCATGTCCTTTCTTCCCAGGGACCAATTCCTAACCCCTTCCAAGCTTACCTCCTCCACTGGGATGAAGGCGCTGGGCCCTCGGGGGCCTCGCCGAGCCCGGCTCTCCCTCTGCTCCTAGAAGGAAGCACATCACAGTTCGTTGAAGGTAAAGGGGAGGACTAAGAGGATATTTATCTCTCCAGTTTTCTCCTCCTATGTGAGAGGCCATACTGAGCTTTCAAAACCACCTTTCTGGTGCACCCTGCATGGAGGAGTCAGGTGGGAGATATATGCCTGTTTGGTGGGTGGAGAAAGGGTAAGCAAGAAAGAGGGCTCACCCTACAGGCTGAGTTCTTCAGGAACTGGGCAGGGACCCAGGAGCCCCAGTATTGGGTGGGAGGGGCCCAGAGAAGGGAAATATATAGTCACCATGTTGTACATCTCTAGGAGGCCACCTTCTTGGCAGGCCTGGAGAACCCATACAAGAACCCCCCTCATTTGTATCCCAAAGCTAGGTCACCCAGTACCCTAGATTCCTATGATGAGGCTTCAGTCTCTCTCAAATTGTCATCTCTTCTTCCCTCCCACCATCACCACCTCATAGACTACCACTGTCTTTTTTTGTGTGTGAGGAAGATTTGCCCTAAGCTAACATCAGCACCAGTCTTCCTCTATTTTATGTGTGGGATGTCTCCACAGCATGGCTGATGAGTAGAGTAGGTCCGCGCCCAGGATCCGAACCTGCAAACCTGGGCCGCCGACGTGGAGCATGTAGAACTTGAACCACTCAGCCATGGGTCCGGCCCCATACCACCATCTCTTGTCTGGACCACTACCCACAGCCTCACCAATGGTCTCCCTGCCTCCATAGCCCTACCCTCTCCTATCTATCCTTTACTAAATTAACAAAACAAATGAGTACATAAAACATCCTCCCTGAACCCCACCTCTAGGACTAGGAGCAGATTTAGTGAGTACATGACCCTGGTGGTATCTAAAGGGGGCAAACGTTCTGTAGCCAGAGTAAACTTTCTCAAGAGCAAATCTGATCAACTGGCTTAAAACCCTGCTTCTACCCCCTTAGCCTTCCAGATAAATTAGTGTCTCAGGCCCATCGCCCTCCCACCGGCCACTCCTCTTGCAGACCTAACTCTTATACTCTTCCAGGTCCGGGAACCCTCTTCTGACCCTCATCTGTGACCCCACAATTCCCAGTGCTTTTGCTTTTGAAAACATTGTCTTCCGCCTGACTTAGGGCTCCCTACTAGCAGATCACATTTCGTGGAGAGCAGGGCCAGGTCATTCATACTAGTCTGTGAATGAAGAAAACAGAAAGCAGAGAGGCGTGGAGGGAGCCAGGGCCGGGCGTGCCATGCTGACGTGAGCAGCTCTTCTGACGCGCACGTCCTGGAGCCTCTTTGGAAGCCACCAGTCACGTACTCACTGAATCTGCTGCTAGTCCTCGAGGTGGGGTTCAGGGAGGATGTTTTATTTACTCATTTGTTTTGATAACTGGGAGGGGGCTCTCAGCACTGGCCTCGGAAAGAGTTCACTGAAACCAGAGCCATGCCCTCCCTGGACAGAGACAGTGTCCCCCTAACTCTCCCCTTCTCATTCAAATCCAGACCTAGTACCAACCCCCACATGTCCGGGGACTACAGATGGAACCTTCCTTCTCAGATGGCCAAACCTCTGAGGGAGGCAGAGCTCGGGGACTCTGAAAGACCACAAAGGAAAGAACAATGGGACCTGGAAGTCAGTGAGTACCAATTCTGCCACTAACTTGCTGTGTGACCCTGGAGAAAGTAATCTAGACTCTCTAGGCTTTAATCTTTGGCAACGAGAGTAGTTGGCTGACGGCTCCGGCCCCTTTTGGCCCACACTCCTGGGAGCTACCAGGCCAGGCTGGTCCAAGTCCAGCATAGAAACCACGACCATCCCCATCACTCCCGCTTCGGCTTCCCTCCTCCCTCACCAAAGAGAAAGAGCCTAACAGCTCTGTCTGCGAGATAAGGATTGCTGACTCCACAAACTGGGCCTCCCCGCCGCTGCCGCCCAGGGGACCTGAGGACAGACAGAAAACCGCAGCGGGGTGGGGTGGGGACGGGCAGGGGGAGACTGGGTTTGGGGAGCGGGGACTAGGGGGCAGGGGAGGAATAGGAAACAGCCTTGGGAATCTCTTCTCCCTCTAATATCTGCCCCAGGAGCTGTGAAGGGAAGGAACTGATACCTGTGGTTCTTTAAGTGATAGGTCTGGATCCACCAACATTTTCAGCCCTAATAATGATGGTAACAATAATAATAAAGTAGAGTCGAGTTAAAAGATAAGGGCTCTTGACCCAAACTGCTTTGGCTCAAATGAGAACTCCACCACCTCCTATCTGGTAGCTATGGAAGCCTCAGTTTCCTTGCAAATAATGGGGATACCCACTTCCCCCTGGGTAGTCAGGAGGATTTAATAAGATCCTGCCCTGCAGCCCTGACCTCAGTACCTCCATCACAGTGAGCACTTAATAAAAGTCATCTATCATTAACCTCATCGTTATTTCAAACAAAGCCTATGAATCCAAGCAGTACTTTAGAATCCCTTTGAGAAGCTTTTAAAGAAATACCAATGCCGAGGTCCCACCTCCAGCAATTCTAATTTAATTGGGCGGGGCCCGGCATGATTTAGAGCCAGGGGGGAAGGCCATTGTTTTGCACCATTTATTGATCACTTTCTCAAGTATCAGGCACTGTGCTAAACGCTTTCCAGGCGGAACCAGAATTAATCTGTTCACTCGACAGACGTTTTTGATGACTCCATTGCAGGCAGCCAGAATACAGGAGTAAAAAGACAGAGTCAGCCTTCACAGGATTTACGATTTCATGGAGAAAGACAAACAAATGATGAATAGGATTTCAAATCATAGATTATATAAAGTAAACAACATAGAGCAATGAGAGTGTCTGATGGAGTGGTGGGGTGTGCAATATTTTAGTCTGAATAGACAGGGAGAGCCACTGAGGAGGTACCCTTTGAGCTGATGTCTAAATATCAAATATCAAAATGAGCTGATGAGAAGGCAGCAGGGCCTGTAAAGATCTAGGGGACCAGCATTCCAGCCAGAGGGAACAGAAAGTGTAAAGCCTCGAAGGCAAGAAGAACTAGATTCTAATCCAGAGCTCCAATACCCCCAATGCTTCCCTGACCTTGACACACACAACTTCACGGGAAGGGGACAGGGCAGGGTCCCACTGCCAAGAGATGACACCTCCAAATCAGCCCTCCCCTATCCCCTGGGGTAGCGAGTCAATAATAACAAAGGTAGGGAACAACACTGATTACCGCTGGCTAAGCATTTATTTCATGTGCACTTTAAGGTAGGAGCTACAGGCACGTTTGCCTAGGTGGTCCAGCATTTGCTGGTTTGCATCTAGGGTGTGGACCTACACACCTCTTGTCAAGCCACGCTGTAGCAGGTGTCCCACATATAAAAAATAGAGGAAGATGGGCACAGATGTTAGCTCAGGGCCAGTCTTCCTCAGCAAAAAGGAGGGTTGGTGGTGAATGTTAGCTCTGGCCTAATCTTCCTCAAAAAAAAACCAGATAGGAACTACTACTAGTAGGGCCCCCATTTTGCAGATGTGATCAAGACTCCAAGAGGTCAAGTCACTTGTGGTCATCAGCCAGGAAGGAGGTGGCAGAGTTGGGATACAAACCAGGTTTCTGCAAGCGCAGAAACTATTCCCATCCTCTAAACTTCTCAAGGTCTCAACAGCCCCATGGCTTTGTACCTGGGGTTCACCAGGAGAGAGAAGCCCCTTCTCCCTGCCACAGCCCCGGGGATCCGCTGCCCCCAGTCACGGCACCTGGCACACTGTGTTATTTCTCACCTTGAGGGCACACACTGGATCGAGTTCCCTGTTGTTACCCCGGTGTCTAGCATAGCACAGTACAATAGAACTTTCTGCAATGATGGACTATTCTAAACCTGCATTGTCCAATAAAGACAGAAGCTTCTAGCCACGGTGGCTGAGCATTTGAAATGTGACTAGGGCAACTAAAAAACTGAATTTTTTTTCCCTTTTTTATAAAGATTGGCACCTGAGCTAACAACTGTTGCCAATCTTTTTTTTTTTCTGCTTTTTCTCCCCAATCCCCCCAGTACATAGTTGCATACTTTAGTTGTAGGTCCCTCTAGTTGTGGCACGTGGGACGCCACCTCAGCATGGCCTGATGAGTGGTGCCATGTCTGTGCCCAGGATCCAAACCGGCGAAACCCTGGGCTGCCGAGGCGGAGTGCGCAAACTTAACCACTTGGCCATGGGGCTGGCCCCTAAAAAACTGAATTTTTAACTTAAAAAATTTAATTTACCTAAATTTATGTGGCTAAGGTCTACAATATTGAACAGTGTAGGTTCAGCACACCTGATAAAGGCAAGATCCCCACCCCCAGTTTACAGATGAAGGAAGGGAAACCAGAGGGGGCAGGTAACGTAACCAAGGTAACACAGCTAGTATGGGGCAGAGGGGAGAGATCAATGGTGGCTGTTGGTATAGTTCCAGCTGAGGGGATCACCCAGAGCAGCAGGAACACTGACGACACACAGCCCTCTGGGTAGCCACTCAACAAGGAGGGCTTCAGGCAAGTTGTAAAAAGAGGATAGTTCCCTCAGAGCTCAGTGTCTGGTTTCTAATTTAAGCGTTCACTAAATGTTTATTTTTATATTAGGTTAGGCACTTGCACACAGGTTCCATCTAATCTTCATCACTTTCAGGCTGGGGCTGGGGTCTCTATTTTGCACACAAGGAAAGATTAAGAGTAAGGTTCCAACAGTTAAGCACTGACAAGTGGCCACTCTGAGATTTGAACTCAGCTCAGTCTGGCTTCCAAGGGTTCTGTCCACCTACATCTGCCTCTTGGAGTAGCCCCAGCCTTTATTCTTGATATCTTATCCAGAGCCTGCCATCCCCAGGACTTAGCTACAGACACCTGTGAAGTCACTCTGCCAGCTAGGAAGGGACAGAGACTCCCCTGTCCCACCCCATGGACAGCTGTGGTCTGAACCCAGATACTTGTCTGGGTTCACACCTGAGAGGGAGACACAGCCCAAGCAGACTCTGACCTCCAGCCTGGTGGGGAAGAGGGTGTGAGTGGTGCCATAAACTCCTATGCCCACCATGGGCTGGGCACTAGGCTAAGCGCTTTACACATCTGATCTGGCTGATCTCTCACAACAACCCGGGGGGAAATAGGTCTGATTACCCTTTCTTCAGAGACAGCTCAGCGAGGCTCTTTCTGAGTCCTGTTCCAGACGGCACAGCTCAGATCTGACTTCAAAGCCTGCACAGTTCACAAGGGTCAGCTAAGCCACAAGGGGCAAATGGTTAGGAGCCATTATTAGGTGCTAAGAACAGTGCTGGGGATGTGACCTACAGAGTGTTCCTAGTCTAGCAAGGGAGATAGGCAAGAAACGGCTGATTACACAACTGTTACACCATAAGTGGGATAAAAGCTCCTACAACGGAGAAGGGGGAGTGGAAGAAGGTATGCAGAGGGGCCTTATCTGGCAGGGGAGGAAAGGCTTCCTCAAGGAAGTGATATTTGAGGAAGTGATTCTAGAGCTAACAGGGCTCTGAAAACATACTACCAGTACCAGAGTGACGCATCTGAAGGCCTTGACCCCTTGAAAGGGCATGTGGTAAGTGAGGGGAGTTGAGGGGGCTGAACCTTTGGGTCTTCCCTTGGGCCTTGGGCTTCAGGCTCTGCAAGTTCAGCACCCTGTGGTCTCCTAAGGATTCCACTTAAAGCAGACATCTTCCCAAGGTCCTCTTTTCTTGAGAGAGAAGAATATTTAGGGCGAGTCCAGACATCACCAGCTTTTCCCTCTGCTGACAGGTGGCTTCCATCGAAAAGCCGCTCCCTCAGGGTCTGCCCAGACCACCTGGGGCACCCCCTTCTCCCCAGACTGCTTCCCAGGCACTGGCCCCCAGAGCGATGGACCAACTCTCACCTCAGGCAGAAGGCATGGGCTCTGGCAACCCCTGTGAGACACTCTGGGGGAAGGGAAATGTGCACTATGGCCGCATGCTAACAAGAGCCAGCATGTCTGATGCAGTTACAATGTTCCAGGCTCTTCGCTTGGCCTTTGCTTGTCTTCTCAGTCAATTCTCCCAACCATCCCTCGTAGATACTATCAAATCTCCATGGGAGGAAGTTGCGGATCAGAGAAGTAATCACTTGGCCAAGGTCACATGGCAAGTGAGTGGGAGGGCTGGGACGGGAACCAGGAGCTCTGCTCTGCGGCTCCAGTGCCCAGGTGCTCTCAATAAAGACCATTTCCATTTTTTAACAAAGACAGGAAACAGAGAGTAAAGTGACTTGGTCAAAGTCACCCAGTTGAGAAGCGGCAGGAGCAGGTTTTGTTCCTCCACGTGGGGCTCCTAAACTGCGGTGGGGAAGGATAAACAAGCTAACAGATAACACAGGACAGGGGCCGCCCGGTGGCGCAGCGGTTAAGTTCGCATGTTCTGCTTCAGCGGCCTCCGGTTTGCTGGTTTGGATCCCGGGTGCGGACCTACGCGCCGCTTGGCAAGCCATGCTGTGATAGGCGTCCCACGTATAAAGTAGAGGAAGATGGGCACGATGCTAGCTCAGGGCCAGGCTTCCTCAACAGAAAAAGGAAACGCAGGACACAAACCATCCACGGCTGGAGGTAGGACCGCCAGAAACCATGCATTTCAGAGAAGGGCAGCAAATTTTCCCAGGGTCACAGTTTAGGACTAGCACTTTGGCTCCCAGCCCCAGTAATACACTTGGCACCACTTGCACCATGCTCCAGGTCTGGAAACTAAAGAAACAAGCGAAACTCCCTGTGGTGCCAAGGACACTGGGAAATCCTAGAGACACAGGCCAAAGAATGAGCTACTCTGTGGGGTTAGTGAAGGAAGCCTCTTCATAGCTGTTCCTGGGCCTCGATTTTCGCATCCTGTAAAATGGGGCTATAGTGTAGCTCACAGTTTGCTAGTTTAGTCCTGAGGACTCAGAGAAAAGGTAAAACCCGGAGCCTGGCCTCTAGTTAAGTGCTTAATGATAAGATGTCTATTACCGGGGCGGCCCCCATCGCGGAGTGGTTAAGTTCTCAGGCTCTCCTTCGGTGGCCCAGGGTTTCGCTGGTTGGAATCCTGGGCACTGACACGGCACCACTCATCAAGCCATGCTGAGGCGGCATCACACATGCCACAACTAAAAAAATACACAGCTATGTACCTGGGGGCTTTGGGAGAAAAAGGAAAAATAAAATCTTCGGGGGAAAAAAAAAAGATGTCCATTACTGATGGTGGTGGTGATGGGGGGCGATGGCGGGGGGGGGGGTGTCGGATCAGGCCTAGCCTTATTCCTAGCCGCACTGCAAAGGGAGTCCCTGCGAAACAAACTTCTGGGACCTCAGATCACTTAGTAGGGCGCAGCTTAATCGGCGCCCGGCTTCGGGAGCCGCGGCCAGGGTTTCCCCCTCTTTCGCCAGCTTTGCCGCCGCCTCCCCTCGCCGTGGACCCGACAGCCTGCCAAAGCCCCGGAGCGCCCGCGCCCCCACCTCCAAAGCAGGGGTGCAGGTGAGGGCGGGGGACGAGGTCGACCTTCGCTGATCACTCTCAGGTGCCCCATTCCCGGCCCTGCGGGATTGGAGCAGGCACGTATCCTACCGAGAAACAGTCCCTCGGCCCGCCAGCCCCCGCCTAGAGGAAGGGACTCTGCGGAAGGGGGCGGGGAGGAGGAGTGGTCGGGCCGCTGCGGCTGGGATTTGCCTGGACTTGAAGACACTCTCGACAAGAGCCCAAACCCAAGATAACCTCCGAAGGCTCCGCTCTCATTGGCCAGGAGTCCGAGGGAGGGTTGGAGGGCTCCACAGCCCCAGGGGTAGGGGCCGGAGAGGGCCGAGGCTGCCAGTTGATGCAACCCCATTCCTGGCTTACGCGTTCCACTCCCCCTTCCCGAGTCCGGGGGGCGGAGGCGGGGGCGGGGGGGCTCACGGACTCAGCGGGGACAGCCAGAAGCTCGGACGAGGCTCAAGGGAAGAGTGGCGTCGCTCGGCCGTCGCTTACCTCCTCGGCCCCGGGGCCGCCGCCGCCGCCGCCCCGGGCGAACGGCAGGTAGCCTTTCAGCTCCGTGCGGCACTCGGAGTCCGCAACGATCATGGTGTGCTCCAGGTCCCACCGCGGCTCGCCGAAGGCCAGTGCACCCCTGGCGGGTTTGGACGGATGCGCGCAGGAAGCCGGGACTGGGGCCGCTGGGGAGGTTCTAGAGCCCGGGCGTCTCTCGGGGTTCCAGAACGCTCCGAAAGCCTCGAATCCGGGCACGACCGCTGCTGCGCTGGACTCTCCTTTCCTCCGGCTTCTGGAGCGGTGAATGCCCTCGGGAGCCCGGGACTGGTCGCGGCGCAGGGGTTCTCACGGCCCGGAGTGCCCCTGGAGTCCGCAGTGGCCGGGGCTGCTTGCAGACCCAGCGCTCCTCAGCATCCCCGCCGCGGAACTGCCAGCGCTCGCCGGGCTCTGACACCAGCAGCGCCGCTCAGCCGGCTGCGGTCCCTGGGCGAGGGCGGGGACACAAAAGCCCCGCGCCGCAGCCAATCAGATGCCTGTTTCCCGGGGAGGCGGGGGCCACACCTCCCTCTGGAGCCGACAGCTGGGCCAATCGGCACCAGGAAGCGCCCGGGAACTCTGGGAGCTGTAGTCAGCCTCGGGCGAATGTTGCAAACTTTTGCAAAAGGGTTTAGTCAGATTGTTGGCAATACCCGACGAGAGTGACAGCCCGGAGAGTCATTAGAGCTGTGTGATGAAACGGGACTTCACCAGGATGGGCCGGAGAGCCGGGTGTGGAAATCCCTCGCAAGTGTGTTCCTCAGCTTTTCAGGTCCTGGAGGGACTGGCTAGGGTTAGGAGAGGTGGTGCTAATTATAGAGCTGAACGCCAAATCTTTGGAGATCTGAAGGCAGAGCCCGTTCCTCTGGCCTCCGGGAGGGCTCCACTTTCAAATGTACCAGACACAGGGAATCCACCTTATTTGTGGAGTCTCAGGAAAGGCCTCATTCATTGAAATGTCCTTGGCAACCTCATGTCTAACCTCAATCCCTGTTGCTGCGGTTTACCCACTTCTGCTCCCTTGAGCCCTCCCTGCCACCCCCCACCCGCTTCTAGACAGAAACTTTATGACAAGATGTTCCACTGGGTCTTTTCTCAGCTCTCTGTCTGGCCACTCCTTCTCTGACTCCTCTTTCTCCTCTCACCTCCTGGAAGGTGGGTGTTCCCCTAGTTTCTGTTTTTATCCCTCCTGTCTCCAGACATACTCATCCCTGATCTCATCCATTTCCTGGCCTTCAGCTCTCCATTTGGGAGTAAGTAGCCTCAGCCAGCACCTTAAAGCTGACTTCGTCTTCTCCTGTCCTCTTCCCACAGCCTCTTCCTCAACAGTTTTTCTTCAGAGCTGTACTCTTTGTTTCCATTTTAAAGTCACTGTTTACTCTGGATAGAGAATACTGGTAGGAACAGGGGTGAACTGGATGACCTCCGAGGTTCCCTCTGAGACTTTCTGAGTTTAGGCTTCCAATTCCAAAGACGGCCCTCAGACTTGCTCTCCGGCCTCCAGCCTTTTGGGTGAAGGAAGTTAATCTCACCCTCTGCTGAGCACCCAAGGCAGTGGGCAGGGGCTCTATTATAACACTTCTCGCACTCTACCTTGTATTGCAATTTTCTGTGTACATGTCTTATCTGACTCTTTTGATTATAAGCCCTTCGAGGGCAGGGTCCATATCTTGACATCTTTGTCTTCTGCCATATGCCACCTAGCACCATGTCCTGCCAATAATATGCCCTTGGTGACTGAATCCTCCTTTGAATTGAATTCCCCTCTAAATCACCCTATGTCAGATTCAGATTTCATTTTAAAAATCTACTCTGTAATGTCAATGTTTAGATCAAAAAACTTTACTGGTATTTTATCAGCTACAGAATAAAGTGGAAACCCCTCGGTTGACATTCAATATCTGCCAAGATCTGCCTCAACTATCTGTTCCAGTCTTATCACCTGCCACATCCATGTTCCTTGTTTGGCCTCTAACCCTTTCTTCCAGTAATTGTCTCTGCAAATCTCTGCCCACTGAAATCCTACCCAGCATTCAATGACTTCAAAATGCCACTTCCTATGGAAAGTGTCGCTTCTTCAGCTCAGCTGAAAATAATCTCTCCCACTCAACTCCTTATCACATTGTTTCTACGTTTTTATACCGCTGGTCTTCAAATTTGATGCAGCCTTGTTATCACGTCTGCATGACTTAGGCCTTCCCTCCAACTAACAATGAAACATGTTTTCTACCACTTTTGCAAAGTGAGGAAACTTGAGCTTAGAAAGGTAAAACTTCCTGTCGAGGTCATCTAATATCTCCTTTTGACTGCACCAGGCTGTGTCAGAGCTCCTTGAAGGCAGGAACTGTGTCTAATTGTCTCTGTATTCCCCTCTGGCACATAGTGAGTCCTCAGGAAATATTTTTGAATAAATTAATATGTTACTCTCCTCCATAGAATAACCCTTTAGAATCTTCAAGGAAGCAATTAAATCATTCTCAAGGCCTCACTTACAAAGTTAGTATTTTGTGAAAAGGAAAAGCAAGACATATTGTAAATTGAATGAACTTTTGTGACCTTAATCTCCAAGGAAGGAAAAGCTCGAAAGAGACATAGTTATTACTGTTTACTGAACGCCAACAATAGTCTAGGACACTTCGGTTACTCATGTAACTCTCACCACAACGTCTCCAGGTAGGCATTGTGCCCCATTTGACAGATGAGGAAACTGAGGTTTAAGAGGTGTGTTGGCCAAGGTCAGACAACCTAGTAATATACTGAGTAAGGATTCAAACCCAGGCAGGCATCACTCCAAAGCAGAAACTCCAGTGCACCACTGAGGAGAGAAGGACCTGAATATGTAAGAAGCAGGCTGGCACAAGACACTGATGTGTACAGAATTCCAATATATTAATTGGGAGTGAGAAATATAATTGTCAAGTGGCCCATAATTGATGGGTCAGCACATCCCTCTTTATAAGGGAGCCTCCATTAAAAAGACAAGTTACCATCTAAAGGTGGCCAGGGCAGCTGGAATCTGAGTAAAAGGAACCAGTGAAAAGATGAATCATTGAACTGGCTCCCCTGAGAGCAAAGCTGCTGGTCAGGACTCCAGCTCCCTCCCTCTCTCTTTCACTCTGTAAACATTTATTGACCATCTAGTGTGTACCAAGCACTATGCTGGGTTCTGGAAATCCAGCTTCGGTGAAGCTTCCAGATGGCCCCGTGACACTGGCTGGGCTTATTTCTCCCCTCCCCACCTCCCCCACGCCTTGTATTTTTGGTTCAGCGAAGATCTCCACCTCCTGTTGCCATACTCTCTCAACTCTTGCATCAGCTAGGCTGAAGCCACTGATTGGCCAATGCTTTTCTCACTCCTCAATGACATTCCAGTCCTGAAGATACCTCTAGATTGGATTTGAAACCTTGTTGTGGTTTCCTCAGCTTCAGACCCTTTCACAGATTTTAACCCTAATGGGATTCTTATCTGTTCTGTATTTGTTCTTCCTGAATTCACTTTCTAATCTCAAATTCTAGGATGCCTTTACTGTAATAGCTTAGTACCCCAACTATACTTGGGGCTGTGATTTTATCACCTCAGATGTAATTTTCTGAGCTCTCATTGTTCTCTCCACACTGCCCCCTCCCATCTCAGAATACAATTCCTGCCTTGGGGGAGCTTTCAGGAAAGCAGCCCAACTCCCACTGGTTTGATTAAGCCAAAGCCGACTCACTCTCCGTGGTCATTCACACATGCATTCTTTTAATTACTACTCATTAAGCAGGCATTGTGCTAGATGCTGAGGGAGGTCCTCAGGCTCCCGTGCTGTCAAGTCACACAATCAAAATTGAAATCGTCCCCTGGAGTTGTGCGTTAGGGGGCAAGACAACCACAGACTCTCGGAAACAGAGCCAACTGTCTGCTCAGAGCACTGCCCAGGAGTCAGGCAACTAGGTTGCTAGTTTTTAGGTATGTGACCCAAAGTGAATTTTTTTTTTCCAGCTCTTAGAAGCCAAATAGAAAGTAGCTCTAACCCACCAGAGACACTGTGGAGAGGACTGGAGTGGGCAAGGCATATAATTCGGTCTCATCGATTGTGTTCTGAGGACAAAAATCTTCAGGTTTCATACAGCTCACTTCTCTTAATAAATAAAATACGAAAACGGACGAGCTGGGTGCTTTTAGATGATTCGCTAAGAATTCCAGTTTGGTTTTGTCGGCTAAGCGAGGCCTCAGCGCCCCCTGCAGGCAGGACCCTGCCACAGCTCAGGACGGACCGGGAAAAAAGGTGGATTGAAGGCGACCCCAAACCGTTTTCAGTTTATGGGAGTGTCAGGTTCCATGTTCCCGCCTGAAGGTCCACAAAAGAGGCCAGGCAACAGCTGAGTAAAGATCCTGTGGTTGCTGAGGATTCCCCTGAGGGACCAGACTCCCAAAAAACCTCCCAGCCTGGATGCACGTCCCGTTGTTCTGGCTTACTCCCTCATCTTACAGGCAGGAAGCCTGAGGTCAGAGAGAGAAAGGCGTTTGCCCAAGGCCCCCCAGAAAGTTGGCCACAGAGTGGAGACTAGGACTTCGGATCCAGGCCCCCAGTCTAGGGTCACTTGCACGTTAAAAGGTTGCCCAAGGAGCGTTACACTTCCAGAAAGAACAACTCTCTTTGCTCTGGTGTTCTCCTCTCCCTCTTTCCCTCTCTCCTCCGCTCCTAGAGGCCCCATACATCCCATTCTCAGAAAACCACCCTGAGACCTGGCCCTGGAGCAACGCCCCGGGCCCTTGCCACCACGCTGTCCCGCCTCTTCCTACCCGCCCAAAGACTTCCTTTCTCTTCCCCAGTCCCCCAAAAAGCTGGACTTGGAATCAGACTATCGGAGTTTAAGGTCCCAGTTCTAACCCTTTTTTTAGCTGTGTGAGCCTGGGCAAGTCACTTCACCTCTCTGAACCTCAGTTTCCTGCTGTGTAAAATTCGGCGATAAATTTGACCACAGAGCTGTTGTGACGACGAGAGCTAATGCATGCAAATCCCTCAATAAGGCTTGATGCAGATTAAGTGCTCAATAAGCTGTAATTACCATTTATATGGTTACTGTTGTTCTTATTTTAAAGTGTCTAGCTCAGTGACTGGCAGAAGAAGAAAGGTGGTTATAACCATTAATATTTAAAAGTTTGGAGGCCGGAGCCCGGCATTTAGCAGGAACTGAATAAACGGTGGTTAGTATTGTTGCTTTTTCGACCCAAGGGCGCCCAGCACACTTGCAGTCCAAAAGTCTCCCCGAGCGAAAGCCGCAGCGCTCACTTCTTTTTGCTCAGCAACAGGCTCCTCATACGTAAGCCGCGGCCAATGAGCAGGGAGATGGGCGGGGCTACCTGACAGCCAATAGCAGCCCCCAGATGCGCGCAGGATAGGCCCAGACCGGTTTCCAGGCCGGTTAGGGAAGCTAAATGCGGAGGCTGTTTCCCGGGCAGGGAGTGTCTCCAAATTCCCCTGGCTCTGCCTACCAGCCGGGCTCTGATTGGTGCGGACCCTGGAGGCCCGCCCCTCCCTCCTCCCGGCCCCGCCTTCGCGGGAGAGGGCCAAGGAGACACCGTCTGGTTTCCGTTTCCCTTTTTCGTCTTTGCTTTTCTTCTTTTTAAAATGTTCGGTTTTAGTTTCTGTTTTTCCTTTGCAAATTATAAGTGAGATATATTATTGCAGGAAATTTGGAAAATACAGAAAAGTATAAAGGTAAAAAAGAACCTGAAGTTATAGTTTCCCCTTTTGTGTTTTTAAAATGTTTTTCAGCCTTTCTGCCCTAAGCTGGTAGTATTCCTGTTCGTTGTTCTGTTGTTGTAAAACCAGACAACTGGAAGCGACCAAAATGCCCGTGAAAGGAGACTGGTTAAAATAATAAACAGATTCGTCCACACCATGAAACATCACGCAGTAAAGAAACAGAAGGAGGGAGCTCTGCGTGCTCTACGTGAAACGAAAAGATGTGCAGGATTTAATACTAGGTCAAAACAAAAAAACAAGTTGCACAATGATACATATAGAATGATCTCATAGGTGTGTACGTGATTACACAGAGGCAACGAAAGTCTGGGAAAACGTGCAGTTTGCAACAAACTGTTAGCATCCGGTTACCTCTGAGGTGGAGGGGGAATAGAAAAACTATGACTCTTTCTACACTTCTTTAGTAATTGTTTAAAAGCCAAGATGCATTACGTTTGTAACAAAAAAATATCCTTTTAGGGGGCCGGCCGGTGGCCAAGTGGTTAAGTTGGCCGGCCCAGCTGCGGCAGCCCAGGGTTTCGCCAGTTTGCGTGCACACGCTCGTCAGGCCACGCTGAGGTGGTGTCCGACGTGCCACAACTACAAGGACCCACAACTAAAAATACAACTATGTACGGGGGGGATTTGGGGAGAAAAAGCAGAAAAGAGAAAAAAAAGGGAGTAGGGGGAAAAAACCTCCTAATCCCACTACCAAGAGAGAACCAATGTTAACGTGTGGGTTATTTTTTGCATACATTTATTTATTATATGTTATATATTACTATTATATATTTATTCGGTTTTTAACATGCTTATGTTTATGGTATATGAAAATATAGGATTGTATAGCCTATTTTTTCCACTTACATGTCATGATAATTTTCATATTAAATATTCCTTAAACATAATTTTTTCTGGTTTTATTGAGAAATAATTGACATATTCATAATATTAAAGGTTGCAGAATGTTCATGTGTGATATAATTTGTTCATTAATTCCTATTGCTGGAAATTTAGGGTTTTCTTTTACTATTACACATTAAGATGAGCTAAAACTCTTACATAAAAAATACTGCATTATATCCCTGATTAGTTCCTTAGGTTAAATTTCTAGAAGCAAATTCATGAGTCAAAGGCTATGAACAAACAGATTGAAGACTCTTGTTCCTAATTGTGAAAACTTCTAAAAGGTTATTTCTGTGAGTATGATTGATGCCTATCTTAGTTAGCTTGGGGGGCCATGACAAAATACCGTAGACTGGGTAACTTAAACAGCAGAAATTGATTTTTTCACAGTTCTGGAGGCTGGAAGTCCAGGATCAGGGTGCCAGCATGGTCGCGCGCTGTGAGAGCTCTCTTCCTAGCTTGGAGACGGCTGCCTTCTTCCTGTGCTAGAAGCCAGCTCTCTGGAGTCTCTTTATATAAGGGCACTAATTCCATCACAAGGGCCCCACTCTCATGACCTCATCTAAACCTAGTTGCCTCCCAGAGGCCTCATCTCCAAATACCATCCCACTGGAGGTTAGGGCTTCAACATAGGAATGGGGGCGGGGGCACAATTCAGTCCATAGCAATGCCTGTGATGGGCCTGGTGCTGTGCTTTGGGCAGGGTACAGAGCTGAATAATGTCCAAAATCAAGCTGCCAGAGTTGAACAGGTGAGGAAGATGGAAGCAAATATATACACGTAGATCAGATAAGCAAAGACATCTGAAAATAGTCTGACCAAGTCACAATGGACAGAAAACTCTTCATGGCTCTCATTGTCCAGGTTATGTTTGGATATGCAGTAGGTCATATTTGATTTGCTAGTAGATATTGCTCAGTCCTCAAGGTTTGAAAAAATGGAATAAGTTGTTAAGATTTAAAAATTACCAGGCCGACTCCATGGCATAGTGGTTAAGTTTGATACACTCTGCTTCAGCAGCCTGGCTTTGTGAGTTCAGATCCCAGGCATGGACCTACATGACTCATCAGCCATGCTATGGCGGCGACTCACATACAAAATGGAGGAAGGTTGGCACAGGTGTTAGCTCAGGGCTAATCTTCCTCAAGCAAAAAAGGACGAAGATTGGCAATAGATGTTAGTTCAGGGTGAATCTTCCTCAGCAAAAAAAAAAAAAAAAAAAAAAGAGGAAAAAGAGGAGATTTCACATAAAATCCCGAGTTTGTGAATTCTCTTAGAAAAGAGGAAGATGTGTTAACACTGGGTCTGCATTCCTGGGGCCATTGATGGGAATAAGTAGCTGGGTTTTCTTCTCAAGTTCTCAGTTCCCATAACAATAATACACAGAGCACTTGACTTATTTACATTGCCTACCTGGCCTCTGTAGGAACCTGAGTTTGAAACCTCTGATCAGGGTCAAGATTCCTTAACCTGGCATTCAAAGCCCTATGATGGTCCTGTGCCTTCCCTTTCATCTTTGCTTCCTTCTACTCTTGCTCATTCTTGCTCAAACATGCCCTTGCTCAAGTTCAAAGTGTAAGGCAGTGGCAGAATGGGGATTAGAACCAGGGTTTCTCATCTCATTACCCAGGGTCTTTTAACCGTATTTGGCTTTTCACTCATTAACTTGAGGTGTTTGTTTTTCTTCATAAGACTAGGCCAAAGTCAGCCAATTAGCATACAACCAGATGGAATGTAATATGCAGAGATGGAAATTTTGCTACCGGTTGTGCGCTCTCACCAGCTCTCGCTCCGCTCGCTCACTCTGCTCCCGCTATCCTGGCTACTTCTGCAGTTCTTTGACCGTGTAAGCCACTCGCATCTCGGGGTCTTTGCCTTTGCTGTTAGACTTCAGCTTGACATGCTCAGTGTCTTCATAGCTCACGTTAGTATATTCTTTAGGCCTATCCTGTGTCAGCTCACTCTGTAAGGTGACAACCTTGTCAGATCACTCTATATAGAATAGCTCACCTCCAGCCCCTTTGTGTCCCCTTCCCCTGCTTTATTTCTTCCACCTAACATATCTACTTGTTTATTTTTTGCCTCCTTCACGTTATGGAAGCTCCATGAAGGCAAGATTTTGTTTGGTTTTCTATTGTATTATGCGGCACATAGTGTGTTGTTGATAGTGCCACCGAGTCAATTGCAGTTCCTAGCGGCTCTGTGTCCAGCAGAATGGAACCCTGCCTGGTGTTTTTGTGCCATCCTCTCATCTTCCTGTGCTATAGCAGACAAGGCTTCGCTGCTACTCATAGGGTTTTCATCGTCAATTTTTTCTGAAGTGAGTGGCCAGGTCCTTCCTCCTAGTCTGTTTTAGTCTGGAAGCTCTGCTGAAACCTGTCCACCATGGGACCCTGCCAGTATTTGACATACCAGTGGCGTAGCTTTCAGGCTTTCAGCAACATGCAGCCGCCATAATGTGACAACTGACAGATGAGTGGTGTGGTTCCCTAATGGGGAAGAGAACCCAGGTCACAGCAGTGAGAGCACTGGATCTTAACCACTAGACCATGAGGGTTGGCCTTGGCACATAGTAGGCATTTAATAAATTAATGAGTAAATAAATGAATTATATACTCCTGAGGAGTCCTGCCTCTTTCGCAGACCATGTGATTTTCAGTTCCTTGCATCTTTCTCTCAAGAGTTAACTAGCTTTAGGTTTCTTGGGCTATAGATATAGAGAATGGGATGAGAAACTTAGAGGCACCAACTAGAGGAAAATGTCCAACAACTTTAGAAAACTGATGGCAATGCCAGAATCTTCTGGCCTCAGTCCATTTGGGAAGATAGAAGAAGAGACACTGGTCAAAGTAACCCTGTGATCTGTGGTAACAAGACACTTTTGTCTCTATCAGACATGAGAGCATAGTGATAAGGGTTGATAAGAAACAATCAAAATAGATTTTATTAGGATCTTTGAGTTAATGGCCATGGTAGACAATTCTTGAGATGTCTGCCTGGCTCACAATCCCACCTATGGAAACTATTCCATATGTACAGGAGTGAGCCTTCAGAGCTGTGACTGTACTATAACCCTACTCTCCTGCTCCTGGCCCTTTAGACTAGATGGGATTGTCTGACCCAAGCTAGGCCTGAATCTTTCCCAAGAATTGGAAATTTGCAAAGTAAACTCTTGTTAAAGCTGAGTCACAGCTCAAAGAGGAGCTGTGTTCAAATGCAGATTTCTGGATCTTTCCTCAATATTCTGATTCATGAGGTCTGGGGTACCAGATAAAAATTTCCATTTTTAAAAATCACACCAATGTTCAAAAATGGTGGAGTAGGGAGCTAGAGGAATTGCTCCCTTCATTGAAACAACCACTAAGCTGGCAAAAATGGTCAGAATAAACTTTTTTGGAATGCTGAAATCTGATCAAATATGTACAGCAACCGTGGGACTGCTTAACAAAGAAAAAGGCTGCTAAATTTCAGAGTTTACGGAAATCTTTGTCAGATCACTGGCTGATTGCTGAGATAATGGAATTGAGACTTTAGTGACCACACGTGACAAGGAATACAGTCTTTGCAAATAGTTTGGAAAAGTCACTAAAAAAGTACACAACTACAGGCTACAACAGGCAATTACAGCTTAGTAAGGGGGGCTGTGATGGTTAATTTTATGTGTCAACTTTTTTTTTTTCTTTGGGGAAGACTAGCCCTGAGCCAACTGCTGCCAATCTCCCTCATTTTGCTGAGGAACACCAGCCCTGAGCCAACATCCATGCCCATCTTCCTCTACTTTATATATGGGACGCCTGCCACAGCATGGCTTGCCAAGCAGTGCCGTGTCCGCACCTGGGATCGAACTGGCGAACCCCGGGCTGCTGAAGCAGAACACTTGCACTCAACCACTGCGCCACCAGGCTGGCCCCTATGTGTCAACTTGATTGGGCCATGATGTGCCCAAACATTTGATCAAACATTATTCCAGGTGTGTCTAGGAGGGTCTTTCTGGATGAGATTGACATTTGCCTGGGTAGACTAGGAAAGCAGATTGGCCTCCTTAATGTGAATGGACCCCATCTAATCCTTGAAGTCCTGAATAGAACAAAAAGGCTGACCGTCCCACAAATGAGAGGAAATTTTCTCCTGCCTAACTGCCTTGAGCTGGAACATTGGTTTTTCCTGCCTTCAGACTGGGACTGAGACTATACCATCCTGGGTCTCCAGCTTTCCAACTGCAGATATTGGGACTTGTAAGCCTCCGTAATTGCATGAGCCAATTCCTTATAATAAATCTGTTTCTGTGTGTGTGTGCGTGTGTGTGTGTGTGTGTGTGTATACATCCTATTGGTTCTGTTTCTCTGGAGGACACTGACTAATGCAGATTTTGGTTCTGAGAGTGATTCTAGAACAGAAATTTAAGGATGAGTTTTCTGTATTGATTCTGGGGTTTCTGGAATTGGCTCTCTGATTAGATTTGATGCCGCTCATGACTCTGTTTCTAGTAGTAAAGAGAGCACTGATAGTCCATGGGGTGATCTGGCAATAGAGATATGCAAAATATCAGCACTAGATACTCTTTCTTTTAAAGATTTTTTTTTCTCCTTTTTCTCCCCAAAACCCCCAGGTACGTAGTTGTATATTTTGAGTTGTGGGTCCTTTTGCTGTGGCATGTGGCATGCCACCTCAGCAGGGCCTGATGAGCAGTGCCATGTCCGGGCCCAGGATCCGAACTGGTGAAACCCTGGGCTGCCAAAGCAGAGCGCGTGAACTTAACCACTCAGCCACGGGGCCAGCCCCAGCACTAGATACTCTTAAACAACTACTTATAAGAAGCAAAGATCTGGGTTACTGTGTATATGATACTTTGAACATTTTTGTCAAACTAAGAAATATAATGATGGACCGGCCCGGTGGTGCAGCAGTCAAGTGCTTACGTTCCACTTCAGCAGCCCGGGTTCGCTGGTTCGTATCCCAGGTGCAGACATGGCACCACTTGGCACACCGTGCTGTGGTAGGCGCCCCTCATATAAAGGAGAGGAGGATGGGCACGGATGTTAGCTCAGGGCCAGTCTTCCTCATCGAAAAGAGGAAGATTGGCAGCAGTTCGCTCAGGGCTAATCTTCCTCAAAAAAAAAAAAAAGAAATATAACAAGATTGGCTGGTTGCTCCTAATGTCACTGGACAAAGTGGAGAAAGAAAAGGATGAGCTCAGAAGGGATGGACTATAGTTAGTTTTTGGGTGGTGAACATGATATAATTTACACAGAATTTGAAATATATTACGATGTACATCTGAAAGCTATATGTTGTTATAATCTAATGTTACCGCAATTAAAAAAATTAAAAAATTAAAATAAAATTAAAAAAAGAAAAGGATGAGCTCAGGGATGCAAATTAACACATGCCCTGGTACCTGGTATGTGGCTGTTGAGCTGGCAAATGCTTTTCTCTTGATACCTGTCAGTAAGGATCACCAGTAACAGTTTGTTTTCAGCTAGTGTGATGGCTAATTTTATGTGTCAACTGGACTGGACCATGGGATGCCCAGATATTTGACTCAACATTATTTCTAGGTGTGTCTGTAAAGTTGTTCCTGTAACCATGGGCCCTCCAGGACCAGTTCAACCGACCCCATCTCATGTCAACAGAGTGGTTAAGAATTGCCTTTCAGAATGTGTGCAAAGTCACGTAGCCAGGGCATGCTCAAAGGAAGAAATTGTGGCCTGAAACGACCTCAGAACCAAAGATCCTCCTCCCCACAGAACCCAAGGACCAGGATACATCCAGAGCTTGAAAGTCAGACTCTTATCAGAAGTGAGGGGTCCCTCATTCAGGAAGATCCGATGTTAAAATTCCTTCCCTACCTCATCATAAATATTTAGGATCCTATCATCAATGTTTAAAACCTTATCATAAATGCTTGAAACCCACCAACACAAACCTGTCCTGCCAGCGTTTCCATGTGCCAGCCTGTTCTCCCTAACTTCTTAAATTTCGCCCCAAATCCTGAATCAGAGAGACAGATCTGAGGGCACATGTTGCCTGTTCTCCTGCACATCGATCTCGCAGAATAAAGCTGATTTCTTTTCCCAAAGGCTGATGCTGTAATGAATTGGCTTGCTTTATGTGCATCGGGCAGAGAACCCCAATTTTGTGCAGGAACATTCTCAGATGAGATGAGCGTTTACTGCGTGGACTGAGTAAGGCAGATTGCCCTGCTCAATGCGGGTGGGCATCGTCTAAGCCACTGAGGTTCCAGATAAAACAAACAGGAGGAAGAAAGGAGAATTTGCTCTCTCTGCCGGAATACTTGAGGTGGGACATAGATCTTTTGCCCTTGGGCTAGAATTTACACCGTTGGATCTCCTGGTTCTCAGGCCTTTGAACTCAGACCAGAACTACACCGCTAGCTTTTCTGGGTCTCCAATTTGCAGATGGCAGATCCTGGGACTTCTCGGCCTCCGTAATCACGTTAGCCAATTCCTTAGAGTCTCTCTCTGTTTCTCTGTCTCCCTCTGTCTCTCTCTGTGTCTCTCTTTCTTACTTTCTCTCCCTATATATATGTTCTGTTTCTCTGAAGAACCCTGATTAACACATACAGCTGGAAAGGTCAGTAATATACCGTCACTCTCCCACCTCAGGAATATATTAACTCTCCAACTCTACGTCAAAATTCAGTTCACAGGGAACTCATCTTAGTCCATTTGCGTGGCTATAACAAAGCACCATAGACTGGGTGGCTTATAAACAGCAGAAGTTTATTTCTCACAGCTCTGAAGGCTAGAAGTCCAAAATCAGAGTGCCAGCACGATCACGTTCTGGTGAGATCCCTCTTCTGGGGTGCAGGCTGCCAGACTTCTCATTGTATCCTCACATGGTGGAAAGAGAGAGAGAGAGCTCTCGCGGGTAGCTTTTATAAGGGCTATAATCCCATTCATGAGGGCTCCACCCTCATGACCTAATTACATCCCAAAGACCCCAACTCCTAATACCATCATATTGAGGGGTAGGATTTCAACATATGATGTTTGAGGGGACACAAACATTTAGGCCACCGCAATCACCTTTCTCTTCCACAAGATATCACACTGGTCCATTGATGACATTATGCGGACCGGAGCTAGAGAGGAAGAAGTAGCAACTACCCCAGACTTATTGGCAAGACATTTGCATGTCAGGGGGTGGGAAACAAATCTGACAAAAATTCAAGGGCCTTCTGCCTCAGTGAAATTTCTAGGGCTCCAGTGATGTGGGGCACATAGAGACATCACTTCTACGCTGAAGGATGAGTCGTTGCATCTGTCCCTTCCTACAACCACGAAAGAGGCGCAATGCCTGGTGGGGCTCTGGGGTTTGAGGCAGCATGGTCCTCATTTGGGTGTATTAATCCAGCCCATTCATCGAGCAACTGGAAAGGCTGCTAGTTCTGAGTGGGGCTCAGAGCAAGAGAAGCCTCTGCAGCAGGTCCCGGCTGCTGTGCCACTGCTCTACCCTGGGGTCACTTGATCCGGCAGATCCAGTGGTGCCTGCAGTGTCTGTGGCAGGTGGGGATGCTGTTTGGAGTCTTCGGCAGCCCCTAGAGGTGAATGTCAGTGCAGGCCCTTAGGATCTTGGAGCAGAGCCCTGCCGTCCTCTGCGGACAGCTACTCTCCTTTGGAGAAACAGCTCTTCGCCTGCTACTGGGCCTTAGTAGAAGCTGAACGCTTAACCATGAGCCACCAAGTTACCATGTGACCTGAGCTGCCCATCATGAACAGATGTTTTCTGACTCATCAAGCTGTAAAGTCGGGCCTGCGCAGCAGCACTCTATCACCAAATGGAAGTGGTGTGTACGTGACCGGGCCTGAACAGGCCCTGAAGGCACAAGTCAGTTCCAGGAAGTGGCCCAAATGCTCATGGTCTTACTCCTGTTACGCTCCCTTCTCTCTCCCAGCTGCACCTGCGGCCTCATGGGGAGTTCCCTGCAATCTGTTGACAGAGGAAGGAAAGACTCAGGTCTGGTGTACAGATGGTTCTGTGTGATATGCAGACAGCACCTGAAAGGGGACAGCTGCAGCACCATAGCCCTGTTCTCGGACATCCCTGAGGGACGGTGGCGAAGGGAAAGCCTCCCAGAGGGCAGGACTTCAAGTAGGTCCACTGGCTGTTCACTTTGTTTGGAGGGAGAAGTGACCAGACATGAAATTGTATAGCTGTGGCCGATGGTTTGGCTGGACGGTGAGGAATTCGGAAGGAACGTGGTTGGAAAATGGGTGACAAGAAAATCTGGAGAAGAGGTCTGTGGTTAGACCTCTCTAAATGGGCAAAAAATGTGAAGATATTTGTGTCCTATGAGAATGCTCACCAAAGAGTGACCTCAGCAGAAGCCATGTTAATGATCAAATGGACAGGATGACCTATTATGTGGATCCCAGTTAGCCTCCTTCCCCAGCCACCCGTGTCATTGCCCAATGGGTTCATCAACAAAGTGGCCACAGTGGCAGGGATGGAGGTTACGCCTGGTCTCAGCAACATGGACTTCTACTTACCAGGGTCAACCTGGCTGTGGCTACTGCTGAATGCCCAAGCTGCCGGCAGTAAAGACCAACACTGAGCCTCTGATATGGCACTATTCCCCAGGGTGATCAGCCAGCTACCTAGTGGTGGGTTGATTACATTGGACCCCTTCCATCATGGAAGGGACAGTTTTTGGTTCTTACTAGAATAGACACCCTGGATACAAATTTGCCTTCCTTGCATGCAATGCTTTTGCCAAAACACCATCCATGGGCTTACAGAATGTGTTATGCACCATTATAATATTCCACACAGCATTGCTTCTGATCAAGGAACTCACTTCACAGCAAATGAAGTGCAGCAATGGGCCCATGTTCATGGAGTTCACATGGAGTTCACCATGTTCCCTACCATCCTGAAGCAGCTGGCTTGATGCAGTGGTGAAATGGTTTTTTGAAGACTGAGTTGCAGTGGGTAGCAATACCTTGTAGGGCTGGGGCAGTGTTCTTCAGAAGGCTGTCTATGCTCTGAATCAGCATCTAATATACAGTGCTGTTTCTCCCATAGCCAAGATTCACAGGTCTGGAAATCAAGGAGTGGAAATAGGAATTATCCCCAATGGCCCACTAGCAAAATTTTGCTTCCTGTTTCTGTGAACTTATGCTCTGCTGGCCTAGAGGTCTAAGTTCCAAAGGGAGGAATGCTTCCACCAGGAGACAAAATAATGATTCCATTGAATTGGAAGCTAAGACTGCTGCCTGACCATGTTTGACTCTTCATACTGCTGAATCAACAGGCAAAGAAGGGAGTTATTGTGATGGCTTGGGTAATTGATCTTGACTACCAAGGGGAAATTGGACCACCACTCCACAGTGGAGATAAGGAAGAGTATGTCTCGAATACAGGAGATCCCTTAGGGTGTCTCTTAGTATCACCATGCCCTGTGTTAAGGTCAATGGAAAACTATAACTCACTCCAGGCAGGACTACTAATGGCCCGGACCCTTCAGGAATGAAGGTTTGGGTCATCCCCCCAGGTGAAGAACAACAGCCAACTGAGGTGCTTGAAGGCTTCCCTTTGAAGGCAAAGGGAATAGGGGATGGCTAGTGGAAGAAAGTAGTTATAAATACCAGCTACAGCCTGACCATTTACAGAAACAAGGACTGTAATTGGCATGAATATTTCACCATTGTTTTGTTATGAATATGTTTGTGTGTATGTGTACATATATACACAAATATATATTTATATATGTAGCAAATATCTTTGTGTGTATATGTATGTGTATATATACATGTGTAGCAAATGTCTATATATAGTATGTAACAAGATATATAGTATGTGTAGCAATATATATAGTGTGTGTATATATATATATAATATTACATATATATAGTCTTCTCACTTCTGCAATTTCCAGACAGCACAGTCTGGGTCTGCAGATAGACCTAGTATCCAGAATATATAAAGAATTCTTAAAACTCGACAACAAAAAGACAAACAATCCAATTCAAAACAGGCAAAGGACTCGAATAAATATCTCTTAGAAGAAATACAAATGGCCAATAAGCACACCAAAACATGCTCAATATCGTTAGCCATCAGGGAAATGCAAATCAAAACCACAACAAGATACTGCTTTACAACCTCTAGGATAGCTAGAATCAAAAAGTCAGATGTAACAAGTGTTGGTGAGGATGTGGAGAAACTGGAACTCTTGTACATTGCTGATGGGAATGCAAAATGCTGCAGCTGCTGTGGAAACACAGTTTGGCAGTTTCTCAATGAGCTAAACATAGACTCACCACATGACTCAGCAATTCCACTCCTAGGTATGTATCCAAAAGAACGGAAAACAGGTGTCCAAACAAATACTTGGACGTGAATGTTTTTAGCAGCACTATTCACGATAGTCAAAAGGTAGAAACAAGCCAAATGTCAATCAATTGATGAATGGATAACGAGAAGTGGTATATCCACACAATGGAACATTATTCTCCCGTAAAAAGGGAATGAAGTACTAAAACATGCTACATGGATGAACCTTGAAAACGTTATGCTAAATGAAAGAAGCCAGATTCAAAAGGTCACTTATTGTTTGATTCCGTTTATATGAAATATTCAGAATAGGCAAGTCTATAGAGACAGAAAGCAGACCAGTAGTTGGATGGAGAGAGTGACTGCTCAATGGGTACGGAATTTTTTGTGTGATAAAAATGTTTCAAACTACTAGAGGTGATGTTTGCACAACATTGTGAATATACTGAATGCCACTGAATTTTACACTTTAAATGGTTAATGATTAATTTTATATTAGGTGAATTTACGTTAATTAGAAAAGAGTGGTGAGCAAGGAGAAATCTGTGGAATCTGCTAATTCTGAGGTTGTGCTAGGTGGCAGCAAGTGAAGCAGTGGCATGTGTCCCCGTGCTTCTTTGTTCCTTTGCCTGCTTCCAAGCTTTTTGTTCCCTTCCAGTGTTTGAAATTAAAGATTCCTTGGGCTGACCCCATGGCCGAGTGGTTAAGTTCACGCGCTCCGCTGCAGGCGGCCCAGTGTTTCGTTGGTTCGAATCCTGGGCACAGACATGGCACTACTCATCAAACCACGCTGAGGCAGTGTCCCACATGCCACAACTAGAAGGACCCACAACGAAGAATATACAACTATGTACCGGGGGGCTTTGGGGAGAAAAAGGAAAAAATAAAATCTTTTAAAAAATAAAAAATAAAATAAAGATTCCTTGATGTAGGGTACAAGTGGTTTAGGTGTTTTCTGCTCTAATAAAGGACTATACCTAAAAAGAAGAGGGAAAGGAGGGAGGGAGGGGGAGAGGATGGAAAGAAGGAAGGAGGAAGGGGGGACAGAGGAGTGGGACGCAGTGATTAAGCTTACAAGTGGCCAACCCGGCCCTTGGAGGATTGGTAGAACCTCCAGTCACATTACCTCTTCCTCTCTCATCATTCCCACCATGTTCCAAATGGACAGGCTGAACTGCTGTCAGTTCCCTAATAACCCGTGGTCTCTCTCAATCCCAGGCTTCTGAAATGCCGTCACTCAGCCTTGAATGCCACTCCCTATTTTTAGCTGGCCTCTGTTATACCTCTTCCACCATGCAGTCCCTTTGAATACGAGGTTGGGTGGAGAGCCTGCCCAGCGTCCTCCCCTAGCATTCTGCACTCACCCCCATTAGAACGCTTCCTACATTGTTGTTTGACCACTTGTCTTTCTCAACAAGCTGTGGGTTCCGTAAGGACATGAGCTGTGATTATTTTGTAGTTGTATTTCCAAGTGCCCAGTATGTAGTAAATGCCGAATATAATTTTTAATGAATACATTAAAAAAATCTGAAAATGGAATATGTAGAATACGCAGCCGTGCATATTCAAGAATAGTGGAATGACCCAGGGTCTTCTTCATGGGAATTAGACAAAAGGTGACTCTTTTTCAGAACTGATGCCACCCCTAATAGAGTATGCTGGTTGGTGACCAGAATGTGGGCTGAATTTCAGTCCTTGGCCCCTTCAGTTAGGTGTCCTTGTGCAGTGAACAACCTGCCCAACCATATACAGAAGCTCTGGAAGGATCTTTTACACCAGTGGTTCTCAACTCTGGCCACATATTAGAAAAACCTGGGGAGCTTTTTGAAAATACCCATACTCAGGCCCCACTCTCAGAGATTTGGATTTAACTGGTCCTGAGGGATTGGCTTCATTTTAAAGCTCCCCAGGTATTTCAATGTGCAGCCAGGGTTGAGCACTACAATTTTAGACTTACTGATGTGAAAATCTCAACCTAGGCTCTATTGCAAATGTGTTTGCATCATATAGGCATGCAACGACATGCTGATGGGGTTCATGTCGCAGCCAAAATGCTAACGCCAGAGCCAGCCACTGGCACTTCCACATTTACTGCCAGGAGTCTTCGCCTTTACCACCCATTCTCAGATGTCCAGGCACATCTCCCTCTCAACCTGTCCCACAGTGAGGAGGGAAGTGATAGGCAGCTGAACTACTGCACTAGGACTGCAACTCGAGCTTGCGGGAGCAGGAGCTCTGAAGGAAAGTCCTTGCTTAGCACAACCCTGCTTGTATAACCTTGATAAAGTTATTTCACAATTCTCTGCTTCAGTTACTTTGGTTGTAAAGTTAAATTAACGGGTTGGACCTATTTGCCAGAACTATCATGAGATTTAATGAGCAAATAATTATAAAGGGCTCCATAAATATAAATTGTTGTGCAATTGTTAAATAACTTCATTGTGTAAAATTCTATAGAAATCTTTAAAAAATGTACTCCAATGATTGTGACACAGATGGTTAGGCAGCTGCTTAGACAGATCTGCTCTCGAAGTTCTCAGAGCTACTCTGGTCCCTGCCTTTCCTGAGTTTTGTTTGTTCAAATCTTCTTGAGATTCTGAGACAATAGCCCTTGTTCTTCCAATACATTACTCCTTTTCTCCTCCTTAAGCCCTCCAGTACTGCTTTCTGTTGCTTGTAAACAAAGAGTTTTAACTAATGCCATAAATGCCAGTGTAGCATTTTCCAAATTGTATTCTGTGAAATGCTATGTTCTAAAATGTTAATATGTTTGTGCAAGAATAATTCTTAATATATTTTTATTTTTAAATCCTAAAATAGCATTCATATTAAGAATTATACTAAATATATGTGGTTATTCTTCTTTTTTTTTGGTGAGGAAGATTGGCCCTGAGCTAACATCTGTTGCCAATCTTCCTCTTTTTGCTTGAGGAAGATTGTTGCTGAGCTAACATCTGTGCCAATCCTCCTGTTTTGTATGTGGGATACCGCCACAGCATGGCCTGATGTGCGGTGTGTAGATTAGCACCCGGGATCCAAACCTGCAAACCCCAGGCCCCCGAAGCAGAGCACACCAACTTAACCACTATGTCACCAGGCCAGCCCCTATAGTTATTCTTATTATACTTAATAACCTGCCTTTATACAAGTGTTCTATGTCCAAAGATGCCAGCAAATTTCATGAGAAAATACTTGTAATACAGTGGTCCTCAAACTTCAGGGCGTATCAGAATCACCTGGGGGAGCTTGTTAAAACAGATTGCTGAGGCCCACCCTCAGTTTCAGCAGGTCTGTGATGGGGCCTGAGAATTTGTATTTCTAACAAGTTCCCAGGTGATGCCGCTGCTGCTGGCTTGTGGACATTTTAAGAAGCCCTGCTGTAGTATTTTCCCAATTTTAAGAACCACCTGGGGTGCTTCTGGGTCCCAGGTGACTCTTATGACCTGTGCTGTGTCTGTGGTTACTGGTTCATATCACACAAATTATGTTAGGACTTTAACACATATATGTTTAAAAACAGATACATATTTAAAAAATATATGTATTTTTTGAGGAAGATCAACCCTGTGCTAACATCTGCTGCCAGTCCTCCTCTTTTTGCTGAGGAAGACTGGCCCTGATCTAACATCCATGCCCATCTTCCTCTACTTTATATCTGGGACACCGCCTCAGCATGGCTTGCCAAGTGGTGCCATGTCCGCACCTGGGATCCGAACCAGCAAACCCTGGGCCACTGAAGCAGAACATGCGAACTTAACTGCTGTGCCACCGGGCCGGACCCCAAAAATATTTTTTAAAACATATTTTAAAACAATATTTGCATCTTGCTTTTATTACAGCATGATAGAAAAATTAACCACTGGTATACATCATAACAAAAAGACCATGAGTTACCATTTTCGTAAAGTTCAGGTAGTCTTAAATTAGGCTGCTCCAAAAATTGTTCATTTTATCTTTTTAAGAATTCAAGCTTAGGGGCCGGCCTGGCGGCGCAGCGGTTAAGTGCGCACATTCACTTCAGTGGCCCCGGGTACGCCGGTTCCGATCCCGGGTGCAGACATGACACCACTTGGCGCGCCATGCTGTGGTAGGCATCCCATATATAAAGTAGAGGAAGATGGGCATGGATGTTAGCTCAGGGCCAGTCTTCCTCAGCGAAAAGAGGAGGATTGGCAGCAGTTAGCTCAGGGCTAATCTTCCTCAAAAAAAAAAAAGAATTCAAGCTTATGATTCTTCATCGACACTTTAAAATTTCAACTTTTTGCTTGCTTCATTCAATCATCATTAGGCTGATTTTTGTCTAAAATAAAACGTATGTCAAGAGCAGATGGTACACCCCTGTTAAGGAATCAACTCAGAAACATCACTCCTAACAAGGCAATTGTTGATTGTAAGAAGTCACAAAAACTCTATCGCATACAAACTTAGGGGATTTTGCATGCCTTTTTTGTTGTTGTTGTTACAAAAATGCAAAATGGAAGACATTTATTACCTGTTCCTCAACTAATTTTTAAACTTTTCAAATCTTGTACTGTTGTAAAGTTGAGCAAAAAATTATCCTTTCTTGCCCTCCATCTTTGAGGTCATTTTGTCGCTGGCCACTTGAATCCCCGCACTCGTGCCTCAGGATGGTCTCTACACTTTCCATCAGCAGCGTGACTGACACGTGGTTTGGAAAGTCCTCTAGTGCCTGGTCTTTGAGGACACGGTCAATGACCTGTCCAAGCCTTTATCATTCAGTGGCCCTAAGGGCCTTTGTGTAACAGGGTCTGGCAACAAACAACTCCTTACAATTCTGGGGCAATGATCTATGGAACTGGTGAATTGAAAATGTCTTGCTAATGGCCCCAAAGGTGACCTCAAATTTTTTTGCCTAGAGGGGTCACACAACTAGTTTGTATAACAATTTAAACAAGGCCTTAAAGTCTTATTTGAATTAAGAGCACACTTGGTGCAGCAAAACATAACCTAAGAAATAACTCTGACTGTTATTAACACTTGGATTAGGAGTCAAAAACCTTGGAGGCCAAGTCTCAGCTCAATGTACTGAGTAACCACAGGCAATCTGACGTCTAATTCCAGTTCTCTCAGTCTGCACAAGGAGAATTAGAACAAGGCTAACTAGTCCATATGAAGAATTCTCTAGGCCATTTTATAAATACAAAATAGACTGATGGTGCCCTGCATTGTATCTTTTTTTTTTTTAATATTTTATCTCATTTAATCCCAACCACATCCTGAGATTCGGAAGGCAGGTATTCTTATCAGCTTCTTAACAATAAGGAAATGAAGACTCAGACGGTAGATAATCTGCAACCTATTCAAGATCATACAGCTAGTGCCTGAACAAAGTCAGGATTCAAAATAGTTTTTTCTGAATCCACAGCTTTGTGCAGCATTTTAGGTAGGAGGGGTGATGGTGGAATTAGGGCTGTCTCCCACTCTTTAGCTCACGATTTACGCATTCCGGTGCCTTTGGTATGGCAAGCAACCAGCCAAAGTTTTGAGCTCAGTTTGTCCATGAGTCTTGCTTCCCTTCTCCAGACCTACCCACACTTTTGCTGGTTAGAAAAGGCTATTCTTAATTTGTGAATACAGAGCAATAATATATGCCATTGTCATACCCTTTATATAGGATCTGAGTGCGCGCCATTCAACAATTTGCCGAACTGAGCACTCACCAAAATTACCCAGGTCAACTGTTAAAAGTTGATTCTCCAGGCCAGTTCCTGCCCCTCATTCTCCCACCCAAATCTTATTCAAAGCCCACACTGTATCTTTTTAAGCAATCATTCCTCTCTATTTTCCAGGCTGCTCCTCACCTTATGCCCTGCATTGGGGTTTATTCTTCAAGAAGCTTCTCTGAACACCTTTGACTAGTGTCAAGACAGGGAAAGGGGCCTTTCCCCATTGCAGGTACCCTGTCTGATTCACTTCAGCCAGGGAGTGTGTCCCCCTACCCCTCTCCAGATAGAAGGCATTAGACACAGTTCATTGATGACACGACAATTTATTATAATCTGTTGGCAGTACACAGATAGTCATTAAACCAGAACTCTGTCTACATAGAAGTGGGTAATGATATGTAGCCATTCCACGGGGAACTGTGTGCACTTAATCATCATCATGATCTTTTAGCGTCTTGATCCTCTGCTTGTGCCGCTCAATTTCTTTTTGCAGATGTTCAATCTCCTTTACATGATGACTGATCTCATCTTCATGGTGTTTCTTCAAGGCTGCCAGTTGTTCTCTAGTCCGCTTTCTACAAGGACACAGTCACTCTGGGTTTAATCCCAATCCTCCACCCCAGAGAGTTTCTCTAAGCATAACCCACAATACCTAAGGCTAAGGACAGGAGTTCCAATCTCATGGGAGTCAGGCTAGTCATCCTCTTCTACCTCCTTAAGCCCTACTTGGGAAAGAATACTCTATCTTAAGATGTAGTCATCTTTAGATGACCAAAGTGATTTCTTTTTCCTGCTGCTAGTACCAGAAATTCCAGCATTAACGAGCTAGAGTAGGAAACTCCAGAGAAGTGTGACACAAATCCCCAATACCTTATAAGAGGAACAACCCAGAGAACAGAATCCCCTTTTGGGGGAAAAAAAGGAGCAAAAGAAGGGGGGTAAGCCAAGGGGTACAGTTAAAGGACAAATATTTGCATCCTATCTCAATTTATCTAGGGCTTCCTTTGCCTGAAGAAATGCATGGCCCACCGTAAAGGCCAAAATGAAAGAAAAAAAAGAAGGGGTCTCTTGCATGGTCAGTACTTGCAGTCCAATTTAGGTCTCAAGAGGGGCAATTCAAATGTTGGTTCGGCCACATTTGGGCCTCAGTTTTCCTTAACTGTATAATATAGGGCCCAATTAGATGGTCTCTAAGGGTTGTACCTTGGCTTTCTGGTATGGCAGGGGCTATGGTGATAATTCTTAAGAGTGAGCAATAGAGGGCAGAAGTGAAAAGAGGCCAAGGGAGAAGCAGAAGGAGATTAGTTCTATGCTGTTCCCCACTGTGAATAGTAGTAAAAGATAACTCAGGGCTGAGAAAGAGGATAGGCCCAGATGCTAAAGGAGAGGGAAATCTACACAGCCCAGGAGATGGGCTGGGCGGGCAGGGCAAAAGTCTCTAGGAAATGTGTGTATGTGTGGATTCCAACCATGAGGAGCTGCCACCAACCAGGTCCTAGGACCTACTCGCGCTGGCCGAATAGGAGGTGTGTGGCGGTCTAGAAATGGCTGAGGAGGTCTGAAGAGTCAGGGAATCCATCCACACGGGGCTTGCAAAACTAAGGCGTGTGGAGGAGAAAAGAGAGCGTGGAGGAGCGACAGGTCTGTGAGGGCCGAGGGAGTCAGGCTCGGAGGGTCTGCAAGTATTGGACGGTCGGATCTAGACACACTGCGAAGTATCGGAGCGGCGTTTCGCACGACCCGGGGAGAATTCCACGGGTGGGGATGGTAAATGATTCAGGAAAAGTTGAGCCGTGGGATGAGTGTTCTGGAGACCCGCAGGTGGGAATGGCTGGCGTGAGGGGCCCTGGGATATTCGGCAGGGCTGGGAGCGCCCTATAGGTGGCAACAGTCAGGGCTTCGAGTGTTGGGCGTAATGGGTTCGGGGGCCCGGGAGTTCTGTTGGGGGACAGGGAGCCCCAGGGCAGTAAGGAGGGATGGGTGGGGCGACTGGAAGGCCCTGAGACATCTAGGGCTGGACTCGGGACCCCGTAGGCCTCACCGGAAGTATCGTTCCTCTTCAGCCTGCTCTCTCTTTCCGAAGGCCCCTCCGGCCTCCCGGATCGAGCCCGCGGGGGAGTCGTGATCCTTTGACTGCGGAGAGAGACGGAAGACATTGGTGAAGGGCGGAGGGGGACACGGGATCCGCGCTCGGGGCTGGGGCAGCGGACACTGCCGCCGGCGTACCCGATCGGAGCTGAAGCCTCGGGCTTGCATGACCCTCGCGCCCCACACGCCCAGCCGCATCTGCGCCGCCAGAGCCGTGACTGCCATTGCTGTCAGTGCAGCACCTCTCCGGTCACTGGAGGTGCAGCCTCTCTATAGGCCCCAACCGCGCTGATGGCCAGGCAGCCAATCGCTTCGGTGGAGGCGGGATGAACCTAGGAATAGCGAATCATGAGAGGGAGGAAGCGGGGTTCCTATGGTTCTCAGCCAATCCTGAGCGAGAGGCGGGCCTATTCTTAGCCAATTCCTAGCAAGGGCTCCGGGGCCAAAGGACAGGAGAATAATAATGGAGGAGGTTGGGGAGGAAGGGGAGGAGAAGGTCAGGAGCTGAAATTTTGGCTCTTGTATTCATCAGAACGAGGCGTGGCATCCACGCCTCCCACCCCACGATTCCAATCCTAAAGTTATTATTAAACAACCCATAGGAAGCCTTCCCTTTCCTGGACTACTAGCACCAATAAAATGGGTAATATGGGGGGGGGGGGGGGGAAGGGGCAGGTGGGGGTGCGGCGCTGTGTCCAGGATGCTCCGACGTAGGGCTGTTGGGAAAAAACATTTTTTAGGTATATGTAAATGCTCTCTTAAGAGGTTGTCAGTGTTCTTTTGTTGCATTGACGTTTCGCTCTCAAGTCTCAGCTTAAATGTTACCTTCTCAGAGAAACCCTCCCTGACCTCCTTAGTCATTCTGTCCTAGCTCCCTGTTTTGTTCTGTTTCTCTCTCTTTTTGCACTTTTCATCTTCAGAAGTTATCAGGGCCTTGATCAAGTAGGCACGGAGTTAATATTTGTGAAGTGCATTAATACATTATCGAATGGGCTTGATAACTGGGATTTTGGTAACGTGGTGCCATGAAGTGGAAAAGCGCATAAGTAGGAATCTAGGGAAGGCTTTGCCTTGACCGTCCTTCAGCCGTCTAACAAATGTGAACAAGACAACAGTAGTTAATAGCCTTTGCCTGCCTCATTTTCTCTCTCTGGGCCCAGTTTTTTCTCCTTTAGATGTGAGGGTTGGGCCAGATTATCTATCTTATTCATGATTATAAAAATACCTTCTTTGCTTTCAATGAAATTGTAGAACTGTTTTTGTTGATCATCTTTTGGTTGGAAAAATACCAGCCCTGGTTTGTCTGACTTAAATGAGAGGAAATGGCTGCGGGGCACATTTTCAAATGTTCATTGCAGAAAACTTGGAAAAATACAAAAGCAGAAGGATAGAAATAATAAATCACTTACAAGCCCACTACCTAGTGATAATAATTTGGTGTGTTTTTAGGTGATATTGAAGTGCCATTCCAGTTTCAGAACTCTGTTTGTAGTTCTCAAGTACTGCTGTTTCTTAATTATTCCCTAGGCTGGGCATCCAATAGAGGGTCTTGGCTGTTTATGCAAAAGATCCGTCTAGGCACTAGGATGGCTATAATTTTAAAAAGTGGAAAATAAGTGTTGGTGAGGATGTGGAGAAAGTGCAACCCTCATACATTGCTGGTGGGAATGTAAAATGATTCAGCTGCTGTGGAAAACAGCTTGGCAGTTGCTGAAAAAGTTAAATATAGAATTACCATATGATTCAGCAATTTCACTTCTAGGTATATACCCCCCCCAAATTAAAAACTGGTATTCAAACAAATACTTGTACACACATGTTCACAAGCAGCATTATTTCGTAATAGCCAAAAGATGGAAACAACCCAAGTGTCCATCAACTGATGAATGAATAAATGAATTGCGGTATATACATACAGGGGAATATTATTCAACCATAAAAAGTAATGAAGTAATGATACATTCTATACTTTGGAGGAAACTTGAAAAGATTTTGATGAAAGAAGTCAGACATGAGAGGTCACAAATTGTATGATTGCACTTATGTCAAATGTCCAGAATAGGTAAATCTATACAGATAGAACACACATTGGTTGTTGTCAGGGGTCCGGAAGAAGGGGAAACGGGAAGTGACTGCTTAATAGGTGCCAGGTGTCCTCTTTGGGGTGATGAAATTGTTTTGGATCTAGATAGATGTGGTGGTTGCATAACACTGTGAATGTACTAAAGGCCACTGAATCATTTGCTTTAAAATGCTTAATTGTGTGTTATGTGTTTTTCACCTCAAGTAAAAAAAAGAGTTGATGTACTTACGTTAAAGGAGTGCGGTTACGCTTCCAGCCCTTTAAGAATCGCAAGGAAGGGGGCGGGGCTAGGGAGGACCTGTGAGAATCACGTGAGGCAGCGCCTGCGCAGAAGAGTCACGTGGTGGCTGGGCCGGGGAAATGGCGGCTCCAGGAGAGAGCGGGGCTTCGGGCGGCGGAGGCAGCACGGAGGAAGCCTTTATGACCTTCTACAGTGAGGTGAACACCGAGTGAGGAAGAGTGGCCCCGGGGCGACCCTCCCGGGCCTGCTCTTCCAGCGGGTGAAGGCAGTGGTCCTCCTGGCCTGGACCGTTGGGTGGCTCCTCCTCTTTGGCCTTCGGGGCGGCGGGGGGCTGGGGGCGTGTGCGTCTCTCCCCGATAGCTGCTGGGGCATCCCCTAGGCAACGGAAAAGGGGCCGGGGTCCGACGTCTGCGGGGAGACCGCGAGTGTGGCCAACGAAGTGCCTGAGCCCGCGCGAGTTCCCTAAGTCCGGGCAGTGCGGGGCTGGCAGCGGCTCTGCCTTCCTGGGGGCCACTTAAGCGTCTTGGCCCCCATTTTTGTTCTAAACGGAAGCACTCTCTACGCTTAGTTCTCTGTGGTGAGTTGTATTACTGGTTATTTCTGCCATTCGCGAACGCCAGGCCGTATGCATCATGCCAGGTAGGCACTATCTCCGCTTTTTACGGATGACAAACCTGAGGTTTAGGGAGGTGAAATCATTTGTTCCGGGTCTTAGAGCAGACAGCTTGGTATCGTGTTAGGACAGGAGTAGGTTGAGTCTGAGCCTCTTTTACTATCGCCTCTCCAGCGCATAGTGCATAGTGGTTGCTCAGTAAATATATGTTGAGTAAATGAATGAATGATGAATGAATGAAAGAAGAGCATGCCATGTGAAGTCAGAGGACCCGTGATTGGGTTTGTGCAAGGGAGTTAACTGGTCTGAGATTGAATTCTTTGAAGACGTTGATTTTGCAGATCCACAGTTTCCACGTCTGTAAAACGAGGGTTAATATAAAAACAAGAGTTTTTATGAAGGTTAAAGGAGTTAATGTGTAAGAAAAGGTTTCACAAAATATAAAACAGAAGCATCTTTAAGAGTTAAGAGAAGGCTGAAGACGGACCTCGTTAAGTTGGCATGGATTTGAAGAATGGAGTTGCTACCCGCCAGGCTGTGAGCAGCTCACAGTTAAGCACCATGTCACATTCATCTTTCATGTTAGGGATCTGCAACAGTGCTGTTACATAGTAGTTTCTCCAAAGTGTTAAATTTAAAATGGAAATTAGCACATCCTTTATAGTCTGTCCTTTTGAGATGCCTAATTCATTTGAAAGCGTTGATGCAGTGGTACCATAGTTTATTGGCCTCTAATGACTACTCAGTAATTATAGTGAAACTTGTTTCACTTACCCTCTCTTAGTTGAAAAAAAAAAAGAAATCCTGATTTGTTTGAATTGGATGAAAGAAAGTACCTAAAGGAGGACCCTTCACTTATCATTCAACCAATGTTTATTGAGCATCGGACATATACTAGTGTACTGTTTAAGTGCTGGAAATTTGGTAGTGAACAACAGAGAGAAGAATCCTGTCTTCATAGAGCTTAGATTCTGTAGAGAAGGGTAAACAATAGACAAACAGGTACAATATAGTGTCAGGTAGTGATAAGTGCTGTGAGGAAAAATTAGCCTGGGAAAGAAGGTAGAGAGGATGGGGGGAGTGGCATGCTATTTTAAAATGAGTGAAGAGGGAAGATGCTGAGAAAGAATGGCTTTTTATGTTACTGAAATGTTTTCTAATCTGATTTTGGCTGTAGGAATAAAGATGGTATATAACATACCAGAGATCCATTCCAACTAGCATTCCAGCTCTGGCAGTGGCACCAAGGATGTTGTCCTGAGAGTACCTGGTGCCTATTCTCCTTAGCAGTCTCTTCAAGTCAGGGATTTTTCTAACTCCAGTAGAGTTAGTTAGGCAGAGTTATTTGCTCCCTGCCCTATGCACTTTTAATGCTGCTTTTAGTATATATTTCAGTGTAATTGTATTTTCCTTTCTTAAAATACAGTTCTAAATTAAGTATGGGATTAAAATTAAAGTATTGGGATTAAAATTCTGCTTTATAGGTTGGGTGATTGGGAACAAGTTTGTTAACCTCTTTAAGTCTCAGTTTCTTATCTGCAAAATGGCGATAATAGTAATATCTACCATGTAGCATTGCTGAGAGGAATAAATATGTGTAAAGTTTTTACATGATTAAAATTCAGTAAATGGTAACTGTTGTAATTATTCCTCAAAGTGTTTAGCAGAATATCTTGAACAGTAGACACACAAATGTTTGCTGAACATGCCAGTGAGTAACTTGTTAGGGTGACAATTCAGAGTTTACTATTGAGCTTTACTAATGAAGTTTTTATCCCCTTTGTTTTAGGTGAAACAGATAGAGAAGAGAGATTCAGTTCTAACGTCCAAAAATCAGATTGAAAGACTGACCCGACCTGGTTCCTCCTACTTCAATTTGAACCCTTTTGAGGTGAGCTGTGTGATGTTGCTGTGGCCTCCTGATGGGTAGCTATGCATAGCTGTGGGCAGACTTACCTTAGGACACACACCTCATTTGTATCATAGTTAGAACTGAACCTGGGTGGTTTTGTGAGCCGAGCTGAGGAGGCAGCATATTAAGGAAAATGAAATGGTCTTTGCCCCATCAAACATTCCCCCTCGTCTTTTAGCAGCCCGAATATATAAAGATTTATTTTCAGATGTGAAGGGATAGCTAGCCTTGATAAATTTAGGATCTTTGATTTAATTTACGTGTTAAAACTTCTCTGTTTCACCACAATAAAAAAGTAGCAAAAACCCAAACAACCAAAAAATCATCGCAAGATTATAGACAAGCAGATGCGCTTTTTGGATTTCCTTAATTTTATAGCTTTAAACTTTTTCTGATAAAAATAAGTCATATTTTTTATAAAAATCTGAAATATAGAGAAAGCAAGAATAAATAATCATGTATTATTCCAACTAAGAGAGAAATAGCCATTCTTAACTGTTTATAGTCAAACTTTTATTTGAGTTTTATTTAAAAACAAGAATCATGCACTTTATGCTATTTTAAATACTATGTTGTTACATAAATTTTTTTTTTTTAAAGATTTTATTTTTCCTTTTTCTCTGCAAAGCCCCCTGGTACATAGTTGTGTATTTTTAGTTGTGGGTCCTTCTAGTTGTGGCATGTGGGATGCCACCTCAGCATGGCTTGATGAGCAGTGCCATGTCCCTGCCCAAGATTCGAACAGGCGCAACCCTGGGCCGCCGAAGCAGAGCACGCGAACTTAACCACTAGGCCACGGGACCGGCCACTAAAATATTTTTATATAAGATTTTTAAAAGTGTGTACTGGGGGCCGGCCCAGTGGTGTATTGGCTAAGTTCACATGTTCCGCTTCAGTGGCCTGGGGTTCGCTGGTTCAGATCCTGGGCACCAACCTATGCACCGCTTATCAAGCCATGCTGTGGCAGGCATCCCACATATAAAGTAGAGGAAAATGGGCACGGATGTTAGCTCAGGGCCAGTCTTCCTCAGCAAAAAGAGGAGCATTGGTGGAGGATGTTAGCTCAGGGCTAATCTTCCCAAAAAAAAATAAATCAATCAAATAAAAAACAAAAAAATAAATAAAACTCAGATTTGCAGAAAGGTTGCAGGTACACTATGAAGACTTTCTTGAACTATTTGAGTCTAAGTTGTTCATATGATGCCCCATCACCCTGAAATACTTTACTGTGTTTTTCCTACAAACAGTATTCTCCTACTGAACTACAATATAAGCATCAAAATCAGGGAATAAACGTTGATATATTGTTACTATGTAACCCTCAGGCTCCATTCCAATTTGCTAATTGTCTCAATACTGTACTTTATATCAAAAGGATCCAGTCCAGAATCTCCTGTTATGTTTAACTGTCCTGTCTCTTTGGTCTCCTCCAGTCTGGAACAGTTCTTCAGTCTTTCCTTGACTTTTGTGACCTTGGCATTTCTGAAGATTGCAGGCCAGTTATTTTGTAGCATATCTCTCAATTTGAGTTTGATATTTCTTCATACTAGATTCAGTTTGTACACTATTGGCAGGAATATCACAGAAGTGATACTACATTCTTTCCTTTGTAACTTATAAAGTGGTACATGATTTTGATTATCCCGTTAATAGTGATGTTAACTTGGTCACATAAGGAGGTGCTTGCTAGGTTTGTTCATGAAGTTACTTTT
Source organism: Equus przewalskii (assembly GCF_037783145.1). Classification (NCBI taxonomy): domain Eukaryota; kingdom Metazoa; phylum Chordata; class Mammalia; order Perissodactyla; family Equidae; genus Equus; species Equus przewalskii. The sequence continues at coordinate 27,600,797 of NC_091832.1, forward strand.
TTTCTCCTTTGTAATAACTATTTTATTGGGAGGTGTTTTGAGACTGTGTATATATCCTTTCTTTATCAAAGTTTCAATTTATTAATTTATTTGTCAGTATGGACTTGGGATTTCCTCTTTTATCCAGTGGGTTATATTTCAATATTATTTATTTTAATGCTCAGATTGTCCCAAATTTGGTCAGTAGGTTACTTTTAAGACAGCTCCTGTCTTTTTGATATTTCTTCATTGTTGTTTGATTACTAGGCCCTCTTGTATTTTTTCTTACCCAGGCTGGAATTAACCATTTCATCAAGGAGCCCTGGTTCCTTTAATGAAGAATGGTGTTTAGAAATCAAGGACTGAGTGCTAGGTGTACTCATTGCTAGTGGGATATCACTACTCCCAAACCCTGTTGGTGGATATGGCTAAGGAGTGTGTGTATGTGTATGTATGTGTGTGTGTGCGTACACGTATTTATGTCCAATTTTGATCCAACACCCCAGGGTTTATTCTAGGTTTTTTCTTTCCATGTTCATAGTTCCCTTCTCTGATAGTGAGAAATCTGGCTCCCACTCTCTACTATATAGATATTTACTTAACTGACCCTCCTGTATGCATTAGATCTCGCATTGCCATTCTTTCCCTCCTCACTCCACTTTACTCTTGACACCAACACCAGTTTGCCTTGTTATGCAAAAACTGTTTTCCCCATACCTGAGCTCAAAACTCACATGCCAGGTCACCCTTCCATGTGGGTATGTTCCTCACCCGGCTGTGGCTCCGCGTGCCTGCCCTCTACCTCCTGGGGGTTCTCTTCACTCCTCCTGGGCTCCAGCATCCTCCCCATCAAGCAGGGGCCTTCCTACCCTGCTCTGGCTTTGACACTCTGTGTCAGCCTGCCTTTTTGGGGAACACCCCCCTCATCTTACTTGGGCTCTTGAGTCTACACTCCGAGTCACCCCCTGCACGGAGGCTCTCTCCACTCTGCTGAGGTTCCAGTTCCCTGTGCCACCCATACTTCCACACATGTTCTCCACACTCTGCGCAGGCTCTGATACTTCGCATTGGGCTGCCTTCTTACGTTGGATGCCCTCCTACATAGGCATCCACCTCACCATGCACAGGCTTCCACACTCCATGCTAGGCCGCCCCTTTGTGGAGGTGTCCTTGCTTGGGCTCCCGTACACTGTGCTGGGCCACCTTCCTTATGGACACTTTCCTTACCCTGCTTGGTCTCAACTACCCCTTGTTGGGCTCCACTTCCATGTGGATGCCTTCCTCATGCCTCTTGGGCTCTCGCACCCTGTGCTGGGCTGTACTCCGATGTTGACAGTCTCACCCTGCTTAGGTTCTAACACCCTATCCCAGGCTACCTGTCTGTGGAGATGCCCTCCTCAACCCACTTGGGCACTTCATTTCAGGCTGCCCTTCTGTGTGGATGCTCTTCTCACCCTGTTTGTGCTCCAGCACCATGTCACTGGCCACTCTTCCCTGTGTGGTCACTATCTTCTTTCTCCCAGGTGGGCTCTGACACTTTGCTCTGGGCCATCTTGACTCCCCACCCCGAGTGGATGTCTCCTTTGCCTGGCCCCTGTTAATATATTTGGATTGCATTGCTCAGAAAGGGAAGGGGAAGATGCAAAGCTTAAAGGTGCTTTTGATAGGATTTTGGGGAGGGCACAGGGGAGAGAATTTGTTTGCGAGGTGGTAAAACATTTGATGGTATGTTCTATTTAGCCATACTTTCAAATTGAGCATAGTACCATGAAAAGGAGATCCTGTAACTTACCCATTTATTTGTTAAAGTAATTAGTATTTCCTGTGGTGATCTGATTGGTGAGGAGTGACAGATTATTGGGACCAGTATGAAGGCTGGGATTTTAATGCCTCCTGGTTAATGTGGTTCTCAAAGTGGAACTCACTGCCCCGTAGCTCCTGTCCTGACTATAGGAAGTGTGTTTGAATGGGTAAAGATATGATGAGGTTGGCACACTCAGGAACATACGTTTGAGTGGGCGGGACTCCATGATTGTCCATTAGAACTTTTGTCTTTTCTATTTCATAGAAATGTTCTGGCCACTCTATAGGCTGGGTGTCATTTTCTTATAAAGTTGCTTTTGACTCCAGGTCAGAGTTAGTTGTTCCTAGTGATTAAGGAAATCAACGACTTGTTTTCATGTAGCGTCTATTGAGACATCTAAATGAATTAGATTTTTCTACAGAGGTAAGCAAGGCTGTGTTTTTCTAGTAAGGAGAAGTAAGGCAGTAATAGCTGTCCGCTCAGCTGTCAGTTGAAATGTCAGTAGTCTTCCTCTACACCACCTTGCTGAGCAGCGGGTAGGAAAGGGAGAAATTAGGGGTCTCAGTGCAGGAATCCTTATCCAGGGAGCATTTTTTCCCTTCCTGCCATCTCTACAGCTCCTTATTTGGATACATTTCTAACCTTCAGCCATTATGTGAGATCTTTCTTAGATGTTCTGTATTGTTCTCAGGTTAAGGGCCCTGCCCCACTTCCTTGCATAAGCTTAGATGAACCTGTGCCCCTGCTCAGTCCTGCCCTTTTCCTTTTCTTTCTTTTGCTTTAACTTTAAGGCCCCAGCAGGCAGCTCCACGGACTTTGTTTTCTGTTTATTTTGTTCAGCACCTTGGAAAGAAAGGTATTTCTCTCGTAGAACTCTGGAACTTGGTACGTTATTAAAAGGTCAGAGAGTTCAGGTGTGACCTAAGACTGGATTCCTATTTCAAACAGAAGCTCCTAGAGGACACTACTATAGTTTATTTGAGTTCAGGAACTTATATAAATGCCACAGTCATGCATTTTTGTTTCTGTGTGATTAACTTTTTGAGGTCCAGGACTGTGTATTTTCTATTGCAGTGTCCCCAAATCCTGAGACACAATAGGAGTTCAGAAAAACCTACCGAGAATCTGAATGGAGGGGGCTGGCCTGGTGACACAGTGGTTAAGTTCACATGTTCTGCTTTGGTGGCCCAGGGTTTGCCGGTTCAGATCCCAGGTGTGGACATGGCACCGCTTGGCACACCATGCTGTGGCAGGCATCCCACATATAAAGTAGAGAAAGATGGGCACGGTTGTTAGCTCAGGGCCAGTCTTCCTCAGCAAAAAGAGGAGGATTGGCAGCAGATGTTAGTTCAGGGCTAATCTTCCTCAAAAAAAAAAAAAAGAATCTGAATGGACCTGTGTGTGTTCTTAGAGCTCTATTGGTAATATGACATGTATCATTTATGTAAGAATTGTTGCTTGTCTCTCCCTTCCCTGCTTAAATTCTTTGAGCACAGTAGTGAGCACAATATCTAGTAATCCTAGGTGCTCCAGAAGTTTGGACTGAATGTATAAAGCTGGCTTCCAAGAGGTTTGGGCCACAAGTATAAGCCCATTGTCCTCATTGTGTTTTATGGCCACATATGGTACCTCCAACTCTTAAAGATAGAAAAGGAGTTGGGTTAGCTTTGAAGGCACTCAGGGAATATTTGTGGCCAGTGACCAGTGCACGTGTGATATAACTCTTGGAAAAATAACTTTTGGGGTGCGTCTGTGTACATACCCTCTTCATTTTTGCCAGATCTTCTGAAGGTAAGCTGCAGACAGTGTGATGCTTCATGCTGAAGTACTTGAGTGTGCATCTCCTCAAAATCAGAATGCACTTCCTCAGAACCCCACCGTTACCGCTCCTGGGAAAGACAGCTTTAGCTCAGTAACGTCGTCCAGAATAGAGTCCACACTCAGAGCGCTCCAGCTGTGCTAAAAAACTCAATTATAGCTATTTTATTTTTTTCACCTTGGGAACCAAGGTTTATGAATTACATTTGGCATGGTTAGTTCATGGCATAGGCTACAGCTTTATTGGAGGCAGTTTTCCGTGCTTTCTCATTCGTTTTGGACACCGTCTGGCATTTGTTGGACATTCCTTTTCCTCAGAGCCGAGGGAGGTAAGGTTCTCTGAAGAGCTGTGTGTGTTCAGTTACCTTCCTTTATCTGTAAATCTTATATGGCTGCATTCTTCCTCTGGAGTGACTTTTTCCCAGTTTCTTTCTCTCTTGGGAAGTTATGAGGGGGCGCACTGACTCTTTAAAGTTCTTCTTTCTCTCTCACCCCCAGTTGTATATGTAGCGTTTGAGAACGGGTATGCTCTTGTCATAACCTTCAAAAGCCTGTTGAATGCAGTGGTGATTCAGCTTGGCTGCCTACCAGTGACTACTGCTGTAGGTGGGCTCTTTGAATGTTTTGAAAGCTTGCTATAAATCTTGACATTACTTGTTGCCAAGTTTTTCTAAGACCCTGTGAGCATCTGACTAAGCTTGGCAGATTATTTTTCAGTTTTAATTTCTCTGGTAGGTATTTTTCACTTCAAGATTTATTTTCCTTTTTTTTCCTTTGCCCCTCTTAACCGATCCTCAGTTCTACTAGCTTTGAATGCACTTGGTTCTCACTTGCATCATCATTTCTTACTAGTGCTCCTCAAACGTTAATGTGATTCAGATCATCCGGGGATCTTGTTGGAGTGTTAATTCTGATTCAGTACCACTGAAGCGGGACCTGCTCTTCTGAATTTCTAGCAAACTCTTCTCACCCTCCACCCTGTCTGCACCTTCTTCTAGCCTTGAATACTGAGTAAATAAATAATTGGTGCTATGTTGAAACCATGGACTACACTATGAAATCATCTGCTTTAATTGTGTATCTTACAATGTTCCCTTCCTCCAAATGCACTTATTATATGGTAATTTAAAAAAATATGTTTCCTCTGCTTATTTATCTTTGCATTTCTAGTACACGGCAGTGTGTTCAGCAGGTAGTAGCAACTATATAAACGTTTGAATGAATGTATGTATTGTGATGTATTGTCATTCATATTTCTTGAGCATTTTTTAGAACTATGCCAGGCACTGTTCTAGAATGCTAAGTATTATTCTAGATGCTGATTATAATATGTATAAATTATTGGACACCTTAAATTTTTTAAATCTCTTTTACAGTTTTGATTTTGATTCTTCCAGGTTCTTCAGATAGATCCTGAAGTGACAGATGAAGAAATAAAAAAGAGATTTCGGCAGGTACCGTATTTCTCTGTAATAGATGGAGTTTGAACCTTTTGAAAATATATTAAGTACGTGATTCTCTCAGGACTTGCTATTATGACTTTTGGGCCAAAATTTAACCTTTTTTTTTAAACTTCGGGCTATGTAACTCTTAAAAAAGAACTCATAGTGACATAAAAGCTTAGATAATTTGGGGTCGGCCCGGTGGCTCAGCGGTTAAGTGCACACGTGTGCTTCTCGACAGCCTGGGGTTCGCCAGTTCGTATCCCGGGTACGGACATGGCACCGCTTGGCACGCCGTGCTGTGATAGGCGTCCCACATATAAAGTAGAGGAAGATGGGCACGGGTGTTAGCTCAGGGCTGGTCTTCCTCAGCAAAATGAGGAGGACAGGCAGTAGTTAGCTCAGGGCTAATCTTCCTCAAAAAAAAAAAAACTTAAGTAATTTAATGACCATAGCTTACCTCTGAATAGAATGAATTTTATATCCAAAGAGGCTCTCTGCAGCCCCTTAATTAAGAGGGAGAGGTACAAGGTAGAACAGTCATGCTTACTTGGGGTCACACTGACTTAATCCCCTGGCTTCCAGGAGAGAACATGTTAAATGATTTGTAGCAGTTTTTTATTTTTTAGACCCCATTCCTCAATAATTTTATCTTTTGCAAACTTAAATGAATACCCAGGAGGTACATGGTTTAATATAAAGAGTGCTTTCTGGAACAGGAAAGTAGATCAACAACCTCTGGTTCTTGCCCATTCTAATATTTAATGACTCAAGCTGTAGTCTTATAGTAGCCTTTTTAAAAACCCTTTCAATTTTAACAGCTGAGTAACCCACCAGCCTTTCCTTATATGAGCTCAATAAGCAAACTCTTGTAATGTCTTTGCAAATTGGATTTTCTATATATTTAATATATATATATATTTTTTAACTTTCCCCAACTTCTTTCTGTCTCTTACGTACATCATATTTTAGTAGGGCCTGACCAATGCTAACGTAATCCTCAGCTCCTGCATGCCATCCTTGTCAGTATCCAGTGTTATACTCGCTGCTTCAGTACGGTGATTGCTCCCACATTGCTGACTCACAGTCATCATCTGATCTACTATTAAGCCAAGATGCTTTTTATCTTTGCCTACTCAGTCATTTCTCATTATATAACTGTAGCTTTTTTTCCTTCCTGAGTTCTACTCTGCACTCAAATTCCGCTTTTTTTCTTTTTTCTAAAATTTCAAGTTTCTTCATGTAATGCATTAGCAGTCTTTCCCAATTTAATAAGCAGGCATTCAAATCCATAGTCAAAACAACTTTTTATGTAGCTCTGCAAAGCACTCAGTAAGAGTTCTTATTTCGTCTCTAATGTGATCTAAAAGTTATTAAAAGTGTGGGCCCAGGAGCTGTATGACTTGAGTTTCAATCTTGGCTGTAGCTCTTACAATCAGTTTGAACTTGGGCAAGATACTTTCAATCTTTCTGTGCCCGTTACCTCCTTTGTAAAATGCACATAATAATGGTGCCTACCCCATGTGGTTATTAATGAGGATTTAAGTGAGGTAATACACATAAGCACTTAGACTAAGTCTTGGCATACAGTGTATCCTCTTTATATGCTAACTGTCGTCAATGTGTGTTAGACAGTATGCTGAGCTCTTGGCTTGCATCATCTCGTTTCATCCTTACGGGAACTCAGTGAGATGTAGGTACCTGGCATCGTCCCATTTACCGTGGAGAAAGCTGAGGTGGAGACAGGTTAAGTGAATTGCTCGAGATCTCACAGCTAGTAGGTGCTTGAAGTTGGAGTTAGACCCCAGGCTCCACTGATGCTGGGTTAGTATTAGAGTCCCACTTGCTCTCCTTCCCCAACAGTCCCTGTTATCCAACTAGTGGCTTTCTGTTTGTCACTTGACATAGGTCAGTGATTCTTAACCCTGGCCGTCTGAAGGAGTCGCCTGTGGAAGTTGTTATTTTTTAACTTTTTTATTATAAAAATTTTAATTATATTTTGTAAAGAAAGAATAGAATAGTGAACACCCGTATACTCACCATCTGTATGCAACAGTTCACTTCATTAACTATGTATTTTTGGCTGAATTGTTATAAATTACAGATACCGTGATACTTCAGCATATATCCCCCCAAAATAAAAAAGGACATTTTCTTGCATAACTGCTTTTCACATCTAACAAAATTAACACTAATTCCTTACTATCATCTGATACCCAGTCTAGTAGAAGTTTAAAGAGTAGGATGCCAGAGCCTGATTCAGCGGTCTGAAGGTAAAAAGTAGACCTGTGGATTTTTGAGAAGCTTCACAGGGTTGGAGCACAGCCACAACTGAGAATCACTGCTTTAAATTAAAAGTTCTTTTAGAAACGAGATGATGTCTCATACCTGTTTTATCCACCTCAGTGCTCAGTATAAAAGGAACTGAGTACTTTTCAATATGTAATAGGAACCCAGTACTTTTCAGTCTACTCTCTCCAAATTATCACAACGTCCTTGTAATACTAGGCTTACATTTGTTCTCAACTGTGTGATTAAAACCATAAATGTTTCCCAGGTGTGCATTTAGCCTTTGGTGCTTGAATTTTGATAAAGACCAGTATTTCTAGTCATTTTATGATATTTATTAATTTTAAAAAAATGCCTCTGGCTGATAGTCTCTTTTTTTTGGTAAGGAAGAGTGGCCCTGAGTTAACATCTGTTGCCAGTCTTCCTCTATTTTGTATGTGGGATGCTGCTATAGCATGGCTTGATGAGCAATGTGCAGGTCTGCACCCAGGATCTGAACCCACAAGGGATCCAAACCTGCAAACCCCGGGCCACTGAAGTGGAGCATGTGAACCTAACTGCTACACCACCAGGCCAGCCCTGACGACAGTCTTTTTTGCCATAATACCTTAGAGCTTTTGGTTTTAAAGAGGCACAGTGCAGGTGAAGAGTTATTAAATGTTCCTCTTATTGACAAACTTAACTTGTCTCTTATTGTAGTTATCCATATTGGTGCATCCTGATAAAAATCAAGATGATGCTGACAGAGCGCAAAAGGCTTTTGAAGGTATTTGTAAATTTACCTGCTTCTGAGTAATGTATTGTCAGTGGTAGGGACTGACTGTTCCTTGTCCTGGATCAAGAAAAGAATGTTATAGTTTTGTCTTCTGGTCCTGAAGAAGCTGTGGTTTTCAATAGAACAATTGTCGTTCCAAAGCAGAATGTTGCTGTTTAAGAAATAGACCTTAACTTTGGTTTGTTAGAACTTTTATGTGCCAACAAAGAGTGTTATTGCATAGGATCATTTTTTTTTCCTTGAACATAAAAAATAATTGGAAGTATTTTATCTCTGAGTTAAATCTAGATGTGGTATATTTAGCCTTGAGTGTGTATCTAATTTTTTCTAAGGCTTTCAAGGAAAGCCATTGCTATAGTTGTATGTTTTTTAATTAGTTTAACAACAGTAAATAATTTAACAAAGTAGGGAGTGCTTTTAGACAGCACAAGTCCATTTACACTGCCTGAGTATAGTTCAGACTGTCAGAGGGTGTTTGCAGAAACAGTTAATTTCAATGTTTTGCATTAGCTGTGGACAAAGCTTACAAGTTGCTACTGGATCAGGAACAAAAGAAGAGGGCCCTGGATGTAATTCAGGCAGGAAAAGAATACGTGGAACACACTGTAAGTATTTATAGTGCTGCTGTGTTTACAGGAAGTATTAGCAAGCCTTGGGCACCTTGTAGGAGGGTGAATGTTAACTTCGCAGTGCCTCCTGGCGTAACTGTGACTGCTTATGTGTCTCCAGCACTTTGCTGTGGTGGTCGTGAATAGTGTGTGCCTAAAGCTCTAATTCACCCCCAGAGCTCAGGATGAGGAGTGGCTAGGACACTGCTCCAACCTCTTTCCTTACCAGTCCTGTGTTGTGGAAGGAGGGCTCTTCTTGCCCTCTCATCACATGTTGTCACGTTACCCCATCCTGAGAGTGGAAAACTGGAGCAGCCATGGTGACACTTGACCCCTGATTTTTATTCTTGTCCCTGTGAAAGGGTTGGAACAGGGGCTTGAGAAAGGCTGGCAAGGGGATATGAGTAACTTTTTTTAAAAAATAAGAGGAGGTAATTGTCTATTAATAACAGGATTGGGAAGGACTCAGTTGAAATAAATTCTGTTATTGCTGGCATTATTTTTTTTCATTACCTAAATCTTCTGAGTGGTGGGAGATGTTAAGATGGCTTGCTTGAGGTGAGAAAGGTCTTTGCTTTAATTTTTTGCTTGCTGGGGCAAGAATCTCGAGGCCATTTATCAGAGCAGTTTCAATCCGGGGTGAATATGGATGTGACCTTTTCTTTGAAGAGCTTTGGAATCTGAAACAGAACTATCTAATTGATAGTAATAATGAGTCCAATTTAGATGAAGAACATGAGTAAAAAGAGGAGATGGGCCAACATAACTGTGTCCAGCTGGTCATGTGTTGGAAATGGTACCTGTAGGCCCAGTTCTGGCAGAAATCAGAAAAGTACCTGACAGTTTCTTGACTCCTTGTGGTAGTTACCCTTCTTCTGTATTTTGCCTGAAGAAGCCATCCTCACTCTCTGACACAAGGTGGCAGTAGGGCCTTTCTGAGCTTGGAAGCCACTTGGCTTTTTGCTGGTGTGATAGACTGAATCGTTAGTTAATGGAGTAATGTCGTTCTTGGGTGAATGGGTATATTTAACTGTTTTGGATCTCAATAGTGACCGAAGTGGTAATAACATCAGTTAATGTGATGTGAAAATTACTGGTTTAAGGGCATTTCACAGTCACAATTATTAAGAATGAAGTTGTAGAAATGCCAGAGAAACAATGCTTAATGTCGCATGTTCTGTAGCTTCTTCTAAAACTTGACAAATATATTTTCTTTGCTATAAACACGTAACCGCAAGTGCGAAAGGTAAACAGGTAATCTGTTCAGTTTATCAGAGCCTCTTTTGATCTGGCCTAGGATCCGATGAGTTGAGGAAAACTCCCTTCTGGTCCCTTTTCATCCGTCCAGGTAGAAGAATTTTAGATGAAGTTAGAAAAAGGATCCCTGGTTCCTGGTTTTCCTTGATTGCATTGCTGTTTTGGAGGGCAGGGGAGAAGTTCATCTTTTTTTAACGCAAACTTTTTATTATACCTATAGAAAAGTGCGCATATTATATGTGTGCAACTCAGTGGACATTCTCAAAGTATGAGTGCTCATTTTTTGATGAAAAAAATTCTTTTTAGGTGAAAGAGCGAAAAAAGCAATTAAAGAAGGAAGGAAAACCTACAAATGTGGAGGAGGATGATCCTGAGCTGGTGAGTTAAACATGAGAAGAGCCACCTTATCTTGTGCGGTTGAGTTCACTGATTAGTGGTTAAAGACAGGGAAGCCTAAAGAATGATGCACACATGCATGCTATAAACATTTTATTTTGACTTAAAATATTAAATGTACATTCATTCGCCCTTTTAAAAAATTTCCCCTTTTTTGACATAGGGCTGCGGCCATGTTTTTGCGTGTGCGTCTGCTGATCAGAGTTTATAGTTGACTTAATTTCGTAAAACACGCACGCCAAGCATTATCCATAGTTTCTGTTCTTAATTCCTTTTGAAGTGCATTGGAAATGTAGGTACTCGGGAAGCAAACCAAGAGCAAAATCTTAGATATTTGTGATTCTGTTTTCAGTCTTTTCCAGATGTCTCACCTGTAACTAATTCAACAGCAGTTATTTTTAGGGACTCATGTTTATTAAATCTTTCTAAAGCATTCAATGTAGTTTAAAACAACAACAACAAGCATTTGTTTTTATAATGACGTCAATTTCTATGATATTTAAATAACTTAAGTACGGTAGTCATTGCAACTGGCGTAGACAATTTTGGGAGCAACCACAAATAACTCTTGATAAACAGACAGCTGTTTCGTAGCACGAGTGCTCGCTTTGCTCCAGGTAATAGTTTGCAGAGAAATGGAGAGTAGTGGTTAATCCACTGGGTTATTTAGTGGAGATTGGTTAGGAGATTCTACTTAAATATTTGTGTCTAATTGCCTCCCTAGCCTGCAAACTTAAAGTCTTCTTACTGATCCCTCAGTTGAGGTTGGTATGTAACTTAGCCATGTGCGTATCTTGTTGTTGAAGATTTTTGGAAGAAAGGCTGCACCTGCTCGCTTCAGTGATTCTGCTCATGGTGACCAGTCCTCTCTTCTGGGTGGTAACGCTGCTTGAGAACTCTTAGGTCATCTTTTCCACCAGCCACCTGTTTTGGGTTTACTCTTTTCCCATATTTAGTTTTTTCTCCTCAGTCCTATTTGCTCTTCTCTTTAATTGTCCTCTTCAGTCTTTTCTGAAGACCCTCTTACAAATACTCCTTGGCCCTCCTGAGCTGTTAAAGACCCTAACTTTTTGTAGTTGTATTTTTTTTTGTCTGATGATAAAGGAGCACATGCTAATAATAGAATATTTGGAAAAAGCAGAAAAATATGAAAAGATGAAAAACCCCCCGTCTCTGTCCATCCAGAAGAGTTTGGAACTTTAAAGGTGTTGAAGTCTTCCTTGCAGACGCCTGCACCCCTTTGATGTTTGTCCTTCTTAGGGCTGGAGTGGCATCACTGCTTTCATTAAGCAGTGCCTGGCTAGTGGAAGCGACGGCAATTCTGGACCTCTTTTACTTGCCTTCTTTTCCACGCAGCACTCTTTGCTCCACCGTCTCTGATTTTAGGGTATAGGCCCTGTGAAATCTGCATGTTGGGTTATTTTCTATGTTTCTTTTTATATTTAAAATCCTTTGTATTTGGGGGAAAGAGTTTTAAAGATAAAGTTCTGCTTTCTATCTAATGTTGTGTAAACTGTTTCTGGCAGTGATTAGAATATAAGTTCAGCTGCATACAACTGAGACCCAAAATGGTGGTGGTTGGAATAAGATAGCAGTTTGTTTTTTCTCCCATGTAATAGTCTTTGGGAAGATGGCCATTGGTATGGCAGCCCCGGACCATCTGTAATCCAAGGACTTAGTCTCCTCCTTTCTGTGGCTCTGCCAGCAAGGATGTTGCCCTCATCCTCACAGTCCAGGATGTGTCATCACCTCACTCATGTGCCAAACAGCAGAATAGAGGAAGGAGGCAAGAAGGGATAAGCCTGCTCCTTTTAAGAACATTCCAAGAAATTGCTTAATCACTTTTCCTAACATCCTGTTGGCTAAAACTTAAGTCACCTTGGCACTCCCGGCTATAAGGAAGCCTAGGAAATACAGACTTTTACATTGGGTGGTCATGTGCCTTAAGACAAGCAATTTTAGATGGAGGGAAAAGAGATAATGAGATGAGGAGTAGGGACAACTAGTAGCCCTGCCACAGTCAGTAGACCCCTAAGACTGGTGTGCTGGATAGCAACTTCGTATCTCTAGCACCTAGCTCAGTGCCTAGCACAGAGTAATTATAAAATATTTGTGAAAATTTTGGAAGGTCTTTGGAGGTAAAGGCCCTCCGAAATCTCAAATGGTTGTGATGAGCAGGTAGATTTTTTTCCCTTATTGGTGCTTTTTTTAGAGCAGGGTTCCCGTGTATCATCTATGTGGTGAAAGTGGGCAGGTCTCATAGGTGGATGTGTTGTTTTTCTCCTGAGAGAGCATTGTGAAGTGGTTCTCTCTGAAGAATCTTTTTCCATGCCGGCTTCTAATCTGCTTTTATCTTGGGCTCCATCTAAAAGTACTTGATTCAAGTTGCTGGTAAAATATTTACTTGGATTTTCTTTTGTTCTTAATTTTCTTGTAGTTCAAACAAGCAGTATACAAACAGACCATGAAACTCTTCGCTGAGTTGGAAATTAAAAGGAAAGAGAGAGAAGCCAAAGAGATGCATGAAAGGTATCTATTAGTATATTCATTTAAATCATATCTAAATGCCTTGGTTACCAACATTGGTCATTGGGGGTTTTCTTAATGAAGGGGTTAGGTAATACATGACTTAAGAGGCTGTCTAAAATAGTTCTCTGACAGGGAAGTGCAAATCAAAACTACGCTAAGATATCGTATTGCCTTACACCCATTAGAATGACAAAAATATCTAAAACTAATGGTAACAAATGTTGGAGAGGTTGTGGAGAAAAAGGAACCCTCATACACTGCTGGTGGGAATGCAAACTGGTGCAGCCACTATGGAAAACAGTATGGAGAGTTCTCAAAAAATTAAAAATAGAACTACCATACGATCCAGCCATCCCACTACTGGGTATTTATCCAAAGAGCTTGAAGTCAGCAATTCCAAAAGTCCCATGCACCCCAATGTTCATTGCAGCATTATTTACAATAGCCAACACATGGAAGCAACCTAAGTGCCCATCAACAGACGAATGGATAAAGAAGATGTGGTACATATATACAATGGAATACTACTCAGCTGCAAAACAGAGCAAAATCATCCCATTTGCAACAACATGGATGGACCTTGAGGGAATTATGTTAAGTGAAATGAGCCAGCGAGAGAAGGATAATCTGTGTATGACCCCACTCATATGAGGAATTTAAAAATGTGGACTAAGAGAACAGTTTAGTGGATACCAGGGGAAAGGTGGGGTGGGAGGTGGACACAAAGGGTGAAGGGGTGCACCTACAACACGAATGACAAACATTAATGTACACCTGAAATTTCACAAGATTGTAACCTATCATTAAGTCAATAAAAAAAAAAAAAAGAAAAAAAAATAGTTCTCTGAAACAGCCAAACTTTTGAATTACTAGGGTGAGAAATTTCCTCTCACTTTTGGGAAATATGGAATAGACCTATCCTTAGGGAGTTTATCGTCAAGAGTGCTATGTGTTTTCTTCCTGATTTCCTGAACTGAAATAGGCAGAGTTATTGAGGCCATTGTTACTGAGGCCAGAGCCTTTGTGTGGCTAGTGGATGCAGCTGTGGTGAGTATGCAGCGTCATACAGCGTAATCACTGACAAAATGTTTATTGTCCTAAAGTAGGATTTCCCGTGCTCATCAAAATATTGAGGTTAATTTAGTTTATGTATTTCGGAAGGTAGCTGTGCTCACCGCTGTACCACCAATGCCGCTAGTTTATATGTTTTGTATTGTTAATTACTGTTTAGCAATAAATACGTTTTGCTAGTTGAGGTTGTGTGAAATATCCTGGTTTTGGGATAGGTTTTGGGATAGGCTTTTTTGTTTTGGGTTAGGTCCAGAGATCCTCTTGAGTAAGAACCTCTGCTATTGTAATATCATAATGAAGAATGTATGTAATGTGATGAAGTATGTAATATAATGAAGATGGCTTCGTCACGAACTAAGCCCAGAACCTCCCATTAGTATTGGCTGAGCTTTGATGACACGTGACAGGAGTGTTTGTATCTTGCCCCACAGCCCTGCGCAGGGTCGCCTCTGCGTGTTTTAGAGTGAGACATTCATGAAAGTGCTTTGAGCCCTTGCCAGGCAGCCATCTTTGTAGAACCCTAGGGAATTGATTTCCTTTGTCTGCTTGCTTCTGTGGGGAGATGCCTTAACTTGCTTAGTTAACATGGGCTCTAAGTTTCATCTAAATACTATGGTCTGGTTTTCTTCCTAGGAAGCGACAAAGGGAAGAAGAGATTGAAGCTCAAGAAAAAGCCAAACGGGAAAGGGAGTGGCAGAAAAACTTTGAGGTAAATTTTCAGGCTGGCCGGGGTTCTTATTCCAGACTAAGAAAACTCCCCAGCCTAGAAACTTGGTTCTGGAGCATTCCCGGGACTGACTGGGGCAGTCGGTCAGGGAAATGGGATATGGAGGGAAGAGTGGGGGCTTTGGAGAATGAGTCCTGGCCCAGCCACCTCTAAGCTCTGTTGCCTTGGCAAGGGCCGTGAGGCTCCCTGAAGGGTTTTTGGAGATTGTGGTGGGCTCAGCTGCCAAGTGGGCTGAAGAGAAAGACTTGCATGTTTAATTTAGGGGTAATCATGGAGTAGTGCCCTGCTTAGAGGGCTGTTACTAGAAACCGAGGTTCTTGTGGCCCTGGTGTCCTGCCTACAGAGACACTTATGGCTTTTGAACTGGTCTCCTCTGTGACACCCTGGTTGCATCCTTCAGGTGCCCAGCCAATTTCCTGAATTGAGCAACATTTAGTCTTGTCTTCTTAAGATTCAGAACCTAGGTTAGGGATTAGCTAACCAGAGTTGATGACTTTGTTTCTGTATGCAAAGAGAGAAAAGGAGTAGGCCCCTTGGTAAGGAGGAAGAGATCGTAGTGGCCCTCTCAGCACAGCCAGCTAGGCATTGCGCTGGCTTTGAACCTCCACCCAAGTTTTAGGGGGCAGAAGGAATGTGCAGTGGAAAGAGTGGCAGTCATATGTTTGCTAGTCATATGGCTTTGAGAAGATGATTTAACCTTTCTGAGCCAGTGTCACCATTGGTGAAATGCCAGTGGCACTACACACTGCAGTCAGCTTTTTGTGAGGATTAGAGAGAGCATATGCTAAATGTCCAACCCAGAGGTCCCCAGTGATTGGTGGTCTCATTGTTCTGATGAGTGTTACTCATCTGTCCTCGTCTTCCAACCTGTGGCTTCTCCTTCCTTCTGGGGATGCTGTGACACCTTTTTGTGCCACACAAAATGGGAGAAAAGCTCTGCTCTGTTCTACTCTTGGATTGTTCCAGAGGACTGAGCTGCACTGGGCTGTGGGGGCATGGCAGAGCAGGTTCAGGCTCTTCGTCTCATTAACTGGTTTCCTCACCTCAAACCTCTTTTGTGCTTAGGAAAGTCGAGATGGTCGTGTGGACAGCTGGCGAAACTTCCAAGCAAATACAAAGGGGAAGAAGGAGAAGAAAAATCGGACCTTCCTGAGACCACCAAAAGTAAAAATGGAGCAGCGCGAGTGACTGCGTGGGGTCACAGCCACAGAACCTTCCCCCAGCTGTCTCCCCTCCTGCTTTGAAGGACTCATTCTTTCCTCCCATTTCCACCCCAACATAGAGTAGTATTTGCTTTTTAGTCCATTTTGTTTTCAATACAATTTAATATCGATCAGAGTCATTCTTTTGTACATTGAAATCAGGGGCTTGGTTTAAAAAAAACCTTCCCCGACCCCATACCCCTAAACCAACCGGGATTGGAAGGTACCACCGCTGGTGCTGCCTTTCCTTCCCACAGCCTGTAACTTAATGTTTTGTACTTCACTGAATTGTGATGGTTAGAAACTTCGTGTATAGTTTGTGGAAATCATGCAATTAAACATATTGCTTAAAACGGTGTTGCCGTGACTTCAGAGCTAAGCCTAGGCCACCTTGGGAAGCCTGGGCCACCCTCTCTTCCACTGCTTGCTTCTGGATGTGGCATCCTTCGAAGCCCCAGGTCAGGCAGGGAGGGCATTGGGCACACGGAGCAGTTACTCGCTGCCCTGACATCCCATGGTGTTTGGCATGTGTTCTCCCATCTGACCCATCCGCGTGGCATGAGGCGCCAAGCCACCCAAACCTGTTCACTTTCCAAAGAGCTAGCCATCTCCACCCAGTACCATTGTGTCCTAGCCTGTCTGCGTTTGTTAGCGGTAGTATTCTGTATGTGTAATAAATTTTTATACCCTAACCATTGATGTACTCATCCTCAGGTATTATTCCAGGGGTGGGTCTCTTGTCTGGCTTGGATGTTGGGCAGACCTGGCTCCTTACCTTATTTGCTGAACCTTAGTTCCTTCATCTGCAAAATGGGAATATAGGTTACTGTGGTAGCTTCTCGGGAGGACTAGCTGCGGCATGTACAGGGTAACTACCACAGTGCTCAGTGGGTGTTGCCAGTGTTCGTTCTTTTTTTGTTCTTTTGCTTGCTTAAAGCTCTACAGCTGGCAAATGGCAGAGCCTGGAATCAAATTGAGGTTTGATGGACCCCAGAGCATATACTCTTTTTTTTTTTTTTAAAGATTGGCACTTGAACTAACAACTGTTGCCCATCTTTTGTATTTTTTTCTTCTTCTTCTTCTCCCCAAAGCCCCCCAGTACATAGTTGTCTATTCTAGTTGTGAGCGTCTCTGGTTGTGCTGCGTGGGATGCCACCTCAGCATGGCCTGACGAGCAGTGCCATGTCCGCGCCCAGCATCCGAACTAGTGAAACCCTGGGCTGCCAAAGCAGAGTATGCAAACTTAACCACTTGGCCATGGGGCTGGTCCCCGCCAGTATTACATTGTGCAAAATGAAGGTACTGAGTATTTTGAGGATTAAATGAAATAATGTATGAAAGCACTCAGCTGATAGTATATATTCAAATGGCCTGCTGGCTATGAGAGACAGGATTAGCCCTTGGGAGGGACATAAGGTGAGAAATAGAACACCTAAAAGTGTTCTTACCTAAAGTGTGATGATAGGAGAAACGGGGCAACTTGAAATTAGACGTTTTGCAGTATTCTGTAGATGAGTGAAGAGGTACAGTGGTCACGAGGGCGCGAGGTCTTACAGTATCCAAAGACAGTGCCGCTTTGATTTGCTTCTTGGAGGGGACAGAAGTGTGGGTGTCCATACAGCTGAGCACGTCCAAACTACAGGAGAATTAGAGCACAGGGGTGCGTGGGGGTGGCTAGAGCTAAAACTGGACCAAGGCAGAGAGAAGGAAATGTTTTGTCACCCTGCAGGGTCACACAGGCTGCATTTTTTGACTGTCCTGTGCAGGGAGCAGCAGCTATCTCTTCTAGCCAGGCAAGCCGACGCCCACCTCACTCCAGCATGTGTGTACACACCCACCCCTTCCTTAGAGGTTCTCTGGTGGTCACAGCTCAACTGTCTTTGCAAGCTCGTGAGGGCCAGGCCCAGTCTTTGCCCTCAAGGAAGTCGTGCCGGCAATCAGCTATGAGTGTGCTCATGCTTCAAGTCTGCTGGAATAAACGGTTAGAATAAACGGTGATCCTCCTGGGGCCCCTGCTGCCTACCTCACAGTCTCTACTGGGACTCATGGATGAGTGAAGAGGGGCAAAGATCGTGAAAGGCACAGTGCATCCCCCGCTCCAAGGAGGGGGCGCTTGATCCTATTCTTAGGCAGCCAGGGAATGTTTCCTGGAGGAAGGGGCTTTTTTAAACTTGGAACCCAGAGGCCGTTGCGTCAGTTCGCAGTGTTATCAGCTGCAAGGGATAACTCGCATCAACAAACACGGGAGTACTTGCTCACGTAAGAAGGCTGGTGGCAGGCAGTTTCAGGTGTTGTTCATGGGCTCAACGCTACCCCCAGGGAAGCAGGCTCTTAGAGTGCCTCCCCTCCATCCTCTCAGGAGGGCTTGTCATCTTAGGGTGCACAGTCTCACAGAAGGCTGTGGCAGCACCACACCCCATGTCAATTGCCAGGTAGAGGTCATCCTGGAAGCCAAGTTTTCCCCAAGAGATGTCATTGGCCAGAAAAATGGGTCACATGGCCGCCTCTAACTGTAAATTTGGGAAAACAGCAAAGGAGAATGGGCAGGTCATAGACCAGGACTTGTCCCTTGGGGCTGGGCACCTACTCTTTCCAGTAATGTTTTGTTTGTAAGGAGGAAGAAATAGAGGTTGATATCTGGGGATGACTTGGAGTGTCTGGCATAGTTGGGGTAGGACTTGAGGGGAAGATGTTTCAGTCAGAGGGAACAGTGTGTGCCAAGACCCAGCGGTAAGAGCATAGCCCATTCACGGAATCGAACATCCTTTGTCATGCCTAGAGCATAGAAAGGGTGAGGTGAGACCAGGAAGATCAGAAAGTCATGAGGAATTTGCATCTTAGCCATGACATCCTGTTTTCCCGTACAGACTAAAGCCTGCCCATTTCTTCTCTGGCACAGTTTAGCCACAGACCCACTGGGAGGATCAGCAGTGGTCTCAGCCATTCTCAGGACCCTTCTCAGGGCAATCTTCAGTGAGGACCTGGCCAGGGAGAGGGCTGTATGTGGGGTGTTGAGTTAAGACAGTATTAGTCAAGATGTCTCCAGGGTGGGGCCGTGGCTGTGGCAGTTCTGCCAGCGCCTTCATCCGTGAAGAGGTGAAGGGGCTCTTTGGGCAGGAAAGGCCCCAGGGCCCAGAGAGAATGAAAGCCTGGAAGAGCCACTTCACTCCTCTTCCTGCGGTTTGCTGTGACTAATGGAACACTTAGCCAACCCCCACACCTCCCACTGCCAGCCGACCGCTGCCTGAGGACTGCTGCAGGTGACGGGGCAGTGGAAGGAGCTGGACAGAGGGGGTTAGCGTCCTGGCAACTGGGCCAGTGAATCAACCCAACCGCTACTCAGAGCCTCTGCTTCCTCGTGGGTAAAGTAGTGTGTAAAGTAGCAATTTACCTTTAAAACGAGGTCTAACCCTCTGCAGCACCAGTCATTGCCTTTGGCAGTTCAGTCAAGGTTTCTCAGCAGCTGCCCGGGGCAGCTGCAGCCAGGCCCCACCTTCTGGCACCTCTGGCTTCCCTGGAGCCCCAGAGGAGGTGGCAGTGAGTGAGTGGGAGGCTGCAGAGGAGTCTGGGCCTGCCCTGAGGGCGGAACCTCAGTAAAGCAGCGTTTGCGCCTCCTTTTGCTTCTTCTTCCCCGTCCCTGTCCCTGTCCCAACGCATCTGGTTCATCCGCCCCCTCCTGGAGGTTATCAGCTCTTCTCACCATTGGAATGGGGAACTGTGGGGACATCTGACCCCCAATGCTGTGCAAGGAGCATCGAAAGGGCTTGCAGTCACCTTCCTGATTACCTGCTCTCCCGCTCACCAGCTCTGTAATCCCGGCAAGTCATTTCACCTCTCTGGGCTTTAGCTTCCTCCTGTTCGGTAAAACCAGGGTAAAATACACCCTCACCCGCCCTGTTCCTGTTCCGTGAACTCTGGTGACATTCTGTTTATTGCAAAAAGAACAAACCTTGCAAATGAAAGTAACAGGCCTGTGTTTGGGGTCAGACAGACTGGAATCTTGAAACTTGTCTGAGCCTCAGCTTCCTCATCTCTTAAATATGTTGCCCTGAGGGTTAAGGAGATTAGAGAAACCAGGTGCCCAGGACAGTGAGGTGCACAGTGGGTATTCCTCCCTGCCCCCCTCTTCCAGCATAGTGTTCCCTGTTCCAAGAATTGGGTGAAAGAGCAGAGGATTAAGGACACTTGGGACACTTGTTAAAAAGACATTCTCGGGGCCGACCCTGTGGCCGAGCGGTTAAGACCGTGCGCTCCGCTTCAGTGGCCCAGGGGTTTGCCGGTTCGGATCCGGGGCGCAGACATCAGGCTGTGTTGAGGCGGTGTCCCACATGCCACAACTAGAAGGACCCACAACTAGAAGATACAACTATGTACTGGGGTTGCTTTGGGGAGAAGAAGAAAAAAAAAGATTGGCAACAGATGTTAGCTCAGGTGCCAATCTAAAAAAAAAAAAGACATTCTCTGCTCTCCCTCAAGATTCTGATTCAGGATTTAGGGTGGAGTATGTGGGGTGTGCGCAGTGGGGAGACAGACAGCTGGATCTTTAATAAGCTCCCAGGTTAACTCGGCCAGCACTAGAACATCAGACAGGGACTGACAGGCCTCCATGAGGTAAGGGGTGGGGCGAGCTTGAGCTTCTGTCAGAGATGCCAATATTCTCACCCTACACCTGTGGCTCAGTGGGCAGCCATTATTAAGATGATGGGTAGGTAAGCATAGCTACTAAGAGTGCTTCTGTAGTTGAATTCTCCTTCCCCAGTCCCTTGCTTCCTCTGGAGTCCCTCCACGCCTGCTCTGCAACATGGGCCACCTACCTTGGAACCATGGGGGTGCTTGTCAAAAATTCATTTCCTGGGCCCCACCACCAGGACTGCTGGATTGGAATCTCTTGACGTAGAACCTGAGAAACTGCTTTTTTTAACCCATCATTTTTAACAAGCTCTCCAGCTTAATCTGATGTCGGGAAAGGATTTGAACTCTGATTCTGGGACACTAGGCAGGAACTTGGTTCAACAAAGTGATTTTCATTTAATGAGTTCCTAGTATGTACCAGGCATCACGCCAGGTGTAACATAGGGAAGATGTGTCTCTGTTACCCGACCCAGGAGCCTGAGGCTCCTTGCTGCTCAGTGGAGGGCTCAAGCTGAAGAGCAGAGGCGGTGGTCAAAGCCGGGTCTAGTGGATTCTTAGAGCCGGTGTTTGAGAATGTCCAACCATGCCATGGCCCAGTTTGCTTTCCTCTGTGGCCTAACACCTCTGCTTCCTGCTAAGCTCAATCAGATATTTTGGCGAAGTTGGGGTCGGGGGTGGAGGTGGAGATAAGAAATAACATTCCGCACAGAACGCACAAGGCTGGAGCTTCTAGCGCAGTCATAGGCATTTGGCAGAACGGTGGTCCTTTGTTTGGATCAGACAAGGGGCCTCCTCAGAGCAAGGATTTGTCTTCTCCCTCAGACTGGGGGCTCATGAGGGCAAGGATGGCTGCGTCTCCCCCTCAGATAGAGGTGGCTTCAGAAGGCAGAATTTTCTCTTTCCCAACAGACTGGGCTTCCCTGAAGGTGGGGAGGTCTCCTCTTGGTTGGGGGCACCTGTGGGTGGGCTGTGTCACACCCATTGGACCGTGGCCTCTGCAGGCAAGACTGGCTGTGTGTCCTCTCAGACAGGGATATCTTCTGGAAGCAGCTTTGGGTCTTTTCCATAGCTTGGGGCTCACTGGAATTGGAGCTGTGCCCATCGAAGCTTGGGCTCCTGAGGACGGGGCTGGAGTACCCTAGGCCAGGGCCCATCTTCCCCTCAGACCAGAGCCCCGGTTCCTCCCTCCTCTGCCAGCCCAGGCCCAGCCCTTTGTCCCAGAAGGGTTCTGCATCGGATGGGACCAGCCTGGTGGTGTTGGCAGAGACTCCTTGGCTGGATGTGAGTGTTCCCAGTGACCTCGAGGTTGGGGCCCCACCAAGGAGCGGCTTCCTGGCCTTATGCCCTGCCCATCCAGCACAGCTGGCAGGCAGGCCTCCCCTAATTTTTCATCCTGCCATTGCTGAATGGCGACTGGGGATTGGAACGTAGAGGAAATTGAGTCACACACCTAGGTCTGGGCCTGCCTTCTGCCTCCTCCCCATTGTGTGCCCTGCTTCCTGAGTTTCCTGAGAAGCTGTCCAGGAAATATGCTCTCAGCAGCCCCCACCTGCCCCTCAGCTTCTCTGCCACCTCCTAGGCCACTGCCCCCGCCGTTTCTCAGGTAAGAGGCTGGTGGCCTGGGTGAGAGGGTCAGGTATGGCTGCTTTGTCTAGCTGCCCCACAGAATCCTTGAGGCCGGTCAGGCTCTGGAGGGGTCTGAAGAGCTAGGTCATGCCTGACTTCCCTCCATTCAGCACCTGCTCATGGACACAGTCCGCCTTCGTCACTCACAGACACAGCATGCATCCTTTCACCCCTCATAGCCGTTTAACATACACAGTCACCTACAGTCATAGCATTCCCTCACACACATCACACAAAACACACCCTGATCACCACAGACACAGTTCATGGCCTTTCGCAAACATGCAGCACACAACGGACGCTTGATGTCCACTGATGCAACCCGTGACCCCTCACTACACACAAAAAAACAAACTGTCACAACTGACACAACCCATCGTGTGATGCGTGTCCTTACCTACGCTCTCTGCAAACACACCTACTCCACATAGACACACAAACATCCCCCTACACACACACACACACATACACACACACAGATCAATGCAATCACCTGTGCACATCACAGAGATTCCCCTCACCCCAAAACAGGCCCCCAAGATCCCTGAGTGCTACTGCTCAGCTGGGGCAGGGACAGGGGCCCAGTCAGCAACACCATTCCCACTTCTCACCGCCCGCGGGCTCTGCATTGAGGGGCAGTCAGGAGCAGAGCCCGGGTCCTGGCCACACCATGGAGCACGATAGGAGAGACACCTGTGCTGCTTCCTATGCCCTGGGACTCAGCGCAAGCAAAAAGAAAAAAGCTGGCTAGCATTTGTCACAGGCCTGCTGTGGGTCAGACACCATGCTCAGTGCTTTTACAAACATTATCTTATTTAATTATGCAATATCTTTATGAAGTAGATACTATTAACCTCATTTTACAGCTGTTTCAATATAGGCTCAGAGAGGTTAAGAAACATGCCTGATATACCACAGCTAGGAGGCAGCAATGAGATTTGGACAGAGGTAAGTCTGACAACCAGAGTCCATCTCTTTTTTATTTATTTTTATTTTTATTTTTTTTTGAGGAAGATTAGCCCTGAGCTAACATCTGCTGCCAATCCTCCTCTTTTTGTTGAGGAAGACTGGCCCTGAGCTAACATCCGTGCCCATCTTCCTCTACTTTATACGTTTTAACGCCTGCCACAGCATGGCTTGCCAAGTGGTGCCCTGTCTGCACTCAGGATCCAAACCCGCAAAACCCTGGGCCGCCGAAGCAGAGTACACGAGCTCAACCACTCGGCCACGGGGCCAGCCACATATTTTAATTTTTTAATTTTTTAAAGAGTTAACAAATGAGCAAATTAAAAGTTCAGTAGATATCAAAGAATCCACAGTGAAAAGACTCCCTCCCATCTTTGTTCTCCAACCACCCTATTTTGCTCTCTGGAGGAAACCCAGCCTACCTCTTGGAGACCTCTCTTTTAACAACCGTCACAGGCATTGCAGCCCAAGGGTTCCAAGAGCAGCACCCAGACCCTGGGGCCTTTCCCACGCCCTCCTCCTGCCCAGGCACACAGCCAGTTGCCTCTGTCTGTCCAGGTGAGGAGTGGGGCCCAAAGCCCCTCTAGGGCTCCTGCCTGGCTGCCAGGCACCGTCCTTTACCGACCTAATCCCATGGGAGGTTGGTGGTGCTATCTATCCTCACTTTACAGATGAAGAACTTGAGGCTCAGGTGGCCCACTTGTTAAGTGGCAAGGTTGGGATTCAAACTCCCTGTCGTTTGAGAAAGAGAGAGAGAGAGGGAACCTGAGGTTGTGATGGTGAGGAGGAAGAGAGGACGCAGGGCTGCCAAGCGTCACGGCTGGCCGGCCCAGAGAGGAGTCTGAGAAGGAACCCGCCGCCCCAGTGACTTTTGGGCTCTTAGGGGTCTCTGGTTTTGTAGGAACCCCCTCCCCCAGTGGCTCTTTTCCTATTCCGTTCATTTGCATTATTTGTCTATCTTTGTGTTTTTGCCATCCTGCTTTAACTACTGTAACTTGATAGTAAATCTTGATGTATGATGCAGCATGTTTCTTGACTTCTCATTCTCCAACTTATTTTGGCTAATCTCAGGCTCGTGTTATATATATATATATATATATATATATATATCTACAAATACCTGTGTGCCCACTGCCGAGTTAAACAGAATATTACAGACGCACTAGAAGTCAGTCTCCTGCGCACCTGGCCAATCCTGTCCCTACCCCTCCCCAGAGCTAATCATATCCTGAATTCATCTTTATACATTGATGCATATGTATGTGTCCACCGACAGCAATAATGTTTTAGTTTTAAGAAATAGTATCAGGCTATATTTATCCTGCAACTTGCTTTTTGAGTCTAGCATTGTGTTTCTTGTCCATGTTATTACATGTAGCTCTGTTCATTTTAGCATGTGTTTTACAAGATTACATTGTAAAAACACGCAAATATGTATTTCCAAGAAAATGCGTGACAAGGGAATACAAATATTTCCAGAGTGTACGTAGGAAGGATGTGCACATTTTCTGGTTCCTTATGAAATTCATTTCCAAAATGATGGCGCCATGAGTGCTCTCTTTTTAGCAGTGTAATAAGAGGTTCCATTGTTCTGCATCCTCCCCAGTACCTGGAATGGGCACACTTCAATTTTTTTTCCTATCTGGTGGTTGGTTCTTTTCATTTGAACCCCTGATTTCCCAAAATGTTGATCATAATTTATGTTTCTTACCCCTCAGGCTTTTTCTTCTGGGGATTGTTGCCTCCTTCCTGGACCCGTTTTTCTATTGGGCTTGTCTTTAAGTTATTGATTTGTAGGAACTTAGATTATGCCTGAAAATTCTTTTTTTTTTAAAAGATTTTATTTTTCCCTTTTCTCCCCAAAGCCCCCTGGTACATAGTTGTATATTTTAGTTGTGGGTCCTTCTAGTTGTGGCACGTGGGATGCTGCTTCAGCATGGCCTGATGAGCGGTGCCACGTCCACGCCCAGGATCCGAACCAGCGAAACCCTGGGCCACCAAAGTGGAGCACGTGAACTTAACCAATCGGCCCCGGGGCCGGCCCCT
Organism: Equus przewalskii; assembly: GCF_037783145.1. Lineage (NCBI taxonomy): Eukaryota > Metazoa > Chordata > Mammalia > Perissodactyla > Equidae > Equus > Equus przewalskii. Next base: position 27,625,964 of record NC_091832.1, read on the forward strand.
ACAAATTTTTTGATAGACGTGTTGCAAATATCTTCTCCTGGTCTGTCTCTTTTCACTCTCTTTATAGTGTCTTTTGATGTACACAGGTTTAAACTTTATATGGTCAGATTTATCCAATTTTTTGTTGTTTATAATTTCTCTGTCTTTTAATTTAAGAAAATTTCCCCTGCTTTTAGATCATAAAGGTATCCTCCATTTTCTTCCAGAACTTTCTATTTTGCTTTACACAGTTAGGTCTTCAAGCCAGTTGCAATTTAATCGTGGACATGGAAGGGGTAGGGGTCTAATTTTATTCTTTTTCCCTAATGGATAGCCAGTGACTTGTACCAATATCTGCTCTGCTTTCATTGATCTGTAATGGCAACTCTGTCACATGTATCAAGTTTCCACATATGTGCTATTTCTGGGATCTCTATTCTGTTCCTTTGGACTATTTGGCTTATCCTTTTATTAATACCACCCTGTCTTAATACTGTAACTTTAAGACTTGACATATGATAGGGAAAATATTATCATATGTCCTTATTGTTCAGATGTCCTTGTTGCTCTTCAGGAATTTCTTGGCTAGTCTTGGCTCTTTGCTTTTTGTTTGGAATTCTAGGATCAGCCTGTAAGTTTCCTTGAACTCTATTGGGATTTTTTTTGAAGTGCTTTACGTATCTTATTTCTTTTCTTTTTCCAGTTTTACTGAGGTATAATCGACAAATAAAATTGTACGATATTTAAAGTGTGCATCATGGTGGTTTGATATACATATACATTGTGAAAGGATCCCACCATCTAGTTAACTAACATCTGTGGGGATTTTGATTGGAGTAGCCCTGAATTTATAGATTAAATTGGGAAGAACTTACATCTTATAATATTGACAGTCCCATGTATGAATATTTTACATTTATCTATTAAACTAGTTCTTTAAAAAAAATTTTTTTTTGAGGAAGATTAGCTCTAAACTAACATCTGCTTCCAATCCTCCTCTCTTTGCTGAGGAAGACTGGCCCTGAGCTAACATCCGTGCCCACCTTCCTCTACTTTATATGTGGGAGGCCTACCACAGCATGGCTTGCCAAGCGGTGCCATGTCCACACCCGGGATCTGAACCGGCGAACCCCAGGACGCCAAAGCAGAACATGCGAACTTAACCACTGCGCCACCGGGCAGGCCCAAACTAGTTGTCGTTTAAGTATTTTTCAATGACTTTGTAATTTCCTCCATCAAGATCTTGCACATCTTTGGCCAAAAAAGTTATTTGCCAAGATAGTTTTCTTGCTATTGTAAATTGGGTTTTCTTAAAAATGACATTTTCTGTTTATTTCTTGTTTAGAGGAACATAATTGATTTATATATATATATATTGATTTTATATCCAGAAATTTTATTGAAGTCTTTTGTTGATTCTAATAATTTGTCCATGGAATTGCTTTAATTTTTTCTGTGTAAACAATCACATTACCTGTGAAAATGACAGTTTTACTTTTCCTTTCCAATCTTCGTAGGCCTCTTTTTTTTTTCTCTCATGTTCTTCACAGCAGAGTGAGGTACTTACGATTCCTCCCAGTTTGCATATTAGGAAAGTGGGGTTCAAAGAGGGAAATTAGCTTTTCCAAGTTCACACAGAGAGTTGGCGGCAGTCAAGATTGAAATTCAAATCTCTTTAATTCTGAAACCCACGCTCTTTTCCCTGTGGCGTTCTTCCTTCCACGTTATCCTCCATTTATAGACAAGAAAAGAACAGCTCGCAGCGGTGAAGTGTCCACAGCACTTTGAGCAGAGGGCAGTTTGAGAGAGCGGAAAGAAGTTCACAAAGCCTACGCAACACTGTGCAGGACTGAATTAGTGTTTAGAGTATCTGGGTCCTAATTCCAGTTCTGCCACCTGCCAGCTGTCTTTCCTCCCGTACCGCACTTCCTCTCTCCGACCTCATTCATTCAATAAACGTTATCGAGGAGCGCCTGCAACGTGCCGGGGAGTGTTCTGGATAATGGGGTACAGTGATAAACAAACCCATCCTTGCTCTCAAAGAGGTTATTGTTTAGTGGGGGAGACAGATAGTGAGCAAAGTGAAGAAGTAAAATGGATGGTATATTGGATGTGCTAAGTGCTGTGGCGGAAAATAAAGCAGGGTCGGGGCCTAGGGAATGTCAGGGGGTCCCTACAGCTTGTTAGGGTTATCAGGAAAATCTCACTGAGAAAGTGGCATTTGAGGAAAGACCTGAACTCTGGGTGTCTGGGGAAGAGTGTACCAGGTGGAGAGAAGAGCAGGTGCAAAACCTCGAGTCAAGAGTGTGGCTGGCGTGTTGAGGAAGAACAGACAGGCCAGTGTGCGGAGTGAGAGCAGGGGCGGGATTGCAGTGGGGAGGAAGTAGGAGGTGAGGTCAGGTCTTTAGGGCCTTGTGGGCATTTTAATGCACTTTGGTTTTTCCTCTAAGTGAGATGGAAGCCACTAGAGAGTTTTGAGCAGAGCAATGATCTAATCTGACTGCTGTTTCATAGGCTCAACTGCACCGCTGTGTTGAGAACAGACTAAAGTGAGGCGCAAGGGTGGAAGCAGGGAGACCAGCGAGGGGGCCACATCCAGGTGAGAGAGGCTGGTGGCTTGGACCAGGGCCATAGCAGCGGAGATGGTGAAAAATGGCCAGGCTTTGAACCTCTCTCTACCATCTATCATCATTTAAAGTATAAAGTAAACTTATTTACTTTAAAATTTAAAATAAGTTGATTTGATGAAGGAAACTTTAAAATATAAATCCAAACATAAGGCAACTCCTTAAAAAAGCAATCTCTTATTTTCCTGATGATAAGATCCCAAAAAGAATTTTTAGGGCAACTTGAATATATAAACTCCTGGGAACGTAGATGATATAGTCCAGAGTTTCTCACCCTCGGCACTATCAACATGTTGAGCCAAATAAATTTTTATTGTAGGGACTGTCCTGTGCATTGTAGGATGTTTAGCAGCATTGCTGGCCTCCACCCACTAGGTGCCAGCAGCACCCCTGTCCCTTCCTCCCTGGCAGTTGTGACAACCAAAAATGTGTCCAGATATTGCCAAATGGAGCCAATGTTGAGAATCACTGATGTTGTCAAATGCGTAGTCAAATTATAATATTTCATTTATTCTTTTAGTTGCTCATACACCTTAATATTTTGGGCAATAATTTATTATTTTCTAAGTAATGCTTTTTTTACACTCTCAAATTTCATGAAACAGATTTATTCAGACCCTTTATGTGCATCGTTGATGTCAACACCTTCGTTGTTGCTCTTCTGGCCTGTCATTTAACAGAATTTTCCAGGTTACATCATTTTCCCTTCCATCTACATTGTATGAACCCAGCATCTTAATAAGATGCTATCACAGGAAAATTACATCCCAAGACACAATTATCCATTATGTAATATTGGGACAGTTTTTCTTTCTCAGTCGTTCTCTAAAATCCGAACAAGTGCTACGTTACTTTAAAAAACGCAACAAAAAACTCTTTCTTATTATAAAAAATTGAAAACACATACACGAGTGTACTTAATGTTATAATGGATCCCCATGTACCATCAGCCAAATTCAACAATTATAAACCCATTTTTTTAATTGAAGTATGTCCCATATTATTTTGAAGCAAATCTCCAGTATATAATTTCATCCATAAATATTTCTGTATGTCGCTACAAGATAAGAATTCTTTTTAACATAACAGTGAAACCATTGACCTAACAATTAACATTAATTCCTTAATATAATTGAATATCTGTTAAGTGTGTAGATTTCTGTTGGTCTCATAAATTTCTTTCTTTTTTTATAATTTGTTTGAATGAGGATCCAAACAAGGCTCGCACGTAGCAATTGGTTGCTGTGTCTCTTAATTCTCATTTAATCTACAGGTTCTTCCATCATCTTTTTTTCTCTCTTATAATTATTTGTTGAAGAAACCAGGTTGTCTGTGCATTCATTACTGTCTGCATTTGCTGAGTGCATGCCTAGGATCAGTTTCTCTTCTATATTTCCTGTAAACTAGTGATTGAAATTGCTAATTCTGTATCCATTTCCTTGGCAATACTATTTGGGTGTGTACAAACACAACTGTACTAGGACAGTTTTTAAACATACACACAAAGAGAGGGAGGAGTATAATAAATCCTTTTATACCTGTATTAGTTTCCTGTAGCTGCTGTAACAAACGACCACAAATTTGGTGTCTTAAAACAAACACACATTGATTCCGTTACAGTTCTGAAGGCCAGATGTCCAAAATCAGTATCAGCGGACGGAGACAGCAGGGCTGTGCTCCCTCCAGAGGCTCCAGGGCACAATTCGTTCCTTGCCTCTTCCAGCTTCTGGTGGCTGCTGGCATTCCTGGCTTGTGGCCGTGTTACTCTGCCTCTGTGGCCACATTGCTTTCTCCTCTTCTGTCTATGATCAAATTTCCGTTGGCTTCTCTCTTATATAGATTCCTGTGATGGCATTAAGGCTCACTTGGATAATGTAATATTTTAAAGCAATTCCCTGTAATTTCATCTCTAAATATTTCTTATATAACCACTCCACCATTATCACTTAATAAAATTAACAATAATTCCTTAGAATCATCTAAAATCATGTCCATATTAAATTCTCCCTGATTTTCTCAAATACGTCTGTCCTAGATATCTTCTATTTTCCCCTCCAGCTCCACTCTTCGCCCTTCTCCACCCGACTCTGTGCCCCTGGAGGCTGGTCTGTATGGGCTACGTTAACCATCTCCCTTGCTTCTGGTTGGGGTCAGCCAATGGGAGGCACTGGTAAGACATCAGAGGGTGGAAGAAGAAAGAGATTTGGGTATTTATTTCCTGGTTCATTCTCTGCCGGGTCATTGAGGATCAGCTGCAGCTTCCTACCCAAGGTCACAGCTCCTGCCCAAGGTCACAGCTCCTACCCAAGGTCACAGCTCCTGTCCCTCAGCCCTCCCCAAATAGCCACCCTCTTTGGGTTCCAGTAACTGCTCTCTCTCCTCAGCCCGTCGTATGATAAGGGTGCCCCACTCTTTGCAGCCCTGGAGGACTACTCTATTCCTTTTGGATCTCCAGCCCGGCCCGCATCTCTTTAAGTGCTCCCTTCATCCTTGGACTGCCCATTTTGAGTGTGCCATCTCTTTCCAGGACCGTAACTGACACGTATGTCTTTTTACAGTTGATTTAATTGCTCCAGGTTCCAAACAAGATCCACAAGTTGCATTTGATTTTTATGTCTCTTAAGTTTCTTTTAATCTAGAATAGTCCCCTCTCCATTTTTTTCCCCCAGGTGGTTGGTCTCTTGAAGGAATTGGATCAGTTGTCCTGTAGAATGTCCTCGTCCCACATTCCGGATTTGGCTGATTGCCTCCTTGCCAGGTCTTCTCATTTGTTCCTCTGTCTCCTGTATTTCCTACAAACTGGTTAGATCCAAAGGCTTGATTAGATTCAGATTTGGATATATTTTAAAGTAGAACTCACAGTGTTTGCTAACGGAATGAATGTGGATGTGAGAGGAAGGAGGAGTCGACCTCAGTGTCCTCATTTGTAGAAGGTTGATACGATCTCTGCCTACCTACCCCGCTTATTGGTAATCGCAAAAGAGGTACTGAAAGGCAACTGCTCCAGAAACCCCGGAACAGGAACAGGGACTACTGAAAGACAGGCTGAGCCGAACAGCCCTGGGTTTGAGCCAGGTGTCCTGGAATCTGTGGTCAAACAGGGCCTGGTTGATCCTGGAGGTCCCTCCAGGCTTGACGTCCCTGCTGGAGTGTGGCGGCTGGAGGATGGCTGAGAAGGTGAAGCCAATTTGGGGCAAGCGGGTCTGGGCTGGGGAGCAGAGTGGAGGCCTGGGCTTTCCAGCGGACAGTTTGCAAGAAGGTTAAACGCAATGAACAGATTGTGTTTGCTTGTGTCTCAGGGCACTCAAGGCTCAAAATGCCTCGAAGGGAGACGAGGCGGGATGACCAAACTGTGCCTTTGCAAAGTCCTGAACAGGCCTGGGCCGCATCTTGGGATTCGAGGACAGTGTCTGTGGTGGGTGAACGTGGGGAAGTGTGTGTGAATGACCATGAGGGAGGAGGTGACTCTGGGCAAATGTGAGGAAGGGGGTGACAGATTTGGGCACCTGAGTACGTGAGTGTGCATGTGAGTGGAGGGATGTGGTTGTGCGTGGGTGTCTTTGCATGGTAGAATGTATTGAGCGTACATGAACATGTAAGGGTTGTATGCCTAAGTGGTTTGAGTGCTTCTCCCTGTGTGTGGCGAGGGTGGGGTAGAGGGGCAGATTTGGGGCTCTAGTCTCCAGGGCCGAGGCACAGGTTAAAGCTGGTTTGTCCTTTGAGATCTGTTTTCGGCTTTGACAAAGGACGGCAGTGGGTCCCAATCAGCGTAAGGAGGCTGGCCCAGACACGCAGGGCAGAGCTGAGGCTGGACCCTGCATGGGGAGTCAAGAGCCTATACTCCTGGCTCTGCTTTGCACCTGCCTCACTCTGGGACCCTGGTCCTGTCTACAGTTGTTCCCCTCTCTGTGTAGCGGGGGGTGGGATTGGCTAATATCCACCTTGCTTTCTTAGACAGTGTGCACTACAGTGCCCGGTACCTGGCGATGTTCAATAAATGTTTATTGGTTGAATGTGTGGGTAAGTGGATTGGAAACTGAGGCAGGAAGCTCTGGCCCATCCCTCATTTATGAACACACAAAGCCTCCACTCAACCGACTTTCACACACACGGACACACACAGACACACATGCACACACACTCACAAACTCACCTGTGTTCACCCCTTCAGTTGCCCACACCTATTCACCCTCACTTTTTCCCACTCACTCCCACACTGCAAAACTCCCGCTCAGGGTCTTATGACGCTCCCTCCCTCCCCCAGGCCCATGGCACTCCGTCCCCATGGGTTCCTTGGGTTCAGTGCTTCTTGGTCACCAAGGATGCCCAGCCCAGTCACGCCGCTGACCACAGTAGCTCTTCTGAGCTCCTCCCTTCTCATCTTTTTTTAAATTCTAGTTGTCACTCTTTTTCCTCCTCTCTCTCTCTCTCTTTCGTTCTTTTCTCTGCCGCCTGTACAGATGCACAGACACACACCTACATAGGCACACGCAGGCACACGCTCGCTGTCTGTGTCCTCTTTCTCTTTTAACTCCCCTGGTTTTTGTCCTTATATCTCCTCCTTCCTCTCATGCGCTCTCTCTGTTTACATCTGTCTGTCTTTCTGCGTATGCCTTTCTCTCTCCATTTCTCATTTTTTTCCTGACTCCCTCTCTCCTGCTCTTATTCTGTTTTCTCCATCACTCATTTCTCCTCTCTCCTCTTCCTTGCGCTCATGCTCAGTTTCTCTCTCTCAAGTGCATGCTCTCTCACTTCTTGCTTTCCCTCTCTTTGCTTTTTCTCTCTCTCACTCTAATTCTCTGGCACAGTGGCCACTGCCCACACCCTACCGTGCCCCTTGCTCGGTGAGAAATCTCCAAGCAGTGCCCAGGGCCTGGGTGACCCAACTTGGAGGTTCCCGTGGCATCCGTTGGAGAGGCCCTAAGGTCACGGCATTTCCTCCCGGGGGTGACTTGGCAGTGGCGTGCTCTGTTTCCTCACTTCTGCAATTTCCAGACGGCACAGAAGCTGGGTCTGCAGACAGAGACACCAGGATCCTGCCGCTGCAGCTGCTGCCCCTGGTGCAGGTAAGGGGGTCCCAGCCCTGGCTGGGCAAGGGGGAGGCATATGAGAGAGTCCTCAGGAGACCAAGGGCGTGCTTCTGGACTATGCCTAAGCAAATGGGGGGTTCTGCTTTTAAGAAACTGTTTTCACATCTTCCTTGGGCCCAGAGTATCATATTTAGAAAGAATTTCTCGTGACCAAACTTCCCACGAAATCAGCTCCCCTCTTCGGTTCTCTGAGGCCAACGCAGTGCTGAAGTGACCTCAGAGACCTCACTGGGAGGTGGTGATGGTGATGAGAGAGGGGCTACCTAGATCTCGGGGAGCTGAATGCCGCCTACTTTACTAGCTGTGTGACCTTGGCCAAGTGGCACTCCCTCTCTGCACCCCAGTCTCTTAAATTGTCACATGAGGATAATGCCATCTCCCCAGCAGAGTTGTCAGGACAAGTAAAGGGTCTGGTACAGGCACGGGTGCTTAGGAACTCACTAGATGCTAGGCTTTCCCGGGGGACGATGAAGACAGAGGTTGTTGGTACAAAGGGCCTGGCCCACAACCAGGTTCTTCCACCAGGTTCCAGGGGGTAGGGACAGAGCACAGGCTTGTGCCCTCCTGTCCTTTGCTGGCAGGAGGTCCGGATGTAGACCTGGTGACCCAGAGATGCTCCAGGCACTCCCTCGGCTGGGAGAAATGAGGAGCCAGCACACTCTCTCCCTGAGCATTCAGGCAGCTTTAATTTAGCGCTGACTGACTCCACAGCTGTGTTCTGGTGCTTGGAGAGGGAGAGAGAGAGAAAGAGAGGGAGAGAGTGTATGTGTGTGTGTCTGTTGGGAGGTGCTGGGAAAGCAAAAGAAAGAGACATCCCTACCTTTAGTTACCGACAACCCAGCCAAGGAAAGACGCCCGCTCTGGAGGTGAAGAAATGGCCCTGGGCCTGAGGCCAGCAACAGGGTTTTGATTTCGGCTCTGGCTCACAAGCTGGGACCTTGGGCACTTCAGGAGCCTCGCTTTCCTCATTTGCAGATTGCAGTTAAAAGGACTGACCTTGTGGGTTTGTGGGCAGGATGAAGTAAGAAGCTGGGTGGGAAAATGCCTCATCAATCGTAAGATGCTACACGAACGTGAGGCAATGTGTTACTGCCACTGCCAACACTGTAATTCTTACTGAAAATGCCTTAAGAATGAGGAATTTGTTTTGTTCATGGCTTTATCCTTACCCTTAGCACAGAATTTGGCTTATATATAATCTTAGAATATGAATTGAATAAATGAATGATAAAGTAGTATTTTGTACTTGGAAGAGAATGGACAGTGAGCCAGAGACCCAGCATCTAGTCCCAGCTCTGCCCCTGATACTGTTGTCGCATTGGGCAAATCCTTTCTGGGCCTCAGTTTCCCCATCTGTGCAATGAAGGTTTGGTAAGGGATTCACAGTCTATGACATTAATACAATGTGCCTCCAGGACCGAGTTTCTACTCCCGATTGGTATTGGGGTGGCAGGGGGTGTGATGAAAGGCTGGGGTCCTGCGTGTCCTTTTCTAAGGAGACCTTTATGGGGAGACCTCCTCCTCCCCATTCTGGGCCTGTGAACAAGGCCTTGTTGAGGAGAAGCGAATGCTCCTCTTTTTAGGGGCAGCCCCTCCTTTCCCACACTGGTCCCATCCCCTTCCCCCATGGGTGGGCAAGGAGGGGGCAACAGCTGAGCTGTAGCCTGGGAGCATGCCCCGAGTGGTCCTGGGGGGTATGTCTGGGTTAGGAGTGGAGCCTGTTCCCACAAGGACAAATGATGGGTGCCCAGCGTGGCCACTTCTCTGACCAGCACTATTGGGTTCCTAGGCTGCATGGTGGTGATGTGGGCTCTGTGAGCAGAGGAGTCAAAAGAAAGATTTCTTGAACTTTCAAGGTCTGGTAGTAGTGCTCCTTTATCTAAAGAATAGCATGAGGACAGGACCCATGGACCGTAAAAAGCTGCAGGCATGGGGACAGGACCCATGGGCAGTGAAGAGCTGTGATGGGTTGAGGGCAGGGCTAAATTTATAAGGCATAGGTATATGAGTTATTTCTTTATTAGACAAAGAAGAGATCGTGTAAAAAAGTCGTTAAAAAGGTATCAGTGCAGGTGGGGTCCAGTTATTGGGTGGTCCTATAACTTTGTCTATGAATCAGGTCGAATCAGGTCAGGAAGTCCTATACTTCCTGGAGGACGATATAGATTGGCATGTAGGGCAGGACGCCTTAGGCTTCTCTCCCTGGCGTAGCCTTGATCCTCATCAGTGGGAGGGTAGAGAACCCTCTGGTGTATGTTTGTGCGTGCGTGTGTGTCTGTGGTTATGTGGGGTGAGCTGGGGAGTTGGCTCTGGCTATATCCACATGTGCTGGGAGCATGTCCAACCTGCAGGTGAGGCTGGTACAGCCGAGCGGTTCCCAGAGGCAGGATCATCGACAAAAGCAGCTGAGAGGTGGGTACATCTTTCTTTCCTTGTGTCTTCAGACAAAGGAAATCAGAGCCAGGCTCTGTGTGTGTGTGTGTGTGTGTAAAGAGAAAAAGGCGAGAGAGAATATGTGGGGGGAGGACCACCACTCAGCAACCCCCCTTCCCCATCCCCTTAGTTCTGCAGGAGGGGGACCCTCGGGGCCTGGGTTTGGAGTTGAGCTTAGATGGCTGATGGGCGAAGCATGTCAAAAATTTGTGCAGATCTGTTTATAGTTTATAAAATCCATTTCAGTTTACCAAGTACTTTACTGTGTACCAAACCCTTTATTCCAACAATCTTAGTTCCCTTTCACAGCAATGCTTGAAGTGGGGGGGCCCGTTTTACAGATAAAGATCCCAAGGCTCAGAGCCGGGAGGAGACTCTCTTAGGACTGTGGGTGGCACAGCCGAGGCCAGAACTCACATTCTCTGATCCCAATTCCTGTGATTTCTCTTCAGCCACCCCTTGTTGCTGCTTCCAAAGAAGGAGATGTGGCTCGTGGGTGCATGGCTGGTTTGTTTGCTTATTCATTCATTGGTTCATTCAACAAATATTTTCGGGGTGAGGGAGGAGCTCACAGTTATTGACCGGTAACCAAGTGCTTAAGTTGCTTCATTCTGCTCTTACAACTACCATGTGAGGCAAGTTTTATTATCACCATTTTGCAAATGAAGAAAGGGCGGCTATGAGAGCCAACGATCAGCTAGGAAAGAGCAGAGCCAGGTACAGATCAGGGTCCCTGTGACCCCAGGGACTGCGCCCTGTACTCTCTGTCTTCCCTTGGGCCAGGCCCTGGGTTCCCATGAGAGTGTCCGCAGGACTCAGGAGCTCGCAGGCTGGGAAGACGTGGTCAGCATGGTTCCTGATGTAACAGAGGGGTGTGGCCAGTTCTGGAAAAGCCCAGAATAGGAAGCTCCTCTCCTCTCCCTCCTCCCTGCCCTGGCTGACTTTCAGGGAACAAGGAGCAGGGAGCATGACTCAGACAGAAACCATCTGGGTATCTGGGAGCCAGGAGAGACCCAGGCCAGGCTCAGGGTCTCCCCACTCCACAGGGATGCCCTAGGCCAGCTGAGCAGAGACTGAGTCTCATCAGTGTAACATACATACCTGGGGTCAGGGTAGGGCCCCAGTGACAAGGAAAATTGAGCAACTCTGGTACCCAGGCCACCCCCATCTCCAGGACCCTAGACCCTGTCCCTGACCTCTCCCCAGACAAGGAGCTCCATTCGTCCACCAAAAAGTGTACCTGGCACGGCACTAGACTCCTTGTACCAGAACCCGTGGGGAGCCCAGCACAGAATTCTCCGGAGCTCAGCATACTTTCTTCCTTAATTTGCCCCTCAAATCCCTCTGCTTCTTGGAGAAATGGTCATGAAACCACTCCACAAGGGGATCTTTAGAGGGTATGGCCAGCATGGCCAGGCCAGGGCACAAATGTCAGCAACAGGGGAGGTCAGAATAGGACGTAACTGCTTTATTATGCACCTACTGTATGCCAAACATCTTAGAGGTTTATCTACCTTCAACGTCAGGGCTGTCCTATGAGGTCAGTGATGATACTATTCCCCTTTGATAGATGAGTAAACTAGTACTCATGGAAGGGAAATGACTAAACTGTGGTGTTTGAGTGGCCCCAGGGAATCCCAGGGCTGGGAGTCATTGAGTCTGGTACGTGCGGGTTTGGAAGTGAAGGGGGGGATCAGTTAGACACTCTGTGTTTGTGTGTGAGTATCTATTTGGTAAATATTCCTTGAGCGTTTGCTGCGCAGGAGGGCCTCTGATGCGTATTGGTGAAATGCCAGAAGCCTTCACCCAGGGAATTCCTAACCCAGAAGGAAAGAGAAGCCTACAGCCATTGTAATGCAACGTGATGCGCTGTGTCGTAGGAATCAGAGGTGGCACCTCTAACCCTGTCAGGGGTAGAGAAGTAAGACTAACAGTAGCCAACACTCATTGAGCTCCTGTGATGGATCAGGCATTTTCCATTTAATCCTTACAACTCTCCTATGAGGTAGGTAACATTATTATTATTTTGTTTTACAGATGAATAAACAGGGGCTCATGGAAGTTAAATTAATCACCCTGGGCAAGAATTGGCTGATAGCATTTTGCCAGCTGTCCCCAACTGCTATAAAAAGATGTGACTTGTTCCCAGAAGCTTTCAGGGTTGATGATATATCCAGAAGCCTGATGTAGGCGGCGTCAGGCTGGGGTGAGCTTGATTGAGTGATCACAGTGACAGCGGTGCTATTTTGAAAAACATTTGATCTGATTTAATCAGCAGATTGTCTGGGTTGCTTGTAGATACAGCTTTTTAGAGCTGTGGAGTGTGAATACCTTGAATTGTGCTAAACACTTTATACGCGTTATTCGTTGAATCTTCACACCACTCTAGGGAGATATGCACTTGGAATATGACCAGCTCCATTTATAAGGGAAGGACCTGAGGCCCGGAGGGTGACGTGGTTGGCCATGGTCATGAAGTTGGACGTGACAGAGGCAGGATTTGAACTCGGGTTTGTCTGACTCCAGAGTCTGTGTGTTAACCACTGTCCTTTCCAAATACTTTATATCTTTTATCTCACTGGGTGCTCACAAAAGCTCCGTGAGGTAAATGTGTTATTGTCCCCACTTTATAGATGAGGCCCAGGGAGGGGAAACAGTTTTACCAAAGGTTGCACAGCTATTTAGTCATAAAACTGAGCCCTATGATTCCAAGTTAGAAATAGACAATGTAGGGCCAGCCCGGTGGCACAGCAGTTAAGTTCGCACATTCTGCATCTCTGCAGCCCAGGGTTCGCCGTGTTCGGATCTGGGTGAGGACATGGTACCGCTTGGCAAAAGCCATGCTGTGGCAGGCATTCCACGTATAAAATAGAGGAAGATGGGCACGGATGTTAGCTCAGGGCTGGTCTTCCTCAGCAAAATGAGGAGGATTGGCAGCAGTTAGCTCAGGGCTAATCTTCCTCAAAAGAAAAAAAAGAAAAAAGAAAAAAAAAAGAAATAGACAATGTACTTTCAAATCTGCCGTCTCTCAGGCCCGTTTTTAAAATTTATTTTTTTATTGTGGTAAAAAACACATAAGATGAATTTACCCTCTTAATTTTTAAGTGTCCGTTACAGCATTATTAACTATATGCACATTGTTGTAGAATAGGTCTCTAGGACTTTTTATCTTGCATGACTGAAACTCTGTACCCATTGAACAACAACTCTCTATTTCCCTTCCCCCCAAGCCCCTGGCAACCACCATTCTACTTTCTGTTTCTATGAGTCTGATTACTGTAGACACCTCATGTAGATGGAATCATGCAATATTTGTCTCTTTGTAATTGGCTTATTTCACTTAATAATATCTTCACGTTTCATCCATGTTGTAGCATATGACAGGATTTCTTTCCTTTTAAAGGCTGCATAGTACTCCATTATACACACATACCACATTCATTGACCTATTCCTCTGTTGATTGACCTTTGGGTTGCTTCCACCTCTTGGCTATTGTGAATAGTGATACTATGAACACAGGTGTACAAAGATCCCTTCAAGATCTTATTTTTAATTCTTTTGAAAATATACCCAGAAGTGAGATTACTGGGTCACCTGGTAGTTCTATTTTTAATCTTTTGAGGAAGCTGCATGTTTTCCAGAGTGGCTGCACCATTTTCTGGTTCCACCAATGATGCACAAGTGTTCTAATTTCTTCACATCCTCACCAACACTGGTTATTTTCTGCTCTTTTGATAGTAGCCTTCCTAACTGGTGTGAGGAGATATGTCATCGTGGTTTTAATTTTCATTTCCCTGATGATTAGCGATGTTGAACATCTTTTCATATGCTCGTTGGGCTATTTGCATATATTCTTTGAAGAAATGTCTATTCAAGGCCTTTGCTCATTTTTTAATGAGTTATTTATTTATTTACTTATTCATTTATTTTGTTATGAAGCTGTAAGAGTTCTTTATATATTCTGGATATTGACCCGTTATCTAATATAGGTTTGCAAATATATTCTCCCATTCTGTAGGTTGCCTTTTTACTCTGTTGATTGTTTCCTTTGCGACTACACAGACGTTTTCAAGTTTGATATAGTCCCATATGTCTATTTTTGCTTTTGTTACTCGTGCTTTTGATGTCATTGCCCATTCCAATGTCATGAAGATTTCCCCCTATGTTTTCTTCTAGGGGTTTTACAGTGTTGGGTCTTATGTTTGGGTCTTTAATCCATTCTGAATTAATTTTTGTGTAGTAAGCCCCTCTTATCTGTGAGGCATATGTTCCAAGACTCCCAGTGGATGCCTGAAACCATGGACAGTACTGAACTCTCTCTATATATACTATGTTTTTTCCTATACATACGTACCAATCATAAAGTTTAATTTGTAAAGTAGGTGCAGGAAGAGATTAACAAGAACTAATAATAAAATAGAACAATTATAATGATATATTGCAATAAAGGTTATGTGAATGTGGTCTCCCTCTCTCTCAAAATATCATGTTGTACTGTACTCACCCTTCTTCTTGTGATGATATGAGATAATGCAATGCCTACTGATGAGATGAAGTGAGGTGAATGACATAGGTATTGTGACATAGCCTAATGCTACGTCAGAAGGAGGATCATTGAACCATGACGCTGTCAATGGCCGGATGTCAGGAGCAGACCATGGGGATGGTTGGAGATGCAACGAAGGGATGATTCACATCTCAAGCAGGACAGAGGGGGGCGATGTGAAATTTTATCATGCTGCTCAGAAGCACGTGCAATTGGAAACTTATGAATTATTTATTTCTGGAATTTTCCATTTAATATTTTCAGACTGAGTTCAGACTGTGGGTAACTGAAACTGCGGAAAGCTAAGCCACGGATAAGCGGGGGGGCTACACTATATGGTGTAAGATAAGAGTCCATCTTCATTCTTTTGCGTATGGATGTCCAGTTTTCCTATCACCATTTGTTGAAGAGACTCTCCTTTCCCTATAGTGTATTCTTGGCACCCTTGTCAAAGATCATTGACTATATATGTGTGGGTTTATTTCTGGGCTCTCTATTCTGTTCCATTGGTCTGTGTGTCTGTCTTCATGCCAACACCATACTATTTTGATTATTATACTTTGTAATGTGTTTTGAAATTAAGAAGTTTGAGGACTCCAGATTTATTCTTCTTTCTCAAGATTCTTTTGGCTGTTCGGGGTCTTTTGAGATGAGAGTCCATATAAATTTGAGGATTTTTTTTCTATTTTCTCAAAAACTGCCATTGGGATTTTGATAGGGCATTGAATCTGTAGATTGCTTTGGATAGCATGCACATTTTAACAATATTAAGCCTTCCAATCCATGAACACGGCCTGTCTGCCCATTTATTTGTGTCTTCTTTAATTCCTTTCAGCCGTGTTTTGTAGTTTTCAGTGTACAAGTTTTTTGCTTCCTTGATTAAGCTTATTCCTAAGTATTTTATTCTCTTTGATGCTCTTGTCAATGGGATTGTTTTCTTAATTTCCTTTTCTCTGAGGCCCATTTTTAGGTCTTCGTTTTACCAGTGAGGAAACAGAGACCCAGAGTCAT